>NC_089504.1:376830787-377434120 GCF_036850995.1 Saccopteryx leptura | reverse complement strand
TTTAGCTCTCTCTCTCTAAAAACAAAAACAAAGTGTTGTATCTCAACCTAGAGAAAAGTGAAAAGTCTGTTAGATAACCCAAAGGACTCTACTGATAACAAGATTCTGATCTTAGAGATGCTGTGGGATTCGAATGAAATGATTTCACAAAATGGGGGACAATAAATATATTAAATGTTTTTTTTTAATCCACCACATTGGACTTATCTACATAGATATATGAGAAGGGGCTAGTTCTTATAAGAATCTTGCACACACAGATCAGACAGAATTTCCCCCTTAGACAATAGAGCTCACAGCCTCCTTCACATTGATCCAACAGAAATAGGATGTGCCATTTTACTCACTTATTTTAACTTATTTTCAATGTCTATCAAGATTTAAAATAACTATTTCATAAGGTCAGCAATTCTACATGCAGGAATATTTCCAACAGATATTCATTGCAATTTTGTGTGCAGCGGCTAATAGATGGCCAATAGTAGATGCCCATCAACAGGGGATGTTTAAATAAATAACATGCCAAATGGGGTCACAGACCTAACTGTCGTCTTGTATATGCACCAAATTCCTCTGAGAGAAACCATTATC
The DNA here is from genome assembly GCF_036850995.1 of Saccopteryx leptura. Taxonomy (NCBI): domain Eukaryota; kingdom Metazoa; phylum Chordata; class Mammalia; order Chiroptera; family Emballonuridae; genus Saccopteryx; species Saccopteryx leptura. The sequence continues at coordinate 377,433,529 of NC_089504.1, read as the reverse complement.
GGTAATCACCTCAGGTAGTGGGGAGGTGTCTAGAGGCCAGGAGTGGAGAGTTTATTTTCCCCTGTGTATTATTTGTATCATCCTCTTTATATACTAACTATTTGCAAAATCAACTTTGTAGGAAAAACGCATGTGTTCTTGAAAGGAACAACCCTACCATCTTGCTGAGTGGGGGAGTAGGGAAGCAGCGCCACCTAACATTAAAAATACCCCGACCCTTCTATTTCAGGAGAAGTCCCACACAACGGGGCCTCTTTTTCAATATGGCCTTTAAGATCCAGAGCAATAGATTTAAGCAAAAGACAAAACTGAGTGGAGAGGAAGCAGCCAATAATATCCCCACACCAAAAGAACTCTGCTGGGTAATGGAGGGGGATGAGGGTGGCTGGACTCGAGTCCTTTTCAACTACTAAATGTTCTAAAAAGACCTCTCTAAGCTCCAGCATCTGCTGACTCCATTGGGAAAGCATTCAAGGCAATATAATAGACCTCTGAGTCATTTCATCAAAGATTAAGTGTTTATTCACTTGGCACTTCCTTGCCCTCAGTGGAGAGAATGCTCTGGCCAACTCTGGTCTTTTCTGCTGTCAAGGCTCTGTCGCTCTTTGCCTCCAATCTCCTGGATACCCCAGTCCCTTTAATCACAAATACACCAACGTTTACGTTCTGCTCCAAGGCCCTCTGGTCCCCCTTCAGCCGTTGGCTAGCATGGCACTTTAAGACTACCAGAGCCAGGGTGGCTCTGACATCCCACCTCCCCCTGGCTGAGCCACTGACCAGTGAGCCACACTTCCCCACTTGCGTCAGAAAGGACTACCTGCTGAAAAGACACTTCCCAGGTGCTCAACACTTCACTACTATAAGATGAAAGGGACAGCATTCAAAGAGCTCAAACATTCCAGGGAATATGACTCAGGCCTTAAACCCAGGAGAGCCCTAGAATAGGCAAAGCTCATAAAGTCACTGACCTCACAGAAGCCCAGGAAGTGAGGCACAATTTGTCCACATGCCCTCAGAAGACAGGACTACCAGTGTTTTGGATCAAAGAAAGGGACCTGGTCATATTGCTAAGTTATCTGCCTCCTCCGGGAATCCAGATAACACCAGCTCAGGAGCAGTGAGTGGGGCAGCTGAGTGAAAATATGAACTTGTCCTCAAAGGGGCATGATGCAGGCTGCCTACCTGGTGGCTTTCCTCTCTCCTGACCTTTGCCAGCTAAAATCTCAGGTATGAGAGATGCAGAATTAATTCAATTGCTCCGTGATGCATTAATATTAAGGAAAAAAATCATGAGTGGGAACCATGCCTTGATACTATCAAACAGGCATTCCTGTGGAGTAAGAAGAGGCTGGGGAATGAGAAAAGCAACTGGTTCAAAGACACAGTTCACATTACTACATGCATCAGTGACCTCAAAGTAATATGCTGAGTGAAAGAAGCCTCATCAAAACAGAGCACATACGTTAGGATTACATTTCTATAAAACACTAAAAAATTCAAACAAATAGGCCCTGGCCAGTTGGCTCAGTGGTAGAGCATCGGCCTGGCGTGCAGAGAAGTCCCAGGTTCGATTCCCGGCCAGGGCACACAGGAGAAGCACCCATCTGCTTCTCCACCCCTCCCGCTCTCCTTCCTCTCTGTCTCTCTCTTCCCCTCCCGCAGCCGAGGCTCCATTGGAGCAAAGATGGCCCGGGCGCTGGGGATGGCTCCTTGGCCTCTGCCCCAGGCGCTAGAGTGGCTCTGGTTGTGGCAGAGCGACGCCCCGGAGGGGCAGAGCATCGCCCCCTGGTGGGCAGAGCGTCGCCCCCTGGTGGGCGTGCCGGGTGGATCCCGGTCGGGCGCATGCAGGAGTCTTTCTGTCTCTCCCCGTTTCCAGCTTCAGAAAAATACCAAAAAAAAAAAAAAAATTTTCAAACAAATATATGGCAGTGGAAAGAAACAGATCAGGGTGCTTGGGAATGGGGCAGCAGAGGCACAGGAGAGAGAGATGCAAAGGGGCACGAGGAAATCTCTGGGGCTGACGGATACCTTCACTATGTTGATTATGGTGGTAATTTCATAGGTAGATATATATGTCAAACTGTACATGTTAAACATGCAGTTTATCACACGACAATTACACTGCAATAAAGATCATTTTTTGAAAGATCATTGTTCAAGCTAAGAAACTGAAGGTTGAAAGCTTCCTCAAAAGTCATCTTGGTCCTCCTGTTTCTTGGATAGGATGTAATCAAACAGCTCTGATTGACCAGGAACCAGCCCAAAATAAAATTCATGGAAAAAAAACAAAAGCCGCAGCCAAGCAGCCCCCTCCTCCACCCAAATACCTGCCTCTGAGGTACAGAAAAAGGGCTGACCCTCACGGCTCAGCTCCACAAAGCTGCCAGCTGAGCAGCCTGATCCCACGTGACCTATATACCACTGGCCCCAAGCACACTCCCAACAACAGCTGGGAGGGGCCCCCACCACCCACTCAGTTAATGACCCAGTCAAAGCTAGTTATATAGCAGGAAGAGGATGCAACAGTGAGTATGTTCTCCTCTGGCCTCCAGAGATAATCCTTGGTGCCCACGCCAGACAGAAAAAATCAGACAGAAAGTGCCCATGAGAGTGATACGATCAAAAAGATGCCCAAAAGACATATATCTTAAAGCAGTGGTCCCCAACCCCCGGGCCGCAGACCGTTAGCGGTCCGTGGGCCACTTGGTACCGGTCTGCAGAGAAAGAATAAATAACTTACATTATTTCCGTTTTATTTATATTTAAGTCTGAACGATGTTTTATTTTTAAGAAATGACTAGATTCCTTCTATTACATCCATCTAAGACTCACTCTTGATGCTTGTCTCGGTCACGTGATACATTTATTCATCCCACCCTAAAGGCCAGTCCATGAAAATATTTTCTGACATTAAACAGGTTCGTGGCCCAAAAAAGGTTGGGGACCACTGTCCTAAAAGACCTTAAGGAAAGGCTCTGAACTTGGTTCGGAGCTTCTCTGGCCTCTGTCTTTCCTGCTGAGAAAGAAGAAATAGAAGGAAAAACAATAATTGTCCTAAGCACTTCCACCTATTTCCACAGATTTAAGTCACAGTTATTCACTCATCTTTGCCATTCTCTGGCAACTCCATATGCTCCCAACTGACTCCTACTGCGGTCACCCCACCCAGGTGGGAACACAGTTAATTCACCTGTGAGAAGCTTAGGGTTCTTCACAGCCACTCAGCTGTCTGACCTTGCATCTTCTGTCCCACCAGACACCACCAACAAACACCCAGCCTCCTTCTCGAACCTTTTCCTGTGGACTATTAGGTGTATTTAACTGGCCCATCTCAAGCCCCTCAGTGCTGGCCCTCATAATGACCTGTGTGAGTCCCCCACATGGCTGCTATATCCTTGACCTCCAACAATAGGCAAACCACATGCTACTTGAACACCTCTAGCCCTTCTCTCTGGGGTGAGGGCTCCTTGCTACCCTGCTGTATGCCAGAGGCTCCTGCTGCCTCTGCTCTGAGTAATTCTTCTGGGATTTGCATCAGTCTTGCACCAGGAGGAGCGCTGAGCACCATACAAAAGCCAGGACCAGTCTTCAAAGAGGGAAAGGTTAGACATCATAGATAAAATGAGGGTGAAGTCCTGAAAATACCTGGGGAAACAAAATGCTTCTTGGGCTTTCTGGGCTCCAGAATGAGAAAAGCACTGTTTTCTTCTCCCAAACAATATATGACATCCTCACTCTCCCCGAAACAAAGAAGACATGTTAAGTCTTGAAAAGATATAAATTATAAGTGCAAAGCGTTTCTGAATGCATTGTTGTGGCAGCCAAAAACATTCAGATATTTAACACCATCAAACACTTCCCTCCACCTCCCAGAGGAAGCTCGGAGAAACTAAGGCTGACAGGGAAAAAGAAAAGATCAAGCTGAGGGGTAATGCACCTGCCCCCAGTGCCAGTGGCTCCACCTTCAGCCTCTTCAACACTAACTTTCAGTGTCACAGCATTAGTTACCCCCGGTCCACTTTCCCGGCAGCCCTGGAAGTTTTGAATATGGAAAATGCCAAGCAACGACCTGAAAGATATGGTCAGAGCAGTAGAATCCTCTAAATAGACACAGATTAGAAAAATTCTGAGCTGGGGCACCTACACAGGCTGTGGATAAAGCATTCTACCAGTAAACGCAATCACTTGCCACAGACATTTTGCTAAGGGAAGCTGGGGACTGCGAAAGGGACAAATAAACCCAGGGCCGATGATCTTGGAGGACCCGTAGGCAAGCGCTCTCTCATCACTGGGCTGGGCAGGCTAACACGACTTTTGTTGTCAGCACTGGAGCGCTGGGCTCTGCTGAACAGAGAAGCCTCCCAGCAGGGCTGGCTGGGGGCGGGGGCGGGAGGATGTAGGGACCTGGGAGAACAGCAGAAGCGGGTTCCCCCAGGAGGACTAGAGGCGGGGCAGGGATGGGGAACGCCTGAGAGGGATCTGAAGGCTAGTTCTGCTGACCCTCTCACAGGGCTGGGAGTATCCACAAGAAAAAGAGAGCCCGGCATCACCGACGCGGGGAAGGAGTGGTGAAGCTCTAAAGCATAGACGCCTGGGGACTGGGAGGGCAGCGTCTGTGTCGCCCATTCCCGGATCTCGAGAAAGAACAAGAGTTCCCGGAGGCGCAATGGACCACTGGGATGCTGGAGAGCTACAAAAATAAAAACAAACCAAGAAGCTGGCGGGCTGTTCCCGGCGGGAACTGGGGATTCGCGAGTCGCCTAAATGCCAACTATGGGGACTGCCTCCTTCGGGCTAGAGGGGAGCGGGAACTCGAGGTGTGGCGGATTGGGCTGTCTGCAGACGGGAAGGTGCCGGGCGAGATTCCCTCACCTGCGGAGCAGCAGGAAACTCAAAACCACCAGCAGCAGGAGTCCGACTACGCGGCACGGCCTCCGCGGGACACTACACGTGGTCATCGTGCGTTCGCACAGCGCGCAGAGACCAGGTTCTCGCTCCAGTCAGCACTCAGCCGCGCGCCCAAGGCTCGACGCGGGGGGCGGAGCCGCTAGCTGGTCGCCCGGGCAACCGGGCCGCGGGCCGCCGGCTCTCATTGGTCGCATCCCGAGGCTCCGCCCCAGCGCCGAGCTTCGGGCAACAGGGGCGGGGCTTCCGCGGGACCTCCGGGACTGCCGAGTCCACAGTTTCCAGCACAGTGGCGGCTGCGGGTTCTCTTCTGCCTGCCTTCACGGGGAGACGCTCAGAGACTGGGATGCTATTTTCCTGCACGTGATATGCAAACAGGTGCAAAAGTACTAAGCACCTGTTGCCCAGGCCTTGTGCACTGGTTGAACACAGGGGTAAAGACACTTCCCATTGTGCTATATTATCAAGCATATATTAAACTAGAAAGCCCGGCGGTCATACGAAATGACCGCTGTTCTAGATATTATAAATTGTAATTAAAATGATTTGTGCAAAGGTGTCTGCTAATTCAAACTGAATTACCCAGGGCAGGCAGCGAGGACGCCCCTTTGCTTACTGCCCCATGGGGTTTTCCCCTTCTACTTGCTTAATTGCTTAAAGTAGAGTGCAATGAAGGAAACCACTGGCAGTACATTTCTTAAGAGCCACCGCTAGCTCAAAAAATAAAGGTGATTTAAATAATAAAATGTTAATTCACATGTCAAAGATCTCTTTGTACACAACATTTCTTGTGTAGATCTTTCCATCATTTTTAAGCTTGCCTTGCAGAGGACCATCAATTATTTTTAATTTTATGTCCGTTCTTTCACGAACTCTTGAACAGGCAACATAAAGTTGACTGTGTCCAAATGCAGGCTCAGGTAAAAAAATGCCAATACGCTTAAGCGTTTGGCCCTGAGACTTATTGATGGTCATAGCAAAGGCAAGTTTTACAGGAAATTGTCTACGTCTCAATTGAAATGGCAACCCTGTTTGAGATGGAGCCAAATCAATTCTTGGAATGACATGTATTTCACCTTTAGAGGAGCCAAAGACTTAGCTATTATGACATTATTTTTCATTTGGAGAACCTCTAGTCTTGTACCATTGCAAAGACCCCTTCTGGTGTTAAGATTTCTTAACAGCATAATAATTGCTCCAATCTTTAACCTCAATTTGTGAGGTGGCATGCCAGAAGGCGGGACTATTTGAATGCCGTGGCAACTTCACCCCATTGGCTAGTACAGTTACGCAAGCAACCAATAAGCTATCGGCAACAGACACTTAAGCCACACATAATAAAGATGCGCCTGCAAAGCCAAGACAATTTTTCAAAAACCATTCCGATTGCGAAGAGAAAAAAATTTTAAAGTAGTGACATCATGTGAAAAGCTAGAACACGGTAGAATTTTTTTTAGATATATTTTATGGCTTAGTGTGGTTCACGTTCGAATATGAGAGGGGAGCAGGGGTGGGGGGGAAGCTGGATGTGCGGAGGCAGCGGGAAGAGGAGGGAAAGTACCAATATATTTTCTGCCTTGGTTTTACACAAATCTATTTTTTTGTCCTGACTCCCAGCACTTTTAAGTTTTTATTTTTAAAAACTCTACATAACACCTTCACATTTTAGGAAAAGACAAATTGTCTTACTCTAGAACAGAAGTATGTCACAAAGGACATTGTGTAATATTTGGACAAAACTCATGCTTTCTAAGGATTACAAACCCAATTCATCCCAAGAATAAAATTCAGGTATTACTGAAGAAAATCTCATTTTCTAAGGAAACTAATATGTTTTCAAAGCATCAGGGTATCTAGAATATCACATTGCATGTTTTAAAACCATCTCCTACACTTGTACGTAGTTTTGAACTTCTCAAAGTGATAGAAACAAAATGGGATTTTACTCCTCTGAGCAAAGACACATAGAGTTTAGTATGAAGGGGTTTTTTTTCTAGCATTAAGAAATATTTAGGCCCTGGCAGGTTGGCTCAGCAGTAAAATGTCAGCCTGGCATGTGGAAGTCCTGGGTTGGATTCTGGGTCAAGACACACAGGAGAAGCAACCATCTACTTCTCCCTCCTTCCCCTTCTCTTTTTTTCTCTCTCTTCCCCTCCTGCAGTTGCTCAGGTCACTGAGAATAGCTCTATCAAGCCTCCCTGGGTGCTAAAAATAGCTCCATTGCAAGCATCAGCCCCAGATGGGGTTGCCAGGTGGAACCCAGTGGGGCACATTAGGAATCTGTCTCTGTATCTCCCTACTCTCACTTTAAAAAAAGAAAAAAGAAATATTTAGTCAATTAGCAAGAGTTAAACCAAGGAGAGGCAAAAACAAACAAAGAAGGGCGAGAGAAGATAGGTTGTGGCTTTGTTCTGTGCAGTTCTTACACCAGGGCTGGAAACATTCCTAGTCACGCGCACAAGAAGCAGTAGCTCCTTCTTAACACACTCTCCAAGATCATCAGTGCATTTTCTCCACTTGAGACATATAACTGCTTGATAGTTGTTAAGACAATGATGAAAATATTTTGGTATTATTTGGATATAAGATAGCCCATGAGATATATGGAGAAAGTATCAAAGGTTAGCCCCCTTTTTACCCGTGGAGGCCCATCCCAGACACTCACTCCACATTCACCCTCATTCCTGGTGATATGAGTGAGTAGTGGTACAATCTATTAAACATCAGAGTATCCTTAACTCATTGAATCAATACCAGTATCTTAAAATTGTTTAGGTATTAGTAAAAACTTGTTAACATAGATAGGCTATAAGATCCTTACATGCTTAGCCCATTTCTGTGTCTCTTTTTTTTTTTTTTTTTTTGGAAGAAAAATGTAAATAAGTCAGTGCTAAAAAACAAAATCATTACCTCTTAACCATCTGAGAAGTACAGAAGAACAATAGACACTCTACTTGCTATTTAAGAACGATTATACTTTATCTGCACCTGATATCAAGAACAGTGCTACAAAAAAAGCATTAATCTGAGATAACTTTGGGTGAGTAGCCAAGACCTTTGGTTTTTACAATATTAGCAAGATACTCCTTTCCAAATTGTTTAACAATCTTAACCCAAAGCAGATAATGAAATATGCAAATCCCAGAGAACAGAAGCTGGGTTAGCTACACTGACCTGATAGGAACATGGCAAAGTGGTCTGGCAATGTGTGTGGGATGATAAGGGGTTGTATCTTCACCGCCACCTTTCTGGTGTCAAGGGATCTGTTACAGAAAATATAAGAAATGCTTTTTAAAGAAAATGTTGTTATCATCAGCCTACCACACGAAGTCAGAGCTCCCACAGACCCGGAGAACACGGATCCTTCCTTGAGAATTCATGTATCCCACATAATCAATAGGAAATAGAAACACTAATAATAAGTACAGGGGAGAGTAAAAGCTGCAATCATTCAGAATTGGTACAGTGGAGACACTCAAAAAATAATGGTCTCAAACTAACCTCCTTGGCTGTTTGTATTTATTTATTTATTTATTTATTTGAGAGAGAAAGAGAGAGGAACGAAGAGAGATGAAAAGCATCAACTCTTAGTTGCTTTACTTTAGTTGTTCATTGATTTCTTCTCATATGTACCTTGAGTCAGGGGCCCCAGCCAAGCCAGTAACCCTTTGCTGAAGCCAGCAACCTTCGGCTTCAAGCCAGTGACCATGGGATCACATCGATGATCCCTCACTCAAGCAGGATGAGCCCTCACTCAAGCCGACAACCTCAGGGTTTCCAACCTGGGACCTCAGTATCCCAGGTCGACACTCTAACCACTGCACCACCAGTGGTCAGGCTACTTTTTATTTTTAATAGATACTAAACAGGCTTATAGATCAGGTATTCATATATTCACATATTTCATTTTTTGAGTGCACTGTGATAATGCCTTTAATATAGTACATTTAAATTGTTGAAAACATTTAACAAAGTTTCTCATAAAATCATGAGGACAAAATGCAAAATATGCTTCTCTGATAGTCTAGTCCAGGGGTCCCCAAACTTTTTACACAGGGGGCCAGTTCACTGGCCCTCAGACCGTTGGAGGGCTGAACTATAAAAAAAACTATGAACAAATCCCTATGCACACAAATCTTATTTTAAAGTAAAAAAACAAAACGGGAACAAATACAATATTTGAAATAAAGAACAAGTAAATTTAAATCAACAAACTAACCAGTATTTCAATGGGAACTATGCTCCTCTCACTGACCACCAATGAAAGAGGTGCCCCTTCCAGAAGTGCGGCAGGGGCCGGATAAACGTCCTCAGGGGGCTGCATGTGGCCCACGGGCTGTAGTTTGGGGACCCCTTGTCTAGTCACTTGGTCCCCTGGACCATTACATTATAACAGCCTCCTTCTTATCGTCTCCTTATAAACAGACACTTGGGCCAACTCTCCCCTCTCTACCCACCCTCTCCAGTTCCTTTCCACAGGGTTACAAGGGAAGTCCACTTATTATGTCACTTTGTTGAAAAGTCTTAAGCAAAAGAAATTAGGGAAAAAAATGAGAGCAATTTCAACTCTAGACAAAAGGAAAGTTGGAGTGACGTCACGGAAATGGCGCCGTGAGCAGCGCGTCCGACAGATCTCCCCAAAATCTCAACAAATTTATCAACTAGAAACAGAAAGATTTATCCTCGGAGCATTCCAGAGTTCCACACACACACTGAAAGCAAAAGGACTGTTGCCGAGGAGGGAGTACGCCTGTGGTGAGTCAACCCACGTGTGCAACTGCCCGCCCACACTCGGGGAACGGCAGCCTGGGCACTGGCGGCCGCCGCTGCATGCCCTGAGAAACCACGCGCGCCCCCCCCCCCCCCCCCCCCCCCCCGTGCCACGGTCTGGAGAGTCCCCGGCCACTGGCGTGATGAGAAACCGCGCGCGCGCCCTGTGCCGCGGTCCAGAGAATCCCGTCCACTGGCATGCTGAGAAACCGTGCGCGTGCGCGCACGCACGCGCACCCTGAGCCGCGGTCCGGGAGGGGCGCCAAGGCTGTCTTTCCTAGTCAGGAGATTCTCTCCGTGGGCAGGGCACCTCACCCAGCCATTCAAGCTAACAATCAAGCGTTGGGGGGAGGAGCGCGCAGGCAGCCTGAAGTACTTTCTGGAGCACAGCTGCGGATCCAATTACTGAAATTAGCTTAACCCACGAAATCTACGCACCCACGGGGCTCTAATTGATAAGATCTCTCCCAGTTCAGCGATCCAAGACAAGAGGCGTGATATTTTTCAGTGCCTTTCGCTAAAGGGGCGGGGGCAACTTCTGATTGACAGAGCCTCCATATTCAGGGATATACCTAACAAGAGGGACTTGGCAGATATTAAGATCCATAAAGCAAGCAGCGACTAGTGCTTCTTCTTCCCAGCCAAAACAGGCTACCAAGTGTGGAAAGCCTGGGTTGAGTGGTCCAACTGAATGATAGGTGCTGAACAGTCACCTTGACAACAATTGACTCCCAGCCCCACCTGATTATGCTGGAGGCTCTGACTGCCAGAGCCTTACCCAGAGCCTTGCATTGAGTGAGGATAGAGTGGGGATTTCCCAGCTCTTTGAGCCTCTTACTCCCCAGACAGAAGCAGTGGCAGCCTCATAGCTGGATCACCAGGCTGCTAATTCAGGAAGGGGAGACTAGGAAAGAGACTCCAGGAAAGCAAACTCTCTCATTGTTGGACTCTGCAAACACCAACAAGCCTTGACTACCAGCAAGACTAAAGCCAATTATATAACATTGCCATAGAATCCCATCAACTGCAAATTCCTACCTAAGAGTGACACAGGGGCAGAACCTGGGGTACAGAGTCACCGACCAGGAAGAGGGAGAGAAAAGAAAAAAGGAAGAAGTTAACCTCTCAAAATCAAGAAAAATCCACAGACTTTATAACTTGTTCCACTAATTCTTTGTTGTTGTTGTTTCTTTCTTCTATCTTATTGCCTTTATTATTATTTCTATTTCTTCCACCTCGGTCCTTTTACTCTCTGCCCATCTTATGCTACCCTTTTCTTGACCTACACTACCCATGAGTGTTACATTTTATTTCTTTTCTTCATCCTAACTCTCCTTTAGGGTTACACTCCAAAACCCTTAACTCTCACTCTCTTCCCTTTTGTTTTTTTTTCCTTTCCTTTTTTTCTTCCTTCATTTCTCTCTTATTCTTATTTTTTCATTTCTATTAATTTCCTCTTTTCTCCTTTTACTTTTCCTCCCATTTAAGCCTCAATCACGAACAAATTATTTAATTTGGGACTCAAGTTTTTTGGGGTTTTTTTTGTTGTTGTTGTTCTTTTTTTTTTTTCTTCTGCTTTTGTTCTTGGTTTTCCTTTATTTGTTTGTTTGTGTGGCATTTTGGGCACTTTTTACATTGCTTTTTAACTCACTAGCATTCCTCCCAACCCAAAGTCTCCATTGTATTTAGTCTTCGCTCCACTTAATACAACAGATTTTTACTTATTATTTTTATTTTTATTTTTTTCTTCTTTAATTATTGTTTTTTCTCTCCTTTTTTCTGTTTCCCTCTTATCCCTCTCATTATATCTCTTAGTCGTCCATCACTTACAAGCAAATCATTTTATGCTTGTCTAAGATTTTCTCCTTTTTTTTTTTTTTTTTTTTTTTGTATTTAGTAGGTCCCTACTCCCTTTTTTGCCCCTTGAACTCTTCACCCCAAATCAGGCCCTCCATTATAGGCAGTTTTTGTTCCATTTAGCATAATATAATTCACAGGTCATCATGATATTTCCCTAAGGAGGTGAGAGGAGGGGAAGAGAAGAAAGAAAAAAGGGGGAAATAATAAATTATTACTTTTTTTTGTGGAGTGTTTTCCTTTTTTCTTTTTTTTTCCTTTTTTTTTTGTTTTCCATTTTATTTTTTATTAATTCTAATTAACACTATCAACAAGACCACCTTCAGATGCCAATAAGAAAAAGGAAATCGAACATTATGGATACAAAAGACAGAGAGGTAACACAAATAGATGTGGAAAAATCTATGGAGAAAAGATTTAACATATTGGAAGCCTTGGAGCCAAATGACAGAGAATTTAAAATAGAAATCATAAAAATACTCAGAGATATACAAGAAAACACAGAAAGGCAATTTAGGGAAATTAGAAAACAACTCAACGATCACAAAGAATATATTACCAAGGAAATTGAAACTATAAAAACAAATCCAACAGAAATGAAAAACTCAATTCAAGAGCTGAAAAATGAGGTAACAAGCTTAGCTAATAGAATAGCCCAGATAGAAGATAGGATCAGTGAAATAGAAGACAAGCAACTTGAGGCACAACAGAGAGAAGAAGAAAGAGACTCAAAAATAATAAAAAATGAGAAAGCCCTACAGGAATTGTCTGACTCTATCAGAAAGAATAACATTAGAATAATAGGTATATCAGAGGGAGAAGAGAAAAAAAATGGAATGGAGAATACTCAAACAAATAATAGATGAGAACTTCCCAAGCCTGTGGAAAGAACTAAAGCCTCAAATTCAAGAAGCAAACAGAACACCGAGTTTTCTTAACCACAACAAACCCACTCCAAGGCACATCATAATAAAGATGACACAAACCAATGACAAAGAAAAAATTCTCAAGGCAGCCAGGGAAAAGAAGAATACAACATATATAGTAAGGCCTATTAGATTATCATCAGATTTCTCAGAAGAAACTCTACAAGCTAGAAGAGAGTGGACCCCAATATTTAAAGCCCTGAAAGAGAGGAACTTTCAGCCAAGAATACTATACCCATCAAAGCTATCCTTCAAGTACGAAGGAGATATAAAAATATTCACAAATACAGAAAAGATGAGAGAATTTATCAGCAGAAAGCCCCCACTCCAGGAAATACTAAAGGGGGTTTTCCAACCAGATTCAAAGAACAAAAGAAAACATAACCACAAGTAACAGCTCCACGAAGAAAACAATAAAACCAAACTTAAACTGTGACAACAAAAGAAAAAAAAGGGGAGAAAGGATGAAGATTAACAGTAGCAAAGGACGATGAAGCGCAGAAATACTCATAAGAAAGGGTACTACAATGAATATGGTAGGTACCCTTTTCATTACTTAATGGTAACCACCCTTGAAAAAACCACCACAAAAACACTTGACTTAAAAAAGGTAGCAACAGAGGAAAGAAGTATGGAATACAAACAAACAAAAACAAACGATAGAAAAACAAAAGAGAAGAATCAAACAAGATACAAAACTAACAGAAAGCAATTTATAAAATGGCAATAGGGAACCCACAAGTGTCAATAATTACACTAAATGTAAATGGATTAAACTTACCAATAAAAAGACACAGAGTAGCAGAATGGATTAAAAAAGAAAATCCAACTATATGCTGCCTACAAGAAACTCATCTAAGCAACAAGGATATAAACAAATTCAAAGTGAAAGGCTGGAAAACAATACTCCAAGCAAACAACACCCAAAAAAAAGCAGGTGTAGCAATACTCATATCTAATAATGCTGACTACAAGACAGAAAAAGTACTCAGAGACAAAAATGGTCATTTCATAATGATTAAGGGGACACTGAATCAAGAAGACATAACAATCCTTAATATATATGCACCAAACCAAGGAGCACCAAAATATATAAGACAGCTACTTATTGACCTTAAAACAAAAACTGACAAAAATACAATCATACTTGGAGACCTCAATACACCGCTGACGGCTCTAGATCGGTCATCCAAACAGAGAATCAATAAAGATATAGTGGCCTTAAATGAAATACTAGAGCACCTGGATATGATAGACATCTACAGGACACTTCATCCCAAAGCGACAGAGTATACATTTTTCTCTAGTGTACATGGAACATTCTCAAGAATTGACCATATGTTGGGCCACAAAGACAATATCAGCAAATTTAGAAAAATTGAAATTGTGCCAAGCATATTCTCTGATCATAAAGCCTTGAAACTAGAATTCAACTGTAAAAAAGAGGGGGAAAAACCCACAAAATTGTGGAAACTAAACAACATACTTCTAAAAAATGACTGGGTCAAAGAAGAAATAAGCGCAGAGATCAAAAGATATATACAGACAAATGAAAATGAAAATACGACATATCAGAATCTCTGGGATGCAGCAAAAGCAGTAATAAGAGGAAAGTTCATATCACTTCAGACCTATATGAACAAACAAGAGAGAGCCGAAGTAAACCACTTAACTTCACACCTTAAGGAACTAGAAAGAGAAGAACAAAGACAACCCAAAACCAGCCGAAGAAAGGAGATATTAAAAATCAGAGCAGAAATAAATGAAATAGAGAACAGAAAAACTATAGAAAAAATCAATAAAACAAGGAGCTGGTTCTTTGAAAAGATCAACAAAATCGACAAACCCTTGGCAAGACTCACCAAGGAAAAAAGGCACAGGACTCAAATAAATAAAATCCAAAATGAAAGAGGAGAGATCACCACAGACATCATAGATATACAAAGAATTATTGTAGAATACTATGAAAAACTATATGCCTCCAAATACAACAATCTAGAAGAAATGGATAAATTTCTAGAACAATACAACCTTCCTAAACTGAGTCATGAAGAAGCAGAAAGCCTAAACAGACCAATCAGCAGGGAGGAAATAGAAAAAACCTACCCAAAAATAAAAGTCCAGGCCCAGATGGTTATACTAGTGAATTCTATCAAACATTCAAAGAAGACTTGGTTCCTATTCTACTCAAAGTCTTCCAAAAAATTGAAGAAGAAGCAATACTTCCAAACACATTTTATGAGGCCAACATAACCCTCATACCAAAACCTGGCAAGGATGGCACAAAAAAAGAAAACTACAGACCAATATCTCTAATGAATACAGATGCTAAAATACTAAACAAAATACTGGCAAATCGAATACAACAACATATTAAAAAAATAATACATCATGATCAAGTGGGATTCATCCCAGAATCTCAAGGATGGTTCAACATACGTAAAACAGTTCATGTAATACACCATATCAACAAAACAAAGAACAAAAACCACATGATCTTATCAATAGATGCAGAAAAGGCTTTCGATAAAATACAACACAATTTTATGTTTAAGACTCTCAACAAAATGGGTATAGAAGGAAAATATCTCAACATGATAAAGGCCATATATGATAAACCATCAGCCAACATCATATTAAATGGCGTAAAACTGAGGACTTTCCACCTTAAATCAGGAACACGACAGGGGTGTCCACTCTCTCCACTCTTATTTAACGTGGTGCTAGAAGTTCTGGCCAGAGCAATCAGATAAGACAAAGAAATAAAAGGCATCCATATCGGAAAAGAAGAAGTAAAAGTATCACTTTTTGCTGATGATATGATCCTATACATCGAAAACCCAAAGGACTCCACAAAAAGATTACTAGAAACAATAAACCAATACAGTAAGGTCGCAGGATACAAAATTAACATACAAAAGTCCATAGCCTTTCTATATGCCAACAATGAAATATTAGAAAACGAACTCAAAAAAATAATCTCCTTCACGATTGCAACAAAAAAAATAAAATACCTAGGAATAAACATAACAAAGAATGTAAAGGACCTATATAAAGAAAACTACAAGGCATTGCTAAGAGAAATAGAAAAAGATACAATGAGATGGAAAAATATTCCTTGTTCTTGGATAGGAAGAATAAATATAATTAAAATGGCCATATTACCCAAAGTAATATATAAATTTAATGCAATTCCCATCAAAATTCCTATGACATTTTTTAAAGAAATGGAACAAAAAATCATCAGATTTATATGGAACTATAAAAAACCCCGGATAGCCAAAGCAATCCTAAGGAAAAAGAATGAAGCTGGGGGCATTACAATACCTGACTTTAAACTATATTATAGGGCCACAATAATCAAAACTGCATGGTATTGGCAGAAAAATAGACACTCAGACCAATGGAACAGAATAGAAAGCCCAGAAATAAAACCACATATATATGGTCAAATAATCTTTGATAAAGGGGCCAACAACACACAATGGAGAAAAGAAAGCCTCTTCAACAAATGGTGTTGGGAAAACTGGAAAGCCACATGCAAAAGAATGAAACTCGACTACAGCCTGTCCCCGTGTACTAAAATTAATTCAAAATGGATCAAAGACCTAAATATAAGATCTGAAACAATAAAGTACATAGAAGAAGACATAGGTACTAAACTCATGGATCTGGGTTTTAAAGAACATTTTATAAACTTGACTCCAATGGCAAGAGAAGTGAAGGCAAAGATAAATGAATGGGACTACATCAGACTAAGAAGTTTTTGCTCAGCAAGAGAAACTGATATCAAAATAAACAGACAGCCAACTAATTGGGAACTGATATTTTCAAACAACAGCTCAGATAAGGGCCTAATATCTAAAATTTACAAAGAACTCATAAAACTCAACAACAAACAAACAAACAATCCAATTAAAAAATGGGAAGAGGACATGAACAGACACTTCTCCCAGGAAGAGATACAAATGGCCAACAGATATATGAAAAGATGCTCAGCTTCATTAGTTATTAGAGAAATGCAAATCAAAACTACAATGAGATACCACCTCACCCCTGTTAGATTAGCTATTATCAACAAGACGGGTAATAACAAATGTTGGAGAGGCTGTGGAGAAAAAGGAACCCTCATACACTGTTGGTGGGAATGTAAAGTAGTACAACCACTATGGAGGAAAGTATGGTGGTTCCTCAAAAAACTGCAAATAGAACTACCTTATGACCCAGCAATCCCTCTACTGGGTATATACCCCAAAACATCAGAATCATTGATACGTAAAGACACATGTAGCCCCATGTTCATAGCAGCACTGTTCACAGTGGCCAAGACATGGAAACAACCAAAAAGCCCTTCAATAGAAGATTGGATAAAGAAGATGTGGCACATATACACTATGGAATACTACTCAGCCATAAGAAATGATGACATTAGATCATTTACAGCAAAATGGTGGGATCTTGATAACATTATACGGAGTGAAATAAGTAAATCAGAAAAAAACAAGAACTACATGATTCCACACATTGGTGGAACATAAAAACGAGACTAAGAGACATGGACAAGAGTGTGGTGGTTACCAGGGGTGGGGTGAGGGAGGATGCAGGAGGGAGGGAGGGAGAGAGTTAGGGGGAGGGGGAGGGGCACAGAGAAAACTAGATAGAGGGTGACGGAGGACAATCTGACTCTGGGCGAGGGGTATGCAACATAATTTAATGACAAGATAACCTAGACATGTTTTCTTTGAATATATGTACCCTGAATTATTAATGTCATCCCATTAACATTAATAAAAATTTATAAAAAAAAAAAGGAAAGTTGGAAGTCTCAGAAAAATTTGACCTTGGAAAAAGGAAAAGGAAAGGAGATTCACATTAAGATAGGTAGTGACTGCAGACAGCCTCAAAGGATTTCTGGGAGTAATGGAAATTCTTTCCTTTTTTTTTTTTTTTTTTTTTTTTTTTTTTTTTAGGTGAGAGGAGGGGAAATAGGCAGACCTCCCCATACACCCTGGCCGGGATCCACCTGGCAACCCCTGTCTGGGACCGATGCTCAAATCAACTGAGGTATCTTTGGCACCTGAGGCTGATGTGCCCCACTGGAGCTTTTCTCAGCACTTAGGGCTGACACTTGAACCAAACAAGCCACTGGCTGCGGGAGGGAAAGAGGAAGAGAGAGAGAGAGAGAATGAGGAGGGGGAGGAGTGGAGAAGCAGATGGTAGCTTTTTCTGTGTGCCTTGACCATGAATCGAACCCAGGATGTCTACACACCAGGCTGACACTTTATCTACTGAACCACTAGCAAGGGCTGATAGAAATCCTTTAAAACCAGATTATAGTGATAACTGCACAAATCTATAAATTTACTAATTTTTTTAAAAAAAATAGGTAGTGAGTGTTAAAGACTCTTTCATAGCCAAAGCTTTTTTTTTAAAGATATTATTTATTGATTTTACAGATAGAGGAGAGGTGGAGGGAGCAAGAAGTATAGTTGCTTTACTTTAGTTGTTCTTGTTGCTTGCCATATGTGCCTTGACCAAGCAAGCCCAGGGTTTTGAACCAGCGACCTCAGTATTATAGGTTGACAGTCTATCCACTGTGCCACCACAGGTGAGACAGCAAAAGGTTTTTTTTTTAAAAAAAGATTTATTACGCCATTGCTAGCAAGTAAAAAATAAAAATTAAAAAATTAAAACAGGTGCTGTGAATTCGAACCACCAGCGGCAGGGGTATGTGAATGAAAAAAAGTGCGCCATGGAAAGTAACATCACAGGAGATCTGATCATAAACATCTAACTGGGAATGCTAAACACTATTGTAGGTGCTTGGGTACATCAGTGGACAAAACAGACAAAGATCCCTTTGAAACTTATCTTCTACCTGCAGGCATAAAACAACAGAAATTAAACAACTGTATAATTTGTAGAGTGTGTTTAAAGATGATAAATTCTATAGCAAAAAGAGATTAAATAAAAGGAGGAAGGGGAGTGTGGTGGGAAGGGACATACGTGGAAGAGGTCTTACTGAGATGTTAACTGAACAAAGATCAGAAAGAAGTGGGAGTTAGCCAGGCATGCTGATATCTGGAGGAAGGGCTCTTCAAGCAGAGAGAACCTCTAGTGCAGAGGCAGTCAGGCAGGGTCATCACATTATGTTCCAGGAACTGCAAGGATATCAGTGTGGGAAGAGACAGGGAGGGCAAGAACTGCAGGAGATGGGGTCAGAGAAATACAGCAGCTTGATCATGTAGGGCCTTTCAGAGCAGGGCTTTGGCCTGGATGAATGCAGCACCATTGCAGGCTTATGACATGACATCAATCATGCTTTAAAAGACCACTCTGGCTACTGAGTTGAGAATCACCAGGAGTGGCCTGAGTTGAGAATCACCAGGAGTGTCCAAGTGTAGAAGAAAGTTGACCAGTTACGAGGCTACTACAATAATCCATATGAGACCACATGAGAGATGATGTCTCAGACAAGGGTGGTAACAACAGAGGTGGTGAGAAGGATGGAATTCTAGAAATATTTTGAAAGCAGAGACAAGAGGATTATTGTGATTCCTGGACTATTTGTGGGATGAGAGAAATAAAGAGGATTAAAGAATGATACCAACATGTTGGGCCTGAGAAACTGAAAGAACTGAATTTGCCTTCACCTGAGATGAAGAAGGCTGTGAGCAATGGTTGGGAGGGGAATATCAGAAGCTCAGGATGGGTTTGAGTTTCAGATATCTTCGAGACTTTCAAGTAGAGATATCACATAAGCTGTTAAATACACAAGCCAGAAGTCGGGAGAGAGGTCTGGGATGGATATATAAATGTAGGAGTTGACAGGGAGTTGGTATCTAATGGCTTGAGCCTGGATGAGAGCACCAATGAAGTAAGTGAGGACAGAGAAAGAGAACCAAGGATGAGCCCTGGGGCACCCGATATTGAGAAGAGAGGAGGAATGAGCAAATATGGACGAGAAAGAATAGCCAGTGAGGCAGGAAGAAAACAGAAAGGAAAATGTCCTGAATGCCAAGGGACAAAAGTTACTGAGGAGGAAGGAGTGATGAAATGCATTGTATGCTCACAGGTTAAGGAAAGACTGAGAATGAACCAATGGGTTTAGTCCATGAACGTTTTGGATGACTATGATGCATGCAACTTGAGTTGAGTTGGGAAGTAGGGCTTGGGAACCTAACTGGAATGGGCTTAGAAAGAGTGAAAAGGAATCTAAGAGTGAATATAGATAACTCATTCAAGGATATTTTCTGGAAAGGGGAATAAATAAATGAGACAGTAGCTGGTAGCTATTGACTCTGAATCATTTTTTAAATTTTTTATTTATTGGTTCTTTTAAAGAGAGAAGCAAGGAGAGAAACATTGACTTGTTGTTCCACTTATTTATGCATTCATTGATTGATTCTTATATGTGTCCTGACCAGGGATCGAACCCACAACCTTGGTGTAGTGACATGATGGTCTAGTCTAACCAATTGAGCTACCCTGCCAGGGTTTCATTTTATTTTAGATGGGAGAAACTACAGCATGCTTGCATGCTAGTAGTGATCATGATAAAAACAGTGAAAGTTAGTGACGTAGTAAAGACCTTGGAGAATTTCTGGAGTCATATCCTTGAGCAGGTGAAGTGGACAAGGACTGGTGACCAAGTGGACAGGCTTTAGGTGTGAGTAGATGGATCATTTAGCATCACCGCATTCTTGGTGATAAAGCGATCACTTAGGTTAATTTCAAATACAAACAGTGCTAACTCTATCAGAAATGAAAATGAGGCTTATCATTTAAATTTGTTCTTAATATCTGAATATTCACTTTCAAATGTAGGTATACATTTGAGATGTAACATGAAGCAAAATAGTACTTCTTTTTTTTTTCTAAAGAGAGACAGGAAGGGAGAAAGAGGCAGAAGAGAGAAATGAGAAGCATCAATCAACTGGTAGTTGCTTCATTTCAGTTGTCCATCAATTGCCTCTCATATGTGCCTTGACCGGGGGGCTCCAGCTGAGCAAGTGACCCCTTGCTCAAGCCAGCAACCTTGGGCTCAAGGCAGTGACCTTGGGATCATGTTGATAATCCCTCACGCAAGCCGGTGAGCACATACTCAAGCTGGCAAACTGGCAAGCTCGCGCTCAAACCAAGGAGCCTGCATTCTAGCCAGCGACCTTGGGGTTTTGAACTGAGGCCTTCAGTATCCAGCTTGATGCTCTATCCACTGCTCCACACAGGTTAGGTTGACAGAACATCCTTTCTCAACTGGGGCTCCCTGAGAGATTTAAGCTGCAATGTCCTTAGACATCCACGGTGTGTAATGAATTAACTTCCCTAATGTGCAGCTAGACTGATACATAAGAAACTAATCCCTGAAAACATTTTCTGTAAACCTTAATTCTCTTACGGAACTCAGTTAAGAAAGGCTGCTCCAGAATTTCCTTTGGTGTGTGGATCTTCTAACAATAAAATCTCTTGGCCTTTTGTTTGTCTGAAAGGTATTTTGTTTTCTTGTGTTTTGTTTTTCTTGAAAGGCACTTTTACTGGGTAAGGGTTTCTAAGCTGTGAGCATTTTTCTCTAAGCACATGGAAGGATAACTTCTGGACAGTATGCCAGCATCCATATTTGGAAAAGACTGAGCTAGGTAAGGAGCTGGGGTATAATAACAAAGGAAGAGGCAGGAATCAGAAAGACATATATTCAAACACCTCTTTAAACTTTATTTTTCTTTTCATCTATAAAATAGGTATGCTGCATGGTTAAGTTTAGAAATGATATATATATTGCATCTGAAATGTAATACATTCTCATAATCTTCATGATTATTACTTCTGGTTTTCTTTATTAGTCTATTGTTTACCTGTAGATTTCAGGGGGTTGAGTCTAGAGCCGTGGAGAGTAAACTTTTATGTAGGCATTGTATAGATACATGATAGAATTCTCACTCAGTAAATCAGTCACTCAGATTAGTGGGAGAGAGAATAAACTGACTCCTTTGTTTTCCCAGACAGGAAGGTTTCTTCCTCCCTTGGGACACTTTCTGGAAGCTTTTAGGCACTATTTCTAACAAGGTCATAGCATTTGGTTAGAGTGTATAGGTTTGAATTAGGGCCAAATGTTATACTTTGATCATAAGAATGTGATTAATAATTTTCAAAGGTGTCATTTGAAAAAATTGGTTGGGTTCTTCATGCATATGTATCTCATCTCACTAATGTCTGCCCATTATCAGGGGGAGCCTTGACTATACCCAGCTAGCTGAGGAGTGATAAGACACAGAGCGTGCAATGTCAGGTTTTGCTGTGACACAAGTAGGAACCAAACAACCAAATTTCTGTTCCTTCTCTGACTGGATGTGATGCACCTGGTCACCTTGGAGACACACAGGCTGCAGGGAAATTCCTGAAGACATTGTTCACTCTCCCCTGCATTCACCCCTCCCACAGACACATGTGTGCTGCACACACACACACACACACACACACACACACACACGCCAGGAAGCGGCCAGTCAGCATATATATACACAATACTTTGGCATATAGAGAGAACAGTAACTCTCTCTTAGGCCAGAGACCCCTCACTTCCTCCCCACTGAGTATGAAGAAGCAGAAATAAAACTTGTCTTTATTTTATTCATATCTGCCGAAAGGCACATTTAATTAGAGAACAAGAACCTACTGAGGATTAAGCTTTAACTAGATAAATCAGTCACTGAAGATTTGAAGACATTTTAAAGCCCCAAAATAGGTATCATGTGGGTATACTACAATATGCATAATAAAATTTCTTTATTGAACGTTATTTTCACATATTTGCTATCGCAGACAAAAGTGTGTTTCATATTCTAGGCATAAATCTTCCTCTTGAGAAACTGCTTGTAGGTGAATTCCAACAATCCACAAAATATTATATGTTATAGCACAGTCTTAAAGCATCGGTACATTTGTAGTTTGCATGTATGAACCACTCTTGCTTCTTTCAAACAGGATGATCTAGGAAGAAAAGAAAGGCTAACAGTAAGAAAGGGTAAGCTTATTCAATACAGGATGAGAAAGACACTGCAATGTGCATTCTGGGTGACAGAGGCAGATCTGAACATTTATGAGACATGAAGGCAGGATGGCGGTGACTCACCTCATTGTCTCCTGGATGAAGCCAGGCACCAGGAATGTAAAGTGTTTCCTGTGGTCCGATATACCAATATCGTCCAAGGTTATGTCCATTGATGAACACAAATCCATAATTCCAGTCCTGGAAGGGATGGAGGCTTGAGACATGGGAACATATTTACACTGGCAATGTGAAATCTAAGGCACTTGAGGAGTGAAAGCAAGACTTATCAAGAAGAAAGAAATGTTACTACAACTTAAAGACAATATAGGCCCTGGCCAGTTGGTTCAGCGGTAGAGCGTCGGCCTGGCGTGCAGGGGACCCGGGTTCGATTCCCAGCCAGGGCACATAGGAGAAGCGCCCATTTGCTTCTCCACCCCCCCTTCCTCTCTGTCTCTCTCTTCCCCTCCCACAGCCAAGGCTCCATTGGAGCAAAGATGGCCCGGGGGCTGGGGATGGCTCCTTGGCCTCTGCCCCAGGCGCTAGAGTGGCTCTGGTCGCGGCAGAGCGACGCCCCGGAGGGGCAGAGCATCGCCCCTGGTGGGCAGAGCGTTGCCCCTGGTGGGCATGCCGGGTGGATCCCGGTCGGGCACATGCGGGAGTCTGTCTGACTGTCTCTCCCCGTTTCCAGCTTCAGAAAAATACAAAAAAAAAAAAAAGACAATATAATTGAAAATTTATATAAAATGAAAAAAATCCTTAAAAATATTTTTTATCTAAACTAATTTTTATAGAAACAGACAATCTGAAGAGTACTTTAATCTTGAAGAAATTTAATTCATACTAACAAACTGTCCCACAAAGAAAATGTTGGTCCTAATGAAATTTACCAAATACTTTTTAAATAACACCAGTCTTACACAAATTCTACTTCCCAAATAATTTGTGATCGCATTTGTTGGGTTTTGGTGACAAAACCCAACAAAGATATCTCAGTCATGAATATAACCAGAAAAGTAGGCTTATTATTTATAAGAGCCAAATACTTGGAATAATACAAATGGCTATCAACAGTAGAATGGTTAAATAAAATATGGTATGCTTATAAAATGGAATTCTATACAGCTATGAAAATAAACATCACTAAGTGGTTGAATCTACAAACAATGTTGAACAAAAGAAGCATATAAAAAAAGATGACATGCATGACTTCAATTTATAAGAAGTCAAAAGAGGAGGCCCTGGCCAGTTGGCTCAGTGATCGAGTGTCAGCCTGGCATGTAGATGTCCCAGGTTCGATTCCTGGTCAGAGCACACAGGAGAAGTGACCATCTGCTTCTCCACCCTCCTCCTCCCCTTCTCTCTCTCTCTCTTTCTTCTCCTCCCACAGTCATGGCTCGATTGATTTAAACACATCGGTCCCAGGCACTGAGGATAGCTCCATGGAGCCTTCGCCTCAGGTGCTAAAAATAGCTCAGCTGTGAGCATGGCTCCAGATGGGCAGAGCATTGGCCCCAGACAAGGGTCGCTGGGTGGATCCCAGTCGGAGCACATGCGGGAGTCTGTCTCTCTATCTCCCCTCTTCTCACTTGGAAAAGAAGAAAAAGAAAAGAGGAAACACTGAATTAGAATGTTAGAAGATAATGGTTTTATTTTAGGGAGAAAAGGAGGCAATCATTGGGAGGGCTGTTGACAATATTTTTTTAACTCAATGATAATTATTTGGTGTTCACTTTGGGATCATTTTTATATTTCTTATATTTTTTATTTATTGATTTCTGAAAGAGGAAAAGAGAGAGAGAAAAAAACAGAAACATCATTCTATTTCTGTATGTGCCCTGACTGGGGATCAAACTGGGAACATCTGTGTATCGGGACAATGCTCTAACCAACTGACCTAACCAGACACTTGGTGATAATTTATTGAACACTACATTTATCTTTTGTATATTTAATGTTATCTATGTGTGTTTATACATAAAAAGATACATGAGGTAAAAATTAACACCCTCCCCAAAGAACAGTAATTTGCAGATTATAATTGATGGAATGCAAGAAGTAACTGTCCATTTTGGCAAAGGGATACATGAAATCACAATACTGGCAGTTCTTAGCTCAGAGAAATAGTGATGAGAATGTGGGTGAGTTTGGGAGAACTTCTACCATTTGTCCACTGCATGCTGTTATCTGAGTTTTTTCATTGTGCTTTGATGTATTAATTTTTTCATCACTAAAAATTTTAATATGGATCAGAAGATGATCAGATGTTACACTATGAGAAACAATATTTGGAAATTACAAGGAAAGTGGTTTATAAGAGACAAGTTTTAGTGAAATTTCAAAAGTTCCCCCAAGAGGTAGGGTTTTTCTTCAATTGCAGTTTACATTCAATGTTATCCTGTATTGGTTTTGGGTGTACAGCATAGTGGTTAGACAATCATATATAATACTTTACAAGTGTTTCCCTCTGATATTTCCAATGCCCACCTGGCTCTGTACATAGTTATCACAGTATTATAGCCTATAGTCCCTCTGTTGTACTTTACATCCCCATGACTATTCTGTAATTACCAATTTGAGCTTTTTAATCCCTTCACCTTTTTCACTCAACCCCTAACCCCCCACCCCTTGGGCAAATTTTTGAACAATAATACATTATTGGAAAGATTGAGAGATATTGGAAGGTTTGGTTGGAAGTGAGGAAGAAAGGGAAGTAGTTTTCCCAGAAACACTCAGTCTTTGCTTCAAGACTCTTTTAAGTAAAAAAAAAAAAAAAAAATAGTTGTAACAAAAGAAAAACAAACAAGCAAAAATAAATTTTAAAATTAAAAAAAAAGAAAAGAAAGAATAGGTGTTTGAGATACCAGAGCAGAAGTGGGCACTCACTTACCAGTAGTCTCAGGAAGGTGTCCTTAGGAGAAGAGCCAGCCTTCAAGGTACTGAGGTAGAAGGCAGGGCCCAGGTAGCTAGCTGGGACAGGCCTCCAGGTGGCAGAGCGGAGCCTGGGAAAAGGGCCAAGCTTTGAGGGAGAGGAAAGCCCTTTCCTAATTCTAGTCCCAATATTGACCCCAGATTTCCCATCCAGAGACTAAGATTCTGTCTCAGTGGGACATATCATATTCTAGTGGGACTAGAAGCATTACAATTAGAACCAGGACCCTGACCAGGCAGTGATGCAGTGGATAGAGCATTGGTCTGGGATGCTGGGGACCCAGATTCGAAACTCCAAGGTTGCTGGCTTGAACGCAGCCTCATCAGCTTGAGTGCTGGGTCGCTGGCTTAAGCGTGGGATCATAGATATGACCCTATGGTTGCTGGCTTGAGTTCAAAGGTCAAAAGTTTAAAGCCCAAGGTTGCTGGCTTGAGCAAGGGGTTTCTTACTCTGCTGGAGCGCCCAGTCAAGGCACACATGAGAAAGCAATCAATGAACAACTAAGGTGCCACAAGGAAGAACTGATGCTTCTCATCTCCCTTCCTGTCTGTCCATGCCTGTCCCTTCTCTCTCTCTCTCTCTCTCACTCACTAAAAAAAAAAAAAAAAAAAAAAAAAAAAAAATTAGAACTAGGAGCCCTGGCAGGGTGGTTTAGTGAGTAGAGCATCATCCAGGCCCAAGATCACAGGTTTGATCCCAGGTTCGGCCACATGTGAGAAGCAATCAATTAGTGCACAATTAAATGGAACATGAGTTGATTCTTCTCTCTCTTTTTCCCTTTCCCACCCCCTTCTCAAATCAATGGGGGAAAAAAAATTTTTTTAACTAGAACCAGAAGACCGGTTCTAGGATTCCAGTCTTGATTCTGAAGTGTAGTCCTGAGTAAATCACTTCAGTTCTCTGAATCTGCAAAGTGAAGAGTTTGAAATCCTGTAGTTCTCTGCTCCTTCCCAGTGTCTACTGAGAGTAAGTGGGAACACACCTCTCAAAGAAGCTCACTTTCATGTCCACAGAGTAGATAGTGAAGCCCTCCAGGGGAATGTCATCGATGGTAACAGATCCAATTAATCCTGCAGACGGGAGGCAGGGAAGAGAATACGGTTAGGCACCGGATATTCTCAGTGTCTGAGACAAACAAGTGCCAACTGCATACACCTGTGACAAGGTTCAGCCATGAGGGCAAACTGTCTGACTGGCTATGACTGAAGGTTTCTTGTATGTTCTCATACTATCGAGGAAGTTCCCCACTTAATATCAGGATGCTTCCTGAAATTCCCAAAGGGAGCCTGAGCCCTGTTCTAAGTCAAGCCAGCACCTGATATAACTGTTCTACTTTCCAACACTGGAGAAGGAAGGAGGCAGGCCAACAAACAAGAGAGGAGTTTGTATCTTTGGTCCTAGAACCTAGGTCTCCCACTGCCTAAGTGGCTTATTTTTTCCTCCCAGCTCCAATATAGCCCCCGTCTCAGGGTCCTAGTAACCACGAAGAGAGATTACAACCTGTTTCTCAGGCCTAGAGCCCACCTTTTCGCTCGCCTTGAATTTTCCATGAAAAATTTACTCGTCCTTGATTCTCTACCAGGATCCTTAGGAGTTGACATTCCTGTTTGGGATAGACCAGTTCACGGAAATGACACAGTTGCAGAGAGTTTTTACCCTAGAATCCATTCTTTCCTCTGAGTCCCAGATAGAAAGACAAGCAAATGGGAGACAAGGGAGCTCCGGAGCTCAGTGGTCCGCCCTCTCTTAAGGAATAGGAATAGGAGTCTCTCCTTTCTTCCACTGGTCTGCCTTAGGAAAAGCAGAGAGACTCATCTGTGCCTTTGATAGAGACCCAACCAGTAGCTGACAGTTGACTTGGGGCTCAATGGGAAAATTCCATTCACACTGATGATCACATATATCTGATCTGGACCTGATGAATCTGAGCCTGGGAGGTGCAGTAATGCTTATTGCTCTAGACAAACACTTCCCGCCGGGACCCTATGTGAGAAGTAATGCCAAAGGGCCGTGGTAGAGAGAAGAGACAGTCTATGTCAGAACAGGTTGTGTTTGCATTTATTTGAGTTGGAGGTCTAGGGCAGCATCTAGATTCTTGAATTACATACCTCATCTATAGAAACATTCACGTTCTCATAACCATAACCCAGAATTCCTATAAGCGTCTCATTCAAAAACACCTGTAAAGAAAGAGCTGGTGTCAGACTGGTAGGCCCACTGAAGAAAGGGAGAAGAGAGGCTCTAGTTTAGGCAGGAGATTATTATAAAGGAAGGGACTGACCATGGTGCTCACTGATGGCTAGAAGCTGATAGGGAGGCCCCAACAGACTTGGGTTGTGATAAAGCAGAAAGCAAGCCTTTTTGGTTTGATTTTGTATTCCCAATGCCTCACACATAGTAGGTGCCCAAAAATACTATCAAACAGTAAAGTTGACCAGTGACTGACTACCCTCCCCAAGAGCAGAGCTGAGCTAACTGTTCTGCTTACCTCCACAGACAGCCTGCTGACCCCTACCTGTGCTATATCGTGAACCTTAGCATTGAGCAGACCTCCAGAGCAGATGTAAGTCTCATAAAGGACAAATCCATAGGACTGACCACTTCCATTGTTTATGGGAAGATTCTCCATGTTGACTGGCTGATCAGTTATGACAGGCTGGAAGAGAGACATGGCAGAAACCACACCAGCGTGATGAGAAGTCAGGATCCTTCTTCCTATGACCTGCCTTTTTTTGTGTGTTTTTTTTTGTTATACCTCCGAATGATCCCCAAGGGTTCTATGGATGAAAAATACTAAACTGATGCTATGTGATGATGCCTGCTGCTTGACACCTTCACTGGCCAGAAAACTTAGGGGGTGGCATGGTAGAGGGAAAACTGCAATCATGAGAACTAACAGAGTAAATAAGTTGTGTTCTAACATAACTGAAGTTGAGTCAAGAATTACACACTAAACAAACATCTGTGTAGCATCCACAACGTGTCAGGCAATTCTTTTCATCTAAAATGGTGATAGAAAAGGTAAATTCAATATGAATTCAAGGGCTGACATTTTTCAAACAATGTCCATCTTTTCTTCAAACTAGGACAGGTAGTCTAATTTTAAATGGAGAGCAGGGACCTGTCAAGGTTCAGTGATTTGCCCTCATGGATGGTGAGGTAGAGTCAGAAACTCAGTTTCACGTGTTCTTAGCTCAATAGCCTTTGCCATACAGATCACACAGTCCTCCAGAAGAGCATTCACTAGATGGGTTTATCTGAGTTGGGCAACAGGACCCTCTAAAATCCTGCCTCTCTGCCCACCCCCATTCAATTCTCCAAGTTCAAGCCACTTCACAGTCCACTAAGAAGGAGCTTGTGGATCTTACCCTATAGTTCTAAACTGGGACAAAAGGCAGAGAATCTGTTTTTGCACCTGCAATAAAAGCTCTTGAAAAAGCTCTATTCTGTGACCTAAGGCCTTCTCCCCCTGTTTCAGTGCCCAGGTAGTACTCACCTCATTTAAGTACTGCAGGACATCCCACAGTGGCAAGTAAAGGGACGGACTCATAGAAGGATACACGGCCTTGGGAGTGAGCACAGGTAAGGGGAGCAGGGGAGATGCTGCAATGAAAATAGACCACAGGGTAAGAAGTGCCTGGAGTAACTACTGCCTTCCCCAAGCCTCCCCATCTCTATTCATGAACTCTCCTGTCCCAGAGCCAGCAAGAGAAATTGGTCCTATTCTTGTACATGGTTATACTTCTCCAAGAGTGATAAAAACTGACAAGAGCTAAATCCAAACGATTCTGTATGCAGACAGTTGACAGAGAGAGCCCTGAAGGGGGCAGTGTTGGTCATACTGACGCAAGGCTCTTAGGGAACAAGGACTCTGCCTTATACATTTTGTTAATGTCATTGCTTACCTACTTTCTAGCACACAGTAGGTGATTAACTTTATTTAAATAAAAGTAAGTAGAATAAGCTTTGTTATTATATATACAGGTATTATATTATATACCATTTTAAGAGTTTTAATGAATAGTAACTTAATTTTCATAAACATTATAGGAGATAAGTATCATTTTCTTCATGTTTTGGGGAAGAAATTGAGGCTTAAAGGGCTTTAAAACACTCTTGCAAAACCACACAGCTTTCACATGGGAAATCAGGATTTGAACTTGTTACCCTTGCTCTGAATCACATCATTAAGTTTATGCCCACAGGGCATTTCCTCACCCTTCCAATTCATAAGGAGTGCCCACCCTGCAGTTAAAAGGATTGATGAGTACCTAAGACAGATTCAAAGAGTTTTCGCAGCTTGAAATATTTTTCTGTGTAGTCCCCGGCCTCTGTGAGCACAGCATCATAGTCTGCAAGATAGCACAGCACTGTCACCGGCCAGCCAGGCCCCCAGCACAGGCCCCGCTTCAGCACTGAGAGCATGAGACTGGCCAGAACCACTAGAGGGGGACAGAAGGCTCATCTTTCCCACCCTGGCCAGGTCTATCCCTCACTAGGGTGTGAGGGACTAAGGCCAATTCAGGAACATTCCCTGGGGATCTGAGGATGCCATGACATTGGGTTCATCCTCTGTTTCACTTTCTAATGGATACTTTCTCCATTCCTCAATCTGAATTGCCCAGCTGTGCCCATCTATCACTTGTATGATCATTTGTGAATGCCCTTCTAGCAATCACCATGTGTAGTCTGTCTCCCTTGGAAAGTTGACTCAAGGGGTCAATGTACGTGATGAGGGAAGCAGACTTTAGGGTCACAGGCATCCACATCTACTGTATTGGGGGCATTACCAACATCACAGAGGAAAGAAAAATTGGAAAATCCTCAAAGCTCAGCAAAGATCATAAGTCAAGAGCCTGGTGATGCCAGAATGGTTTAGCACCTCCTCTGTTCAGCTCCAGCACCACCTCTGCTGGAAGGTGACCAAACCAGTGAACACTTGCCATAGCTCGTGACAACACCCTTGTGTATCCCAAAATCTGTGGCCCCATTTATGAAACCAAAGTTGGTTCCACCATGGAACATGTATACGTTGAAGGAGATCTCAAATTTAATAAATTCAGAGACAGTTTTTTCAACATCTGCAGAGGAGAAATATAAGAAAGTAGACAAAATTAAAAACCACTAATTTGAAAAGATACATGCAATCTATGTTCATTGCAGCATTATTTACCATAGTCAAGACATGGAAGCAACCTAAGTGTCCATCAATGGACAACTGAATAAAGAACATGTAGTACACATATACATAGAATGTTACTTGGCCATAAAAAAAAGATGAAACCATACCATTTGCAACAACATGAACTGACCTAGAGGGTATTGTGTTAAGTGAAATAAGTCAGACAGAGAAAGATAAATACCATATGATCTCACTAATATGTGGAATCTAAAGAAGAAAATTAATGCACAAACCAAACAGAAACAAACTCATAGTTACAGAGCACAGACTGATGGTCGCCAGATGGGAGGGGTGTTGGCAGACTGAGTGAAAAAGGCAAAGGGTTTAAGAAGTATAAATTTGCGGTTATAAAATAGTCATAGGGATATAAAGTACATCATAAGGAATATAGTCGATAATGTTGTAATAACTATGTGTGGGGTCAGATGGGTACCAGGCTTATCAGGAGGATCACACTGTAAATTACAGATGTCTAACCACAATGCTGCACACCTGAAACTACTATAAAATAATATTTATTGTCAAAAAAATAAATATTTAACTCACTAAAAAGAAGTGAAGAGAAGACAAAAGTCACTGGTGAAATCTTTTTCTCAATCCCACCCCGCAATCAACTTAATTGTTTTGTCCTTCAACCTCTGCTAAGGTTCTAACCAGAAAACAGGTGGGATGGGCCAGAACTCCTCTAGGCAACCACATCTGGTTTCCTAGAGCCTTTTTTAAAAAATTATGTTTCTCATATTATGAACATAATTGAACTCTATATGTTAAATAATAACCTAAGAACCCTTATGTCACTTATATACCTAATATTCATTATGGTTTTTGAAGTTGTACAAATAAATTATTATACCCTCATTGCTACCTTTGAGCGTAATATCTCTGGGAACACTGGTTTAGAACCTCTGCAATAGTCCACATGGGCTGTTCTCAATTTTAAGCCACAGAAATTCTGGTTTTGCTTCTATGATTTAACAGGTATGATCATCATCTTTCCACTAGTCATAATGGAAAGCAAAGTGGTTAAAAGTTAGATGTGGGATTTGATCCTGGCTGTGTTCTTTACTGTTTGGATGACCTTGGGTGGCTTATTTCTTTTCCTCTAAGCTTCTTCTTCCTTATTTGTTATATGAAGGTCCAAATTCCTACTAACCATGTCATAGGACTGTTGAGAAAATATATGTAAGAAACACAGTGCCTGACAGATGAGTGATCAGAAAAATGTTTGATGGTGGAGGTGGCAGGGTTCTACTTTTCAGGCCAAAGCAGACTTTTCTCAGTTGCTCAGTGCTTTTCAAAAGTTCTCTTTACTTTGGGTACAAGTGAGTTTGCTTTCCTAATAGTGATAGCTAAATACTTTCATTAACAACTTCTGCTAGGCACTGATCCGAGTGGTTTACACGGACTGCCATATTTAATCTTCACAGCAACCCTATGAGGTAAGTGACATGATAATCCCCATTCTTGAATGAGGACACTAAGGTTTGGAAGTGAAGGAAAGCTGCTTTGGGTCACGCAGCTAGGGCTGCAGGGCTGGGATTGATATCCTGATCTCTTTGGAGCCAGGTTCTACTCTGTCAACCATTATTGCCTGTCTTCTCCTGATAATTCCTACCACACATCTGACAATGGCACAGCAATGGCCTGGGCAATTTCCAGAGATGATTAACAATTTTAGCAAATGCATCCCCTTCTTCAGAGATGTCCCCCTCTGCAGCCACCATGACCCCCACCTCTGTGGGTCTGCAGCTGTCTTTTTTGTCACTGCACCCTCTTTGCTTCAAAGCACTTGTCACATATTGTTGTCACTCCTTAATTATCTGTCAGCTCCACTAAAGGACAAGCTCCCTGGGGGCAGGAGCCAGGTAATTTTTAGTCACCAGTTCGCCATCAGGCCTCGCCACATCCCTGTAGGTAGTAGTCGTGGTCACTGAGCTGATTAAGTAGTGGAGAAATGTGTGAACGATCCATGACTCAGGGCCGTCCCTACTTGGTTCAAATGCGGAGAAACACTTACCGTTAGCATTTTTAACCTTGTGTATATCTCCCCAGGTGTCGAACCAGCCGACCCAGTATTCCATAATCATAATGGGCTTATTTCTCTAGAAACAAACCAAATAAGATACTAAGTCTGACAAAAAAGGGGGGGAAATCAGAACAACTGAATACAACAGATGAGAGTTAGAGTAACGTGTGTCTTTCACTTTTTTCCAAGTCAGCCTCAGTCCTCCTCATCCATTACACCTTTGGTTTCTTTATGCCTCTAAACAGTCATGATTGCCAGACTCTCCCGGCTTTCAGTGCCTCCCTGCTCTACCTGGATAACACCATCTATAATTCCCACCTTGTCGTATGTGAAGCTGGTATTGAGAGACTCAGCTTTGGATGCACAAAGACCTATTCCTTACGCAGAAACTGAGGCTCAAAGGTTATACTGCTGGTAAAGTCAGAGACACAACTCAAATCCAGGTGTGAGCCAAACTATCAGCCATTAAATTACATTGTCTTTTAAGTATATAATTTGAAGGGATCCCAAGTGGCAGAGTAGGTGGAAGTTATACTCCCCTCCTCCTTGGACTACATCAAAATTACAACTAAATTATAGAAAATCAACCTAGAGAACCATCTGAAGACTGGCTGAATAAAAGTCTTATAACTAAGAATATACAGAAGAAATCTCATTGAGCCTGAGGGGCAGAGGTGCAAGAAGGGGTGGCGTCACATCCACGTGTGGAGGCTGAGAATCTGGAGAAATATCTCAGCTGCAAAAGTCCACCCTGAAGAGTGAGGGGTCTCAATCCTACACTGGGCTCTCCAGCCCAGAGCAGCAGTGCCAGGAAGAGGGGCCCACATTACATCTGGTTGTGATAGTCAGTGGGGATTCTGACGGCCCAAGTGAGATAGAAGTCTGCTAGAAGCCCAGGCTCTCTCCTAAAAAAACAGTGCACAAAATCTCATTCACGTGGCCAAATCTTAATCTACTGTAGCCTGAGGAACCCTACTGGATCTACCCTGATGACTCCTTAAGATCCTACCCCACTGCAACGGTCCCCAGACCCCAGGCATGAGGTGGTGGCCTTGATGTACCCTAAGACTTTGCTGAGTGGTCTCAGACCCAGCATGGTGCCAAGTTTGAATCTGTATTTACCTGGTGAACACCGCTTACCCCTACCTGGTGACTCAAAAAACTGCCTCACATACTACCCAAGGCTCTTATAGTGAGTGAGCCTAGTGGGCTATTGACAGGTGGCAACAAATCTCAGTATGCCTTGGGCCTTTTGCTGAGCTGCCTCAGGCCTGGTACTGGTGGCAGATAAATCAGTATGCCACTTTGTTCCCTCCACATGCAACCAGGCCCAGCACAGGCAACTCTCAATGATGGATATCTTTGTAGCTCCAATCAGGGAGCACAGGGTTGGTCACGGGAAATTTCTGACATTGATCTGCATTGAAGTTCCTCCCAAGAAGCCCTAGTACCAACACACCTGCTGGCTGTCTTCAGACCATGTTAGAGCACAAACCAATTAGCTCCACAAATGGCACCAGACACTACTGGGGCAAATTCTATTTCTTGGGGTCAGCCCCACACAGCAGTTCATACACTGTGGTAAGGGTCAGTCTTCATAGTCAGACAGCCAAAGGGCCAACCCCACCAATGACGGACCAATAGCAAACAAGATTCAATGACGTAATCCACACAAGAGACACTCCTGGTATTTAAGAACACTGCACCATTGGGTCTTATAGGACACCTAATACTAGGAGACACAGCAAGACTGAGAGACACAGCAGATCTACCCAATACACAGAAACCAACACAGAGAGGCTGCCAAAATTGAAAGAAAAAGAAAGCCCCAAGTAAAAGAACAGGAGAGATCTCTAGAAAAGAAACTAAATAAAATGGAGGCAAGCAATTTACCAGATACAGAGTTCAAAACAATGGTTATAAGAATGCACAAGAAACTTAGGGGACTAATGAATGAACTCAGCGAGATCTTCAACAAAGAAATAGTAGGCATTAAAAAAAACATAAAAACCATAAAAAAATAAAAATGAAGTAAACAATATATAAAATGAAGCATATACTAGAAGGAATCAACAGTAGATTAAATAAATTAGAGGATCGAATTAGTGATTTGGGAGACAAGGTAGCAGAAGACACCCAATCAGAGAAGCAAAAAGAAAAGAGAATTTTAAAAAGTGAGGATGGTTCAAGGAGCATCTGGGATAACATTAAACATAACAACATCTGCATCAGAGGAGTACCAGGAGAAGAGAGAGAATAAAGGACTCATATTTGAAGAAATAATGACTGAAAACTTCCCTTATCTGGTGGAAGAACACACACAAGCACAGAGAGTCCCAAATAAGTCCCACCCAAAGAGTCCCACACCAAGACACATCATAGATAAAATGGCCAATGTTGAAGACAAACAGAAAACCTTAAAAGCAGCAAGAGAAAGACAGTTAACTAATAGGGAGCTCCCATAATGCTGTCAGCTGATTTCTCAACAGAAAGTTTTCCGGCCAGAAGGGGTTGGCACAAAATATTCACAGTACTGGCTCGGAGGTGGGAGGCCACCACAGCCTAGACCAGGAGGGGAGCAGGGACACTGGGACTGTGAGCCAGGCAGTGGATCAAGTGGCACCTGGAGGACACGGAGGAAAGACCCTCAGAGACCATCACCGATGTGGCAGCTTGATGCCCACCTTGGTGGCCCAGCTGGCCCGGTGGTTTAGGGAGCAGGCGGCAGCCATAAAGGGGACACCAGCCAGTAAACCAGCAGAAGGGAACCATCCTGCACCTGCCCTAGGTCCCCTCACCCAAGGCAGAGCTGGGACTGATCAGAGTGAAGAAATCACTGCCCAATAAAAGCCACCTTCCTAAAGTCAAGCTGAAGAGCTTGCCTCTGATGGAGAAGCTTCAGGCAGATTTAGCCTTCAATCCAGCCACCCTACAGCCTAGCCCCACCCAGGGGTCCTGGACTCAAGGCCATGTTGTCACCACCTCACAGCCCACCTTCTACTCCCAGCAGCCTGAGGAGTAGAGAGGGTGCTTATTGGCTTCCACCAACATCTGGAGGGCAACCATCTGCTGTTACAACAAAGTATAGATAGGGGGCTTCATGAAAAGGGGCCCTCCCTCCCAGTGATTCTGAGTTCTCAGACAGACTCTGAGGAAATGGGAGATTTCAGGGCGGCAGAATCATCCCAGGGAATGGTGCCCAGGAAGAAACTGTGCACAAGGTTTTTCCCATCCAAGAGTAAGGTCCCAGTCTCCACTCAGCCTGGTAAGGGGACAGTGCGTTAGGAAAGGAACATAATCCTGGGGTCCCATGAGAAGCCCCCTCTGAGAAGGATGTCCAACAGGACAGAGAAGCAGGAGGAGGGGAACACCTGGGGCCCAGAGAAATATATGCACCCCCATATTCACTGCAGCATTATTTACAATAGCCAAAAATGAAAGCAACACAAATGCCCATCAATAGACAATGGATAGAGGCCCAGGCCAGGTAGCTGAGTTTGTTAGAGAGTCATCCTGATATACCAAGGTTATGTATTTAATCCCTGCTCAGGGCATATATAAGAATCAACCAATCAATGTATCAATAAGTGGAACAACAAACTGATGTATTTCTCTCTCTCTTTCTCTTTTTCCCTCCCTCCCTCTTTTCCTCTCCCTCCAAAATCAATAAAATTAAAAGTTAAAAAGATAGACAAGTGGATAAAATAGCAGTGGTACATATATTAAAATGAAATATTACTCAGTCATAAAAAAGAATGAAATCTTACAATTTTAACCTCATAGCTGGACCTAAAGGTATTATGCTAAGTGAAATAAGCCAGACAGAGAAAGATAAACACCATACAATATCATTTATATGTGGAATCTAAAGAACAAAATAAACAAACAAAATTGAAACAGACTCATAGATACAGAGAACAAACTGATAGGAGGCTAGGTGAAAAAGTGAAGGCCTAGAGAAGTACAAATTGGCAGTTACAAAATAGTCACAGAAATGTAAATACAGCATAGAGAATATAGTCAATAATATTGTAATGACTATGCATGGTGCAGAAAGGGAACTAGAGTTATTGAGGGGTCACTCTGTAAATTATATAAATGCCTAACCACTATTCTGTACTCTTGAAAATAATATAGAATGTCAACTGTAATTGAAAAAAAAAAGGCATTTCAGGGGGAAAAAAACAAAAACTGAAGGCCAGTATTCCTCATAAACAAGAAAGTAAATATTGTCAATAAAATATGGACAAAGTGCATCTAGCACTATATAAAATTAGAATACATCACAATCGAGTGAGATTCATCCTAGGAATGCAAGACTGGGTCAATATTCACAAACAACATTAATCATATTAGCATATAAAAAAAGAAGGACATATGAGAAAAGCTGCGTGAGCTTTGGGTTTGGCTCTAACGTTCAATGTGTGCCAACACACGCACTCAGGCTCAGAAGGAAGAAGCACTCGTTCGTGCTGCGACGGGGTGAACCTCAGAGCCATCAAGCCACGTGAAAGGAGCCAGGCAGGTGCAAAAGGCTAGACATTGTATGATTCCATTTAAAAGAAATATCTACAAAAGGCAAGTGTGTAGGAATAGAAAGCAGACCAGTGGTTGGGTAGGGCTGGAGATGGGAGAGGGGATTAACTGCAAATGAGCATGAGAATGCTTTTTAGATCGTGGTGATGGTCTTACAACTCTATGTGTTGAATTATATACTTATGGTGGGTGCATTTAATGGTGTGTAAATTATAATTCAAGAAAGCTGTTTTAAAAAGTGACCAGAAAAGACACCACAAAAGAGAATTATTAAAGGCATTAAACTAGAAAGAGACGTGAATCTACCGTTGGCAGAGTCCTTTCTTTTTTTTTAATTTTTACTTACTGATTTTAAAATGAAAGAAAAAGGAAGAGAGAGAGAGAGAGAGAGAGAGAGAGAGAGAGAGAGCAAGAGAGAGAATCATCAATTTGTTGTTCCACTTATTTATGCATTCGTTGGCTGATTCTTGTACATGTCCTGACCGGAGATCAAACCCACAACCTTAGTGTACCAGGACGCAGCTCTAACCAACTGAGCTACCCAGCCAAGGTGAGTCCTGTCTCTTTATACAAGATCATAAACTATAGAAATTGGTGAGTAAAAAAAAATAAGATTAACCAGCTCTTTAATTAAAACTTGTGGAGGAGTGTGCATGTCTGAAGGGAAGCATGGAGGGAGTGCTCTGGAAGGCTCTGGCCAAGCACAAGCTCCATGCTTTGCAGGACTTGCAGAAAGCCACCCTGCATGAGGGAGGAGAGCAGGTGGAAGCCAGAGACGAAGACAGCGGCAGGCACACAGGACACGGCACAGGTTTTAGATGTTATCCTAGACTCGAAGGAACCCCAGGAAAGTGAGTGAAGCAGAGGAAACCATAATCACATTCAGTCTATAGAGCCCAATCTGGTTCTGTGGGGAGAGGAGATTGCCCCAGTCGGCGCAGGCTGTCCATCTTTGTACTATCACCGGGGGCACCCATTGGGAGGAAACTAGGAGCTAATCCACCCATGTTTGTTCAATGAACTCAGGTGCAGTACAGGCATTCATTCTCATAATCCACACAGCGTGGCTACAGAAGGCTGACCCCACCACAGCAAGGTCTGACTCCTCTGTCAGCAGTACAGATGGCCATGTCTGAGCTCTGTCTTCACAGAGGAAAGAGAAGTCGTCTCCCTCTGATTTACCTGACATGACCCCCATCACCCTTCTCCTGGTCATCTCCCTCAGGTGCTCTACTAATAGAGGTGACAGAAGAAGCCTTGCTTCCTCATTCCTCAGGACAAAAGATATCATCTCCCCAAGTTGCTTTGGAATCCAGCTGAGTCCCCCAGGGAAAAAGCTGTGGTCTCTTTGTCAAACCTCCTATCCTCACTGGACAGCAGTTGCACAGGTTGTGGGAAGGCAGTGGTCAGGGCAGGTGAAGGGGCTAAGACTTCATCTCTGAGACGTCCTTACCTGCACTTTATAAAGGTGTGTGAAAATGCCCTTCCAAAATGAGTTCAAGTTGATGGTGGCCAGCACTGTAGAAAGAAGGGAGAGATGTCACGTGAGGATCTGTGACAAGTGCTACCGGGGGACAGACAGAGGCCCACACCTTGCTCACAAAAGGAAGTTGTGTAAGTAGTAAGGATAATGAGACACCACTTGTATGCCCTGTTGCACCGTAGACAGGACTGTCATTAGACATTTGCAAGGACAATGTTAGGTAGGAAGGGCAGTTAAAACAAACCATATTTTGTGCAGCCAAATGGAACAGGCCAAGGTCAGACAACTTGCTTAGACCTAGGACTTGAATGCGGGTTTCCTGATGCCAAGTCTGCCACACTTTCCATCATACCCTAATAATGTGAGGAGAAGCCACCAAAAGGAAGGAAAGGACAGCAGTCTGCAGAAGCAGCCAGTCTGGGGCTAGGGACCACCTGAAAGAAATTCCCCTGGCTGGAATCATCTGACTTCTCCTACCGGGGTCATTTCCCTCACTGTCATCTCCTTATAATTTTGTTGTGAATTGTTCTGCTACAATGCACCTCAGGCGCACAGTGCGCCTCGGGCCACAGGACCCCGGGACTGGGATGCTGCAGAGGCTGGCTGCCTGATACCACACAACACCCATCTTCTGCTTCTCCATGGGTTTGTCGATGTTGGTGGAGAAGGCTTTCGTTCTAAGCTACGCCCAGCACCAATCCAGACTCTCAGTCACAGAAAAATCATGAAAGATGGAAAAGTGATCAAGAAAAAAAAAAAAAATATATATATATGTATAGGTGACATATATCTATATCACAAAGACCACATAGACACGACAACAGTGTGGCAATAGCCAGAGGGAAGAAGGGATGGGGGTAGGAGGAGGTGGGCAGAGGGGGGTAAAATGGGGACAAAAAGAGACTTTGCTGGGGGTGATGGGCACACGACACAGTATGCAGATGACGTTTTATTGAGATGTACACTTGAAACCTGTGGTTTCATGAACCAATGTCACACCAATAAATTCAGCTTAAAAAAAAAATAAAGAAGAAAAGATGTACTGCAGACAGAAGGGCTCTCTTACAGCTCTGTGGTTGAAAGACAACAAGAGCAAGGAAAAGGGGTGGAGTTGCCACGTGCACGCTTCACTTCTGACCTTGAGTTCTCAGAATAATACCAAGTCTCTAGGGCCCACGTCTATGTACGTGGAGAGGAGAACCAGAAGAGATATTCTCAGTTCCTTCTGCCACTTGTCCCAGTTCCAAACTAGAGGATGAGAGCCTCAGTTTTCCCTTAAAATTAGTCTAAGTCTGTACCTCCTTTTATGCGGCCTTTCGGCATGTCTTTCTCCGTGTCGGAGGTCAAGAGCAGCTCCACAATCCCTCTCTTCAGCAGGGCCTGTTGGAAAACAGGACAAAATGAACCCACAATTCTCTTTCTCAGAATAAGGAAAGTGCAAAATAAATGCAACCGAGGTGAGAGGGACAGTGTGTGAATGAGAGAGAAAGGGCTGAATGGGGGCCTGGCCATCCACAACTCTGTCCCAGTCTGGCGTTTTCCTCAGAGGTCACAAAGCTGCTGAGTATGGGCTCTGACCGCCCCTCCCCAAGGTCATAGCTTCGAGGGAACAAGCACAAGGCTAGATTTATGAGGAAACAACCTGAGGGAGAATCTAAATCCAAGAGAAAGAAGACTTGGGAAACTCGTTGTGCTGGAAGGGGAGAGGCTGAGTGAGGCTATGGGGCCCTAAGAGAGATCAGAGAGAAACGTCAGAAACCTGGGTCCAACCCGGACACTCAGGGCAAGCAAGGAAGCCTGCCACAGCTTTGGTG
Source organism: Saccopteryx leptura (assembly GCF_036850995.1). Classification (NCBI taxonomy): domain Eukaryota; kingdom Metazoa; phylum Chordata; class Mammalia; order Chiroptera; family Emballonuridae; genus Saccopteryx; species Saccopteryx leptura. Next base: position 377,393,053 of record NC_089504.1, on the reverse strand, counting down.
AGGATGGACATCTAATTTAAAAACCATATTTACTAAGGGTATAAGAAGCAGACAAATGACCAAAGGACAAGAGGACCCTATCTTATGTGTCATATGTTCACTGAGCTTCATCTGGGACTGGGAGCAGAATTGAGTGGCAAATTTTTTAAATCAAGGGCAAATAATGCTAGTGAATAAGATCGATTTGAGGGGGTCTGACATGATGCCACTGAGAAACGTTAGGGAAGGGTACTTCCCCCACAGACCCATCCAGCTCCGGAAGTCACGGGTTCAGGACAGGACAGGACATCTGTGGAACTCTGCCCTGCCTCCTGTCTCAGCACCTGGTCTCTCTCCCCTGCCCAGCAGGCAAGTCCCCATTTACGGCCTTCCAGGCCATCCCACCCAGAGGTTCTGTGTGGACAGAGCTAACTAACGTGGGACCCTCCCACCTGCCGAGCAGCCTGGGGAACGGATCCAGTTTGGACGCGAACTCATCGGCTTCCTGACTAAGGGAAGTCAGAGACAGGGAGGAGCCTGACCCACCAAGAAGGACACCAGGCAGGACTGCAGCTGTTCCCTCACCTGAGACGTCCCCCACATGAAGGAGCAAAGGCTATGAATACTCCAGGTCAGAAAGCTCAGAGGATGGCCGTCACCACTCAGGGTCATGAAACCTTATCAATTTACTATGCACCAACACCCAGCTTTCATGAGAACTGTGGGTCATAGAGATAGCAATGAAAAGGAATAATCCTTTAACATTATATTTTATCTCAGAATAATGTTATTTAAGTACATCGTAATCACCCGCCCCATACTGTAGATTCACAGAGAAATTGAACTTGGTCTCATACATTCGCATAGCCCACAGAAACCTGCAGCCGACTCAGAAAGGCGTGCTGTACAAGAGACTGAGGCAGAAAGCCTGGACATACAGAGACAATCTAAGAGTTTCTCACCTTTTGGAGGTAAGGCATGTACTCTTTATCCACAGCAAATGCACCATATTCGTTCTCCACCTGCACTGCGATGATGGGGCCGCCCTGGTGGTACTGAGACAAGCAGAGAATGGGGGACAGTGAGGCTGCAGGTGGCGACACCTGGAGGCTCTGGGTCTAATGCTAAAGATAACACACCTGGTGTGGGGCACTTTGATCCAAGCTGTTTCCTCACCTGAAGGCACTCTCCTGTCCTTGGTCCCATAAGTCAGAGTCACCTCCAGGTTCCTCAGCTGCTACAGGAGTCCTACCTTCCCTCATCTCTGTAATGACCCCCGCGGTGTTTCCTCTGCTTCTCATACTAATTAGTAACTTACAGAGAGCTCATACCTACAAACTAACTGCTTCCACACCCACCCTATCCACTTTCCCACCCAACAAAGAAAGAGATGTCCCCCCTCCCTCCTCCTGTGGTAGGGTAGTGCCACTCCGCATGCGAGGAGACCCCTGCCTCCCACCACCTGGTCAGGAGCTGGTTCTTTGCATCGTTCCCTCTCTTTTCCGCACTTTCAGCCTTGCTTTCCAAGCTGGCTGATTTGCACCTTCCCGGAAAATTACTAAAAAGAGAGAGCATTCCAGGACTGATCCCTCCGCCATTCCCTCACGCTCTCCTTTATTTTTAGATCTTTATGGCTACTTTAAATTTTTTTTTTTTTCAATTACGGTTGGCACTCAAAATTATATTAGTTTCAGGAGTGATCTCTCCTCTTAAGAGCCCTACTTCTCAAGCAAGTTGCCAGTTACCTACACTTCTCTGTCTCACTTTTACCCCACTCCTCAAACCATGGGGTAAAAGCTCCCACGTCATCACACCCCCTATGCCATCCTCATTGAACTAGTTGGGCTGAAGTAATAATGCTTTTCACGTTAAACTTAAATCTTTCAATGTCTTTCCATGCTCAAGTCCACTCTCTGCTTCTGGAAGCCTCTCCACACGGACAGCAGGGCGAGCCCTCGACAGTGAATGTCTGATCGCTTCATTCCCCACGTGGCTTCTGCAGCCTCCGAGCAAACGCTAATGTTAAAGTGAGGTGGTCCCTTCCGGACATGAGCTCCCGAGCTGGAACAGAGGAGGATGAGCACGCTTGGGGCGGTTTCCTCTACAGCCTCACCTCTGCCTCTCTCCCACCTCACACGCGACTGAGCTTCTTTTAGTTCTTCAAATTCCTCATTCTGCTTCTTGTCATCTGGTCTTCACCCATGTTGGAGACTCCTGACCATGCCCCCTGGCCTGGCTAACGCCTGCTTACCCTTCAGGTCACGGTTACTTTTTCTGAAAAACATGCTCTGAACCTCCCTTTCGTCTACACTTCCTGCATGTAGCAGTTACCGCTCGTGGGGTAGATGCTTGTATGTCTCTCATGTTGAGCTCTAAGCCCCATGGGGCAGGGACCACGTCTGTGCTTCTCGCCCCTGAAGCTTAGCTGTTCCACGGTGCTTGGCATAGAGCAGCTGCTCCATAATGATTTGTTGAATGAACGTGAGTGTTCTGAGCTGATGAACTTAGATCAGCTTGTATTCTTGATGCTTGTATTATTGAAGAATATCTGTTTCCAGCCTGAAGGGTGATGTCTAAAAACCCCACAGTAGCAGAGCTCACAGTTACTTTATGAAATAAACAGGACTACAGGAATAAATGTCTCCAGTAAATGTACTCTAAAAATTATTACAATATAACAATTGAAACATTGAAGATAACCAATCAAGTTGAAAGACTTAAAATACTAATAATTTACTAATGATACACCCTATACATGTTATTTGCACTTACTTTAAGATGTTTCTTAAAACACCTCTAGAACTTCCCACCTCATGACTTCAATGGATGTTTATAAATTTGCTTGGCTTGCTGAACCAATATGAGAGCTAAGTAGCATTTGTACTCACTCCTGAACCTCCGTCCAAACATTCAGTGTCTTTCTAGTCCTGGGGGTCAGAGATTTCTCACTCCTGCCACTGAGTCCCACCTTGATTGCAGAAATGAAACCAGAAACACACAGCTTTAGCCCTTTCTTGCAATTGGACTTCACCAAACAGACCAGAGTTTAATCCTAAAGACAAGTTCTTCCTCTCAACATTACTCATCTCTCTAAAGCTGTGTTGTTTCTGTCCATTTCTAATCTCCTGTTTCTTCATAATTTTCCTACTAGGAGCAACTCAAATGCACAATTCAGAATTATTCATAAAGGGCTGGGTCTGCATCATATTCTTCCCCCAGAAGGAGGGTCTAAGATACAAAGCTATTAATCTACCTAATAATCCTAGGTTTTATCCCATCTCAAGCTATATCAAGAGCTGTTCCCTAAATAACATTATTTTAAAATAATAACCGGCCCTGGCCGGTTGGCTCAGCGGTAGAGCGTCGGCCTGGTGTGCGGGGGACCCAGGTTCGATTCCCGGCCAGGGCACATAGGAGAAGCGCCCATTTGCTTCTCCACCCCCACCTCTCCTTCCTCTCTGTCCCTCTCTTCCCCTCCCGCAGCCAAGGCTCCATTGGAGCAAAGATGGCCCGGGCACTGGGGATGGCTCCTTGGCCTCTGCCCCAGGCGCTAGAGTGGCTCTGGTCGCGGCAGAGCGATGCCCCGGAGGGGCAGAGCATCGCCCCCTGGTGGGCAGAGCGTCGCCCCTGGTGGGTGTGCCGGGTGGATCCCGGTTGGGCACATGCGGGAGTCTGTCTGACTGTCTCTCCCCGTTTCCAGCTTCAGAAAAATACAAATAATAATAATAATAATAATAATAATAAAATAAAATAATAACCACGTGTCTCCTCTTGTTTGGAAGAGAGTAATATTTTTAAAAACCAAACACAGTGATCAAACAATTGCTGCCTTGCCAACTGCAGGGTATAATGCCCTTTTTCTGTCACAGACTGGCCTATGAGCGCTAGGTGGACATTATGAAAAATAAAGGCGTTTCTTGCCAAGCATGTAACATCCAGGCACTCCATGAAGACAGGAAAATGCATGATGTTATGCTCTTTGCATTGATAAAATGAAAAAGAATTGGAATGCAAGTAACAACAAATACCCTGGCACAGGTGCAAAAATCACATGCATGAACCAAGTTATTCATTATAACATAAACTTGCAAAATAGAATGCCCCTGACAGGGGCCTTAGCTAAATGAGTCTTGATATACTTGTATCATAAAATAGCTAGCAGTCATTAAAAAGAATGGCAGGTTTCAACAAACTATAGAAATGATCCCTAAAAGTATAGTCTTAGAATGGCAGGTTTCAAAAATATTTTTTCAAATGATGAAAGAAATATGTCCAGTGAGAACTGAATATTTTTGTATGCAAAAGCATAATACACACATGCATATGTGTCAGGGTGTGTATAAACCACGTGCTTCCGTGTGTATAGAAAATTTCTAGAAAGACGCACAAAAGTCTGATGAAATTGGTTGTCTGCTACAAAGATAACTGAATAGCTTTGGGATAGGGTGGGAGGGGAGACATATTTACCATAAACTCCTTTGTAATTTTTTTTTTTTTTGTATTTTTCTGAAGCTGGAAACTGGGAGAGACAGTCAGACAGACTCCCGCATGCGCCTGACCGGGATCCACCCAGCACGCCCACCAGGGGCGACGCTCTGCCGCGACCAGAGCCACTCTAGCACCTGGGGCAGAGGCCAAGGAGCCATCCCCAGCGCCCGGGCCATCTTTGCTCCAATGGAGCCTTGGCTGCGGGAGGGGAAGAGAGAGACAGAGAGGAAGGGGGGGGTGGAGAAGCAAATGGGCGCTTCTCCTATGTGCCCTGGCTGGGAATCGAACCCGGGTCCCCCGCACGTCCCCCGCACTCAGGCCGACGCTCTACTGCTGAGCCAACCGGCCAGGGCCTCCTTTGTAATTTTTTGAGCTTTATCACCAAGTGTGTGTATGAACTGTTCAAACCACCAAAGATCATTTAAGAGTAGATATAGGCAGTACAAAGACCAGTGAGTCTAGTGAACGGTCAAGTACCTGTAAAACAATGGCGACCACACACCATGCTTTCGGTCAGTCCTGTCTGGTGTGATGTGTGTGCGTCTTTCTAGAAGCCCTGAGGCAAAGGCTGCACTTAAGATGGGAGTCTAGAGTTCAAAATTGTAAAAATGTCAGCTTCTTCAACTCTCACATAGACTGCGCTCGGCCTACTCCATGGACAAGTCAGAACAATCTACTTACTGTCCCAACACAAATATACAAAATAAGGAAAAGATACTTGAGTTTTACCTGGAGGGGAACCACTCTGGGAATCAGATGATCAAAATATTTATCAACTGCATCCTTGAAGCCCTTGTGGGTTGTTCTCAGTCTCAGCTTGGGGTCCTGCAGTAACCAGCTGGTGGGGAGAGGAAGGGACAAGCTCAGTGTTCAGACAGGAAGCCCGGAGGAAGGACCAAGTGGCCCAGGCGGACAGCCCGCTGCCTCTCAGAGCTCCCTGCGGCACAGTTTCACGTCTTTTGATCGCATGTTCACAGCCTTTGACCTCGTGCAGCACTCAAGGGTCCTGAAAGATTGCTCTCTGGACCGTCCACACAGAGCTGTCGGCTCTAGAAGTGTCATAGTGACACTTTACAACCGAGGAGTCACCTGTAGCTCCATCGTGGCTCATACACCCGCATCTTACTGGGAGGGTCTTTTAACCTTTCATTGAATATTCACCTCGATTCCTTTTCAGTCCTTTATAAAAACTTTTCTCTTGAACACAGCGTATGTACCTTAGGCACAGGGTTACATCTCTTGTAAGACCTTAGACTCCCAGTACAGAGAAGAAGCTTTCAAGCACCCCCAGGCCCCCTGTAGGGTGCTGGGCTGGGCCTCCAGCTGACCAGCACAGGGATCACTGCTTTGCTCAGATACTCTCTTCCTTCCAGGGTCCGGCGTTTCCTGCTCCTGAGCCGCGATAGGGGAGCAAGCTTCGCCTGGAGATAACGGAGCCTTCACCGGACCAAGGGGAGTCACAGTGCCCACCTGAGAGCAAAGCCATGGACTAAACGGGAAGTCCTGTTGGCCTGGGGAGCTAACAGAAGAGCATTCTTGGATTCTCACCCTGAACCTCGGTTGAATAGACTGAAACCAGCACCACAGCTGAGAGGACAAGACAGAAAAATGAGAGGGAACGGAGGGGAGCTGAGGTCTCTCGGCTCAGCGGAGAACACGGTCTTCCATTAACAAAAGAATGAAGTCCAGGGTCCTCAGAACAAATCCAGAAGTCATCAGAACCCCCCTTTCCTCCCTCTAAAGCTCACGCCCCATTCTTCCCACCCCCGGGGGACAGAGAGAGGGACAGGGTGTGACCATCCCGATGCTTCCTCTCCCCCTCACACATGCTGGGCTACACGCCCACAGCACCAGGACCACACTGTCAAGTCTCTCTCCTGCGACGTGAGGATCACAGTGGTCCCACCACTCACCACACTGCTGCAAGCATTCCCTGACGTGCTGTGTGAGGAGCATGTGACAGTGCAGGACACAGAGTATGTGCTCAGTGCTGTTAGAGTCAAGTTTTACTTTCAGTAAAACAAACTATTTCACCACAACCACAACCCTCCCTCCACTCATGGTGCCGCTCACCTGGGCAAGCCGCCGAGGTCGATCTCACTGCAGATGTAGGGGCCCGGACGCAGAATCACCCACAGCCCAACCTCCGCAGCCGTCAGGACAAAGGTCCTAGGAAGGTCAATGTCAGCAACTCTCAGGACATCCGAGCGGAGGTGGGCACGAGCCCAGCACGCTTCACAGGTGGCAGAACTGCCCGGATCCTCTGCTCCCCTGCCTTCCTCTCCCAACCAGAGGCAGGGGGTGAGTGAAGGAAGGCCGAGCCCCCACCCCAGCAGAGCAGGTGTCCTACACCCATGGTCATAGGCCAGAGGCCCTGGCAGCTGGGTTCTCACTGGCTCCCAGCCTAGGACCCTCCGCACAGCCCACTGGGTCATCAGGAGGAAGGGCATCAGACAGGGGACAGGGGTCCTAACAATGGACCTGACCCCAACGGCCTTGCTATCCTCGAGGGGCAACCCCTGTCTCAGCATGGGTGGCTGGACCCCACTGCAGAGCAGGGCTGACCCTGGGCACCAGGCACCTCTGGGCTGCAGTGAGGACAGCTGGGCTCTGAGGAGACAGGCCTGGACCCCTGGGAGTACCAGGTTCACAGCTGGAGAGCAACTGGTCCTGGTGCAGAGCCTGTCACAGCGTCCTGAGAACAAGGCTCGGAGCCCAGTCTCCCTCCGGTCCTCCAAGCAGCGCTGAGGTGCCGCTGTGGTCCCTCTTCAGCCCAGCAGCCCCTTCCTGCCTCCCCAGCCCAGGCCGAGTCACAGACGCAGCAACGGCACAGCACGTACTCCAGATCCAGGTTCCCAGAGAAGTCGAATGTGCCCCTTTGTGGCTCATGGAGGTTCCACGGAACGTAGCTGTGATAGGAAAGAGGAAAGTACAATAACCATCTTCTTATTTATTTCCTATAAAATCCTAGGTCAGTCCCAAACCCATGCCAAAACCTAGGCTAGCTCTATTTTGGAACAAGTTGAAGTTTCCATTTGCAATTAAACCTGTATTACATGAACAATCATTATTTTCCTTTTTATTTTAATTTTATTTAGAAAATTAAATTGAATGGGGTGACATTGAACAATCATTATTTTCAATGGTTCCTTTTTCCTGTTACCCAGGTGTGGTCCCAGTGGTCAATAATCTTGATTCTAGAGTCCTTGGATTTGTACATTAATTATCCCATTCAGCACCCGTTCTTTGTAATACTCATTAAAAATATAAGGGAAAGAAAAAAAACACAATGTCTTCATAAGCCCAATGAATTATTGCTATGAATTAATCAAAGGAAGAAAAGGAGGAGTTTCAATAAACCAATGAGCTTAAAGAAGGAAGATGCCATGTTTGGACCCAGTAAGAAGGGCTTGACCAGGAACCTCCCCCATGTCGCTGGTTTTGTAGGGCCAAAGACGCATGTGTAAAATTTTATAAGGTGTTATTTTTATTAGGTGAATATACCTTGTGTGTCATCAAAAATGTTTTTTAGTATTGTGCCCTAATTTCGTGTTTCTCATAAGCCGTATAGTTCTTATTACACAATTTTGCGTGGTGTAGAGATTTTAAAGAATGCCTATGTTGCATTATGGCAGAACTGACTATATTTGAAGATCTTTGGTTGTGAGTAGGAAGAAAACGTTGGTTTGCTAAAGACTTCAAATAGGCACGATAAAGTTTAGGACCAATAGTATAAAAACATTTTGCTAAATGATGCTGACAAGTGAGTTACTTTAAATAAAATTGCTAAAAATAAATAAATAAAAACAAAGAAATGAAAAAAGATAAGATGAGGCAAAAATAATCTAGTAATCTTAAATAGCAGAGAAAATGGAATTTAATACAAAAAATTCACCAGTATGTTAAGAGAAGAATCAAATGATAATAAAAGGGACAATTAATTCATCCAAAAGATATAATAATCATTGCCTTCCGTGATCTTAATATCATAGCATAAGTGAAGGAGAAATGTAATGAATTCGAGAGGAAATGGATAAATCCACAGTCATAATGAGGTTTAAAATACTTCTCTAAGAAACAATGATAACAACAGCAAAAAAAAATTGTAATTTAATTAAATTACAATTAAAAGGCTGGATCTAGTAAATACATAGAGAACTCAGCAGCCAACAGATGGAGCATATATATTCTCAAAAAATACATGGGACCGTTGTAAAACACAAATCCCAAAATCTTTATTATATGGTCTGTGATCCCAAGATGAATGCAACTAAATTAGAAAATTACACTTTTAAAAAGTAAAATACATAAAACAGAAAGCATATAGCTGAAATGTTTGAAACCAAATGACTTTCAAAGTACTGTATAGCAAAATTAGTGGGATATATAACCAAAGTAATACTTCAAGGTGCACTTATAATCCCAATTAAATAAGGTAGAGCAGTGGTCCCCAACCTTTTTTGGGCTACAGACCAGTTTAATGTCAGAAAATATTTTCACGGACCGGCCTTTAGGGTGGGACAGATAAATGTATCACGTGACCGAGACAAGCGTCAAGAGTGAGTCTTAGACAGATGTAACAGAGGGAATCTGGTCATTTTTAAAAAATAAAACATCGTTCAGACTTAAATATAAATAAAATGGAAATAATGTAAGTTATTTATTCTTTCTCTGCGGACTGAGACCAAATGGCCCAGGGACCGGTACCTCCGCGGCCCGGGGGTTGGGGACCACTGAGTTAGAGAACATAAAATGAGTTGAATAGTCAACTCAGGAGAGAAGAAGAAAAGGAGAAGGAGGGGAAGGGGTAGAGGAAGAAGGTATTAAATGAAGTAAAGAAAGGATATTATACGTAACTTGGATATTGTGAAATAGAAAGTAAGATACAGAGAAGATTAACAATTACAAGCTAATTTTTTGAAAATACTAAAAATTTAATATTAAGTAGAAAAAAGAGAAAAATGCCCAAATTCACAAAATGATGTGTAATTTCCAAGAAAGAAAGGAGAATTTTTTTTAAATTCCCAGAATACTTTTTTAAAATCTATAGAAAAAAATATGTACTCTAGAATAAATAAAAACATGAGTTAACTATTCAAGAAAGTTATATTGCCCCCAAATCTTCCCCTCACAACCAGAAAAGATAGTAGCCACAAAGTTCTACAGGTGAATTTTAGAAATAATTCAGGATAAAATTTCTTTTTAAAAAATATTTGCAGTGTATATAAAAAGAAGATATAGTCACTTGATGAGTTTACTATAAGATTAATATCAAAACTAGATAAGACACTAACATAAATAAAATTTTCAATAAATGTTAGTGCTACACGTCTGAAATAAAACATTAGCAAATGAAGTCGAGCAATATGTGTGTGAGTGTGTATATGCACATGTGCATTTCTCATAACCAAATAGAATTTACTCCAGAGCTTTAGATTGGTTGAATATAAAAAAAAAAATTGTCAATATAATTTATGGCTTGAATAGAAGACTGCATAAAAACCATATAATCCCTTCAACAGAAGCAGAAAAGGCTCTTAGTAAAATTCAACAATTTTTTATAATTAAATTCTTTGCAAATTAGATGAGCCAATTATCAATTTATTGCCTTTCAGCTTCAAATTCACCCTCTGCAATAATGGAAGAGCCTTTTAAGCATTTTCTCCTTTACAGTGAATACGATGCTTATCTTTGCCACAAGAGGGAAGTAGAGAGACATTGAAGAGGAAAGGGCTTCTGATTGCTGTGCAGTTTTTTAAATTTCTGTGCCCTTGCTGCAGGGCTAGTAAGTGGTGTAAGTGTGTAAAGACATCTAGTGGTTCTTCATTTTTAAAAAATCCAATCCATCAGAAGTATAATCCATAATGATCAATGTAGAATTAACCCAGAAAGGCAAGGCGATTTAAATACAGGATGTGGCAAAAGTAGGTTTACAACTGTTCACGTGGAAAATACAATAATTACTAAATATCAACTCAAGAATAAACTGTTTTGTGTACTCACAACTATATACCTACTTTTGTCCCACCCTGTATTTTGAATTAGCATAATTAACAGAGTTACAGATGTAAAACCTTACATGGCATGCCCCCTTGTGTTTGCCGTCACTTTTCTACTACTTCCTTTTTTATATGGTAAGTCTGAGCTTCTTGGGACTGCCCTTACTTTTTTTTGATGTACACTAATAAAATCGCACAGCCCAATCCAGACCATGAAAACAACAGACCTTTCTAATTACTGGTGACAAACCTGTTCTTATGAAGAAACAGAAAAATATATTCTGCAACACAAAATGATCAACTGCACTGAAAGGGCACTTAGACTTGCAATAGGGGTGCAAAGTGCTGTGGACATAAGCCTCAATCTTGCAGCAAAGTCCACAATTATGAAAGCACTGAGCTGTTTAGCAGCTGGGTCCTGGAGCTTGACTGAATTCAGAGCATACCTCTGCTATTACCATGTGGTCTTGGGAAATGTCTTAATCTCTCTCCACCTGAGTTTTCTCAGTGGGGATAACACCACACACCACATAGGATTGCTATGAAGATAAGGTAAATCGATGTTTTTCAGGGTTTAGCCCATGCCTGGCTGTCTATAAATACTCCTAATCACATAAAATTGGCAGTCTTACTTTATAATGGCAGTTGTATTGAAATTAGCATCTCCGTGTCCTGGCAATGCAGGGTCATTACACTGAGAGTGGGTTCCCGCTAACCTTCAGGAACACCCTGCCCCTAGCATTAACCCGTATCCTTTTGCATGCAGCTGCCACAGTGCAGCCTTCCACAGAACTTGTTCCTTGGGCTCTTCCTTTACTCCACCTTTATTGACTCCGCATTTTTTTCAGTTGCAAGACTCTTCTGGACATAGATCCAGTGTTCCTAATTCAAATACGATTTTTGCTTTGGGCAAGGTTGTTATTTGCCTGGTGGTTTGTGAGTGGGTGGCATCCTCAATCAAAACTGAGTGGTCCCACCTCCAGGAGCTGCTGGGAGGAAGTGCTGGTCAGGAGCAAGCTAAGCCCTGCCTGCTTGGACACCTTGCCCCACCCACGTGAACTCAACTGTTTCCTCACAGCGCATTGTGAGGATTCAGCGATTGTGGGGAAACGCTTAGAAAATGCTCAGCCATCAGTAAACCCTAAATACATGTGACCTTTTGGCACTAAACTCATAATCATGTGTTAAATATCATACTAAATTTATCATGTTAAATTTACCTTGAACCAGGTCAAATTTATATGTAAATCTTCTGCTGGACTCAACGGGGCTTGTATTTCTTTCTGCCACCCAAAGTGAGTACATATACATGCCATCATTGTGATAGGCATCTTTCACATGAATAAGGTGAAAGTTTTACCTCACTTACTCATCAACACAACCTTATGAGGCAATTATTATTCTGCCCATTTACAGATGATGACACCAGGGCCCGGCGGCGTGATGGTTGGAGGCAGAGCTGGCACGGAAGACCAGAGCTGTGTGATCACTGAGTTGCAGTAGTATTTGTCCCCTTTATGCCATTAAACTTCACGTTAGTGATACCAGTATTTCCTTACATTCATTTTGATACTACTATTATTCCTCTACATGTTCATTTCCACAAACACAGGTAAGAGTTGTTTTAGTTAAGGATGGGATGGAAGTCAGCCTTAAGACTAAAAGGCACAATCAAAAGGTTGTCACCAGGCCCTGGCCGGTTGGCTCAGCAGTAGAGCGTCGGCCTGGCGTGCAGGAGTCCCGGGTTCGATTCCCAGCCAGGGCACACAGGAGAGGCGCCCGTCTGCTTCTCCACCCCTCCCCCTCTCCTTCCTCTCTGTCTCTCTCTTCCCCTCCCGCAGCCGAGGCTCCACTGGAGCAAAGATGGCCGGGAAGCTGAGGATGGCTCTGTGGCCTCTGCCTCAGGCGCTAGAATGGCTCTGGATGCAACAGAGCGACGTTCCAGAGGGGAAGAGCATCGCCCCCTGGTGGGCGTGCCGGGTGGATCCCGGTCGGGCGCATGCGGGAGTCTGTCTGACTGCCTCCCCGTTTCCAGCTTCGGAAAAAAAAAAAAAAAGGTTGTCACCAGGCTCCCCACACCAGCTCTGAGCCCAGATATAGATGGGACAAGCTCCTGGTGGGGAAGCAAGGTCACACAGGGCGGGGGGGGGGGGGGGGGGGCGGGGGGGGGCAGCGCTCACGCTCACGTGGTGACTGTGTTGAAGCCACAGGCCCTCAGCTTCAGGAGCCGGTCTCTCCAGTACTCCTGGGGCACTCGGAAATAGTGGATGGAGCCCCCGAAGATCAAGAACTTGTGCCCCTCCAGGGTGAAGTGCGGGCTTTTTGCCTGAAGTCCCACAGCTCGGACCTTCAGCTCAAGGGGTGTCAGATGAGACCAATTAAATCTGCTGAAAGAAAGGCAGAGAGAGAGAGAGAGAGAGAGAGAGAGAGAGAGATGGAGAGAGAGAGAGATGGAGAGAAATGGAGAGCAGAGTCTGCCGAAGCCCTAGCGAAGAAGTTCTTGTTAGCAGGACACGTTAGCAGGACATGCTCTGTACCTGCTTCTGCTGTTATTTTTCTCCAGTAAAAGAAAGTTCCCCGCTCTCCCCACTCAGGCAAACCTGTACTGAGGCAGCTGAAAATTAACTTGGCTTTTATATTTTACTCGAGGAGCAAAACCCGATGAGATAACTGGCAGGAGAAAGATGCAGGCGATTCTTTTCCATGAAAGAGAGGGCCTGGAAAGAGAAAGAAATAACAGTGGCAAGGGGATGCATTGGCCTCGTCCAGCTCTTAGGACCCGAAAGCTGCCGTAGAGGCGGCGGGGAAGCAGGGGGCGCTCAGAGGCTCCGTCTTCTCAGCGCTCCCAGGCTGGCCCGACCGGGAAGGCTGCCGCTTTGCCTGCTTCCACCCAGGTGTCCCCCTCCCCCAGCCCCCCAGCCCCACCCTCGCACAACCGGGGCTGCCCCACAGTACACCTCAGTCCCGAACAAGATGGGCTGGGCACTGGGGGAGAGGGTCCTGGGGAAAAGGGGAGGAGGGCTAAGGAGCTCGATTTCAGGTAGAAGTACTTTATCCACCAGGTTCGCGAAGGACCCAGTGTCCAGTCGCTGGAGCAAGGCACAGACCCTCCGCAGTGCAGGCACGACTAAACGTGAGCAGGAGAAAGCTGGCGGGGACAAGGCGTGGATGAGTCTCGGGCAGGTCTGAGGGTCCAGGAGGGCGTCCCAGACCAAAGGGACCCCTTCGCCACGTAAGGCGGCATGGGCAGCGACGGTCACCTGAAGCACGACGGGGAACTCATCACCGCGAGGCCAGGACACGAGGTTCCGCGCTGGGTCCGGCCGGGTTCAGGTGCGCTGGGTGCCAGGAGCCTGACACGTGCGAGCAGCCACCGCAGCTTCGCACTGAGTCCCGGGACCTGCCAGATCTGGGGCTCGGGGCAGCGAGAAGGGCGGAGCTCCGCATCAGACCTGGGACCTCGAACCTCACGTGCGCAGACGTCTTTCCGCGAGGGAAGTGCGTGGGAGGGGTCCCGGGAAAACACACTGACCTTGAGTTTCCTTACACTGTGTATCACCAACCAATTGGGACAGAAAGGCAAACATGTGTGGGAGGAAAGGAGGACAACTTAGCCCACGCCATGCATCAGAAAACAGGGGAGCTTTGATTCGACCGGTTCAGCAACTTCAGCAAGGTCCCTTTGGTGCCAGACAGCGCTTTGGGCTAAGGGATGAGTCTTAAGCACAAAGAAATCGTTTTCAATGCGATGGAAGCAATGAACGTACAGGTGAGGGGCACAGGCTGCCCTGAGGGGTATATATAGTTTTCTCACGCCGAATGTTGGTAAACGAATGAGAACTATCAGAGCGAAGAAAAGTGGAAAACTGTTCTGATCCGTGGGAATAGTATCAAGTATTCACACAAGTATGTGCAAGAACAACAGTTTGAATCTTTTAGTTACAAAGTATTAGAAGATGGGGCTGGAGTGATCATCAGATCCGGAGGAGGCAAGTCAGGGAGGATCGTGGATGCAGTGTTAAGTAGATCGTTCGTTCTTTTGCCAGAGATTTCAAGCAGAAACCAAGTCAGAATTTCGCTTTATGGAAATGACTGGCTGCAAGGCGGAGGCTCGATGGGAAATAAACAAATCATCTCAACAGACCTGGTGATGCAAGGATGAGGGCTGGATTGTTCTCCTGGTAGTAATACCACGCAAGAAGAGGGAGTGGGTTAAGGGGTCAAGTCTTTTTCAAGTGAAATTGGTAGCTCTTGAAAATTGATTGGACAGGAGAAAGGGGAGTATAGGACGACTGATATGTTTCAGGCTTAAGTGACTTGGTTAGATGACGGGGCATTTACTGAGATGGGAAACAGAGGAAGTGATAGAGCTTTCACTAGAGGGAGAAGAGTGATGGGCCCAGTTTTGGACATGCTGGGCTCGAAGTTCCTGTGATGATGATGCAAAAAGAAATCTTCTGATACATTCTTCTTGAAGTCTTTGCTTTTCCTCTCCTATTTGAAAGAACAAAGCCTATGACATCTAGCTGAAATCAAGACTGTAGTTATCAGAGATCAGTGTGGGGTTTTTTCTCTTGTCTCACTCACCACAGTATATGTTCCTCCTTGAAAATTCAACTCCCAGAAAATATTGTAGGTCATCCATCTTTTTCACATTTTTAAGTGGGAAGCAATGGACCTTTGAGGCTTTCTATATCTTGCACAGAGGCATAATACATATTTATCTTCTCTGAATATATCTTGTTTAATAAATTTGGATTTACAGCAAAACTTCATCCTTCTTTGTCAAGATTTTTTCAAATACCCTACAATCTGTGCCTTTTTGTATACAATTTAGAATAAGCTATCTATTTCTAGAAAAAGCTATGCTAAATTTTTTATAAGAATTGGATTAGAGCTATAGATCTAATTGGGGAGAAATAACTCTCTACTATGTTAAGTCTTCAAATCCATGAACATGCTATATCTCCACTTTTTTCATCAGAATTTGGTGATTTTCAACATACAGATTCTATGCATATTTTGTTAGATTTATACCTCAGTATTTCATTTTCTTTCTTTCTTTCCTTCTTTCTTCTTTTTTAAGTGATAGGCTGGGAGGCAGAAAGACAGACTCCCACATGCATCCTGGTGCGGATCTACCTGGCAAGCCCCCTACTGGGTGATGTTCTGCCCAGCTGGGGCTGTTGCTCCGTTGCTCAGCAACTGGACTATTTCCTCAGCACCCCCCACCCCCAATGTGCTTGAACCAAAGGAGCCATGGCTGTGGGAGGGGGAGAGGGGAGGGGAAAGAGAGAGAAAGAGAAAGGGGAGTGGGAGGGTGGAGCAGATGGTTGCTTCTCCTGTGTGCCCTGACCAGGGATAGAACCCAGGAC
This sequence comes from Saccopteryx leptura, assembly GCF_036850995.1. Taxonomy (NCBI): domain Eukaryota; kingdom Metazoa; phylum Chordata; class Mammalia; order Chiroptera; family Emballonuridae; genus Saccopteryx; species Saccopteryx leptura. The sequence continues at coordinate 377,377,212 of NC_089504.1, read as the reverse complement.
ATCCACATTCTGTGCTGACGCTCTACCACTAAGCTGACCAGCCAGGACCTCACTTTCTTTCAACAATTTTAAATGGCATTGTATTTGTAAGTCCAGTTCAACATTTTAATTGTTAGCATATGAGTTCAATATTACAGAATCACTTTGAGTAATTAATGTTTTCAACCAAAAGAAATAGAAATGCAATTGAGTTTCTTATTGATTTATATTCAGTGAACTTGGTAAACTGACTTATTAATTCTAAAAGATTTTAGAAATTGAAAATTCAATTGCTTGGGATTTTCTACATATGCAATCATGTCATCTGCAAATACGGGTGTTTTTTTTTCTAACCTCTATCTTTTATTTCTTTTTTAAGAATCTATTGTGGTAGCTAGAATTTCCAGTACTACACTGATAAGAATGGTGAGAGTTGACATATTTACTTTATTCTCAGTCTCAGGTGGAAAACATTCTGTCTTTCACCATTAAATATGTTAGCTGTGGGGTTTGTGTGTATGTTGTTGAAGTGATTTCCTTCTATTTCTAATTTGCTGAGATTTTTTTTTGTTATGAACAGTGTTGGATTTTGGCAAATGCTTGAACCCTCTCTCCATTGTCTATAGCATTACACTCCTACCTCTCTTGGTGAAAGTTATTTTTGACAAATCTAGAATTTGCAGTTGTGTGATATTGTGGTATATCACATAATAAGAAATATATATATTTGGTCTTCATTCCCAGTTCCTGGCACAGAGTTCCTGAGACACTTAGAATTTTCTGCATTATAAGGATAAGAAGAGCATCTTCTGTTATTCCTAACAAGCCTTTTTGCAAGCACACATGAGTTTGTATTAATGAGGTGACTTTTAGAAAGCCCTTAAGGAGAAGGGGCTGGTTGCTAGGGGACCCAACCACGTGATTAGAGGGTTGGAACTTTCATTTCCACACACACACTCCCCGACACTAACCTCTGGGGAGGGAAAGGAACTAGAAGTTGAATTAATTACCAATGGACAATGATTTCACCAATCATTTCTACGTCATAAAACCTCCATACAGACTCTTTACCGAAGAAGTTCAGGGAGCTTCCAGGTTGGTGAACGCATTGCGGTGCCAGGAGGATGGTGCACCCAGTGAGGGCGTGGAAGCTTCGTGTCTCTTCCCATACCTGGCCCAATGCATCTCTCCCATATGGCCGTTCCTGCGTTCGATCCTTTGTTATAAACCATAAACCAGTAAACTGAAGTAAGCGTGGCACTTCATTCTGCGAGCAGTTCTAGGAAATGCTCCAACGTGTGGAGGAAGGCAGGGGAACTCTGATTTGTAGCCTGTTGGTCAGGAGTACAAGTGACAAGCTGGGACTGGCATCTGGAATGAGGGAGCGAGATCTGAGATCTGTGCTGACTCCGGGGAGCCAGTATCAGGACTGAGTTCAATTGTAGGATGCCTCGGTATCTGCTTAGAGAGCTGGAGAATTGGTTGGTGTGGAAAACCCCACACGTCTGGTATTAGAAGTGTTGTGTGATTAAAGGGGGAGCAGTGTGCCTTGAAGTTGCTTTCTTTTAGCCCTTGGAAAATATTGTACTACTTTCTCTGGCTTCCATAAAATAGGGTTGTGTTTCGTGTCTCGTGTCTCGTGATGGCCTGAAAATTATGCTGGGCATTTCAGCTCCTCCCTATACGTCTCTGTTGCTTTTTCAAGCTGCTGCCCCATTACTGGAGCTCAGAAGGAGTGAGTCATAGTAAGTCTGTGTGTGGGCCCTTTAAGAGGAATGCCTGGGACTCCAGTAGCCCTCTGTTCCCTCAGCAATAATCCCCACTGGTTTTTACAGATAGAAGTTATGAGGACTTTTCTTCCTGGCTCTGGAACCCTGGACTAGGACCTCTCACTCCTCAGAGGGGATCTCTACTGAGATACCCTTAATTTTTTATCTGCCACACATGGGTAGGGGGCCAGCTCATTCCGCACCTCTGCCCCTCCTACCAGTCTCCATGTGACTTCTTTAAGTCTCTAGTCATAGGACTACTAGTCAGCTAGATTTCAGGTGGTTCTGAATGATGATTGTTCTATAGTTTAGCTGTAATTTTGATGTGGTTGTAGGAGGATTCAAGTACTGCATTTACCTACACCGCAATCTTGATCGGAAGCCTCATTGACTTGTTCTGACAGGTGACTTTTTCTTTTGTTCTGTCAGTACTTTAAAGCTACAACTTTCTTTCTTTCTTTCTTTTTCTCTCTCTCTCTCCTTCCTTCCTTCCTTCCTTCCTTCCTTCCTTCCTTCCTTCCTTCCTTCTTTCCTTCCTTCCTTTCTTTTCTAGTGAGAGAGATAGGGACAGAGAGAGAGACAGAAAGAGGGACAAATAGAGATAGGCAGGAAGGGAGAGAGATGAGAAGCATCAATTCTTCATTGCAGCATCTTAGTTATTCATTGATTGATTTCTCATATGTGCCTTGACCAGGGGGCACAGCAGACCGAGTGACCTCTCGCTCAAGCCAGCTACCTTGGGCTCAAGCTGGTGAGCCCACGTTCAAGCCAGCGACTTTGGGGATTCAAAGCTGGGTCGTCTGCATCCCAATCTGATGCTCTATCTACTGTGTCACCACCTGGTCAGGCAAGGCTACAACTTTCAAGTGTATAATTTACTATAGAAGTTTATAGTCTATATATATTTTTTGGAGTTCAGAATAAAACCTTCTATGGAGATAGAGAATGGTAATGCCTATGGACATCTGGGCAAAGCCCTGTGCAGAATTAGCCCTTTACTTCTGAGTGAATCTTAAAAAAATGTATAATACTATAATTTTTTTATCTTTCCTTTTAGTAACCAGGTTTCATATCAACCATCTTGGTTATTGTATTTAATTTAAATCAAATTTTATTAAGCTTAAGACAACCACAGATACATCCATTTGGGGGCAGACATTAGCTATACCAGAGGCAATGTGGTTCAGTATTATTACTGTTATTATTGCTTCTTAAAAACATGTTACACCATACTTACTTGAAATGGCATGACCTAAAATTCCGAAATTGCATTCAGCAAAAGATTTGCTTTAAAACCCATTTTTGCACTAGAGTCTCCAGGTTCACTGTCCCAGTGGGGTTTTCCTATGCCACCCTGGATGAACAGGTGTCCTAGTTTCATGTTCTTTCATATGATATTTTTAGCTACAGCTTTTATTTGCATTTCTTTCCAATAATTTCATACTGTGGGTTTCCATCAAAACAAAGGTTCCCCTCAATGCCCTCAAATTTAATAGCCTGTTCATGATTTTGTTTTGACTTAACTAAAAAAGTGAACTTTTATGACCTTCACCAAAGGCACATTTACACATTATTTGTTTCAAGTAAATGTTCCTTCCTTCGCCTTTTGTAATCAGAATTAGCAAGTCTCAAGGCACTGATGATTTTAACTAAAGCTGCTATCTGGAAAATGTTTGTAGGAGATGCTTACAAAAGGAAGTTCAAATAGGTAAGCTGCAATTACCCTGTTAGGATAATGTTCAAAAAGTAGCCCACAAGTGAGTCTAGAGGGGACATACACTGAGGATTGCAATATTCACCAGCTGGCCCTTCACAACATTGTCCTAAATACAGTGCCTTGCTGCTTCCGGGGGAGGTCTAGCACTGACTCCATGAATTTCATTATATGCGCTTTGATGGAAAAGTAACTGAATTCTTCAGCTCCATGAGAGGCTGCATGGACAAAGCCTGGGAATAATAAATGACAGGCTGTCCCTTCTGCTGAATCTTAAAAGCTGGTAGAGAATAAATTCTCTGACCTCGATTTTGTGGGTGGAACATCAAATCTATTTAAGTTGTTAATATACTTGAACAGCAATCTTCAAGGTTTCAAAGTTCACATCGCAGAGGTTGAATTGAAGTTAGAAAGTATCATTTTAGTTGTTACAGAAACTAGCATTCTGCTGTATCTTAAAATGTCTTTCCAGAAAGAATGATATTGTAGTCTGGTCAAGTCCATTGTTAATACAGATCAACTATATTTTCATCCAAGAATGTTCACATTTCTTGCTGCAAGTGATGTGCAAACTTTTAAGTGAGACCACCAGATACATCAGTCCTGTCCAACCCTGCTGAATGGGAGGAGACTCAAGTGTGTCTAGCCATCAGTGAGGGAGGGGGGCAGAGAAATACAAATATATCAAAATTATTTAGCCTTCAACTTAAATGATATTAAATTGACTTTCCTTGGTTAGATATGTCAGCTAGGCTCAGGAGTATCATTTGCAGTGCTTGACTTGGTTTAGAATATAGGGTTTTAAGATTCTCCAACATTGTACTAAAACATTTCAATAAAATTACACTGTCCACCTCTTCCTTTCAAAAAAAATTTTTTAAGTTTTGGATAATTAGTTTGGGCAACAAGACATAGAGAAGACAAAACTGGCCCTTCTTTGAGATAAAAAGATTTTAAAAAGTCATTGGTCTTTGTGAAACTACTTCAGTCAAATTATGCCAACTACACTTAGGCTAGGAAAAACCATGTATGATTTAATAGGAAGACGATTAGAACTGTCAAAGGTAGTCTTGGTTTTGCAAAAATCTTATACTGAAACTAATATGCACTTTAATTTTACTATGGGGTGAAATGACTAAAAGTATCTCTAAAACAAAGTAATAAAAGTTCACATGACTCTATCAGTGATCTGGAGTTGGCGTATTCTGAAATCCACACTTAACTTGCTGGGGTCAGTGTGCACCCGCGGCTTTCCCATAAGGGTGATTGGCTCAGTCTATTTTATCAGGTGGGGGAGGGGAGCCAGGAAAGCCCATCAAAAAGTCTGTGGCAGGGATGAGAGCCAGTTTCAGGAAAAGATGCTGTCAATGAAGAGATGAGTGGGTGATCCATAAACTAGATTCCCAATACAGGAAAGGGGACACCCAGAGTTAAGAGCATAGCCAATGGCTGTCATGGATGAAAGGGCTTTCTTGTTTAATCACTGTAAGAAAGAGTCAACTGGCACTGGCTGGTTGGCTCAGTGGATAGAGCATCGGCCCAGTGTGTGAACATCCTGGGTTTGATTCCCTGGTCAAGGCACACATGAAAAGCAACCATCTGTTTCTCATCCCCTCTCTCTCCCCCTTCTCTCCCTCTTTTCATCCTCCAGTCCTCCAGCCAGTAGCCCTGGGTGCTGAGGGTAGCTCAGTTGGTTGAGTGCATCATCCTTAGGTGCTAAAAACTGTTCTGTTGATTCAAGCATCATTCCCAGACAAGAGTTGCCAGGTGGATCCTTGTTGGGGTGTATATGGGAGTCTGCCTCACTATCTTCCCTCCTCTCAGTTAAAAAAAAAAAAGGAAGAAGACTGAAGGAAGGAAGGAAAGGAGGGAGGGAGGGAAGGGAGGGAGGGAGGGAGGGAGGGAGGGAGGGAGGGAGGGAGGGAGGGAGGGAGGAAAAGAGACAACCTGGAGACAAATGTCCACAGTCAGATTTTCTGCCAAGGGACCTTTAAAGTAGATGGGCACTAGGATTGGGGTCTAGAAAGTTCCTTTGGGTTAAAAAAAAAAGTGGTATGTGATACAGCCAAGAGGGATAATAAATTGAAGGGTGAGGGTATAAACAAGTGAAGCCATCTCAGGTTTCAGTTCTAAGGGTGAGGTGGGGCTGATGACAGAGACAGGGCTGCTGAAACTGTGCCCAGGAAGAGCAGGTGCGGGGACTGTGCTGAAGAGAGCCAGGCAAGGGACCCTGGCCGGTGGAAAGGCAGAAGGTGAGGATGGAGGAAACTCTCCCTTAACTCCATGCCACCCTCCCCTGGTTTAAATTTATCAAGAAAATGAAGAAAGAGAAAACTAAACGGAACAAATCCCTACTATGGTTTCCTCCCACCTGCACAGCGGTACTGATGATGCAGAAGCCAGACTCTGTAGTGAGAAAAAAACCCCAATATAGAATTATAAGTTGTGCTGCAAGATTACTGTGGCCTCTTTCTTTCATTACAAAACAATGGCAGAGATGTTACCAAAGCTTCCTGATGTGATGACAACTATAGAAACTAAACACCAGCAAGCAAAGTGCTCAAAGAGAAATGTTGGGCTAACTGAAAAGAGAGAAACCAGATTCCCTGTAAAACTACAACACTGCCAGGGAATAAGCAGAGAAGTGGAGCAACCTCTCGGTGACAGAAGAGAAGCACATCAAACAGCCAGCAGGGAGCTGGGAATGGAAGAGAAAGTACTGCCCAGCAATCTGACGACCAGAATTCTAACCCCAGCTCCTCGACTGGCTACATGCACCACTTTACAGAATTCACTTACCTCGTTGAGATGTTTCTCCTCCTGGTTAAATTTAGCCCTGTTTGTCACTTTTTCATCTATTCTGTCAGGTTCTGTGCCAGACAATGAAGAGGCAGCAACAAATACAATCTGGCCCCGGTCCTCAACGAGACTACTGTTCACTAGAGGAAATAGATATGTAAAACAAACAAACAACAAAAAATCCTTACTTTCTGAATTATAGAATTGTAGAAGTATGTGCAAGATATAGAAATAATCTATTTTTTTATTTGTTCAAAAAGGTGTGTGTGTCTCTGAGTGACGCTGTGTGCTGGACTCCGGAGGTTCGGAGATCTATGATGTGTTTCCCATGCTCAGGCCCTTCAGCCTCGAGGAGATGGCCGTGGTATAGAGGAGAAGTTCAAGCCTCAGTGCGGTATGGGAAGTGCCACAGTAAAGAGACCTCTGGCCAGGTATTATGAGGAGGGAGAGGTTCACTTAGGCCAGAAAGAGTTCATTCATTTGAGCAGGCCCTTAAAGGGTGAGAAATTCACCGGGTGTATAAGTGTGGAAAGATATTTAGGCCACAACAAAAAAGTGTGAATATACAATGCCAAGAAATTACAAGGGATTTTTTCAGAAATAGAGAAATACTTTGAATTCCTAAAGTGGACCAATAATAACAAAAAATGGTGACAGGCTTAGCAACTGATACTGCAGAAGCGAAGCACTCAGAGACTGATGGGAGTTTGGACTTGACCCTCTAAGGAAAAGAGGAGCCAAGCAAGATTCAAATTCATATTTCAGCAAGTACTTCTGGGTGGTAGTAGGGAAAATGCATTATAGGGGTCAACAGAGATGACATTAGAAAACCATGAAAACACAAAGATCAAATTAATGATGCAGAAATAAGTCTACAACATAGTGTTAAATTTAGAAAGCAAGTTACAGAACAGTATGCCCAGTACGGTGTGTTAGGTTTCTTGCTAGAATGAACAAGGCTATTTCAGTTACTGAGAGCTCGCTGTGGATCAGGCATTGTGCTACACAGTAGACAAAATATTGCTTTTAGATCACTTCCGACCCACAGTAGCCAACTGAAACCAGTGCAGATATGCCCCTATTTGATTTCTCCAGAAGCAAGGCTTTGCCCAAACAGCTTGCCCCAAGTCATGAGAGAGCCTGGGGCTGGATCTGCAAAGTAACAGGTGCATTTGCTAAACTCCCCCACCTGCACAAAGCTCAAATCATAGAAAAGGCTATTTTTAACAAAAGAACTCTATATCAATTGTGGTAAATGTATTCATATTTCAGCAGTGAAACATCTGAGCATTCACATTAAGGATAAATAAGACAAAAAGTGGCGTGTCAATTCATGATGGGTTTTGTTTCCTAATCAATTTACATTTGGTCAAGCTTAGCTGCCAAATGATTGGTTAAAAAAACAACAACACGATTTTACAGAGTTTTGTGGATGTCAGAGTTAGAGCCAAGGAATTGTAAATTTGTAAATTTCGACATTCTTGTTGGAACATACAGAGGGTTTTAGTTTCAAGTTAGCTAAATGAACATATCCTGCAATGGTCCTGCCTTGCACCAAACAGTGAAAATGATCAAGAAGATAAATTTTATTTTCATTAAGTGAACAGATAACTAAATGCAAAAGCAAGGGGAAAATGCTCAGAGGTCTGAAAAAAACAGGAATCATAGAGACAGAAAACAAGTAAGACCAGATAAGAGGGAAAAGCCACTAGAACACCCTGGTTGATGCCTACCACCACAAAGGAAGGAAGAAGCCCAGCAGAACCCGGAGCTTGGTTGGGAGATCCAGGTGCTACAGGAGGCCACAGGGCAGCCCACAGAGGGCCATGTCAATGTTCCAGCTGCACAACTGGTCAGCCTCTGGTAACAGCTCACTCCCCTAAACCCTTGGCCTCAGGGTAGAAGTGGCTTCCCAGTGTGTTTCAGTATTCCTTATTGGTTTCTCTAACTTTCACCTTAACCATGTGCACCTCAATTACCACTTTTGAGCATCTTCTTTCCTTCCTGCTAGAAACCAAGCTGGTTTCTGAGTAATTTTTTTTTTTGTAAGTGAGAAGCTGGGAGACAAAGAGACAGACTCCTGAATGCACCTGACCAGGATCCACCCAGCAAGCCCCCTATCGGGCGATGCTCTGCCCATCTGGGGCCATTGCTCTGTTGCTCAGCAACCGAGCTATTTTAGCACCTGAGGTGAAGGCCATGCAGCCATCCTCAGTGCCTGGGGCCAACTTGCTCCAACCTAGCCATGACTGCGAGAGAGGAAGAGAGAGATAGAGAGAGAAAAAGGAGAGGGGAAAGGTGAAGAAGCAGATGGTCGCTTCTCCTGTGTGCCCTGACTGAGAATTGAACCTGGGTCTTCCACATGCTGAGCCAATGCTCTACCACTGAGCCAAACAGCCAGGGCCCTGGTTGAGTAATTGATACCAGAAGTGGCCCCAGAAAATAGACCCTTAAAATGAGGTTTGGGGACTAGGGTAAAAGGTGTTTAATAAACACACAGATAACCTCTGGGGATGGGACATAGGATATAGTTGCCATTGGTGACAACTTGAATTATCACCTTCTGAGGTTTGGGGAGAAGTGCAGGTAGGTGAGCAGGAACTAGGAGCTAGTTTCCTTGACAATGATGGTGGATGCAAAGACTACGAAGTGCTCAGGATAACTGTACAGCCTAAGAAAAGTACACAAGGAGAAAAGAAAACTTAAAAAAATTTAAAGCTAACTCGGGGGAAAGGTAGAAAATCAGAAAACCTTTTATCTTCTAGGGTGCAAACCAACCCTCCCTACCCTACCACAGCCCAGTAGTAAAGTACAAGGCCTGGTCCAGGAGCAAACAGACTATAGAGTAAAGAGTGTCAGGATTTTACCAATTTGTATTGACAGGAGTCTGGTGATCAGGTATGGGATTGGGGCTTAAGGGCATTAAGCCAGGCCACGAGGGGTGAAAATGTAAAATTAGATCAGACAGAATTCACTGTCACAATTGCAGAAACTACACACACATACACACACACACGTGCACACACACACATACACACACACACACACAGCAAATGTGATTCCCCAAGAAGTGGGTACAGCAATACTTAATAAACGACAAAATAAAGTTTAAGGTGAAAAGGATTTAGTCGAGTTAAGGAATGATATTACTTAAATAAAAAAAGCAACATACAAAAAAACCCATAATCCAAATCATGTAAATTTTTAACAATGTAGCCTCAAATTTTATAAAGTTGAAAATAACATTATTACAAAAAAAATTTTTGAAAAATTCAGTTATATATGGGACTTTATTATATATTTCTCTGAAAACACAGCTCAATCAGACCAAAAATAGATATTTTTGAATAATGTGCACAACTACTCATACAAAAACTTTTAAATTTGACTATATGTCAGGTTCCAAAGAAGTCTTTGAAAAGTTTAAATAATTGACCTTTTATTCAAAGCATTCCCAGACACAAGGGGGCTCCACATACTGCAGGGCTCCAAGCCCAAAGAAGGTTGTGGAGGTTTTTACAAAAATAGGGCACCTCTATCTCATACAAGTTGTTCCAGATAATAGGAAAAGATGGAATTCTGCCAAGCTCATTTTATCAGGCAAACCAGCTAACCAAGGAGAGTAAAAGAAAATCAGAGTAAATATCACTAAGAAATACAGATGCAACAATTCTAAGTACATTTAAGAAATCCAAGCCAAAACATAATAACTAAGTAGGGTTTATTTGAGCAAAGCAATTGTTCACTTTCAATATGAGAAAATCTATTTATATAATTTACATATTAATAAATGACAAAGAATGCCATATAATCATCTCAATAGATGGAGAAAAGCACTCAACACACTAATAAAATAACATTTCTTTCCATTGAATTTATTGGGTTATTTACAATAGCCAAGATCTGGAAACAGCTAAAATAACACTTTTAGAAAATTAAAAAATAGAGTGCAAATCTTTAACATGATCAAGTACTATACCAGTACAGAAAGTTTTTACTCAGTTGCCTTAAACAATAAGATTTTGTTATCTCTCAAAACAGGAAATGTGCATGAGAGTGATTCTAGTGTCTGCTATCTTAGGGGTATTTCTCATCCTTCCTTTCTGCTGCCCTTGGAGAGTTGACTTGTTCCCACACTGGGTCTGCCTCACAATGGCTTAGAGAGTAAATAGTTCCAAGCAGGTAATACAGACTTAGTAACATCAAGGAAACATTTATGTATCTATATAATGTTGGAGGTTCCCTGTTTGAAGAAATGACCTTCTTAGAAAGGAAAACCACAGCTGCCATCAGCTGCCATTCGGACCTGGTGAGCCAACCAGAAGTTGGCTAAGTCCTGCTAAGCTAGCCAGAAGTGAGGTGGACAAGAACCTCCAGGTCAGTTCAGATTTATATCCCATCGGCCCATCATTGCCAGGTCCTTGAAGGCTCATTAAATGTACTTACTATCTCCACCAGTTCTGACGCCCAGCATAGTGGGTCCAACAGTCTGGGAGTGAGGTGTCAATGGCATCCCATGATCTGGGACAGGTGAAAAGTGACTTATCCTGCATCACAAGGAATTCAAATAATCATTCAGCCTGACCTGTGGTGGCGAAGTGGGTAAAGCATCGACCTGGAGCACTGAGGTTGCCAGTTCAAAACCTTGGGCTTGCCTGGTCAAGGCACATATGGGAGTTGATGCTTTCTGCTCCTCCCCCTTTCTCTCCCTCTGTCTCCTCTCTCTAAAATGAATACATAAAATCTAAAAAAAAAAGAAAATAGAATGAATCATTGCCTAGAACAGTAGCAAAAGCTATTTGGGGACTACTCATTCCATTTCTGGAAAAGGAAAAGAGAGAGTTTGGGCTCTGGCCAACTTGAACTGTCAGACCATCCACGGGCATCAAAGAAAGCACACTATGATCCATGTGTCTGCTGAGGTTGAGCAGGCAAAAATAAAAATTTTTAAAAAGTTTTTTTAAAGGAGAGGTGGGTACTGCCCCCGTTTCCCCTCCCCTCAGTTTTGGGTGCCAAAGCTAAAGCAGTACGGTTGCTTATAAATATAAGTAAGTGAAGACAGCCAATAGTGTTGATTCCCTGGAGAGAATGGAACCTTTCAGTACATGTCAGAAGCACTGTTTGGGGGGCATCCCAGTCCTTTATGGTGGTTTCATTACCAGATATAATGATTGTACACATCTGATCGGCTCTGTCAGCCCAGATACTTTCCTCTAAATGGAGTTGCTTTATGCATATGTACACGTATGCACATGTAACATAAGGCATGAGTACCTAGTAAATTGCATCTGTTTCCAAAGAGGCCCTTTAGTAATCCAAGCCTGGATTACACCTGAGCCATTAGTGTTGGTCCACTGGGCTGTGTGAAGGTATTGCAGTCTGTTTGGAAATGGTATGCTCTCCAGCCAAGAACACCATTTGAAGTGCTGCCTACTGTGAAAGCATTCAATGCCATGGGTGACTGGCAATTCAAGGTCACTTAGAGAGTTGGCCACAGCATTCTATTGGATATTTTCACTCTGGGGCAAGCTTTTCTACCTTTGAACCAGGCTGTCTTTTCAAGTGTTAAGTCTTACAGACAAGACTACAATCTGTATTAGGCAAAAGTACCATGGGATGGCGAGATGGCCCCCTGTGTATAAAGTGACTCTGCTCTTTGGGCCAGCTGTAGCTCACTATAAGATGTATCATTTTCATATCACATTAGAAATTTTGGGAGTTTTTCCCATGATACAGAGGTTTAGTTACAAGAAGACTTTCTTTAAGCTAGGATTGCTGGGTCAGATAGTCATGACTATTCTCTCTGTGAGGCAATCTGTTTCCATAGAGCAGGGGGCGGGAACCTATGGCTCGCGAGTCAGATGTGGCTCTTTTGATGGCTGCATCTGGCTCGCAGACAAATCTTTAATTAAAAAAAATAATGTTAAAAATATAAAACATTCTCATGTATTACAGTCCATTCATTTCCTACTGCTCATGTTCATGGTTGCGGGTGGCTGGAGCCAATCACAGCTGTCCTCCGGGACAACACCAAATTTTTATTGGATAATGCGTAATGTACATGGGTTGTTGTATGGCTCTCACGAAGTTACATTTTAAAATATGTGGCAGTCTTGGCTCTCTCAGCCAAAAAGTTTCCCGACCCCTGCCCTAGAGTCTCAGCAAAAGAAGTCCTCAACTCTGCAAGCAGACGGACTGACACCACCTGTGAGGCTGCATTGCCAATGGTTATGTAGAAGCCCTGAGGTGGCTACACTTGCTTATAATTCTGTGGGGTCAGAGGAGATGGGAGATTCTGGGGCGGGGGCTGATTTACTCTCTGCTGGACTACTTACAAGGCTTCTGGCTGCAGGGGGTCCACTGAAATGTGGCCATCTGTTTACTGACTCAGTATAGTTGCTTTAGCAAAAGTTGCTATTGTGAGATGTATTGTGTATAATTTTCAGAGAGGCCAATCAAATTCTAGGCCTTTTCCTTTCTTTTTTTTTTTTTAACAATTAGTGGCTAAATGGCCACCAGTTGGCCTTTAAATGGTTTTAGAATGTCTCTTCAGGCTACAATCCAGAGCTTTCCAAAGATGACCACTTGGAAAGAGGGTCTTGGGTTTTGTCCCCATTCAATGTCCATCACTGCTTGGTTAGCTGTACTTGGACAGCACAGAATACAATGGAAGCCTTTTTATAAGTAAAAACTATTATCATTGCAGCAGAACCTCTGAACACCCACCAACAGTTTTCATTACAGAGGGTTTGTCCAACCCCCCATGATGTGCTGCTGGTGTGCTGTTCCAGGTTAAGGCAAATGTGAGAAGTTAATGTTTGTTTTTAAATCACTCCATCTATGGTATTTGTTAGAGCAGGACCACAGACTAAAATAGTCATTCATACCATCGCCGCCCTTGTATGATCTTCACCCCACACACTGCTTTAGTCTACTTTCTTGCCAACCCTGTAAGCCAGTGGTTCTCAAAGTATGCACCAGAGCGCACTGATATGCCCTAGATTTCCAGGTGCGCCCTATGGTATTCCAGAGAAATATGTGCCTGTTGGGGACCAAAAATCCAACAGGGTTGTTGGAGTTTAGATTTTTGAGGGATGTAGGTGTGGGGAATTGGCTGTAAGCTGACAGTATCCAACACCCCCAATTGTTTCATTCATGACTAAACCAGGTTGGCAAAGCATCAATGAACTGGGGAAATCTGTAAAAAGAGGGCAAAAGAATAGGTTTTTAAGTCTTAGAAGACAGTAGATACACCCATGAGCAATGACAACCAATTGGAAAGTGTAGAGAAAGCAATAGCATGTAGCCCTCATGAAAAGGATTGGGCAGTCTGACTTGTCGTTGGGGAGCCTTGGCAGGTCCTGCCCGATCCTTTCCCCTGTATGTCCCATCCACGCGTGCACTTGCCTATTCTACAGTTTACACTGTATTTCAGTGATCATCATGTCAGCCTGTTGAAAATTTTAGTTTGTTATTCCTATCCCCAAACTTTTTTTTACCATTTTCTCATTTCTGCAAGCCTGGGAATCCTCTGAGTTCCTTCCTCAGCATCACTTCTCATTCAATTTGTCACCAAGTCTTCTCAGTTCTCCGTCTTTTTTTTTTTTTTTTTTTTTTTTTGCATTTTTCCGAAGCTGGAAACGGGGACTCCCGCATGTGCCCGACCAGGATCCACCCGGCATGCCCACCAGGGGGCAATGCTCTGCCTATCTGGGGTGTCGCTCTGTTGCATCCAGAGCCATCCTAGCACCTGAGGCAGAGGCCACAGAGCCATCCTCAGCGCCTGGGCCATCTTTGCTCCAATGGAGCTTCGGCTGTGGGAGGGGAAGAGAGAGACAGAGAGGAAGGAGAGGGGGAGGGGCACTTCTCCTGTATGCCCTGGCCGGGAATCGAACCCGGGACTCCTGCATGCCAGGCCGACACTCTACCACTGAGCCAACCAGCCAGGGCTCAGTTCTCCATCTTAAGAGATGTTTGCACCTCCCTACTCCCGTCACCACAGAGCAGGCCTTGCCATCTCTCTCCTAGCTGACCGCAGCAGTCAAGCTGCTTTCCCATCGCCAGTGCATCCTTCCACCTCTCCCGGAGAAGTGTTTGGAGAGCAGACCTTTTCAGTTCCTCTCCATCTTAAAATCCATGGGCTCTTCCTCACCATGGAATAAGATTCAACTCCTTGGCATACAAGATCACTTACGGTTTAATGTTGCTTGTGGGGGACAGGAAGGGGGTAGGGAGGACAATAAGCTTCTCAGAGTGTGGGACCTCCAAGGTTCTTGGTGCTCCCCCATCAGGAATGCTATGGAGCAGCAGGGGTTCCTGAACCCTGTGCTCCAGGGGCTGAGTTTCAGGCACAGACATCCTGGCTTGTAAATGAGAGCCCATCCCAAATCACCTGGCCCACCACTGCCCCGTCTCCCTGTCCTCCCGTCTTCCCTTGGCCCAAGCCCTCCACCCTGTGCGCCCTCCTGAGCCAGCTCGGTAAACTGCAGGAAAGGCCTGCAGGGCTGCCACCACCAACAGCTGGGTGTGCGGAAGGCTTGCCCTACAAAGGATAGGCTAGGTCGGGGAAGCAGTCTCAACAGCAGGTTGACTTAGAAATTTTATTTTGAAGTAGTTATAAATTTACAGGAAGTGGTAAAAAGTATACATGGAGGTCCCATGTGCACCTCCCCCTCCTCCCTCAACATGAGCATGCTGTATAATGTACAGTATCAGTACCATGAAACTGACATTAGTGCAACCACTGGTAATAGACACGCTCATCTGCATGGGTCTGTGTGTACGGTTCTATGCAATTGTATGACTTCGTGTGGCCACCATCACATTCATGATGCAAAATTGTTCCCTCCCCACAGCCCCCTCTGCTGCCCCTTCATAGACATCCTTCCCTTCCCCCCAACCGATGAAAACTAACCTGTTTTTCATCTCTCCTGTTTCCCAAGAATGCTCTATAAACGGGATCACACAGTTCGTTACCTGCCAAGTGAGCCTTTGCACTCACCGTACTTCTCTGGAGGTTCACCATGTTCTCGTGTGGAGCTGACCTTTGATGGTGTGTCTTGTCTATTCCCACATGGGATGTGCCAGCAGCTATAATTAGCAGCGCATTCGAAATGATGGCTTTTTCCCCAGTCCTTTTCTACTCGTTCAATAAACATTGACTTCCTGCTAAATACCAGAAAGGTACCAAGGATAAAGAGATGAATTAGATATTTTTTGCCTCTGATCACCTTCAAGTCTGGTGATAGAACCTCCCAGCTCGTTAAGTCTATAAATTGGCTTATAGACAAAATGAAAAGCAGTGTTACTTCCAGGTTTTCTGCAGAAAGTCCAGAATAACATGCTCTGCTCCGGGTTTTCAGTCAGGGGAGAGTTAAGGGAGGTGACCAGTGGCCTGTATTGGAGTACTGTTTACATAGTTCTTTACGAAATCGAGAGATAACTGTAATGCCCACATTAAAGCTGGGGAGCGGGAGAACTAAGCCAAAGCTGAACAGAACTGCTCTGGAAATAAACCACAGGTCCCACTTCTCTAAAGCATGATGGACCGGAACACCCTTGCCCCTCTGCTGGTGGGAAGAGAACTGATTGGTTAGTGGGAGGAACTAACACAAGCTCATGAAATTTTAAAGAAACTCTGAATTGGCTTCAGGAAAGCTAGTGCTTCCCAGCCCAAAAATATAAACAGAGGCCAAAGAGAGATCGGGCCCTTTTCGCTCTTCTCACTGCCTTCCTTCCTGAGAGACACACTGGCCTCCCTCGCTCCCATGCTGCGTGGGCCGACAGCCTGATGGTCTTCCAAGTACAGGCTCTTAGCAGCGCCTGGACTGGGCTGAGCTTTGACAGGGGCTAAACCATGGTGCAGAATATCTGGACTGGGCTTAATGGAGACAAGACTGGGAGAAGTCCTATTGTTTTTAAAATAAGAGAATAACCAGCTAAGCACTAAAGCACATAAGTAAATAAGGTTCTCTTAATTGATCAAAAATCTATAAAGAATAAAATGTTAACAGGTAACCTAAACATTCTTCTGTTTAAATATACACATAATTAGAGCAGTTAGATTCCCCTTTAACTGTGATAGTACTATGATGGGAGGTAGTTTGAAGAGATACTGAAGAGTTCTGACAACTTGGAAATTCAACTTTGATTGAAGTTGTCATTTTAGGATCACTAAGACTACTTGCGCCCCAGAACACTGTGCATGACTTTGTTCTGACTACCACATACTGAAATTGTTTCCTAGTTACCAGTTGCCTCAGTCCACAAGGTCCATCCAAGTTAAGTTGTGTTTGGTCATCTGTATACATTGCACAGCTAAAATAGAACCTGGCACAGATGTTTTTCTTAACACATGTCTGTTCTTTTGGTTTCATTTTTGGAACAGCTAAATGAACTGCTTGAAGTTCAGCTTGAAGTTCACCATGTTCTTGATACAGGGGTCAAATCCCTGGTCAAATCCCACTATTCAAAACCGAACTCTGAATAGTGCAGAATGCATTTGTAATAACCAGCATTTCATCACCCTCTTACGAGGGACAGAAAGAGTAAGACAACATTAACACCTGTTTTTGCTTCAGTCAGAACAGGAGCCTCTCAGAACTGGAATGCCAGAAAGCAGCCCAGTTACTAGGGAGGCCTCAAGTTCCACAGCGGACATCCTGAACACGGGTCAGTTTCCACTCACATCTGCTCTTTCCTTTCCCTCCCAAGTCCAGGTTCACATTGCTCCACACCCTGACTACTTCAAGGACCTATGGACTGGGGATGCCTTTCCCCACTCATATTCACCCTACATGTGCATTCCAGAATGTTCTTATAAATGGCTTAACCTCATCATATCTTCCTCATTAAAAACTTCCTGTGGCTCTCCACTGCTTACAAATAAAACCCAAACCTTGGCTTTCGTAACTCGCGCTCCAGATTCTACTTAATATTTTCTTTCTTTCCCATGCCAGCTCCAAATAACAGCTAAACAAGTCTCAACACTCCCACAAAAATTTTCACTTTTCCTGGTCCTGCGTCTTTCCATCTGAAACCAACTTTCTTGGTTCTCTTTTCATAAAAGCTTAATTTGAATTCCTAGCATCTCCATGAATCCTTCCCTATTTTATCACTTTTCCCAGCTCAGTCTCTTCTGTAGACCTGGCATTACCTTGCACTAAAGCCGTTCAATAAGGCCTTGGAAGGCAGAAAATTATTTTCAAGATTTCAGTATACCCATACCCTGCGCCCTATAGTGCTGGGCACAGTTCATTACAGAAAATATGTATTTGAAAAGTAAAATATTTGTCATAGTTAAAGATGCATATTTTGGTCTCTGTAGTTGGACTTGTAGTTAAAATATCACGGGTATTTTTTTCTATAGAGATGAGGGGATAGAGTCACATGATGGTTATTTATAACAGGGTTCTCTGAAAAGCCTCCATCCTTGAATATGACTGTATTTTCATAAATTATAAACAATGCTTAGTTTGCAAGCTATTTGTCGTTTAAGGACCCTATTTAAATTTTTTTAAAAATTGATTTTCGACAGAGGAAGGGAAAGAAACATCGATTAGTTGTTCTATTTACTTATGCATTCATTGGTTGATTCTTGTATGTGCCCTGACTGGGGACTGAACCAGCAACCTTGGCCTACTGCGATGATATCAGCTCTACCCAACTGAGCTAACTGGCCAGGGCTAAGGGGCCTATTTTTGAAAAGCCAATTAGGTCAAGGAGAGATTTTATTATTCCAAAATCTAGTTAAATGTTTAATTAAATATAAAAAGATTGTTAAATAGTTGTAAAGGCTTAGTTGGAGAGAGAAAAATAAAAACCAACCTTAGTAGAACTCAAGATGGTACAGAAAGGGGTGAGTTTTATTTATCACTGCAGTAATTAGAACCATTTAAAAAGAGGAGCAACTTCAAAAGAGAAATAAAAAATGCAGATAGAAAATATATACTGAAAGTACTTACTAGAAAGGACTGTGGAAATTCTGAATACCATTCCTAGACCACATGCTTCTTAAAAAAGAAAAACAGTAACAAATATTCCAAGTTCCAAATAATCTCAGTCCTTAATATTCAGGCAGCCTAAACGTCCAGATACACCCTGACTCACAGCTTAGGAGTGAAGTTTTCCTCACACTTATTTTGCCAGGACTTACATTCAGAGGTGTGCTATTTAGCCAAGTGCGCCCCATAGAAGCCTTCGACATCCTTAGCTGAGGTGCAGAGGACAGATAAAGACAGGCCATTTTCCCTCCATTTTTCCTTTCTCACACCTTTGCTTTATAAATAGTAAAGATCCTCCACGTAGGTACCCAGATCCCTGGAAAAGGATCCAGTGAACCAGAAAAATCCAGGTAAATCAACACGATGTGGGTCCAAGAAAGGATTAAGGTCCGGTGATGCATCTTCATTAGTCACCTTTGTGCATTAGGAAACAAGGCAGGAAACAAGAGGTTGTGACATCCCCAATCAAGCTGCTCCTCCAGTTCTCTGAAGACTCTGCTCCAGCCTACAGCAGACACTGCTGTCAACACACAGAGTGAAGGGTCCACCGAAAGAGCTCAGGCCTTCGATCTAGTCCATGACTCACTTGTCATATCCCTGTCCACAAGGAGCCACTCAGTACAAATTCAAGCTGCACCTTAAACTTAGAAGGCCAAGTGTGGGTGCTACTCTTGCAGCAGGCTTCGAGAGATCAGCATCCTCATCACTTCATTGGTACCTGGAGGAGGGAGTGAGAAGAGACATTTAATAGCAGAGCCTGAGAACTCGGCAAAGCTCTGACCAGGGTGCTCCGAGCCTCACTCAGGGTGCTCATGCATGTAACTGCAACTGCAAGGGACCAAATCACCACACGCTTCTCTCCGAGGTACAGAAAAATGTCAGAAAGTGAGGAATAAATTTACTTTAAAAAAAAACCTCTGCTTTTACTAGGGAAGAAGAAAGAAGAAGATGGAGGAAAAAGAAGAAGAAATGGTGTCTATCTAGTAGAAATCTATTTTTTAAAACTGTATCTATAAAAGCAGAGAAAAGGGCCAAGAGATATTTTTGGACTTAAATATAAAAGGATTTCAAAGTATTGATTTTGGCTGTGGAAACATAAATGATTGATTTTTTTTTTTTTTTACTTTTCCTATATTTTATAAGTTTTCAACATTAAATACACCAATTTCTTTGGTAATCACAATACTCAATTTTAAAAGAACAAACATTTTCCCTGAGAGGGGGCCAACTGCTTGCTTCATTTTTATAATGGCCTTCAATGCAGAGAAATAGGAACCCCCATGAAGGATGAATATTCATACATCTCAAGTAAAATCAAATCTAAAATTTCTGACTTATCCTATAACAAAGTGCATGATAAAACAAAGCGTGGAAGATCAATGCCCAGAGTCTTCTGTGAGTGGAGAATGGTATGGCCTGAAACAAATGTATCTGGCTTTTCCCATTTGTTCTAACAGGGTTAAAGAGTTACAATGAAGGTAAAGACTAATTTAATTTGAACACTAGCCACTGAGCTCATAAACATATTTTAGGGATGAGGTGTGCAGCAGAAAGCAGGCCCCAACCTTGAGGAGCCTGGGATCAGAACAGATCACCAGAGTAGTGGGTCTGCGAGTGTGGTTCTCCCACAAGCAGCAGCAGCCTCATAGGAAAAGTTGTTACAGATGCCAATTCTCAGGCCACCCAAGACCCACTGAGTCAGAAACTCTGGAGTGGGGCCTGGCAATGTGCTCTCACAAGCCCTCCAGGCAGTTCTCATGTGCCTTCAGGTTTGCGGAGGATGCTTTGAGATCGGCAGGAAAGCCAATGCTCAGAGGCTTCTGCTATGCCCCATAAAAGCAAGCCCCGTTACTTCACCGAAAGTCCCTGCAACCAAAGCATTTGCCCCACCTTCTGGTGTGGAGGGTGGAGAAGGCCATGTTCTGAGCATGCTCCAAGAGCTTACACTTTTGCCTGCCCGAATGTTTGTTATTACCAAAAAGACACCAATACACTGATGATTTATTTTACTGAAAAATCCAGTAGAAATATTGATAGAGATCTCTTTTAGACCATGAGGCTGACAACAAATTTTAAAGGCAGTGGTGATCAAACTGGCTCACATTTGCCCTTTAAATTACTGTATGGGAGTTTAGGGATTCCTGGGGACCAAGCACTTGCTTTCTAACAGTAAATCGTCACTGCGGGGTCTTCACAATGTTTTCTTATATATTATCTGTTTCACCCTTTCCTAAAATTTACAAGAAAAAGATCATGAATGAAGTAAATCGCTGACTTACCACCATGACAGCACAGAGCCTCCTGGCTCCGGGGCTCGTGCTCTTTGTATGACCCCCGCGGCCCTTCAGAGCAGGGCCAGGGGGAGGGAGGGAAGAAGATGCCAAAGACAGACAGGCCTGGCGGAAGCCTGGCACCAGTCACTAGGCTGGCGATCCGGAACCATTCTGAAAGGAAGGGAATAACTCTGGAAATGCTCACCTTCTAGGATCTGATGCACCCTGGAGTCCCGCATGTACTGCTGAACAGCGTAGTCCTTCAGGTAGCCGTAGCCTCCATGCATCTGTAAGGCCTGGTTGCAGATCTGCAGGGAGACAGGGATTAGGCATCTTTAATTTCGGGAAGACTGGAACAAGGGGTTTTTCTCTCCACCCCAGCCCCCAATTTGGCAGCCTGCTATGAGTTAATATGAGAAAGAACAACCTACAGATACCCAGTCAAGCCAAAAAGGTGCTCCATGTTCTCTGTGGTCAGAGACAGCTTAGCAGTTCCTACCAGAGCGCAAAGCGGGAGAACCCCCTCTTTCTGGCTCACAGGTAGGAACCACCTGACACCGCCATGGCTGGGCTTCCACAAAGCTAGGGTGCCATCTAGTGGCCACGGAGCCTCAATGTGGAAATGGCTTGGCCCCGGGACATTGTAAACCAGCACATCTGAGCAAGAGGCATTGGGCTGCTCTGAACCTTCTTCCAAAGGTAGGTCTCTTTTAGAACACAACCAAATGATAGTGACAGAATAAAGTGTGCAATGGCATGGAAGAGGTAACAAGCCAGCTATGACAGCTCCCTTGCAGGCCTCTCATGGGTCACTTTATATCCTTAAGCCCCGAGGCAATCTCTGCAGCATCCCAGGAGCTGACTGACTTAAGACTCAAAGCAGACCTAAACCTAGCAACTGCTCCCTGTGCACCCAGGAGAGCCAGTGAGCTCGGTCACTTACAGCAAAACATTCGTCTGTGGCAAAGAGCTTGGCCATGGAGCACAGGGCCACTGCATCTCCCCGCTCCTCCTGCAGAGCCACTGCTGCACTGCGGACCAGGAGCCGCGAGGCCAC
The DNA here is from genome assembly GCF_036850995.1 of Saccopteryx leptura. Taxonomy (NCBI): domain Eukaryota; kingdom Metazoa; phylum Chordata; class Mammalia; order Chiroptera; family Emballonuridae; genus Saccopteryx; species Saccopteryx leptura. The sequence goes on along the minus strand of NC_089504.1, from coordinate 377,355,619 downwards.
CAGCCTCGTTGCCATATCAGCCAGTTTGAATTGCAGGTACTAGCGCAACAGGGGAGAAGAGAACCAGACAAGATAGACATGCTTAGAGCAGCACCGATCTGGAGTCCTCGGTAAGACATCTCTAATGAGGTACCTTTCCTACGTGGTTGAAGCTTCAAAGCCTGCCTCTTCTACAGAGAAAATGTACTGCCTAGAAGTTCTAAGTCCCTATACTTGTCCTGTACGTATATTATTATCTCTGGGAAAAATTACTGATAGACAAGAGAGCACAGGTTCTGGCTAAGACAGGGGTAGAATTCCACTCTCCCGGAGAATGGGGGCCACAGTGCGGGTCTCATGCAAACACTGGGAAGCAAACACAGAGACACGGGGGCTGTTACCTGGTTACTGGCCAGAGGCTCTCCAAACTGCTTCCGGACATTGAGGTGGTCTCGGGTGAGGATGACTGAAGCATGAGCAGCCCCGACAGAACAAGAAGCTTAGGAAGGAAGAGTGCGACACGTCCACTGAGCAGGGCAGTCCGCCTGCCCCAGCCCAGTCCTCCCTGCCCTTTCCCTTCATGTTCTCACCAATATTGATCCTCCCACCGTTCAGTCCTTTCATGGCAATAAGGAAGCCCTGCCCCTCGCTCCCAATTCTGTTGGCGGCGGGGACAGCACAGTCTTCAAAGATCACGGCTCGGGTTGGCTGTGAGTTCCACCCCACCTGGCAAAAATCAGGGACTGTATGGCTGCCCCACAGTTCACCACTCGGGGCAGTGTTCTTTGTTGCTGAAAGCCTGTGAAGTACACGTGACATTATCCCAAGATTTAGACCCCTGAGAGCTTAAAATGAGGAAAATATTCCTGAACACATTGAAAGCATCTGTTTTCCAATGTTCGCTCTACCGGATTAATCTACTTACAATCATATCTTGCAATTTCTTTTTTTTTTTTTTTTTTGTATATTTCTGAAGCTGGATACAGGGAGAGACAGTCAGACTCCCGCATGCGCCCGACCGGGATCCACCCAGCACGCCCACCAGGGGTGACGCTCTGCCCACCAGGGGGCGATGCTCTGCCCCTCTGGGGCATCGCTCTGTTGCAACCAGAGCCACTCTAGCACCTGGGGCAGAGGCCAAGGAGCCATCCCCAGAGCCCGGGCCATCCTTGCTCCAATGGAGCCTCGGCTGCGGGACGGGAAGAGAGAGACAGAGAGGAAGGAGAGGGGGAGGGGTGGAGAAGCAGATGGGCGCTTCTCCTGTGTGCCCTGGCCGGGAATCGAACCCGGGACCCCTGCACGCCAGGCCGACGCTCTACCACTGAGCCAACCAGCCAGGGCCACAATTTCTTTTAAGATTGGGGCAGGACTGTCATCATTTTTTGATGATTCTATGTGCACACTGTTTCATAAAAACCACAGTTAATAGAAGATTTGGATTTGTCCTTATATAAGGACAATAGTGGAACTGTTAACAATAGCCACACTTCTTTATAAACTGAGTGGTCTTCCAGGATGTGATAAACACCACTCACTGTGCTGATGTTACCTAGTCACACATGCAGCTACAGAGAAAGGCAGGGATGTGCAGGCAGCAGCTCACGACAGTCAGTTAAGCACATGTTTTCCTAACTTGGCTTTTAGTGACATCACATTAGTGGCTTGACATCAGCCGTGGTGGAAGTGTTTGAACCACAGAGACTGGCAAACTGAGGCTTTTGTGGGTTTCGGTTTGTGCAGAGAGCAGATTTACCAGGACATCCTTGAGTATGTCAGTCACAAACCCAGAGGAAATTATGAATACCTAAGATGTAGTCTATGTCATGCAACTAACTAGCTGTATTCTTCCTCTTTCGGCAAATCGCTTGGCTTTTTGTGGCCTAGGTTTTCCCTTATATAAGGAAGTTGCACCAGAAAGTCAGCTGAGCCACTTTCTGCAAATACTTTTTTTTTTTTAATTAAGTGAGAGGAGGGGAGGCAGGGAGGCAGAGAGACAGACTCCTATATGCGCCCTGACTGGAATCCACCTGGTAAGCCCCCTACAGGGACATGCTCTGCTCATCTGGGGCCACTGCTCCATTACAAACCGAGCTATTTCAGTGCCTGAGGTGAGGCCACAGAGCCATCATCAGCTCCCGGGGGCCAACTTGCTTGAACCACTTGAGCCATGACTGCAGGAGAGGAAGAAGGAGAATGAGAGAAGGTTGGGAGTGGAGAAGCACATGGTCACTTCTCCTGTGTGTGCCTGACCGGGAATCAAACCGAGGACTTCCACACACTGGCCGACACTCTACCGCTGAGCAAACCAGCCAGGGCCTAATAAATTCTTATTTGATGTTTATGAATAGATTAGGTTGTCACTACTGGACCCCTTCATCTCTTCTTCCAGGTATTTTCCACGGCTTCAAAGAACTTTGAAGTTTGGCAATGAGGATTTTAAAACAGGAGTATATAAAATTTCCCAGTTCCTTTATCTCTCTAAAAACACTACTGCCTTTACATCACCATCATCACTTTCTGATACAAAAACATTCCATAGCTCCCTCCTGTTGGGAAGGTAAACTTTATCCTTCACCCTTTATTTAAGGTCTTCTAAAATGGAGCCCAAGCCTTCTTTCCCAGCATTCTCTTCTGTGGGTCACCTGTAGGCATTCTCCACACCCGTCAAGCTTGTTTTACACACGGTGCTACTGGGTTTTGAAACCCATACTTTGATTATTCTGCTCCTTCTACCAGGAATACAGCCAATCAGTCTAGTTGAAATAAAGCCCCCTGTGGTCTTCCAGGTCACTTGCACCAACAGTGATCTTGTTTTCTTTCAGGTTCCTGCAGTCTCACCATAAGTCTGAAACCTTTAGATACTGGGTGGATAGTGTTTACTTGGGAACTTATCTCCCCAACTAGAACTTAAACACCTGAAGCAAGAATGGAACAGAAAGTTCTAAGCTTAACAATATCTAATTATAAAAGAACCAAATACAAACAGCTGGCACGTCATAAGCCTGTCTTCTAAGCCCTTACTGTGAAAACACCTTCTTCCCCTGTGCAGAGAGAACGCCTTTCCTAATCCTAGCAGAACCCCTGGAAGTGGCAGCCAGTGGGAACAGGTAGACCCTTTCCCTTTTGAAGGCACTAGAGCCCTGGACCTCTACCACTATCTTTCTGTCAATCTTGTCAGAAAAAATTTTTTTATTGAGAGGTGGGGAGGCAGAGAGACTGACTCCTGCACACACCCTGACTATGATCTACCCGACAAGCCCCCTATTGGGTGATGCTCTGCCTATCTGGGGCCATTGCTCGGCAACCGAGCTATCTTAGCACCTGACGCAAGGTCTTGGAGCCATCCTCAGAGCCCAGGGCCAACTTGCTTCAACCATTCGAGCCATGGCTGCAGGAGGGGAAAAGAGAGAGAGAGAAAGAAGGAGGGGGGTGGAAGAGCAGGTGGTTGCTTCTCCTGTGTGATCTTGTTTTCTTTTCTTTCAGGTTCCTGCAGTTTTACCACAAGTCTGAAACTTTTAAATACTGGGTGTAGCCTGACCAGGTGGTGGCGCAGTGGATAGAGCGCCAGACTGGGATGCAGCGGACCCAGGTTCGAGACCCCGAGGTCGCCAGCTTGAGTGTGGGCTCATCTGGCTTGAGAAAAAAAAAAAGCTCACCAGTTTGGATCCAAGGTCGCTGGCTCCAGCAAGGGGTTACTCAGTCTGCTGAAGGCCCATGGTCAAGGCACATATGAGAAAGCAATCAATGAACAACTAAGGTGTCACAATGAAAAACTGATGATTGATGCTTCTCATCTCTCTGAGTTCCTGTCTGTCTGTCCCTATCTGTCCCTCTCTCTGACTCTCTCTGTCCCTGTAAAAATAAATAAATAAATAAATAAATAAATACTGGGTGTATAGTGGTTACTTGGGAACTTATCTCCCCAACTAGAACATAAATACCTGAAGCAAGAATGGAACAGAAAGTTCTAAGCTTAACAATATCTAATTATAAAAGAACCAAATACTGGGAATCGAACCCGGGACATCCATATGCCAGGCAGACGCTCTACTGCTGAGGCAACCGGCCAGAACCAATCTTGTCATCTGTCTCACAAATTATCCTCACACTCTCTTCCAAGCGGTCTCACTGCCATCCCTCCCAGGAGAAAACTCTTTTATACAAAACCTTTGAACAATTAAATCCAAGATAAGGCAAATCCTTATTACTTTCCCTTAAAGTCATGGCACAGCTGGGGCTGTACAACTCTGCTATACAGTGTGTCAATTGTGCCAAGTCACAGCAAATACTTGCATAAAAGAGGGCCACGGGGCAGGGAGAAAGGCCAGCTGCTCAGGTTACCTGAACACAAACCAACCATGGGGATGAGTGGGTGACTCCTCACCTTGGCCTGCAAGCCCTGCATACCTCTCCAACTTTATCCCACACCATTTTCTTCTTTGCTCACTACCCTTGGGCCATACTGAACATCTTCCAATAGGCTAATCTTACTCCCATCTCAGGCCTCTAGTATCTACTGTTGTCTCTGCCGAGCATTCTCCTCCCAGTTGGCTCCTTCTAATGCTTGACCTCATCTGCAATGTCATGACCTCAGAGAGTCGGCCCTGGGGTAAACAAGCTCTCCTCCGCAGAGTCCTAGCACTCTCTTTTACTTCCTCCCCAGCACTGAGCACAACTGGAAGGCACCTTTTATCTTCACGTGTCTGTTGTCTGTCTCTGCTCACTAAAATGGAAACTCCACAAGGACAGAGCAGGACTGTCTTGTTCTCTACCCTATTCTTATCACTTAGAGGAGCGCGACATTCACCAGCTGTCCAACGAAGAAACAGCCTTTTCAGTTTCTTTTATGTTAAATATACATAAACCAAAACTAATAATTAAAAAATAAATGCAAGAAAATACATATGCTTAAAAGTGAGAGGGGAGAGGCCCTGGCTGGTTGGCTCAGTGGACAGAGCGCTGGCCCGGTGTGTAGATATCCCAGGTTCGATCCCGAGTCAGGACACAGGTGAGAAGCAACCATCTGCTTCTCTTCCCCTCCCTCTCCTCCTTCTCTCCCTCTTCCCTCCTCATAGCCAGTGGCTCGGCTGGTCCAAGCGTCAGCCTCAGATGCTAAGGATAGCTTGACTGATTTGAGCATTGGCCCCAGAAGGGGGTTGCCGGGTGGTTCCAGGTTGGGATGCATGCAAGAGTCTGTCTCTCTATCTCCCCTCCTCTCGCTTAAAAAAAAAAGTGAGAGGGGAAAAATAAAAAATGGAGAAAATAAAAACTTGTTTTTTGTTTTTTCATGGAACTTTTTTGTTATTTTCCTCCGGGCACTAAACTTGTTAGCTTTGGTACTGTGTCACAGATACCCCAAACACTGAGGTGTATACTCCCTATTTGTATTGAAACAATCATTACATCAAATGCCTCAATCCGTATAACTGGATCCTGTAAAACTACGTGTCAGAGTTCCTAAATCAGTCTGTGTTTTATAATCTGAAACAGACATTTCCTAGGATCAAGAAATCCTCTACCTGTATGTTTTCTATATCACATATAGCATATATCTTATACGAATGAGATAGCATCTGTCTTATAATCCCAAACTAGGCTGGCAGTGACTTTTGTTTCCTTCCAGGAGTTAGCATAAGGCTTTGCATACAATTGGTATCCAGTAAATACCTGCTGTGTTATGATGGGAACATTAATAACTACCTGGCAGTTTCAAAGAGATCAAGAAGAGTTGTGTATGGGAATTGGGAAACCCCAGGAGCTATGAGAAAAGTATATTTAGGGGTTATCTCATTACCTGGCCTCTCCTCCAAAGTCTTAACGATAACAGTACAAATCAGAATGACTGCTCTGTTCACAGGGCATATCACATGTGAATGGGTCTCACCCTTCATACCAGTTAGTTACATAATTACAGTTCTGCTATTCATGGCCTGGTTATGAAATTTCTTAATCCTAGAAATGTCTTCCTATGAAAACACGCCCCCTCTGAAGATTACTGAAATACCCAAAATCATCTCCAATGAGTTATACTTTATCAATATTTTTATTTAGAGAAGAAAATGGCCCAGATACATCATTCCTGGGACTTCTAGTCTATACCAGGTTTTCTATAAGCATTTCTTTTTGGGATAACAGAGTACAGCAAAGTAAGAACTAGATAAGAACTACAGGCCAAAAATGGAAAGAGAAATAACAGAGAAATCGCTCACACTGAAACAATAGCCAGCTTGTGGAACTACTGGCAAACTGCTACTTTCAACGGTGGCCCAGTGTTTTGTTAATGACACCCTATTCTATTTGATGCTCCTGTCAAAATTCTACTAGCAGCAATTGCCTCCAAGGTGAGTTAGGAAGTATGGGGATCTAGTTCTGGAAATAGAGCAGAGCTTGGTCTGATAGGGGGCAGTCTCCTAACTTGAACTGCTTTCTGTCAACAGCCACTTACCTTCTTTTCCTTCTTGCCAAAGCTGAAGCCAGGGGTCCCTTTCTCAACAACTATGCACGAGATGCCTTTGGGGCCTGGTCCTCCTGTTCGGCACATGACTACATAGATGTCTGATTCACCTCCACCACTGATGAAGGCCTGCAGGGTTGGAGGGGATGCACAGGGATCAGGGAATGCAGGAGTTTTCAGAGCCTCCCATTCGGGCAGACACCTGGGGTCCTCCCACAACAGGACACCAGGCAGTCCAATAGTACAGAGAAACTAAGGAGGGGTAAAAAGAAACCACACTGACTGGGAATCAGGGACCGAGTTGATGAGACTATTAAAAGGATAGACAAAAATGAACAAAAGTATTAGAACCAAATCAGGAGAAACAGCAACAGTGAAGGTGAAGGTGGACAAAGGGAAAAGAGCCCACGGTTTTCTTCCCAGAATGGAAAAATCCTATGGGAATATTAACTCGCAGAGAGCAAGGATCCAGGCGATGTCAGCAAGAAGACGGGAACAATCTCCAAGTTGTTCCAGGAGGAGGGCACGCAGGTACCTTGGAGCCATTGAGGATGTAATGATCGCCTTGGAGTTTAGCTGAGGTCAAAAGGGAGGCAGCATCGCTCCCACTTCCTAAGACAGGGATGGGAGAGAAAGCAGAGAGGGCGGGGGAGAAAGTCAATGAAGTAAAGGGAGCCACCACAAGGATGCATCTCCTAGAAAACCTTCCCGGATAACTAACAGCTCAGAGTTTGATACTGTGAAACCCAAATGGCCAAAGGAAGTCTTTTAGCTTGGTAAAAATTGAATGTGGCAATCAGGCCATTTTCCATCTTTGTCACACTATCTTGTAACAAGCCTCCTACAAGGAGCCTGAAGAAACTTTGCCCTAGAGGCGGCTTAGTCTTCTAACATCAAGTTATGACACTCTGTTTACTCTATAACCAAGCTTCTTGGCAAACAATGGTATTGCGTATCCACAGGCTAAGGAGTGAGTGCTTAGGATGTCACTTGAACAACTTCTCACCGGCAGTATGTGTGGCAACCCACCTGGCTCAGTGAGGCAGTAGGAAGCAAACTTCTCCATGGCACAGAGCGGCGGGCAATATTTGTGCCTCTGTTCCTCATTTCCAAAGGTATCGATCATCCAGGCACACATGCTGACAGGCAAATAGCAAGAAGAAAAGACATCCACAGAGACAGAGATGCAAAAGGAAAATTGAGAGGGGAGAGGAAGGGGAAAGAGGACAAAGGCAGAAAAGCAGACAGAAGCAGAAGAGAGAGTGAGAAGGGAAAAGTCACAATTGAGAATATTCAACTTTCAAGGAAAGGCCTGAATGAAACATATTCCTGGGATGTGCAGCACCCAGAGTTACGTCTAGGGGGGCTCACTGAGCTCCCTCAGATTCAGAGAGTTTAATGGCCTTTCCCAAAGTCCCGGAGATTTCACCTCTGGGTTGAGGAAAAGGAAAAGAGGGCTCTGCCCACTGGACTGGAGAAGTCTGTTTGACACTTCTCAATCTAGGATTTGGGAGATGGCAGGCAGACCTGGTTCTCTGAGCAACATACAAGACGACAGAGTCAAGTCCAATGGGCAGCAGCAGACATAGTATGAACTTTTAACAGTCTGGTTCTTCAGAGGCAACCAACCTGAAAAGAAATCTTTTCCCTATTTATCAGAAATTTCCTAGCTAAAACCCACATGAGCACTTCGTTGTCCTTTTCAAGCGTGGGCACTCACTTGTGGATGCTTATATAGGCTGTGGTGCTAGTGCAGCCTGTAGCCAAGGCTTCAAAGATGACAGTGGTATCGAGTCGTGACAGTCCAGACCCACCCACATCTGTTCGTACGTAGACCCCACCAAAGCCTAGCTGGGCTGCCTTCCGCATCATGTCAACTGGGAACAGTTCCTATGTGCAAAAGAGAACAGGGTAATCAGTAAGAGATTCATAAATGGACTTTTCTTTAGCGGGCACAAGGAGGGATTAAGATGTTTGCATTTGGGAGTATAGGTCTTTTCTTAACTTAGTATGCCTGTTTGTCATCTATATGGAAGTACTGTTAAAATGCATTCTCTAAGGACCAGTTTTCTGACATTAAAGTTTCTTTTCATTATCAACACAACAGCCTTGGTTTTACAAACGGTCCAAATCTTTGTACAATAAAATATTAAACTGATCAGAACAGATACTACACTTGATCTTAGCCAAAAGGCCAAGAAGCAATTGTACAATAAAATAAAACCAAACTAAAACAAAACAAAACAGGTATCTTCAAGATGAGGAGGATGCCTTTCAGAAAGGAATCACATCATTACCAGTACTCTCAGGTGTAAGTGGAGAATAAACAATGAACAAGGAGGATTGACAAAAACAAAGATAAGGTATTTGTGGGAACATCTAGCCCAGGGGTCCCCAAATTACGGCCTACCAGCCACATGCGGCCTCCTGAGGCCATTTATCCAGCCCGGCCGCACTTCCGGAAGGGGCACCTCTTTCATTGGTGGTCAGTGAGAGAAGCACAGGATGCGGACACTCCTAGAGTACTTTATGTGGAGGCGCCGCTCACATACAGTACTACTTCCGATGACGCAGGACGCACGTGTCACGGTTCCGAAAGCGTGTCATATTACTTGTTACAGCTAGCAGTGACAGATATGGAACCGGACATTGACCATCTCATTAGCCAAAGCAGGTCCATAGTTCCCATTGAAATACTGGTCAGTTTGTTGATTTAAATTTACTTGTTCTTTATTTTAAATATTGTATTTGTTCCCTTGTTTTTTTTTACTTTAAAATAAGATATGTGCAGTGTGCACAGGGATTTGTTCGTAGTTTTTTTTATAGTCCGGCCCTCCAACGGTCTGAGGGACAGTGAACTGACCCCGGTGTAAAAAGTTTGGGGATCCCTGATCTAGCCATGAGGAAAACTCCTACCTTCTGGTCCCACTCTGCCATCTGTGGTGCCATCTCCCGAGCTGCAAAGTCAAAGGCCACTCTCTGAATTTCTTTCTGTTCTTCATTGAGTCCCATGGAAGCTGTGGGCAGGACCGAACATATTCAGTTCCAGAACAGGGGTCGGGAAAGAGTATCCCAAACAAGAAGCACCATGAAGCTGGGACAGCAGACTTAACATATAATATTTTGCATACCTATTACTACCTTCAACATCCAAAGAATGATTATCACCCACCATTTATCAGTTTCTTTGATAAATTAGCATCCTTTTCTTTCTTCTTTTACTCCCAACTGGACTGGCTGACTTTATTTACCTCCTAGTTACTCTTTCAATCCTCTTCTGTATCTCTTCCCCATAAATCCATATTAAAATAATAATAAACACACACTGACCCTCAAATTATGGTAAGCATTTTTTTTCCCTTTAGAATGTCCTACCTGTTATGTTAGTATCCTGAGAAAACATACACTATAAAACAAAACAGAACAAAACTCTCATGAAGTTTGCTGGAGTTACTGGCAGAGTTCAAGAAGCCAATATGTCAACACACACACACACACACACACACACACACGATAAAACTAAGTAGAAAAAGGGGTCCAAATGAGATGAGGGAAGTCTTCATTGTATAGCAATTCAAGTATAAGCAAGAGGTGAAAGCACACACACAACAAAAAACTCCAAGTAACATAAGAACCTTTCGATGCATCCAAAGTACAGTATCAGTGGTTTTATTTGAGAATCTCGGTGGTCAAGGAATGCTTGGGAGGTTCAGCAAATTGCAGTGAAAGAGCACTGGACAAGGATTACTAATGTGAGCTCTGGTTCTGAAATTATTAACTGTGCAACTTTCAGGAAGTCAGGTACGTCTGTAAAACTCAGTTATTACATTGTGAAACGAGGGGGCTCCACTAAATATTGAATACATTTCCTTATTTGTAAAATGGTAATACCTGTAAAATGAGGAAATTACATATAAATGTGTAATATATTAATATATAATAAAAATCACAATTAAAAAATTTATATTTCATATTAAAATATTCAGTGAAACAATGAGAAATATCTGTTGATCACTTCCATTAATTCGATACCTTAACATATAGGACAATATATTGAAAGGACAATTTCCTTTTATTTTACTATTTAAAAGTTAACTGCCTTTAAGGACGAAAGAAAGCACCTCACTGGCTGAAGTTACACTACCAGCTGCTGGAAATGCTCATGTTGAACCCGTTTGTTGATTATCTGCCTTGGTTTCAGCAAGGGTGACCCTGTTTACCAAAATGCTAAGTGCAGCACCTTGTGAAGGTGTTTCAGGACATTGAGAAAACAGTATTCTACACCTAAGTGTACTTTCTAGATATAAGTGTCAATCTAAGGGATTCATAGACTATTTTGCTGTAAAGAAGAGTGTCATTTGCTTAAAATTTTCAAAAAAGTATTTCAGAAGAAAAAAGTGGCCAGGTGCTTGCCAGAGGCACAAAGTAGCTGGGCCAAGGTGTTCACCCTTCCCTGTTATTTACAGCTAAATTACATCCGGGTTCCTGAAGGCATTCAGGTTGGTAAACTCTGGTAGTTTTCCATTTGGCAATATATGTTTTTTCTTTAGGAATTTCAACAGTAAAAGTGTTTTATAGCTATAGGTGTAAAATGATAAAATCCAAAATTTGAGCAAGTCTTGTATTACCTGGAGTTTTTGTTCATCTAACACCAAGAGCAACAATCTTTTTACATTCTTACCGCCTTTATGACCTATTATTATGATTTTAAAAAACCAAAGTCAGCAGTTTCTGCACATCTCTAAGCACCATTAATTATCTAAAGGCAGGGATAATAAAAGTATGCCTCGGAGTTGTGAGGATAAATGTAAAGCTCTTAGGTATTGTACTTATTTTGCAAGTAAGCTTATGAAATATGATAACAAGAGATTGATATCATACATGATGTTTGAGGTAGAGCTGAACAATAAACGAATAGCATTAGCCAACAAGGATTCAGCTGTATTAGCTGCAAAGCATTTTCACATCTCAATTTATCTTCAGAGGGCCCCATGGGCAGGAAGACACTATTTCAGACAACAAACTCCAAGTTCCTTTAGACCAGCAATTGAAAAATATTACAGCACACATAAACTAATTACCAAAATTCTGGGCCACACCAAAAAATATATATTTTGCCGATCTGACAAAAAGACATAATTTTGATTCGTTTACACTGGATGGCTATAGTTTGTTGGCTGTTGTAATTTTCTTATTGGACCATCTAAGGGAAAAGAGGTCAGTGCCTTTGACTAAATAGTCAGGTACTGCAGGTTTTAAAATTTCTTGCCGAAATCGCTGCTCTAGACGGGTGCTTTGAAGGGAGAAAGGACAGGGCTCAAGACCCAGTAAAAGGCCTGGATCGCAAGTTTCAGAAGCCTGGTTTGCGTCCTCCCCTTTGGGGGGTTGTGGTGGGGAAGGAGCAGACGAGACTCAGGGGCGCAACAGGAGGACAAAGATCGGAGAAGAGTGAAGACCAGAAGACCACCCAGGTGGACAGGATAGCGTGACTGCCCAAGGGTGACGGGCCGGCACGCGGTGCCCAGCCGGGGGGTGACCGCCCGGGGGAAACTGGGCCAGGAGTGGTGGCGGTGACAACCTCCCCGGAGTGACAGCTCGCTCCGTGGGCGCGGAGACGACCACGACCACGACCCAAACTCAAGCCCCGAACACCTGTTCCCGGGGAGAACCTTACGATCTATGCAGGAGACCAAGCTCCGGCGATTGCCCTCGGCGAGGGCCCGGAGACCACCGCGAGGGCAGCAGAGCCGCGCTCCGAGACGCCGGCAACCGCTCCGCAACATAGCAGCCATTCCAGCCAGAGACAGGGCCTGAAACTTCGCGACCTAAGCGTGCCTGTCACTGCCGGCGCCCGGCGCCCGGGCCCCCATCCCCGCACCCCACCTTGCACCGCGCTCTGGGAGCTGTAGTGCACTCTGGGAACTGTAGTTTTTCCATCCGGCCTCACGACCCCGGGTCAGGCGGGCCTGCGAGAGAAGCGCGGACTACAACTCCCAAAGATCCCAGGGGCTGGGGCGCGAGCGACAGGAATTGAAGGTGCTCCAGGGTACGCTGGGTTCTCGCCTGCGGAGTGGTGGGTTAGGTTCCTGAGAGAGTGGTGAGCTAATGAGCTAGAGATCAAGGGAAAATCGAAGAATGTAGGGGTAGGTTACGCGAGGTGGAAATGGGGGCGTAGGTAATTGGAGGAAGGAATTAAGGGATTGAAACCCAGTCGTCTGTGTTCTTCGCAAAAGAGCCTCGGGGCTGAAACCCTGTAAGTTTCCTTTCATTGTCTCCATCTTGCTCTGCGCAGGTTTCTGGGGGCAGTTACCCGGTTGCCTCTTGTATCTCGGTAGATTACAGAATCTTCTGCTCTTCAGCCCCGTGCAGGGACACCATGCCGAGACCCAAGAAAAGACTGGCTGGGGCTTCTGGGCAAGGTGAGCTTGAACCCAGGCTGCAAAATGCCTCGCAACGAACGTTTCTCTAGGGCAGGGGTTGGGAACCTTTTTGGCTGAGAGAGCCATTAAAGCCACATATTTTAAAATGTAATTCCGTCAGAGCCATACGACGACCCATGTATGTTATGCATTATCCAATAAAAATTTGGTGTTGTCCTAGAGAACAGCTGTGATTGGCTCCAGCTACCCACAACCATAAACAGGAGGGGTAGGAAATGAATGGATTGTAATACATGAGAATGTTTTATATTTTTAACGTTATTTTTTTTATTAAAGATTTGTCTGCGAGCCAGCTGCAGCCTTCAAAAGAGTCACATCTGGCTCGCGAGCCATAGGTTCCCAACCCCCGCTCTAGGGCGTTTGTAAAGTGGTCGCTGCCATGGTCATGTAGGTTCTCACTGGATTCTGGCAGACGGTAATGGAACTGTGGAGGCAGGAAATGGTGGACCATTCCGTTTATTCAAATTTCATAACGGAGGAGGAACAAACAGGCAGGGCTTCCAAGCCCCTCAGGATTCCAGACTCACACCCCCCCCCCCCCAACCAGTCTCAGCCAAACAGGCCTGGCCGAAACCTCTGGGCTCCCAAGCCCCTCAGCTCTCTCTGCTTGTGGCTTGTGACTTGAATCCTTTGTGGATTATTTTTTGTTATCCCTAGTTGCCCTCTGTTGGGTAAACAAATGTTTGTCTTTTTGTTTGCTCGCTTGTATCGGGGCAGCGAATGTATGTAGTCTAGGGAAGGCTGCGGGTGCTTGTCCTTCGGGCGGCAGATTGCATATTGCAGATTGCGTTCCCGCTTGGGAGGGCTGATGTTTGTTGGAGAAGGTGCCCCCCCCAGACTATTTGGCTGGACACCCTGAGAGCTGAGAGGAGTCCGGAGAGTGAGTCCAGAGAAGGGGTCCGAATTGTGGAACTGGAGAATGCGTCGGGCTTTGGGAGTCCTGAGTGAGAGGGAAGGAGTCTTCCCTACCTGTTTGCCCGTCCGCTGTTAGGAAACTAATAAATGGAATGGCCCACCATTTTCTGGCTCCACAGTTCCTTCACCATCTGCCCGAATCCAATGAGAACCTGCATGGTGACGGCTACTGGCCCTACACCCTCCCTACTAAGCTTATACCCAGAGCCCCTTCTGCTTGTTTGTTCATTCAAGCAGTAGCTGTCTGGTAAGCACAAAATATATTTGTGATACAAGGTGGCATGTACTATTGCCATTAAACACATAGTTCCTGCTCTCAGGGAGAATGCAAATAGACTTAAGTGAAAGGGTCCAAGAAAGTGGATTGCTAGGTGTGTAAGAGCCAGGAGCAATCATAGGGAAGTCTTTGAGAAGGAAGTGAAATTTGAATCCAGCCTTAAAGAACAGGAAGGCTTTCCACAGGCAAAATGAAATGTAACTTTTACATTCACAAGGATAAATGGTATTCTGAGTGGATAAGTAACAGGAACAAAGCAATTCAAACATCCTAGATTGACTACAACACAGTATTATTTAACAACACATATGGTGTTGAGTGTGCCTGTTAACTCCAAAGGGACTAGGCTAGGAAGATTCAGAGCATTGGACATCCATAAAATGATATTTAATGATAACTGACATAGGAGCTCTGATGTAATTCAGAAGCTATGGAGTATAGTCATTAAATGTGGATTCAGATAGGCCAGAGTGACAGGTTCTGATTTTACCATTTACTGGCTGTGTAGTCTGGGATACATTTTCCAGGTGAATAAAACATCTCATAATTAAATGAATTATAGTTAGGCTAACAGAGCTTTGGGGTTTGTCATATAGTAAGAATTTAATAGCTTAGCTATTGAGTGCCTACTATGTTCCAGGCACATTTTTTCTAATTCTCTTAGGATAAAATTCAGTCTTTATCATGTCTTCAAAGTCTTGTATGGGTTGTTTTATCCAACTTCTCTTGGCGTCATCAAGGAACAGAAAGAAGGTAGGCCACAGAAGCACAGTGATCAAGAAGGAAAGAAGTATGAAAAGACAATAATAGCAAGTATTTTTATGCCAGGCATTGCCTAAGCCCATTGTTTCTGTTATTTAATTTTCAAAACAAGTTCGTGAAGTAGCAGCCCCCTTTCGTCATTGGAGAGTATAGCTTCAGCAGAGACACAGTGAGGGGAGCAAAAAGGTTAACTACTTAGTGTATACACAGGTACTCTGCGAGGATCTTTCATTTGAAACCACAACCATATAAGGTATTCTTAGCCCATTAAATGGATATTCCAGAGATTTCCTGTAAGGTAGGTTGTCCCATTTTTATAGATAAGAAATAAGTTCAGTTCAGCTGCCACTGCTGGTAACTGAAAGATTCAGGATTTGAATCCAGTCTGACTACAAAGCATATGTTTTTCCCCACAAGGGAATATTACCTCTCGGCAAGCATGATGGCTCTCTTGTTTTTGCTTCTCCTATTGCAGACAAGAAGGGACCAGCAGGAAAGCGTGCCAAAACTAAGAACCCAGATGAGGCATCAATTAAAGTGGAGAACTCCGGCCTTCAGAAGACTTTAGGCCTTAAAAAATGTGGGACGAATCTAAGCAGCTACTGGCTGATGAAGTCAGAGCCAGAAAGCCGACTGGAGAAAGGTATAGATGTGAAGGTGAGACCATGTACCTGTCCCTAGTCCCTTCCAGCTGTTTTTTTTTTTTTTAATAAATGGATATGGGACACCACAGGGCTTCATTACTGGCTTATCTTTGAAGGACAGGGAAGAGGTGATAAGGACTAAAACTAGCAGGACTTATTACCATCAACTGTTTTTTGTGAATCCTCTATTTAGGGCAGAAGTGGCAAACTTTTTCAGTAAAGGACCAGATAGTAAATATTTTAGGCAGTCTGGTTTTAGAGTTGCTATTGCAACTCTGATGTTGCAAGAATGTGGTTATCAACCAAAAGGTAAACAAATGGTGTGGCTGGGTTCCAGTGAAAATGTATGTACAAAATGAGGCTTGGGGCTAGAAAACTACGTAGTTTGCCAACCCTTAATCTAGACGTTTCCAACCTTGGGTTGCCTTCTCTTGCCACCTGCCATGCTCCTAGGTATCGCTGTGATTCAGGGAATTAGTGTAAACCAATTATAATAATAGCTCAGGAAAATGTAATTAGGAATATTATAGAATAGATAATATTTTAATGTGAAATGCAAGTAAACAGCAGATTACTTTATGCTTTGGATTATCCATTCAACTAATCCTCTTAATTAGTATGGTTAAGGTAACACAAAGCTTACTTATATTCGCCCAGTACAGGTGCCTCTGTAGAGCTATTTCCCAGTAAACTCCATACTTCCATTATAGCTAGGAGCACCCTCAGTGTAGGGGAAGGAGAGGTCAGCTTCCATATAGTCTTACCAGTTCGCCCAGGATTATTTAATAAATGGCTTTATCTCCTGTCACCTAGTTCAGCATTGAGGATCTCAAAGCACAGCCCAAGCAGACAGCATGCTGGGATGGTGTTCGCAACTATCAGGTAGGAGCAGGACCCTGGGACCCAGGGTGGGCCTCCTTCTTATGAGTTATTCAGTCGCAAAATCTCTTGGTCAAGGTTGCTTTATTTCAGAACCCAAACCTAAAAAGTGTACTCGAAAATACCTTAATGACTCTTGATTGTGTATGACTTACAAATGGTATGTTTCAGCCAGCGTCTTGATACAAGTCAGGTAAGAATTAAATTGTGAGAGACTGTAGTAAGAAAATCTCACATAATAAAAGCAGACTTGATTTCTGCTAACAGCTAGAGTTTTCCAGCTAATGGAGAGGATAGTTCTTATTTCTTTTCCCCTGGGACAGGCCCGGAACTTCCTTAGAGCCATGAAGCTGGAGGAAGAAGCCTTCTTCTACCATAGCAACTGCAAAGAGCCAGGTATCGCAGGACTTATGAAGGTTAGTCATACAGGCTTTGGTCTGAGTCCCTCTCTCTTCAGGAGGATTTGCTCGTGTAGACAGATACAAAGGGATACAGCTCACATAGGTAACAAAATAAGTGTCCCCTTCCCCACCTGTGCCATCACAGGAATATGGAAAAACTGCCCTTGCCCCTTCCTGTGTGATAAGGACTCTTAACAACACAGGCCTCCATTTCTACACCTTGGTTTCTCACTCAACAAGCCTGATACTCTTCCAAGCCAGGAGTTACCAGGATTAAATTATTAACCACAGGTGAAAAAACAGTGGAACCAATATTTGATTTTAGAATATACTTTTAAGCTTTCTGTGGCACTGGGATTGACTTCCTGTTTGCCTTAGACAGTGTATTATTTCCAGATATCTGAGCCCCCACTGGCTCTGCAGCAAGGCAGAGGGGGTAAATATGTGGGGGGCCAGATGTGAATGCTGGACTTGGGGTAGAGATTTGCATGGAGCCGACTATACAGGCAAGTAATTGGAGACTTGGTTTTGGTTTCAGATTGTGAAGGAGGCTTACCCAGACACCACACAGTTTGAGAAAAGCAGTCCCTATTATGATCCATCCAGCAAAAAAGACAACCCCAAATGGTCCATGGTAAAGACTACTGTTTTTCCTATTTTGTGAGAGGAAGGATGAACAAAGAGGAAGAGGGCCTGGGGTGTGTTTAGGTCAGGGTACAGAGCTCAGCTCTTAGACGAGGTTACCCTGACTTTGGAGAGAACAGAACACTGGCAGCCCTGTCCATAGGAATCTCCTCCAAGCAGCTAAAACACAGTGGACAGAGTCCAGCTGGCCATGTCTTTCTGTCCCATACACTGTTGTCATATAGGTGGATGTCCAATTTGTTCGGATGATGAAGCGTTTCATTCCCCTGGCTGAGCTCAAGATCCATCACCAAGCTCACAAAGCCACTGGAGGCCCTTTAAAAAATATGGCGCTCTTCACTCTCCAGAGACTCTCAGTTCAGCCTCTGACCCAAGGTAAGAGTGGGCCCTATCCTTTATTACCCGTGCACCAGAATGACAGTTACTAATTGATTAAACTTGGGCAGAGTACTTAACCTGAATCTGTCTCCCTACCTGTAACATCCTTGCAGGAGGGACTATGTCCTGAGTTACCATTACTCTGTCCCTAGTATCCAGCAGTGGTTGGCACATAGTAGAACACCATAAATAGTGTTTAAATGAATGGCTACCTGCCTTAGTAGTATGAGCAATGCCTAGCATAACTTTCTTGTTCAAAAGGATACACAAGGTCCTGGCCGGTTAGCTCAGTTGGTTAGGGCATCATCCTGATATACCACCAAGGTTGCAGGTTTAATCCCCGGTCAGGGTACATACAAGAATCAATCAATGAATGCATACATAAATGAACAACAAATCAATGTTGCTCACTCTCCTTTCCTCTCTCTAA
Organism: Saccopteryx leptura; assembly: GCF_036850995.1. Taxonomy (NCBI): domain Eukaryota; kingdom Metazoa; phylum Chordata; class Mammalia; order Chiroptera; family Emballonuridae; genus Saccopteryx; species Saccopteryx leptura. The sequence continues at coordinate 377,337,415 of NC_089504.1, read as the reverse complement.
AAATCAATGTAAATATACTGCTCACAAAAATTGGGGGATATTTTATTGCTTCATATCCATTTTTTAAATATCCCCTAATTTTTGTGAGCAGTATAAATAGGAGGCACAAGACCTGATTCTTCCTTGCTTTTTCCCCTTCTTGGTAGAGGAGTTTGATTTTATTTTGAGCCTGGAAGAAAAGAAACCAAGTTAACTGAGATACTTGCTGGAATGGGCAAGACACTACTCCAAAGAAACGAAACTTTTCTAAGACAGCAGGTGTGAGGAAGCTGGCTCACTGTGTTCATCTAAGCTTGTGTACATATGTGGGTTTTGTGAGCTTTTCTCAATAAAACATTTATCAAAGTCAGGATGCTTTGCTTCTCTAACAGCACTGGGTGTGGATAATTCACCACTGCAGGTCTTTTTATTAACTCTGGACTGGCCCCCTTTACCCCGGGCAAGATGCAGGGCTATCTGTCATCTTCCTTCCCTTTTCTCAGCTATGTGCTTGTCTAAACAGGTATTGAATAAAGTGCCCATCATTGTTCACTGGGGGCCATGACACATGGGCAGAAGTTCTGCTGCCTCGGAGTGGGAATGTCTGCCCTGGTGTGTGAGGTGAGACTGCGTATGGCAGAAGAGACCACAGAACCCAGTGAACCATGGGCATGATGCTTCCAAGCCATAGGGGGCTTCCTTTAATCAGAGAGACAATTGAAACAAGTGATCTTTTTTTAAAATACAGCCATTGAAAAGACAATACATTAAGAAACATGTAAACACCGTAGCTGCTTAATTACAAGTTGCACTGCTCGGTTTAGTACCTTTGCACTCCCAGCTATGGGGACCTTGAATGGAGGGGACAGGGGCTTCCCCTCACTTCCACAGTTGGACAGGTAAGTGAACAAAAGGGGCAGAGTAAGAGAACACAGATCTGGCTTGTGTACAGCTTCTGAGAAAATAACAACAAACTCTATCTTCTAGTTCTCCCAGAAGAAAGGTTTAAGATAAGAAAGTTGGAAAATGGATTTGTGTTGTCAGCTGGGAGGCAGAGGAGTTGACAGATGCTTCCTAGTTAGAACATCATCTATTCCGGGAGGCACACCAGAGCATAACCTCGTGTTCTGAAAAAGGCAGAGAACCCAGAGCCTGCCTCCCCCATATACTTCAGCTCCAACCTTCAACATCCAAGGACAGCTGGGTGGGTGATCCTGTTTCCATGGTGATTGTCCATTGTACCTGCACTTGGGGTCAAGCAAGGAAGCCGCCTCCCCTTCCTTGGTGCTGCTGCCTCCAGTCAACCTCAAGTGTTATTCCAGATGCCCTCCCTCCAGTCTGTCCTGATCCGGGAGTCCTGCCCAGTTCAAAGGCCCGTGACTGCACTGAATTTTGAGAAAGAGCTGTGCCTGACTGAAAGAGGACACAGGAACCAATCCCTCTGCTTTCCAAGTTATAGAAAATTTACATACTGTCCTTATTGGCCAGTGGGGTCTGCTTGTCTTCCATGAAGGGAAGGGAGGCCAGTGGGAGAATCATTCCTGGTCATTTCCAGGTGAGGCAGAAAAGAATGCAACACTTACACTACACGAGGCCCAAGTGCAGCGCAACAGAAGGAAAATTCCTCTCTAGTTTAACAAGACCGTCCACAAGAGGTTTTGTAATGCGTTTTAAAAAAACCCAGCAATGCTCCAAAACTAGTCCATCAACTGGTGAAGGTGAGGACATAATTTGGCAAGCAGAGTTCTGCCGTTGTCCAGCAGTCTGCTGAGGTTCTCACTGCCCTCCTTCAGCTCAGGTTGGGGGAAGGGAGGAGGGGAGGGGCTTGGGCAATAGTAAGAACAAATAGTAAGAAAAACATCTCAAACCCAGCCCCAGTTTTCAGAAATTAAATGGAGAGAAAGGAGTGATGAGGAGCCACTTAGGGAAGCAGAGATCAAGGCCCCTATCCGGGATCTGTCCTTCAAAGAAACGGATGCCCTTGTTAGGCGGGCTGGGGAGCACAGAACAACACCCTAAAAGTACACAGCCCTTGGAGCTGCCGAGGGGGTCCCATGGTGAAGGTGGACAGCTACCACGCAGCCCTCATGCCACCACCTCAGTGGGCAGGCTCGGCCTCCTGTGTGCCACACTGCTGCCGTCCATACATGGCACTGACCTCACGGTGTCTGCCAGATGCCTCATAGGTGAGGGCTCAGGCAGCCAAAGGCCCTCCACAGGCGTGGTTCCAGGATGTTACTTGTTACAAGAATCCATAGAAGATGGAGAAGGGAGGTGCCTGGGTCCCAGCAGGGAGAGAAAGGCCAGAAAGGAGGTGGCTTGTGGAAACTTCAAAGCACCACATCTAAGACTCCTAAAGAGGTAGCTTCCTAATCTTGAGTCTCTCTCCCCCTGGCCACATAGGATGAGGCAGGCCCAACTCCTGCCACCACCTCAGAGACACAGAGGGGAGGACAAGATAGGACTACCTGGGGCCCTGCTGCGGCTCAGAATCCAGGGACATGGTCAGATCCTGTATCAGGAAGCCGGAGGTTGGAGCCAAGTGTGCGGGCACCCTGTTCTACGCGAGGTGAGGCAGCCCACGTGCAAGGCCTCAACAGAAGGCTCTTCCCAGGGAGACACCAGCTTTCAGGATGCTACCTCTCACTATTCCCACATCAGCTGAAGAACCCCAAGGAGACTGCTTCCCGGCCGGAACCCCTAAAGTTCTTCAGAAAAAAAGAATTTAAGTCAAAAACATGATTTCTTTTCAGGTTGCAAGTAACGGGTCAGCTGAGCATCACACCGTCCACCCCTCCCCCAGCCGCTGGTGTTTGGTAGACCGGTGCTGAGTGGGAGCCCAGCAGCTTCTTGGGCCTGGGGGCCTATTGCCTACAGTTGTTGTCAGAAAGCTGGCTAGGAGTCCGCACTTCACCCAGGGAGGTTGTGCCCTCGAAGCGCTGTGAAGCAATGGCTGCCTGGTGGGACATGCTCTTCCGTATGATGTCACCCTTCCGCCACAACACCACTTCCTGTAACATGGGGAGAGGGGCCACATGACACCACGAGAGGAAGGCACGGGAACAGCCTTCCCGGAGGCCCCACTTCCTCCTGGGGAATCTTAGGCAAAAGGCTCCTCTGCTATCTCTCAGCAGAGACAGCAGCCGTCCGTACCTCCCTGACCCAGGACTTCTGTGGATGTGTAGGCTGGGATGGCAGAGAGGTTGCTGGGCTTGGGTCCCAGTAAGCAGACTCTAGGTATCCAGTAGGAACCCTCATTCTTGCTGTGGGCCTCTAGGTCATCCACGGCTTCCACCCCTTGGTAAACTAGCAAGTGGCATGGAGACTAGTACTATACTGTTAACCTGTCAGAAATGGAGCCTGATCTTCACAGGAGTGATGCCCTCCCTGTCTGTCACTAGGCTCCCCAGGGGTCAGAGGGAGGGACCCAGGCTTTACCTGCTGTTTGAAGTAGCGCCGTTCCTCTTCGTCTATGAGCACCAGGTTGAGATAATAGCGCACTGAGAACTTCTTGTTGATGTCCCGCATGGTGGGGGTGAGCTCATAGCCCGCCAGGAAGAGCCGGATTGGGATAGACTCTCCTGTAAGGGCCAGGCAGGAATTGGAGGGAGGGACAGAGTGATCAGAGTAGGGAAACAGATGCCATCTGAGCATGATATGGGACACTTAAAACAATGCTTCTGACTTTTGGGAAGGTGCATTCTGCTGCCCAGTAATTTGCTGAAGCAAGTACAGGACGGCAGTTCCATGCCAGGTCCAGCTGTGTCTTCTGAATGTCCTGTCACCATGCCCACATGGAGACCAGTGAGTGGCAGAGGGGATGAACAGCACAGGGATGTTCCTGTCAAACATCTTTTGATCACATGTAATGAATGTGTCTAGTTGGGTTTTTAAGAGCCAACTGTCAAAGCCCAGCAGACTCATCGTGTGACCCAGCAATTTCAATGCCACCTCCTGCCATCCTAATTAGTGCATGCCCCCCAAAATACAGCTCCACTCTAAGTGGATTGGCAGGATGGTATAGTGGTCTGGGAAACAGAAATCCTCATTCTGGTCCCAGTTCTCCATTAACCAGTAAGTCTGTTGCTTTCCCCAGACCTGAATTTTCTCATGTGGAAAATGATGGAAGCAGACCACATAGTATTTTATATCCCCTCCAGCTCTAACATCATGCCTTTCCCACTATAAGTGACACAAAATCGGTAATTCTACTGAGAAAGGCCAAACCTATAATGTAGTCTAAAGCTAAATATAAATGATCTTCTAATTATCTGCTTTTTTGGATGTTTCTCATTGCCCCGTTTCACGTGTACAGGGAAAATGACAATTGGCTCTACTTGTACAGCTTGTGAGAAAATGGAACACAGAGAGTCTGGAGACTCAGTCCTAACCCCCCAAGGACCTGGCATGGTGATACTCAAGGATATGCTGTCATTGTCCCCGGTCTTCTGGGCTGCTAAATCTATGACACACCTCTCCTTCTGCACAGAGTACACTGAATAAAATGTTGGCATTACCAAGTACTTCTAGATGGAAAAATAAATTCTTCATCACCAATTACAGCAGAGCCAATTAAGAACATAAATGACTGTTACTCCCCCAAAATCACACCAATTCCCCAAACAACAAAGCTCTCAACTCTACCATCCCAGACCTGATGTTAGCTCCATGCAGGGTGAGGAGAGGACCAGTTTCAGCCCATTTCTTAGTGCTGCCTGTAGCCCCCGGTAGGGAGGCCAGAGTATTTATACTTGGTGAATGAAAGCAGAGAATTAATCATTTTGCTAGAGCTAGAACTAAATAACAAAAATGACTTTTCTATATTAATCTCTTGTCCCGCCAGCAGCAAAGAATGTCAGAATGTCAACAGGCAAAAGTAACAAAATATTCAAACTGTATAGGTTAAACCAGTTGGCAAACATGTTTTTTTAGAGGTATAACCCTTGAGGTTCAATCTGTAGTACAAGCTCATTGTATACATGTGGTCCAAGTAGAGCTCCTCGGGGTGCAGCTGGGGGAGGAGTCTGGAGTTTACACACTCGGCCCTCCTTTTCCTGCTTATTGAGAGTCCAAGCATGTAATTAGAGATTAAGAAATGATAGGTTAGGAGAAATCTTACTTTAACAGTGTAATCCCTCAAGCCCCTCCAAATTCTGTGCAGGGCCTGGGGCACGGGCAACAGGCTCACCTCTCACTGGTGCGCCATCCATGATCTCATACTTGGCTATCGTGTCATTCTCATGGTACACGTTGGGGCCTGTGCCTGTCGTTTCCCGCTTGATGATATCTATCTCCATGTGCTTGATTTTGATTCTCACCAGCAGGAAGTATATCTTCCCTACAATGACATCTTTCAAGTGGTACCTGGAGAAGAGAAAGTAAAGAAAATAAGAGGTGTGTACAGCAGCCAACTCTTTGTGTCTTTGCAGGCCTTTCTGGACTCAGGAGAGGGTACTCTGCCTGGCATGCTGCCTGCAGGTGGAGCCACAGTGCACACCCCCCGGTATTCCCAGCCACACTGCCACTGCAGCCTCATTTCCCAACAGGTTATTAGAATCAAAGTGACTCTGTCCCTTCCATTCTTCCACAAACAACTCAAAGGGTGGTTCTCCTGCATGTTATGTCACCCATTCATGCTTGCTCATCTGATCTATCTACTCAGTACTGTAACTTCTTTTAAACATTTTGTATTTGTGTGTTCTTTTTTAGATACCCTAATGTGTGATAGGCCAGTCTCACAAATGCAGAGGCCAGGTCTTGCTCTTCCTCTCTGAACCCCATAAAACGTCCTTTGGGAACTGGGGCAGCAATCAGTTTTGTGTGCTATGGACCTGACAGGCCAGGCAGGAGCAGCAGAGCAAGATGCACATGTCCTATCCCATCTACACCCTCACTCTGGGCTCTGCTCCCAAGGCCCGTGCTCTGTGAGCTGTTAGGAATCCAGCCATGTTGCATAATGCTTTTCTCTGGGTCAGGCAGTGGTTCTGGTGGTCTGTCCACGCACAGTCCTGTATCAGGCATGGCAGGCAGAGAGGGAAATCTCCAGACCTGAAGTTCGGCATCATAGGATGTGAGTGTTGGCAGGGACTTTAGAATTTAACCTCCTTACATTACAGGTTAAGAAAAGGAGGTTGGAAGAAGGTAAGGAACAAACCAGGATGTGAGCAGGGGACAGACACAGGATGTGAATTCAAATTCCTAATTCCTAAGCTTGTGTTCTCTCCATCATTTCCTACCCTGTTTAGGCTAATCATCTTGTGGCTAAGACTGCAGACACGCTAAGTAGAGAAACTAAGAACATATAAACACAGAATGTGGGCCACTCAGTATTTTGGAAAAAATGCTTAGTGATCACAGATCCCAGTGGTTTTCCAACTTCCTTGATTCTGAATAAAAGCTCATAGGAGCCTGACCAGGCGGTGGCGCAGTGGATACTAGAGCGTCAGACTGGGATGCCAAGGAACCTAGGTTCGAGACCCCGAAGTCGCCAGCTTGAGCGCGGGCTCATTTGGCTTGAGAAAAAAAAAAAAGGCAGCTCACCAGCTTGGACCCAAGGTCGCTGGCTCGAGCAAGGGGTTACTCGGTCTGCTGTAACCCCACGGTCAAGGCACATACGAGAAAGCAATCAATGAACTAAGGTGTCGCAATGAAAAACTGATGATTGATGCTTCTCATCTTTCTCTGTTCCTGTCTGTCTGTCCCTATCTATCCCTCTCTCTGTCCCCGTAAAAAACAAAACAACCCCCCCCCCAAAAAAACAACAAAAAAGCCACCTCATAGGAAGCACTGATATGTAAGAAACATTGAAGAGCTGCTTGTGGAGGGCTCAGTGCCCTGGTTCCCAGCTCCTCCTTTACTTCATGCTTTCTGTGTATCTGAAGCCCAGGAACTGGATCCAAGCCCCTCATCTTTCAGGAATCAAAGGTGCATAAACTTTAGTACCTGCTAACCTTAGCCCACATCCTCAGTGGCAGAAGAGAAGCGGATTCCCAGTGCCAGGTTCCTGTGACGTCGCACAGCCTGTGCACTCTCAGTGTGGCTGACCCGCTGGGCAGGACCAGACTCTGGGAATATCCAGTCCCTGACGTCCCGGAATGAACCCTGTAAGTGCCTCTCACACACTCAGTCTGATCCTAAACACAAGGCTGACTGATGGCTATTCCAAGCTCCTACAGATGGCACTGCCTGACAGCCATTCCCTTTGTCAGGGGGCCGGGGCAATGCTGGGTACGTACTTTGATGGCTCCTTCGCAGGAAGGACCACAGAACCCTGAACTGTGAAGAGAAAGGTTAGAAACCTGTCCTTTACGTGTGCCTACCGGCCTTACACCACCCTTCCTTCCCAGTTGCCCTGCCCCATACCACTGGTAGGGCCCAGGCCATGCGCGGACCATTCTGGGTTGCAGTGATCACTTTACTGACCACCCGCTTGGTTCCAGGTCAGGGGGCAGGGGCAAAAAACACACCTTCTCCTCACTCTGCTCTAAGAAGCACATATGATGTTGGTTTTAAAACCCCTGCTCCAAGCCCTTCGCAGGGAGCCAGCTGGCACAGCTCCCTTACCGAGCATCAGGACAGCAGTGGGTCCTGTGGCAGGGAGCTCTGTGCCCAGAGAACACTTGTACTTTTGCACATTTGATCTTCAGACATTTCCAAGAATGTATTATATTGAAAAGGAGGATGCTGTGGTGCATTTCTGAGCTGTACATGTTATGATTTACAGCCTTCAATGTTTTCATGTTCTAACAGTAGACGCAGTTTAAATATAGATGGCTTCCCAACTTGTCAGTTAAAATTATTTAAAGACCTTTATGAGAAAGCATCAGGTATCTTTTGTTACAATTCATTTTAGTCCAGAGAGGAAGCCATGAACTGTGGCCGGTGTTTGGTTCCCTCACTCTACCGTCTGAAGACATCCTGTATGTAGGAGACCGGCAATAGCGGAAAAGTCTGTATCTGAGATGCATCTCAGCAGAAGGAAATATCTGGACCTAGAATCCAGAACAGCCTTGAAGCTAGTTTAGCTTGACTCTGAAAGACATCATAGCATCACGGTATGTTAACTTAAATTTAATTTCTTAATTTAAATCAAATGAGGTTTTATTTGCTGGTCAGTCTACCTTCAGCCAGGCTGGCCGTCTAGTCCCTGTTTTATTTCTGTGCCCTGTCCCACAGCATGGCACCGCGAACTAGCCAGGGCAAGGGGCTCCCATCACTTTGCATTCTGCTAAGATCCTATCTTAACAGTTCTTCCACAGCCTGGGGCCCAGGGCACTTACTTGGACTTGTTGTACTCAAACTCAATGTGCAGACAGTCCTCAATCCCCACCTCCATCTTGATGGAAGAGTTCAACTCTGGGTATGTGCTGAGTGTGTGCACTACAATGTCCATCTCTTTGACAACATCATTGAGGCGGCGGCTGATGGTGGCTCGAAGGAAATACCTGGAGAATACGAATGTGTCATGAGAGAACCCTCCTAGCGTCCCAGTGCGACCTAGCTTTATGCATTAAACTGACCCACTTGGGAGAACCCCTTACAGGAGTTATTGGGACTTTGAATTCCTTTGAAAATTTACCTCTGTGACCTCCTCCCAGAAAGAATGCACATATTCACTTATACACAACATTCTGCAGTTATAAGGAGTTCAGAGACCCTTTCCCCAAACCTCCTTTTGAGCTCACGCTCTGGGTTAAGAATGCTGCTCTAAGTAGAATGATTTCTCTGCTCCGTACTCCAGCAGTACGTTGGCGCTGTGCCTTTCATGGCCCTCGCCACTCCTACCAGGTATTTGTGTGCAGGTTTTATTTCTTCAACTGACTCCTGGCTCTCTGGGTGTAGGGATCTGTCTTGTACTCTTATATTTGCACAGCTGTTCATTTAACAATATTCAATCCAGAAGCATTTTTCAAGTGTCTCACAGTTAAATGAGAGGAATAGGGAGTGGAAGGACTAAGTCAGCTATTCATTCAGCAAACATCCATTGCAAGGCACAGGATGAGCAAGAGCTATCAGCTCAAGGGAAGCTCAGACAATGGGAGGAGACCTGGGAAGTGCTAACTGGAATACAGGAATTGAGTACTGGGGAGAGAAGGGTATTCGGGAGAGCAAACCTTTGGAGTACAGCAACAGAGGTGGGAGAGAACTGGTGTGTTTGAACAGAAAACATCTCTGGCTGAACTAGCATCCTCAGACGAGGAGGCTGATGTGGGAGAGGCAAGCTAGATAGAGTGTGCCAGGCCTGACCTCTGCAGCCCAGCCACTTTAGTGTGGCCTTCACCAGCATGCCTGTCCCCTTGACTTAACTGTATGCTAATACCCAAGGAGGGAAGAATCACCCCTTTAATTTTGTTTTCTTCTCAATAAGACTTAGATTTTGCCACTGTCCTTCAAGCCTTCCTGGATGAAACAGCTAACCAGGTCAACTGCACATTAGGCTGCTCTATTCTGTGTGGCACTGCTTCTTGGCAGTCTTTTCGTTCATCTCAGGAACTTCGGTCATACTGCTCGAGACATTTGTTCCTAACTCTTTTCTAACTCCTCAGGCTCCCAAGCCTCCCCCACCCTCTCAGCAGAAGACACTGTTTTTACTCTAATAAAAAGATGACAGTGTACCAAGTCAAAGTTTGTAATTCTCTCCCATCTCTGCTCTGTGAAGTTTCTTACTTAGGGCCTAAGCATGTGTCCGGCCCTTCGCTCACCCTTCCCTCCTTCCAACAGCACCTCTGTCTCTCCAGCCCCTTTCTCCTCCTCCCTCTGGAGAATGATGCCCCACCTGGATGCACAAAGACACCTTGGGGGAGGGGCTTTAAAAATCCCGAGGCCCGGGCACAGCTGACATTTAACTGTTCTGGAAAGAGACCGAGGCATCAACATTTTTAAAAGCCACTCAAGTGACTCTTCTATGGGAACCTTGCCTGGCGTCTGGATCCTTCCACCCTTCCAATTTTCTTAACATATCCAGTCTCTCTCCAGCTAAGGGCTTCTTCCTCTGAGTTTACAAAAAAGTCCCCATCACCAACCCCCAAAACACTGTCCAGGCCTTACACTCTTGCCTTTCATTCACAGACAGCTGTCACAGAGGGTCCAGTTCTAACTACTGCAGTGTCCTTCCTTCTAGCAACTCCCACCCCTGGCTCTGTGCCACCACCCAACAGAAATGCCCCCCTGAAGTTAATACCCAGCCTCCAAGGTGCCAAATACAGTGGCATTTTTTCTGATGTCAGGTCTATGTTAGAGTGTAACACACTGCCTCCTCCTTGAAATGCTGTCCCCATGGTTCTACAGGAGGGCGTGGCCTGCTTTACCTCCTTCTGTCCCCTGCCCTACCAGGGCCTGAGCTCCCTTCCTTGAAAAACTTATCAGTGATTACCTCTGAGCAGGTGATTTCCAACCGTGAATTCCTGAGTACCAGGCTTGCATTTCCAATTAGCTAGTGAACTTTTGCACTGCTCTACACTGCCAGTACTCCAAACTTTAAAATCGGATGAATCATCTTATCTACAAATTGTCTCTTGCTGCTGATAGCCCTCCATCTGCATCTGCACCCACTAGCAAATTCTGTTGATATCTATTAAATTCCCGGTTTTTAGCCTGTTCCCATCATGCCCACTAAAGCAAAACGTAGGCCCTCACACTAGCCTTCTAACATTTGGTCTCCACAGTCTACCCGCCCATCAAATACTACGTATTGACTTTAAAGTCTTCCCAAAAAACCACTCCTATGCCTATGAAGAAAAGAGCCCCGAACAATCTTTTCATATCTCCCCTCTGTCTATGTAATAAGACACTCGCCCTTAATCTGGAATTTACATCCTTGATAAACTGTCCTCGACTAGTTTTCCCTTCTTTACCTCCTCTCTTTCTCAACACGATCCTAAAGTCTTTATCTAATTAGTACAGCACCACCTTCCTTTTTCTTTTTATTGTGGTAAAATGAGAAGGGGTTCAGAGTATGCCACCCCCGAATGTGCCTCTCTGGTGTAAAGATTACACTGAGCTAAAAGGAACTGAGAAGAAGCAGACACAAGAAAACCTCTCCGCTCTGCCCCTTTCCTGGGCAAGCAGGACACTCTCTCTCTCTCTCTTTTTTTTAAAGGTTTTATTTATTCATTTTTAAAGAGGAGAAAGAGATAGCGAGAGAGAAAGAGAGAAGGGGGGAGGAGCAGGAAGCCTCAACTCCCATATGTGCCTTGATCAAGCAAGCCCAAGGTGTCAAACATGCGACCTCAGTGCTCCAGGTCGAAGCTTTATCCACTGTGCAACCACAGGTCAGGCTCAAGCAGGACATTCTTAATCACCAGAGACAACTCCAGACTGTTATCAGCCCCAAGGCTGCACCAGAGAAATCTACCTGCCAGCCGGGCGCTAAAACCACCTCTATCTTCCATGTGTCCCCCCTATGTTTATCCTCCCACAATTTGTTGCCCCTAGAAGTTCAAAGTCTCTTTCCTTTGTCTTGTCACTTCTCTTTAATACTATTGTTTTTCTGATTAAATACTTACAGAAGTCCAAGTTCTAATCACCTCTCTGAGATGCTCATCACTGAATTCCTTGTGTATGCACAATGCACATGTGAATAAACTTGTTTTTCTTTTGCTTATCTTTGTCAGTCTAATGTGCAGGGCCCAATCAACCTACAACGGGTGGAAGAAAAAGTTTTTCTTCCTCTATAATATATATAACATAAAATTTACCATTTTTAACCAATGCTAAGTGTAGAGTTCAGTGGCATTAAGTACATTCACACTGTTGTGTGACCATCATTACCCTGCTTCCCTGAAAATAAGACCTAGTGCAATTTTTTTCAAGTTTAGAAATATAAGGCTTCCCCTGAAAATAAGACCTACTGCATCTTTAGGAGCAAAAATTAATATAGGACACCATCTAATTTGGGGGGAAATGGTAGATTGTTGTACATGGAAATAGAGTCACAAGAAATTCTTGATGGAATTCAGAGTTTGGCTGGTTATGCTGATGTTTGTGATGACATCACTAAAGTATAATAAATATTGATTTTTTTTGTTCAACAATAAATGTGAATTCTTGTTCATGGAAAAATAAGACATCCCCTGGAAATAAGGACTAACACGTCTTTGGGAGCAAAAATTCATATAAGACACTGTCTTATTTTCAGGGAAACACAGTATCACCATCTCCAGGACTTGTTTCAAGCTCCCCAACTGAAACTTGGTTCCCATTCAACATTACTCCCCACCCCACCCCCCCACCGCCAGCCCCTGGCAACCACCATTCTTTCTGTCTCGGCGACTCTGACTCCTCTAAATGCCTCATATGAATGAAATCAAACAGTACTTGTCTTCTTATGACTGGCCTATTTCACTTAGCATAATGTTTTCAAGATTCATCCATGTGGTAGCGTATGACAGGATTTCCTTCCTTCTCGGGGCTAAATAACATTCCATTGTATGCTTTGTTGTAGCCACACTTTGTTTGTCCAGTCATCTACTTTGACTGTGCTGTGATGACTGTGGGGACACAGATACCTGCTTGAGTCCCTGCTTTCACTTTAGGATGTGTACCCAGAAGGGTTGGATCATATGGTAATTCTATAGTTCAAATTTTAATGAATTGTCATACTGTTTTCAACACCTTTCTTTCTGACACAAAAATGTTTAAGAGAAAGCCACTGCAAAAAAAAAAAAGTTAAATCACAATAAATCCCATAGCCAAGCTTAGGTGCTGCTTTCTCTGAGCGCGCTTATTAAACACTGTCCTTAGTTGGAATAATGTCAGGCTTAAGACCTCTCTGCAAGGATTTTAAAATAAGAGCTTGTGATCACTCTTCTGATGGAAGAGGGAAAACCAGGGAGAAAGAAGGGGAAGAAAAAAGTCTGGCTGTATTTGAAACATTGAGGGATGTAAGGGAACTGTGCTAAATAAAGTAAGTCACAGAGAAAAACAAATATCATATGATTTCACTCCTATGTAGAATCTATACAAACAAAACAGATGATGGTTGTTGGATGGAAAGGGGGGATGGGTGAAAAAGGGGAAGAGATTAAGAAGTACAAATTGCCAATTATAAAAACAGTCATGGGGATGTTAAGTATATCATAAGGAATATTGTAATTATCAATAATATTGTAATAACTATGTATGGTGCAGATGGGTATTAGACTTATTGGGGTGATCACTTTCTAAGTTATATAAATGTCTAATCACTATGTTGTATATGTGAAACGAACATAATATTGTATGTCAATAGTAACTGAAAAATAAAAGTAAACTATAAAAGGAAAAAAAGTCTTGTTGTATTCTGCACCATCCTAAACCCAGGCCTTCAGGTGATGAGAACAAGCTGACCTTATGAGACAGTGTCAAGACCCAGAACCAAGTGTCCAGAGTGATGGAGGAAGTCTGCTCCATCCCAGTGACATCACATAATCTTGAGTTACAGCCTAGAGCCTATAGCTGCTCTGATCCTGTCCCCTCAGAGGCCCTGGAATCAGTTCCTACCCTCAGAATTTCCAAGACTGGAACAATAAAAGCAATCTCATGTACTTACTTGTGTTCAGTATCTTTTAAGAACTTATTACATGTTATGTTTTATTCTCTCATCACCCCAAAAGATGGAGCAGGCAGATCGAGAATGAAAGTTAAATCTATGACCCACTTTTCTCGTGAGACAGCTGGGTGGCAGAGCTCAGGACCACACTGCCAGTGATCGTAATGGATCGAGGATCAGTATGTCCTGGTGAAAGCCAACTGTTGAATTTTCAAGAATTTCATGAATCAGTTGTTACACACAGCAATTATTTAAAATTAAACTATACAATCTTACAATTAAATGAATCATATTAAAAACAAAGGCAATATAAACCAAAAATTCATTGCTTCCTAATTATTTTGCTGCATTTTACAATTCTCTGCTCTTGGGGGAATTTATATTCAGTGTCTCCACATGACAGTCATGTTTGAGAACAGTGGTTACCGTGCCTCTCCCCGCTCTGCATTCAGGGACACCAGGCTGGTAGCCTGAAATTGGCCACGGTGGGAATATTTACACTACAGAAATGAAAAGAAGCTACCAACCAGGGGTTTTCCATCCCAGAGAGCCTGTTGCTAAGCATTAACCAGCACACCACTGCTCTCAGCAATCTTCCTCCTCAGTATCCTTACAAAGATCCTCGGAAATGAGGACAGCTGCAGATTCTGGTCCACACGGGGCAGTTTCTGGGGCAAGACGGGCACAACTTACCGCAGCTTCACGTTCTGCCCTGTGTAGGACTCATACGGCTTCTCCACGTGGGTGAACTCAAAGTCAAAGGCCTGTGACTGGGTAATTTCTCCAGGCCGAGCCAAATCCTTCACCAGGGACACAAATTCATGGTGGTTCCCGCGGTCATAGTAGAGTTCTGGGGAGAGAGCATCAGCCTGCTTGAGCAGAGCCCAAGCAACATGGGGCCTGGCAGGGGCTCCAGGCTGTAGGCACCCAGCTTCTAAAAGACCTTCCCTCAAACAGACTTTGTTTTTGGCTCCCTCTCTTTTCCTGACCCGCTCCTTCACTGCATTCCTCGCATACTGGTGTCCCCCCACCTCGTTCCCAAACACTTCCATTTTAGAGAGAGAAGCCCCGTGGCACAGTAAGAACCCAATATAATCCTGTTTGGGACAGCAGGGCAGCCCCTGGTAAAGGATACACAGGGAACCACTATCAAAAACACCACGTTTTAAAAATCATTTCAAACCTTTAAAGCATATTCATAGGCATTCTTAACCATATTCTTATAATAACCTTGTATGATAACTAAGACAGGCCTGAACACCAATTTAAAAGATAAGAAAACTGAGGCTCAGCACGGTTAAATAATTGGCTTACAGCAGTGGTTCTCAAACTTTTTGAAGTCAGGGCACATTTAAAATCCTACAAATAATTGTAGGCACACTATAAATTTCTGAGAAATATGTTATAATAATTAAGTCAAATATTAAAGAAAAAATATAAAAGTCCAAGCGTCCTTTTATGGTAATTAAACAAAACAAATATGACAAAATTAAATTTACTCTGACAATAAAAAACATTTTTACGTTATATTTTTTGACTTATGCTTCTTAGAATTTGTAAAAAAGAGGGGTTAAAAAATTAAAAAACAACGAAAAAGTTATCTTTTTATATATATAGATACATTCTTAGTAAGATTTAAAAAAATCCGGCAGGTCCCGGGCATGAATGTGTTAAGTTTTTTCATTCTTGTGTTTATGAGAAACATGAGCCTGATGTGTCCTAGCGATTTCTTCAATGTTTGGGCATATATTTGAAAGGCAAACTCTCATTTCCTCATCAATACATTGAAGAATTCCTCTTTTTACTCTTAATTGTGTTGAGTGCAGAAAACCCCCACCATACACATCATCTTAACTTTAAACCAAACAAAGGATAGAAGAAACTTGCCTCCAGTCTTTCCGGGGAACACGGGGGATAGTGTAAACAATCCAGCACCACAGCTTAACAGCCTTTTGCCACCTAATCAGGCAAGTGAGGTCGGGGGTTGGGCAGACTGTCAGTTTACAGCCAATTCTCCACACCTCTGTCCCCCAAAAATCTAAACTCCAAAAACCCTGTTAGATTTTTAATCCCCAACAGGCACATATTTCTCTGGAATACCATAGGACACTTTGAGAACCACTGGCTTAGAGTCGCAGGGTTGGTTGCAGAGGTGAAATTAGGGCAGGTCTGCTGAGCCATGTCTATTTCTATGACCAGTACAATGAGGGTAAAATATAGTCCACTTAGTAAGGTTTTGTGAGAATTAAAGGAGGCAATGAAGGTACAGGACTTCGTTGTAGATAGTAAACACTCAAAATATTAGCTAGCTAGCTGCTACTATCTACCAGAAAGGAATCCATGTGGTCAATCTGACACATAAGTTTTACTATTATTTCCTCCACCTCAAACCGTGGTTCTCTCTCTCTTTTTTTTTTTTTTTTGTATTTTTCTGAAGTTGGAAACGGGGAGGCAGTCAGACTCCCACATGCACCCGACTGGGACCCACCCGGCATGCCCACCAGGGGGCGATGCTCTGCCCATCCTGGGCCTCGCTCTGTTGCAACCAGAGCCACTCTAGCGCCTGAGGCAGAGGCCAAGGAGCCATCCCCAGCGCCCGGGCCATCTTTTGCTCCAATGGAGCCTCGGCTGGCTGCGGGAGGGGAAGAGAGAGACAGAGAGGAAGGAGAGGGGGAGGGGTGGAGAAGCAGATGGGTGCCTCTCCTGTATGCCCTGGCCGGGAATTGAACCCGGGACTTCCGCACGCCAGGCCGACGCTCTACCACTGAGCAAACTGGCCAGGGCAAACCGTGGTTCTCAAACTTCAGTGTGTATCAGAATCACTTGGAAGGCTTATGAAAAACAGAGTGCTGGGCCCTACCTAGCGTTTGATTCAGGAAGTCTGGGGGAGGAGGTTAATAATTTCCATTTCTAATAAGCTTCCAGGGGATGCTGATCCCCCTGGTACAGAGGGCCACACTTTGAGAAGCAATGTTCTAAATTCATCCTCTCCTGGAAAGTTTTGGTATATTTCTTTATTATAAGCTCATGCCACTCATTTATTCTATATTATTTTATACCTCTTTGTATTCTGGTATTTAACTATCAACTTTTGCTATCTGCACGCTTTAGAGATAAGGTCTATATGCCCAGATTTCCAACCCACCCCAGCTGAAACAGTGGACATTTAGTACTGTCTATGGCTACACATGGTCACAGTACAGTCAAGGTCCCCTCTTCGGCTCCAGTCCTATGCTAGGCTGCGACCTGAAGCAGAACAGACCAAACTGGGAAAAGGAGTAGGCACAGTGCATTTGCCCTTTAGCTGTTGGCTGCTTGGGGACAGAGGTCCACAGAGAGGAGTGTCTGGGACAACCATCCATGGGCCTGGGCCTGGATCTTCCAAGCACAATAGACAATCTCCCTCATGGATACCTAAGTCTCCAGGGATTTGGGGCAGAGATGCATTTGCTCTAGGTCCACCCTAGACAGCACAAGGTCTGAGCCCCAGTTAGGATCAAAGTCATCCTGGGCCAAAGAACCAGATCTCTTGTCTCCCCAAAGCCAACACAGTATCCAGCCTTGCCCGCAGTTGATCATGCCCAGGAGAAGACGGTTTCAAGCGGTCCTTTTAGTCTGGATGCTATAACAGTCCCCTGCTGCCTTAGGAGCTGGCCTGCCAGACCTATTCCACAGGGACCGTTTACAGGGACCATTTTCCCACAGACAGGGAGGCATTCTGAAGCAGCATGGGCTCTGTCCTAAAGATGTATCCAACTCATACTGTGGCAGTAGTGTGGTTAATGCCAAAATAGTGCTGCTACATCTGTACAAATTTACATTGTATTCTATGATTATAGTTGTTGCTGATTTCCAATTTAGTTAACTTTGATCCATCTTATATAGCAAACAACCTACCTTCCCTTCCAAACCCTAAACAGAACTAGCAGTGGGGAGCATTCTGGGTAGTGAGTGATAATGCACAAAGTCACTAAATGGGAGGTGACAGTTGCAAACTATGGGGGGAAAGGTGAGCTACCAGTGCCAGTTTTAAAATCCAGTAACTGTGGCCTGGCCTGTGGTGGCACTGTGGATAAAGCATTGATCTGGAAAGTTGAGGTCACTGGTTTGAAACCCTGGACTTGCCCGGTCAAGGCACATATGACAAGCAATCAATGAACAACTAAAGTGAAGCAACTATGAGTTGATTCTTCTTACTCCCTGCCTCCTCTATAAAGTCAGTAAATAAAATCTTAAGAAATAAAAAAATCCAGTAACTGTGCCCCTCAATAAAATGATGTACAGGCCTGACATGTGGTGGCACAGTGGATAAAACGTCAACCTGGAACACCAGGGTTGCTGGTTTAAAACCCTGGGCTTGCCTGGTCAAGGCATACATGGGAATTGATGCTTCCTGCTTCTCCCCCCTTCTCTTACCCTTCTCTCTAAAGATGAATAAATAAAATCTAAAAACAAAAAATTATAACAACAAAATTAAATCAAAGGACATACAGTGATTGGGTAGGAGCAGGGCCATTGGCCAGACCATGTCAAGGGCTCCCTCTTCCTCTTACTCTTGCCGGTCCACTGCTACATGAGCCCTTGTTGACAGTCCTGGCTCTTTTGTGGGTTGTGACCACAGTTGGGGAACCTGGTGCCTCAATTCCCAAGCACCAGATTCTGGCCATAGTTTCAGGGGACAAGAGCAGGCAGAGCAAGGCCCCAGCATCCATGATCATTAAGTGAGAAATCCCAGTGTCAAGAGAAAGATGGGAAAAGAAGGATGGAAAAATACACAAATGCGATTACACAGCCCAAAGGCAACATGAGAAACAAAACAAGAGAGGAGTCCGAGCGCGCTCAGAGAGCACGCAGGCTGCCAGCATCCGAGGATCCTAGCAACGATCTGCCTAGCCCAGCAGGGGCACCTGGCTGTGGCCAGGACCTCTGGCAAAGAAGTCCTTCCCTGCATAGCATCACGTTCTCTCTCCTCCAGGCTCTTCCTCCTGGACACACATTAGTACGAGCTCCTACACCAAATGTCATGGAAGAGTGATCCGTGTGCAGTCTGAGTGGGGCTGGGCTGGGCTTTTTCATTTGTAATTTATAAGCTGTTTGTAATGCTTTTGTAAACAATGTAAGGCAAAGGGACAGATATAGCAGTCATGTTTTGCTATTTGCCATAAAATTTGGTTTCCTCTCACACAACTTAAACTTAAAAAATCCAAGCCTGGCCTAGTGAGAGGTTTAGATCCTAAAGAGACAGTGAACTGCCTCTGTTCTACCCCAAAGACGCAGGCACACAAGTCAAGCCTAGTTCTTCTGGACCTCCAAAGTCCTTAGGGACCAGCCGTTTGGAGATAAAAGTTGGAACTGACCAAGTTTTTTTGTTAAGGTAACTTCCTTGTTTTCAGTCTCCTCAGTCTCACGGGAGGAAATGAGTTTTGTAGTAAGGATGCTTTCATGGTGAAACTTGCCACCAACGGCTGAGGCTTTGGAAGGAAATTGAGCCAGCTGAGCAGCCTGGGGTCATCCCATGAAAGGCGCTCTGAGACTTGCATCTGGGCCAGGACCACATCTGATCCGGGCTCCATGGCGTTCTTGGAAGAAACTAAGTTAGCAAGGGCACAAAAGACCTCCAAACAGCTTCCTTTTCACCCTGATTTTCCCAGCCATTGTTTGCTGACTGGCAACCCAGTTAATATTCATGCTGGCCACATCCACTCAGGCCTCCTGGACCTTGTAAATCTGCTGGGGCAGTCATACCCGAGCTGCTCACAGCCAGGCAGGTACAGCTCTGCTCCAAGCCCTGCAACAACTTACTAACAGACTAGAATCAATTCACTTAATCTCAATGTGCTTTTTACTTAGCCTTTCATGGGTGAATGAATTAAAATACAGAAGGCCTCTGGAGTTCTTAGAAATATAGGCTTGATTGTTGCTGAAGAGTTCAGATACATGCAGTGGCATTACTTTCTAAAATAAAAAAAAATTTCAGATATTATCATTTTGACTTTTGGAGGGTATTCATGTCCGCCCTTCTCTGCCAGTTCAACCTTCTAATTACCTTTGGCTTATCCAACCCCATTAGTCGCCATGGTGGCCTGGCCTACCTTACATATGTCATCAGTGTTCCCCTGGTGATGCTAGCTGAAAATGGTCTTTTGTTCTAACAATGGCAGAATGTCCCTCAATGCTCCTTACATACAACTTGGCATTCTTCTTAAAATGTGGGCCATTAGCTGCTGGACTGACACAGGAGATGCCCTCAGCTCACCTCTGTTGGTGTGGTTAGAACACACACCAAGCCATCAGAAAAAAATACACAAGGAGCAGGGAGAATCCCACAGCTCAAAACTTACTGATAAGTTTTGAAAAACATATATGACACCAGCAACTAAATAAAACTGATTACCCTCTCAAGGGGCAACACTCAAACCACAACATCTGAGGGCTAGGTGCAGAACTGTATGAACCATAGCTCTGACAACTCTTATTTTCTTACATACGGGGGAATCAGCCTCAACTTGGCAATGAAAGACAGATGCAAAAGCAAGTGCACCGCCATCCAGTGTTAAGATGCCCTGGCCTTGGTTCCCTCAGTGAAGATGCTGCACAAGTGGGTGTAGGCCTGTGGGTGAGTCATCTCAGTCCTCAGGGCCTGGAGCAAGGGCTGCACCTTGCTCATCAATGCCTCCACAATAAGCATGAGCAGGAAGCCCAGACTCTTAACAGGAACAGCAGAGCAAACCTGCACTCTCCCTTCCTTTTACTAAAATAACTCTGGTTTGTCTAGGAGGAGATAAAAAATAATCTAGAGAACAGTTTCTGTAAATGATTAGCCCTGAACAATGTATCCAGTTAGCAAATATTTATTGAACACCTACTACATACTAGCCACTGAAACTAGAGATCAGACTGAAGGCTTTCAGGGGCTCAGAATTTAGTGGAAGGAGACAGAGAAGTTAAAAAAAAAAGTTACAAGCTTGGCATATTCTGCTTGAAAAGAGGTACCAACGAGGCCTCGAGAAGAACAACGCAAGAAGTGCTTAAAAGTCAGCCTGGAGAGGTCAGGGGAGCTTTCTGATGAATGTCATGTTTGCTGGGCTTTAAGAATAAGAGCTTGGGTGGAATGTTTATATACAAGGGGGAGATGCCAAGATTCCAGAAAGAATATGGTATTTTGAGGAAACTACAAGTGATGAGGGTAAAGGGTTAGGAGAGATGAGGCTGGACAGAGAGGCAGGTACCACATCTAACCAGCAGGAACACTATGAGAAGAATTTTAAGCAGGGGGCTCACAATGTCAGAACTGCCTTTTAGACAGTTCACTCTGCCAGAAGGTGAACTGAGAGAAGAGAAAACAAAGGCAGGAAAACCAGTTAGGAGACAGTTTCCTACAAATAGAAATAACAAGTGTATTAAGAATGGAGAGGAAGCACAGATTTAAGATATATTAGAGTTGCTGGAGAAGACCAAATCTTAGAAGTCAATTAGATAAATGTGTGGGAGAAGGAATGAAGAGTCTAAGATGACTCCCAAACTGCCAGGCAGAATGGACCCAGGTGACATAAACCAAAACAAGGGGAGGGGAGGGAAAAAAAAAAAAGCAGAAGCAGTTGGGCTGGAACAGAAAGAGAAAGACAGATGTGTCTCTGAGGGACCTGGGGGGTGGGGTACCCAGGTGGAGATGTCTACCAGGCAGTGGGAAACGCAGGCATGGAACTCAGAAGACAGTTCAGGTCAGAACAAAGAAAAAATTTGGGAGTCAACAGAATATAAGAAGCTACTAAGGTCATAGGTGCAGGTGAGATTACCAGAGCAAGTTATGGCATGAAAAGGGACCAGGGAGAAAAGCTACCCTGTTCCTGTCTACCTCCAAACCCTGAACAAGATAGGGGCTTTTCTGAACGGGGCCTGGGCCACTATGAGGACACAAAGGGATCCAAACAGCTGTCCCTGCAAGAATCCCTTGCAGTATCCCTTCCATAAGGTTACTTGGGCTATTGTGCCTTCCAGAAGACACTGGGAAGCAACGTGGGGAGGCAGACAGGCAGACAAAAGGGGAGGCTGACCTGGTTGCAGACATTCTACATGTAGAGTCTGCACAGGAATCAGAGGTAACTGCAAGTTGAAGTTTTAAACGTCTAGCTCCTAAAACTTCTTGATGGGTCCAGCTGAACAGGGAAAGAAAAAAATGACAAAGATCATCTTAACTCTTTTTAACTAAGTACATGTCCTGAGCCTTGCACTTCATGTATATTATCTCTAGTCCTCACAAAGTCTTGACCCTAGCAAAGTCTAATTATTTAATTACTATAAACTGAACCGTCTCTAATTTATGTAACTCAGTCTGCTTGACCCTGCATATAGAAGGCTGGCCTGTCCCTCTAATGAATACACAGGTGAGACAAATACACTTTCATTAGGAGGAAAAATAAATTAGTCATAAGGATAAGAAAGTTAATTGCAGAAAACACTTAATTTTGAGTTAAAATGGAAAATCAAGAGGAAAGTAGAGAGAGCACAATGATACCAATCAACTTTCTCATCACCAGATCGTAAGTCCCATACCGTATATATCACCCATACAGCCAGATGTCAGAATCTGGCCAAAGCTCCACTCACTTCATACACAGTCAAAGTGCAATGAAGGAGAAAACCACAAGACCACAACTTCAACAAAATTACTCACTTGCCTCGCCCTGGTGCCCTGACTTCAGTTTACACACAGTTAGGTATATTACACAAATATACCACACTTTGCATGAAGCATGATCTTTAGACATCTCAACATTTTCACAAAGTTATTTTGTTATCCTTGACTTTTAGGAAAGAAAGCAGCCCAGAGAAGTGCACAGTTTCCCCAAGTCACAAGATCAATTCAACTCAGAGTGCTCAGGGGCCCAGGAAGAGTTATCAGTGGAAGCAATAAGAGGTTCTGAGAAAACTCAGCAGGGATGTTATTCTGGGATCCAAGGAATTAGACCAGAAATCAGGTAGGGCAGGTACAGGAAGCAGCCTCCTCAACTCTCTTTCATTTAGACTAAAAGAAGGCCTTGACACCATTCCCCCAGAACAGTTCATTTCTTATTGCTGGGGCAGCAGACATTCTGGTTACCTTTCACGTATTGATGAGGTATCACCACCCAGAACAATGGCATAGACACAGACTAAACCTGCCTGTCTACTCTGGTATTACAGAGCCAATGAGTCCACGTAAAAATGTTAAAAGTACTTGAAAATACTAATGCTAAGTAGGCAAGGACTTCTCCACTATCTCATATCTTACACTTAGCATAAAATGCTTTGGATTCATCCTCTGTTTACTGGGGATTTTACCCTGTAGGCTATATAAAGCAGTATCTCAAGACATTTCTGAGGTTACAACTAGGGGTTACTTCTGGTATTGGATCAGTAGAAATTGGGGACACTGCTAAACATTCTACACCAACAAAGAATTATCAGGCACCAAATGTCAACAGCGTGCCGTTGAGAAACCCTACCTAAGATAGAAGCAGGAAAGCAGAGGGTATGAAACTCACTCCTCAGACCTGTTTCCAATACATAAAAGGCCACTCATATGCCAGATTTGAAATAACAACAAAAAGGTTCCTATAGGATTAGCCAGTCCTCAGCCTGATTTCATTCCTTTAAGGCTGAAGGCAAATACTGACTGCAGAGAGAAGCCCCAGGAACTCCCTTCCCCAGAGCTCCTCCTCCCTGGGCCAGTGCTTCCAGCCTCTGAAAAGGGAGGAAAACGAATTCTTTGCTTAACTCTGAGGGCATGAGAGAGCATATATAACAAGCTTTCCCAGGAAGCCCCTAAAAATAGTTAAACATACAGCATGTGATATCTCTACCAGAGGTTTTTAACCCACATGGGTATTAACTGTGAATATACTCCTGACCTAATGACAAAAAAAAAAAAAAAAATTTATTTCAGAAGTACCTGGGCATTTTAATAAACATGAGACTCTAAACAGTGTTAGAACTGGAGGCAACTACATGTTGACTGGCAGCTTCCAAAATCTTCTGTATTGTTACTGCCTTTTACTGTCCAGTTCCAACTATTAACAATCATTTTTAAAGACGGTTGGAGCACTAAGAAATTTTGATCCTTTAATTTTAGTCTTAGGGGCATCATTTTTTTGTCTTTAAAGAGAAAATGAGTAAACTGAAAACTAACATGCTAATAAAGTCATAGAAATACACAGGTGAGACACTAAGTAGACAGAAACTAAGTAGACAGAAACACTGGGTCTGAAGACTGCAGGGGTTTTTTTCCCCTCAAAGCTGTATAAGCATAAGCAGTTCAGCGATAAGGTGAGCCATGAGACACTGGGGAGCCATCTGTCCCACATCATATCGAAAAGAAACAAGGAGTCAGTAAGGCTCAGAAGCCTAGCCTGATCTGGGTCAGAGGAAGGCAAAAGCGGTACTAGAACTGTCTTTCCCTAACAAACCCACCTGCAGGCTAAGGCAGGTGCATCTCACTCCGCGATCTTGGAGGCGGGAGGCCCAGCTGAGCGGCATGATGAAGGGACAATCGGGGCATTCCGGGCCGAGGTATCCACCAAGAAGGGACACAGGAGGGACGCTCCCCGCGCCCTCGGCACTACCACCCCTCTCGGCGCGCAGTTCCTTTTGGCAAGGAAAACGGTAACGCAGGGGCGGGCCTGAGACCGCAGGGAACGAGGGATTCCCACAGGCCTCACCGGAGCGGCCCAGGGTCCCCGCCCCGAGTGGGCGCCTGGCCCGCGGACGCGGTGGGGGTTGGGAGACGCTGGGTGCGGACTCACCGATCTGCCCGATGAACTCGATCTTGATGCCCTGGTGTTCCAGCCGCTTGTTGGGGTGCTTGAGTGCGAGGCTCACCTTCCCGGAGACCGTCTCTCCGTCGTAGAAGAGGAAATACTTCTCCTTCTTCCCGTCCTCCGTCTTGTGCTCGGCTCGCTTCCTACTCTCCGCATCGTTCAGCACGATCTCTACCTCTACGCTCTGCCCGAAGCCGAAGAAGCTCATCTCGCCGCCGGCCGGCCGCGCCGGGCTTTCCGGGGCTGGGGCTGCCCTAAGGGAAGGCCAGCAGGCTGGACGCACGGCCAGGCGGGGGGCAAGACTCGACTGCCCACTCTACGAGGACAGGGCAGGGCCGGCTGGGTGCCCACAGCACAGATGCACCGCGGCCCGCCAGTCTCGCGCGGGGGCGAGCAGCTGGAGACAGAGAGGAGCGAGGGCGGCAATGCAACTCTAAGGGGGCGGTGCAGAGCCGGGGCGTACCGGCCTCTGCCGCCTAGTCGGTGTTTCACTGCACCGAGCCCAGAGCAGCTTCGGAGGTTCCCTGCGGAGGGGCGGGAGAGAGGAGGTGGCCTCCAAGCCCCGACGCTTCGGAGACGCCGCGCGCATGCGCACGCCTTTGCATCTGTCGCTTTTGCTACCAGGCCGCCGGGAGGTGTGCTCACTGCGCATGTGCATTGGAGGGGGGGGGTTGACCCGTCTTTCCCTTAGTTGACATGGTAGCTACCGCCTCTTTCCAGAATTCGGGCCCACACATCCCATTAAAATGAAAAGAACTGCAGATGTCCTTTCGCAATGCTTTAGTTTCCTGATTACCCTTTATTGTTTTAGCTATATAAGCGTTAATCTGCCATCCACATCTAGATATATACAACATCCGATTGCTGTTTGACGGGGTACAGGTGGCCCTTTGACACACGACCTGTCACTTGATGGGGGCAAAGGTGACAATTATCACAAAGTATCTTGTCTCAAATTCCTTAACGTGTCCTCTCACTTAAGAAAAATGAGGTGGGAGAGGCGCTAATAGAATTTAACTGATCTCTTAATCCCTACTTTAAAAAGAAAACTAAAAAAATTACGTCGTGAACCTCGGATTAGTCTCCAGTTTTTGGCCCGCCCCATTCTTTGCGCATGCGGTAGAAGACCCTGCTGATTGGTTAGTGTCAGAAACTGACTGGGCTCGATGATTGGTTAGTGGGAAATTCTGCAAGCTGTGACTGGTCCCCAAGAACGTCTCCGAGCGCGCGCGGGAGCGAGCTTTGAAAGTTGACCACAACGCAGGCGAGCGGGTTTCTGGGCGATCATGGTGGCGCTGACGGACCTTGAGAGCACTCTGCAGCCCTGGTGCCCGGTGGATCTCAGCCCAGGTGAGGAATCGAGGCCCCGGGTCTCGGGGAGACAGGGCTGTGGTGCTTTGCGACTGTGATACTCTTCAGCCTAGGCCTGGGGTAGGGTGGGGGTGGGGTGTTTGCCTCTGTGCGTAGTCTGGGCCCTCCAGGTCTGCACTCCCGGACGCTGGCGAGCGTCTAGAACAGAGTTAAAGAAGAGTTGCTTGGGGGAAAAAAAAGAGCTTATGTTGCCCGATATTTTTTAGTTATTTTGCGTCAGTTTTCTCGACCTTCCTTTTCTTATTCTGCAAATCTGCAGGCTGGGATCACTTTTGAAAACACAGATGTGACCGGTCATGTCCTTAAACCTTTATGTTCCCCCTATGTTTCCTAAATAAATGAGCAGATTTTTGGCCTTCACAATTCACTGCATTATCTTTTACAAGAGCATAATCTTTGGGTCAGAGATAACTAGGATTTTCGGCCTCTCGGAGCTACTGCGTAGCATCCACCCGCACGTCACTTAACCTTGCCAAGCCTTGGTTTCCTTCTGTGTGAAATGCAGATACGCTATCTACCTCACAGGGGTTTTGTGAAGATTGATTTAGTACTTGGTACTGCTGGAAAATAACTCTCACCTTTCATATTTAATCTCTGTGCTGTAACTATTTTGTTCATTTCCAATCGGGTTATACCTTTCTCTCTGGCTTTGTTAATGTAGGTCTCTCTGCCTGGGAAGTGATTCTCTGCATTTCTTTCCCTGGTAAACTTACATGTTTAGATCCAAATAGGGAAGAATCATCCTTCCCACCTCTCCCAGTAATATTTTCTATTATGCTTTAAAGTGTGCTACATGTGTGTTACTGTTTTAACACTCATCCATTGGAAAGAGTAAGAGCTATTGTTTATTGCATTTATTGAGTTTCTGTCACCAGATCTTTTTTTTTTTTTTCTTCTCTTGTTGGCCTTGGTAGTTGTGATACAGAAATGAGATCAGAAATACCGGTCTGCATGTATAAATGTGCATTTAAAATATGTGTGTAAAATAAATAGGAGAATGAATGGAAGGAAAAGAGGCAAGAGAAGATTACAGGAACATTTTTATAAAGGTCACTGTGGTGGTTAGGAGAATGACTTGGAAAAAGCGTGCATGAATACGTAACTAAAACGTGTTAAACAGTCAATTCCATGGAGAGATTTCTTCTAAGCTGTGTTGTCCTGTATCCTGCCCTAAAGAATCTCAAGACCTACTGTCATTAATTTGAGTCTTTTTTTTTTTTTTACTTTCTTGAATCGAGACCCACCTGCTGCTTTCTTCTACTTGAAATAATGTGTGGTTCTATCTGTTCCTAGGATTTTTATTGGACTGGGGAAATGACATTTCATGGGTTGCTTCATTTTCTTGTTATTCTTGCAAATGCAGGTAAAATTAATCAAAGAGCTGAAAGAAGGGGTGAAGAGTGTCACAGTGAGGTGGAAATGAGTGTCATGATCAACTGGAGGATGAAATTGTAGGAGAAAGGAATCATTTTGTGCAATTTTTTGTGGCCACAGCATGTACAGTGGCTTACCTCTTTAGACTTTTGAGCATCTCCTTTCTCAGAGTTGATGGTGTTTACTTCTGCGGTGGAGCTTCCATACTTCATTGGGATGGATCTCTAAGGAACAGCCCATCATCTTAGTATTGTCCTCAACAACAAAGCTACTGCCTTTGCAATAATTTTTTGTTTTGTCTCAAACAGTGATTTACTTAGGATTTATTTAGCTTCCATAAGATATTAAATGTGGTGTTTAGTTAGTCTGTGGTCCTCAAACGATGTTCTCACTGAACACTTGTGATTGTGACCTGGTCTGCTGCCCAAATCTTAGCACTCTTTTCCAGTTCATGCAAATAATGAAGTTAGTGCATAGAATTTCTCATCTTGCCCTGGCTGGATAGCTTGTTTGGTTAGAGCATCATCCTGAAGCACAGAGGTTGCCGGTTCCATCCCTAGTCAGGGCACATACAGGAACAGATCAGTGTTTGAGTTTCTCTCTCTCTCTCTTCCCCTTGCTCCCTTCTCTCTCTAAATTCAACTTTTATGCACATGTTTTAGGACCAGGTACTAAGTACTTTAATAAAGACTGAAACAGAAGGCTTAAAATGTGAAGAATCTCTCTCCTGCAGAGATTGAAGAAGTCAGAGTGAAGAAGCACCTGATTAATAACGTCTGAGGAAATGTCCACACATTTCCATCTGGTCCTGAATTTAGGTTTTAGATTTTATCAACAAAATAATTGAGGAAAATATTTGTTAGAAACATGCAGGAAGGTTTAGAGTCAAGAGAGATTGGCAATGAATTCAGCTAGAATGCTGCATTGATGTCACATTCTCTTAACATTCTTTCCATCAGTGTATTTTAGAATCATTAAGTATTTCTCTGAGTGTGGATCTGGCTTGCCTCAACTAGTTTAAACTTCTTGGGAAAATTGTCTTTTTTTTTTTAACATGCTACATTATATCCCAAGGGCCCAATAAGGTATTTCATTTGGGCTCATTAACTTAGGTGTGAGATTTTCATAAAGGGGCATCTGTGGCAGTCTTTGATTAACTTCTTTCTTCTCCAGATTGGTTTTATGGGAAAGCCTAATCATTGTGTATTTTGAAGTGTTATTCCCCAAAACTTTTTTATGTGAAAAGTGTTTTCCTCCCTGATAATTTTAGAAGATAACCAACCTAATAACCAGATGTTCATTATAATTTAAAATATATGTTTTCTTAACCCTTTCTGCTTTCCTTTGATTATGCTTCGCCTGTATTATATAATTAAATGTGAGTTGTGACCGATAAATATTTCTCTTCTTGAATGTACCTAGAGTCTAAAAATTACTGGTTTTTTACTTGTAGCACACTTAGTGATTTAATTGCATTTTCCCACTAGAATGGGTGAACACAGTTTGGGAACTGGACTTCACGGAGACTGAACCGTTGGATCCCAGCATAGAAGCAGAAATTATAGAAACTGGATTGGATGCGTTCAAAAAACTCCATGAAAGTCTTTTCCGCTTTGCTACTGAAGAACATGGAGGTACAGAGGTAAAAGAAAAAGGAAAAAGAGAAACTCAAGCTAGCTAGCCACCTTGATGTGTTAGAAGTAGAATATTAAAGTCATTATTATCATCTAAAGCTTAGCCTTTTTTTTTTTTTTTTTTTTGTATTTTTCTGAAGCTGGAAACGGGGAGAGACAGTCAGACAGACTCCCGCATGCGCCCGACTGGGATCCACCCGGCACGCCCACCAGGGGCGATGCTCTGCCCACCAGGGGGCAATGCTCTGCCCCTCCGGGGCGTCGCTCTGCTGCGACCAGAGCCACTCTAGCGCCTGGAGCAGAGGCCAAGGAGCCATCCCCAGCGCCCGGGCCATCTTTGCTCCAATGGAGCCTTGGCTGCTGGAGGGGAAGAGAGAGACAGAGAGGAAGGAGGGGGGTGTGGAGAAGCAAATGGGCGCTTCTCCTATGTGCCCTGGCCGGGAATCGAACCCGGGTCCCCCGCATGCCAGGCTGACGCTCTACCGCTGAGCCAACCGGCCAGGGCAAGCTTAGCCTTTTGAGTGAACAATTTATAAGGAATATGAGAAGAGTAGCATAACTTTTTTGTCGTTTATTTCTTTTTTAACCCCTCTTTTTTGCAAATTCTAAAAAGCATAACTCAAAATATGTGACATAAAAATGTTTTTAAATGTCAGAATAAATTTAATTTTGTCGTATTTATTGTTTAATTACCATAAAAGCACGCGTGGACTTGATATTTTTTCTTTAATATTTGACTTAATTATTATAACATATTTCTCAGAAATTTGTATATAGTGTGCCTACAATTATTTGTAGGATTTTAAATGTGCCCCGACTTCAAAAAGTTTGAGAACCACTGGCTTAAGCCACACTGCTTAGCACATGCCACCTTACAGAAGGGACCATTTAGATCTCAGCACTCTCCTTTCCTTTACCATAAAACTTCTGGAAGAAATCACTTCCTGCCTCTATAGCAGTAACATCCTCATTCCTAACACCACTTCAGCTCCTGAAACTGCCTGTCACTGGAACCCCAGAAGCTGCCAAAGACAGTCCAAACACCTCTGCCCCAAGTGCCTCGTCTCAGGACTCCACCTGCCCCTCACTCTGCCGCACTGACTACCTGGACCACTTCTTAGCTTTTGTGTCACATTCCACACACTTCTGACTTCCTTCCTCTTCGGGTCTCTCTAACCTCAACCAGCTTTCTAAGTTCTGTTCTGTGTCACCTCTCTCCCTGATCTCAGGCATCTCTGCAAGTCAAACAACTCTCCCTTCTGCTACTCTCCTGCTCTTCCCATCATGTTTCCAAATACTGAGTATGCTGCCCTGAGGATCTCTAACAGAATCTCACATTCAAAGCCTAAAACAGAACTCAGAATTTTCCCACTTTCTCCTTTATTGCCCACACCCTGGCTAACAACACCACCCTCCTAGCTTTGACATCTTGGTGATCTTTCACACTTTCCTTTCTCTCACTCTACACCAGTCAGTGTATCACTTTACAGACTTGTTTTGCAGATCTGCCTGGTGTTTCACTACTCAGGATTCTCTCAGCCTTCTCTACATATTCCCCTTGTTCCTCTCCCAGGAATGCCCCAGGCCTTAATTTCTGCTAGTCAGCATTCTACCCCTGTGTGAAGGCTCACCTCTGGCTATTTTCTTTCTGGAACCTTCCCAATCTTACCATGCTCCCTTTTCCACACCCTTGTTAGATAATATTGCGCCTCTCTTACAGCAGTGCTTACCATGCAGTTTGCAAAATACCTGCAGCTCCTCCCTAGACTCATGGTAGACCCCTGCAGCTGAATGTGGTCTCTGGACTTCTTTGGCAAGTAAAATGTGAATTCTCTACTTCTCCTTCTCACTGGGACAGTCCCTGATGTAGGGAGAGATTCTGTACCTTAAATGATTACTTTTACCTTCTAAGGTACTCAGTGTAGTACTTGGTGTTACCCTTAATGAATGTTTAACTAGATGATTTGATATTTGAAAAGCTATGTGAAATTTGTAACTGAAATATATATATTTTTAAATTTTCCACTGATTTTTGAGGAAGATGTGGAGGTAGGGGCATGAACTTGTTGTTCTGCTTAGTTGTGTATTCACTGCTTCATGTACGTACCCTGACCAGGGATCGAGCCTGCCAGGTTGATGCTTCATCCACTGAGCCACCAGGCCAGGGCTATACAATATTTTTTTATTTAAAATTTTCAGAGATGTCAATACCTAAGTATTTTCTGTTCTGGTACCTAGCCCTTCAGTTTTTCTGAAAAGCAGTCAATGAGCTAAATACTAATAAGCACATTAGGAAGAGCTCAATATTTAAAGAAACTTTTTGTTCCCATTGAATTCAACTAATCACTTCACAGTTTGATAGTATCAGATTTTTAAAGCTAAGGCATACTGAAATTGCTATTGCATTTTCCTTGGCCTTCTTTTCATATTTGGTTTAATCTGGTTTTCTTTCTTGTTTATAATTAGGAGTCAGGCTGGTCTGTTTCCCTCTTTTATAAGGCACTGAGTACTTACCAAAATCAATTAATAGATTTATACATTTCTGTAATTACTGGCTTTTGTGATTTACTCCTCTCTACAGATCATTTGGACCTTCTTCAGTGAGAACAATATTTCTCACAGTGGGCTGGTGGCTTTATTCTATCACTTTGTTCAAATAGTCCATAAGAAAAACATCAACGTGCAATATCGAGAATATGGCCTTCATGCCGCTGGTCTTTATTTTCTGCTGCTAGAAGTACCAGGTATGTGATTCGATATGATAGGACTTATGTTTTGTCATTTAAAATTTTTCTACCTTGTTGCTCTTATATTTTGTTTCCTGACTTACCACATGGAGCAATGGAAACCCTTCTCATAGAGTTGCTCTGATCTTAAATGAGAATAAGTCTGAAGTACATGCATAAGTTTTTCAGAAACGTCTTTACTTTTTTTAAAAAAAAAATGTGTTTGTTTGCTGCAATTGTCCTGTATTAATAACTTAAGAGAAATTAGCCAAGAGGGACAAGGCTGGAGGGGTTATGTTCCCAAGTTGTGAGAAATCTACAGCCACCCATCCCACCTGGTATAAAATTCTGCTACTTCCCTCTCTTCTCCGGACTCCCTGTTCATACTGAGAAAAACTGCTACGGGCACCTTTGTGTTATAGCTCCTATGTGTTGTGGAAAAACAGCTCTAAACCAGTGGTCCCCAACCCCCGGGCCGTGGGCCATTTGGTCCCGGTCCGTAGAGAAAGAATAAATAACTTACATTATTTCCATTTTATTTATATTTAGGTCTGAACGATGTTTTATTTTATTTTATTATTTTTATAAAGATTTTATTTATTCATTATAGAGAAGGGAGAGAGAGAGAGAGAGAGAGAGAGAAGGGGGGAGGAGCAGAAAGCATCGACTCCCATATGTGCCTTGACCAGGCAAGCCCAGGGTTTTGAACCGGCAACCTCAGCGTTTCCTGGCTGACACTTTATCCACTGCGCCATCACAGGTCAGGCCAATGTTTTATTTTTTAAAAATGACCAGATTCCCTCTGTTACATCTGTCTAAGACTCACTCTTGATGCTTGTCTCGGTCACATGATACATTTATCCGTCCCACCCTAAAGGCCGGACCGTGAAAATATTTTCTGACATTAAACCGGTCCGTAGCCCAAAAAAGGTTGGAGACCACTGCTGTAAACCATCCTAATCAAGAAAGCAGAAGAGGACTAGCTAGTAATGCTTGATGAAGGAAAGCACAGGAAGGAATCTATTTATAGGCACTGTTGCACTTCCTTTGTTGTCAGAGCCCGTGGGTGGCTATCCCTCCCTATCGTAACTGGTCAGAGGGCTGACCATAGAGGAGGATGTAGCTGGAGAACCCAAAGGTCACATAGAAAAGCAAAATCCCAGAATCAGTCAGCTTGGCTGCTTGTTACCTTTTACGTAAGTGCGTTTGTAATAAATGTTCAGGATTTATTCTCTGTGATTTGAGAATTGGTAAAAAAGATACATAAAGCCTTGAATGTTAATTCGTATCATTAATATTTCCATTATGATTTTTGAAATCAATTTCTAAAGAACTTAGTTGCCAAACAGTATCTCTGTTGTAACTGGGCTCCCAGGAAATTGGCAGTTTGTGGAAAGCCAGTTTTACTCTTCTCTACCTGTAGAGGCCCTTCCTTCTGATTGAGGTTCAGGTTCATGGCAGAAACGAAGAGGTGGCAGTTATTAATTACTGCCACGGGCAGCTTTCCTGGAAGTTGTACCTTTCCCAGTTACCTTCGGCTTTTAAATGTTTCTGGATTTTGATTGGGCTGCTGTTGATACTTACTATTTGATCACAGTATGTTCTTTTTCAAGATTCTTTTGGTTATTCTGGGTCCCTTGCATTTCTATATGACTTTTAGGGTTTGCATATCAGTTTCTGGAAATAAATGCTGGGGGTTTGACAGGATTGTGTGGAATCTGTACATCTGTTTGAGAAGAATTGACATTTTACAACATTAAGTCTTCCAGTCCATGAACACAATGTATTTCCATTTATTTAGGTCTTCAATTTGTTTCAGTAATATTTTGTGGTTTTCAGTATAGAATTCTTTTTTTTTTTATAGCAGGAGAGACAGGGACAGACAGGAAGGGAGGGAGATGAGAAACATCAACCTAGTTGCTCATTGATTGCTTTCTCATATGTGCCGTGACTGGGGGCTCCAGCCGAGCCAGTGACCCATTGCTCAAGCCAGCAACTTTGGGCTCAATCCAGTGACCTTTGGGCTCAAGCCAGCAACCATGGGATCATATTTATGATCCCACGCTCAAGTCAGCAAACTCGGGGTTTTGAACCTGGGTCCTCAGAGTCCCAGGCTGAAGCTCTCCATGCGCCACCGCCTGGCCAGGCTTCATTCAGTGTACAATTCTTATTACACTTCCTTGGTTAAGTTTATTCCTAAGTATTTTCATTCTTTGATGTTACTGTAGATGAAATTTTCTTCTTAATTTTGTTTTCAGATTATTTACTTTTAGTGTGTAGAAATACAATTGATACTTGATTGTTGATCTTGTACCCTGCAACTTTGCTAACCTCATTTACCATCTATAAATAGACATAAGTTTACTCTTTCGTTTGCAATCCATCTGACTTTTATTTCTTTTTCTTACCTAATTGCCCTGGTTAGGACCTCCAGTACAGTTGAATTAGAAGCAGGGAGGTGGGCATCTTATCAGTTACTCCCTCATGGGCAAATATGGAAATCTCATTATTTGTTTCTGATTAGCGCTATTGCTCACCTATGGCTAAAGTTGAATGGTACTTTTTTGCAAAAAGGTCATTGTTATTCAGAGTTAATGAAAAGCTGTTTCTGCTTTTTAAATTTTTCTCTGTTGTTACAGACATATTTGAAGACTATTAGACCTAACCTGCTTGCTCTTCATTCTTTATGAATAGGCAGTGTGGCCAGTCAAGTATTCCACCCAGTGATGTTTGACAAATGTGTACAGATTCTAAAGAAGAGCTGGCCTCAGGAATCTAACTTGAATCGGAAAAGAAAGAAAGAACAGCCTAAGAACTGCCAGGCTAACTCAAGAGGGCAAAGAAAAAGAGGAAAGCCACGCAGGAAAGAGGATATTGAGGTAAGAAGAGGAATAATAAACATCTGTTGCAACACATGATTTTGATTAAAGAATTAACTTTATATTAAAATATGGTTTCAGGCATAATGATTATAATGAAAGGGTCCTAGAGTACCATCAGCTCTCCAGAGGACTAAGTTGCCTCTTGGGCTTCGTATACTACCAAGAGTACGTTTCTACCTTGCCAACTTTCCAACCTCCCTATCATCTCTCCCCAGCCTTGTACCCAAGTGTGCTTGACAACTTGTTAACAGGTATATTTGTACATTATCTCATTGTCATTAGAGAGGGTGGTTGAAGTGTCCTGAGGACTCAGGTCCATTAAAAGTATAATGGCTAGGTAGGATGGTAGAGGTTCCTTGATGTTGTAATTTCTAAGACTCGTTAGATTTGTCATTGACACAAAGACATAGAGCTAGAAACTCTTGTAGCTGTCATTGAGTCCAGTGATTTATCACTGAGACTGTGGAGACTTAGAGCAGTCAAGGGGCCTGGTCATTTCAGCAACTCACAACCCCCCTAATGAGTCACTGGATTTGATTTGAGTAAATTGAAAACCGTGGGGCAAAGTGTTAGGCATTGTTTTACTATCACTTGTATGTTTCTTCATCATCTAGATGGATGAAATTATAGAAGAAGAAGATGAAGAGGACATTTGTTTTTCTACCTGGGACCTTTGTCAGATTCGAAAAGCCATCTTTCACCTTTTGAAGAACTTTTTAAGGCTTCTCTCCAAGTTTCCCTTGAAAGAGAAGCCACAGTGTATACAGAATTGTATAGAGGCAAGTGAAAATCCCAAGAAGCATGGGGCAGTCTCAAAGGGCACAGATGAGGGCTAATACCTAATGAGTGAGAAAAATCAGGCTTCTTCTTGGTATCTGTTTTCTAGGTCTTTGTGGCATTAACTAATTTTGAGCCAGTTCTTCATGAATTTCATATTACACAAGCCAGGTGAGCCATTAAATCTTCCAAGCTAAAATGTAAATATAGTATAATAAATTTTGCACTAACAGAAATATAAATGCCACCTGACCTGTGGTGGCACAGTGGATAGAGGGTCGACCTGGAATGGTGAGTTCGCCAGTTTGAAACCCTAGGCCTGCCTGGTCAAGGCACATATGACGAGTATTCAATGAACAACTAAAGTGAAGCAACTCTGAGTTCATACTTCTCTCTCCCCATCCCTCCCTCTCTCTCTCTTCTCCCTGTAAAATCAATAAATAAAACCTTATAAATAAATAAAAGAAGTATAAATGCCATTTTTAACTAAGTGGCACACAGGTAGAATTTATTCAGTTAAATATGACTCATAGTGTTAAGGGAATATTCCAAGTAAAATCATAGCCATTAACTAATCTGGTCTTTTTTTTTAGAAACCTTAACCAAACAAAGTACATACCAGAACTGGCCTATCATGGATTGTACTTGCTCTGCTCCCCAATCCACGGAGAAGGCAACAAGGTAAAGGAGGCAAGGATCTAATTTAGTTACTGGTTAAATCGAAAACACTTAGTTGTACAGTGGAACAACATTAGAAGCATTTAATGTAATGCCATTTAACTTACAAGGTTATTTTCATGACTTTATAGATCATTTGTATAATAGGAAGTATAACCATTTCTATTTTTTGCCTGTTTTTTATTACAAAGCTTATATCTAAACACTTGGTGGCCACAGCAGGTTAGTGTTTGGTTTAATACATAAAAAGTGGTTTCTCATAATAAAAAAAAAAGTGGTTTCAGTATGAATTAGGTAGGAAGAACAGGTAAGCTGAACAGAGCAGCTTTTTTAAAAATATAGTTTTACAGAAATATTACTTTTATAGAAATATTCACCAAATTGTTCTAAAAAAGGAGAATAGGCAGCCCTGGCCAGGTAGCTCAATTGGTTAGAGTGTTGTCCCCATACACCAAGGTTGCCAGTTCAATCCCCAGTCAGGGCACATGCAAGAATCAACCGATGAATGCATAAATAAGTGGAACAACAAATCAATGTTTTTATCCATCTCCCTTCCTCTATCTCTAAAATCTTTTTTTTTTTTTTAATTAAAAAAAAATAGTTTTCTAGTTTCCCTTGGCAATTCAGGTATGCTTCGGTAACTTTATTAGTATTTGTATTATTCTACAGGATTGTACTGGTTCCATTCCTGTTAAGAGTTCACTTATGGATTTTGGCCCCCTCCTTCCTGCCCCAAGTTACCTGCAGGGGTCTCAAACTCGCGGCCCGCAGGCCGCATGCGGCCCACCGAACAATTTTGTGCGGCCCGCAGACTAATCCACGAAGTTCAAAATATTTTGGATAAAATTAGGTAAGCCTAGGGGATTAGTCTGCGGGCCGCACAAAATTGTTCGGCGGGCTGCATGCGGCCCGCAAGCCGCGAGATTGAGACCCCTGCATCACTACTCTAAACATTTGAGTTAGGATTAGTTTAGCATTATGGTATTACTAAACTCAAATGTCATTAATAAAATAAGATTTTGTAAAAAAGTATGGTAGACTAAGGTCATTCATGTGGCTTTTGGTGGCTGTGATGTATTTAACATCTAGGAAACAGTAACAAGGTGGTTAAAAAGAAGGTTTGGGGCACTTGGGGTAATTAAAGTGCGTTTCTGTTCGGATTCTGGTTCCACCACTTACTCTGTGTCCTTGTGTGAGCTACTCAACCTTGTGAAAGCCTCAGTTTTCTCCTCTGGACAAAACGCCTAAAAGGCTTACCTTCCTCACAGATGAAAGCGATGCTTGTCAGTTGCTCAACACAATGCCTATTGTTTAAAAAAACATTCCATTTTTTATTATCTTATTATTATTTCTATGATATGGATGTGTTAGAATTCATAGTACGGCTTTAATTTTCATGCCCACTTTTTTTTTTAAGATTTTAAAGAATAGAATGGATGAAAAGTACCCTTTTAGGTTTACCATGTGTCTTTAAAGATGTAGCATTTTTTAAATGAGGAAGTACTGACTTGGTGTTAGGCAACTTTGGCCTTTAATTAGTTGGCTTTGGACAACTCACCTTTAGAGTCTGTTTTATATGTATAAACGGGAAATAATATGTGTAAAATGGAAATTCCTTGTTATGGAATTGTAAGGTTTAAGAGGAAGTATAGTAAAATCTAGTAATAGATATGAATGTGCTTGAAGCAATCCCTGCTACATGGTTGGTTTTTAGCAAATGTTTTGTTTACTGGATGAATAAATGAATGATTTACTGGATGAAAATAAATGACATGAGATGATATATCGGACGGTCCTTTGTAAACTTTAGGTAAAATACAAGTGTGAATATCGTTCTTTTTTCCGTTTTCCTATAAGTGATTATCAGTAGCATTCTTTGCCATCTGTAAGTGACAGCTGATTCTTTTTGCCTTGATGTGAGGATGCAGAGGAATCTACACGGTATTCGTATCGTTATCTGTAAGCGGTGTTTTCACACTCTTTACATTGGGCACTTATTGAATGCCTGATAACTTTCTGAGAAACACATCCGTACCCTGTCTTCAAGGATTCTCCGTTATGCCTTAAATGGAATTTTCTTTTCTCTTCTAGGTTATCAGTTGTGTTCTCCATCAAATGCTAAATGTAATACTAATGTTAGAAGTAGGTGAAGGATCCCATCACGGCCCCCTGACTATTACTTCATCAGTCATCAGTAGCAGAAACCAGGCAGTCCAGTTTATCAGGTGAAGCCTTAGCATTTTTTTCTAATCCTCTGGGCCCATTATAACCAAGATTTATATCATCTATGGAAACTAAAAATCTCTGGCGTGTGTGTGGTTTGGGAGGGGGGGTCACAATAAAGCACTTTACAGCTCATGTGGGTCATGTGGTCTGGGGCACTACGGGTCACCTCTGCAGTGGAGCCTGTTGAAGGGATAAGGGATCAGTAGTTGTGGGCCCACACCAGCCCAGCTTGATTTTTGCCAGCCTGGAAGGTTAGCCTCTGAGCCGGGCTGGTTGCATCTTCTCTGTTCCGTCGTCTGCTTCGGTATTGACCACTCCAGCAGGTCTGCCTCCTCCTGCCCTCTAGTTCTCTCTCCTCCGAGTCTCTTTCCTATTGTTTGTTCCTCGCCGCTCTGTCCTTGTTTCTTGTCACTTTTCTATTCTCTTCCTCCTACAGAAAGTGCTTGCTTGATGAAAGAATTAAGGTGTTTTTTACTTCTTTGGCAATAATCGATAGACTTTTTCCCTAATGAGTCACTTAGCTTCACCTAAAACGTTCCATGCTTTTAGTGTTATTGGGAAAGACATTTGCTGTCATTGACTCTTTTTCTTCCCCTCCCTTATTGAATATCTGGTGGTTGAAAAAAAAGTAGTCAGTACGTACATGAGTCTGTACATACTATGTGTAATGCAGTTAGTTGAAGATTTGGGGATGGTAAAACCTAGGTATAAACTGTCATTAAATAAAGAAAACGTTTTAAATGGAACCCTGACTTTGATTTTTTTCGTCAGAGTTCATGATGGAGTAGTACTCCTATAATGGTGCATGTAAACTTAACTAAAAATGGGTCAAATGTCAGCATTAGAATAATTTCTTGGGGTAACATTTGGAGAGGTGCTGTTTCAAATGCACTGAATTAGTTGCATTTCACTAAACTACCACGAGATGGTGCTGTGTCTCCGTCTACTTACCCCAAAATGATATCTTTTAAGAGTCTTAATATGAAATTTGCTAAATAGTCCAAATAGCCCTATGAAGATTGCACATTTGGTCTTCCTTGACTGTAACTGTCTGCTTAGCAATATCTCTCTGAAATTCTGCTTGAGAGTAGGAAATAGTTTCCTGCTATGACACTTTGTCTTTACTTTTTACTCGCTGTGGGGACAGATTGCTTTTAATATTTAGGATTTCTAAAACATAAGTACAGTGGTTTTTGAGAGGAGTCAAAGAAAATGACTATTTTATTGTAATTATAGGTATATTGTAAACAAGAGATGTATTATCTATTTCTTTCTTAATAGCTCACTTGTGGATGAACTAAAGGAAAATGTATACCCAGTTCTTCGTATCTTATTGCAGCACATCTGTGCTAAGGTACTAGTTGCTTTAATAATAATTACTAAAATTTATAATATATATGTAGTAAATGTGTATGTTGTCTATGTGTTTTTGTTCTTAGGAATGAGTCTGTGTCATCACTAAGATGTAGTTTTGTTTAATATATTCACTAGGTTTCCCTAGACAGTATTCTTTTGGGAATAAAAAAAACCTTTTACTTTGGAAGTTTTCAAATATATAAAGAAGAGACTAGGGTGATGAGCATCCATCTTCAACAATTTTTGTCAGTTATACCTCTAAAAGGTATTATTCCCCAAACATGTGCACAGTGGATTTTTTTAAGCATTATTTTATTTATTTGTTTATTTTGTGACGGAGACAGAGTTGGAGAGAGGGACAGACAGGAAGGGAGAGAGATGATAAGCATCAATTCTTCGTTGTGGCACCTTAGTTGTTTGTTGATTGCTGTCTTATATGTGCCTTGACCAGGGGGCTACAGCAGACTGACTCCTTGCTCAAACCAGCGATCTTGGGCTCAAGCTGGTGAGGCTTACTCAAACCAGATGAGCTCACGCTCAAGCTGGTAACCTCGGGGTCTCAAACCTGGGTCCTCCGCATCCCAATCTGATGCTCTATCCACTGCGCAATCCCTTGGTCAGGCCACACTGGATTTTTTAAAACAAATTTCATTATAGTCTTTCTCATGTAGGTACTTATATGTATCTCTATAAAGGATAATAACTCTTCAAAAACATAATCACAAAATGCACAGTAATTCTTTAATATTACCAGATATTCAGTTAATGTGCAAATTTTTATGATTATCTCTTAAGTTTTTATAACTGTTCAGACAAATAATTCTTAACTTAAATTCTATAGATCCTAGGGGTTCATAAACTCCCTGCAATTGTATTAAATTTACATTTCTGAGGAGAGGGCCTATAAATTTGTAATAAGTTAGTTTTCAAAGGGGCCTGAAACCTAAAATTAGTCATTTTATATCACACTTAAAGATCACTGAGCTAGTTATAGTCCCGTTCAGGTACTTTCCACTCATTACAGCATGTTTCAGGTGTCTAGGTTGACAGCTTCCCAGTGTTTATGTTTCAGGTCGTCGATAAATCAGAGTATCGGACCTATGCAGCTCAGTCTCTGGTACAGCTGCTCAGCAAACTGCCTTGTGGGGAATATACTACATTCATTGCCTGGCTTTACAGATATTCACGAAGTTCCAAGGTAAGAGACGCATCTGCATACAATCTTGGTTCCTGGTTCTGTAACCTTCTAATGACAGGCAGCACTGATTACATACGGGGTCCTTTGGTGTTTATTCCTGTGTGATGGAGATTCTTGTGATTTTCCTTTACCAGATCCCACACAGGGTTTTTACTCTTGATGTTGCCTTAGCTCTGCTGGAACTGCCAGAAAGAGAGGCAGACATCACAGTCTCCTTGGAGCATCAGAAGTTCTTAAAGCATAAGTTCTTGGTGCAGGACATCATGTTTGATCGTTGTTTAGACAAGGCACCGACTGTCCGCAGCAAGGCATTGTCCAGTTTTGTACATTGCCTGGAGTTGTCTGTTAACACTGCATCGGATAGCATACTGGAATTTCTGCTTAACAGTAAGTGTGGTGATCATCGTGAAATGGAATTGGTCTTATGCTTATCAAGCATTGGACTACCAGGGAGTCAGTCTTTGTTGTGGCAAAAATAATCAATATGGTATGACACACTTTTACAAACTTACTTCAGTAGATTGTATTGTTGAAATATTTTTATACATTTGAAAGGCCATTTTAAGTACTTCACAGATTCATGTTTTAGAAGTGAGATTGCTGGCTGCCTTCACTATTACTTTGCATTGTTGGGTAGTAGCCGTATTGTGCCTCATTCATTTCAAATGCTACTCAAGGAGAACATTATTAGTTATCAGCAGTTTAGAGTTTGTTGTCTCTTTAGGCCTAATTGTTTTTGGTTTTGATTCCTCTGAATATTTACTTAGGGTTTATGATACTCTGACTTTTTCCTTCTTCTCTATCTGCTTGTTTTTAGGTCCTACAGTTTTAGGAATAGAGAGCTACCCTGGTACTTTACTGAAAAATTCATCAGGTAATGGGTCAATATATTTTTACATACTGAATAATCGTCTTCTATTTTTTTTTTTTTTTAAATGAGAGGAGGAAAGATAGTGAGACAGACTTTAGTGCACTCTGACCGGGATCCACCCAGCAAACTCATCTGGGGCTGATGCTCCCAACCAAGCTATTTTTAGTGCCTGAGGTAGAGGCTCCACAGAGCCGCCCTCAGCACCAAGGGCCAGTGTGCTCGAATCAGTCAAGCTATGGCTGTGGTAAAGGAAGAGAGAGAGAAGGAGGAAGGAAGGAGAAGCAGATGGTCACTTCTGTGTGCCCTGACCAGTAATCAAACCCAGGACTTCCACATGCCAGGTTGATGCTCTACCACTGAGCCAACTGCCCAGGGCCAAATAATTATTTTTTTATTTAAAGGACTAGCTGGATATTTGAAAGGTTCTTCTAGCTCTATTTTTATCTAATATAATATTGTGCTTTTTTCTTCAACAAATTGAAATTCATTTCAGTAATGATGTGGTAACTTAAGTGTATAATATGCCATATTTATATTAATAAAAGGTGTAATAAATATTTACTTTAATGACTGATCCCTTTTTCTAATTTATTATTTTTAAGTTTTTTCCTATCAGAAGCAGACACCTAACACTTCTGGAATTTCAGGGGTGACGAATAATACAGACAGCAGGGAAACAGTTGGCTCTAAGGGTACGTTGGATTTTCTCACAATCAGATAAGTAATCACTATAAGTAGAATCTAAACGCCTTACATATTTTTTTCTGATTAATTCACTCTACCCCCCCCCCCCCCATGTCCACAGCCAAAC
The DNA here is from genome assembly GCF_036850995.1 of Saccopteryx leptura. NCBI lineage: Eukaryota > Metazoa > Chordata > Mammalia > Chiroptera > Emballonuridae > Saccopteryx > Saccopteryx leptura. The sequence continues at coordinate 377,295,208 of NC_089504.1, read as the reverse complement.
TTATCCCCAGGCCCCAGGGCAGGAACCCAGAGCCCATGAGCAGTGGAGCTTTGCTGTAGCAGCATCTGGGCCAGCCCCTGCTATGGGGGTGCAGGGGCTGTGGATACAGCTTTTAATAAGATACAGTTCTGTTTCTTAAGAAGAAGTGGGAGAGGCAGATATGTGTATATAAATTGGTGTTAATATTTGTTTTCACATTTGGTAGAATTCTTTAGTAATTCCTGGGCTTTTGTGCATATGTGGGAAGTTTTATGGTTATTAATTCGTTATCTTGACTTGTTATACGTGTATTCAGACTTTCTATTTCTTCTTGGATCAGTTTCTATAGTTTATATTGTTTTAGACATTTGTCTATTTCATCTAGGTTACTTAATTCGTTAACATAAAATGTTTATAGTATATTTTTACTTTTTTAAAAATTTCTGTAAGGTTGGTAATATTCCTTTGTTCATTCCTGATTTTAGCAATTTGAATCTTCTCTCTTATTTTCTTATTTGGTCTGTTAGTTTGTTTATTTTGTTATCTTTTCAAGGAACTTGACGTTTTCATTTCTTTTCTGTGTTGTTCTCCATTCTCTGATTCATTTTTTAGTTTGCTTTCTTAGCGATCAGCAGTTCTCAACATGTGTTGAGTACTAAGTGTTCTTCAGCACATCATGAAGTTAATACTGTTTTCATAATAATCTGGAGACATTATTTAGCTCTGCACTCGTGATTTTCCCACAAGTATAAATTGAGGTTTTCCAGAGATGCCATGACGTGAAAATGTGACAGATCACAGGCAAGAGGAGAGATGAGAGTCCAGCTGCCTTTTATTAGGCCAGACTTAAAGAATTTGCAAAAATATAAAACAATGCCATTCTTTTTACTAATTTTTTTAAGTACAGTTATTTTATTTAAAATATATTCTTCATATAGGCATGTCTTTTATTTCAAATGAATTATTTGTTTTATAATCCTCAGTTTAAATTTCTAATTTAGATTAAAGCATGTAATTCAAGTTTTTAAAAAAAGCTCTTAGGAGCCTTCAGTAATTTTTAATAGTGTTGTAAAGGGGCCTGTGATTGAAAAGTTTTAAAGCTGCTGTTATATAGTTATATTATTTAGTCTTTAAAAAATACCCTGTGGTTTAGATATTTCTACTTGTAGCTAAATGAAAAAGAAGATCTAAATAATTTATTCAAAATTTTAGACATAGGAGCCAGTAAAACTGAATTTTTAATATTCTAGAATTTTTGCCCTTTTTTAACTCTAATTCTATCCTTTTTTCATTATGAATAGCTAATTATTTGAATTTTTACTGTTTCTACCTCATTTTATACTCTGATTTTTATTAAAAAGGTAATTAGTCAGTTTCTTAGATTTTCTCGGTATTTTAAGGTGAGGTGTCAGCTACTGTACAGTCTTTTCCAGACTCTAATGACTGGCATTTCCTCCACAGAAAGGTGTGTCATGGCAATGCTGAGAAAGAGAATCAGGGATGAGAAGACCAACGTTAGGAAGTCTGCACTCCAGGTCTGAGTCTTTTCTAGACATTCTATAATGTGCTCTCTTTTTAAGCACTAAAAGCTTAGAAATGCAAGAGAATTTAAAAAAAAATCCTCCTGCCATATTAGTTACTTGATTTACTTTTCACTTAACATCAGTTCAACTTGATTCTGTTGAATCTCAACTACATTAAGTGAACTTACCTGTTTTTAAGTGTTCCTGCTGAGTTGCTCACTTTTTTTTTTTTTTTTTTTTACAGAGACAGAGAGAGGGATAGATAGGGACAGACAGACGGGAACAGAGAGATACGAGAAGCATCAATCATCAGTTTTTTGTTGTGGCACTTTTTAGTTGTTCATTGATTGCTTTCTCATATGTGCCTTGACTGTGGGGCTACAGCAGACTGAGTGACCCCTTGCTCAAGCCAGCGACCTTGGGTTCAAGCTGGTGAGCTTTGCTTAAACCAGATGAGCCCGCGCTCAAGCTGGCGACCTTGGGGTCTCAAACCTGGGTCATTCGCATCCCAGTCCGACGCTCTATCCACTGCACCACCGCCTGGTCAGGTGGTTGCTGGCTTTTTAATAATCACAAATTTATATCCTTAGAGTTGGATTCTTAGCTTGGGGCCCATGCACAGATTTTGATAGGGTTTGTGAAACCACTGAAAGTGTTTGTAAATACTTGCTTATGTAAAGTGTATGTCATGTTTTCTTTGGAGAGAGGCCTTAGCTCTCATCAGATTCTAAACGGTAGGATGCTCCTGGGAGAAGGGATAGATCCTTGACCTTAAAAATGTTAAAAACCATGAACATGAAGGAAGTATTTATGTCTCTAGTTTGTCTTTTTGCATTTATACTGCATGTAAGTCATCACTTCATGTTGTCTGTGCACCTTCTAGGTGCTGGTGAGTATTCTGAAACACTGCAACATCTCAGGTATGACAGAAGAGCTATCAATTCTTCAGGAGCAGTGCCGGGACCCTGCAGTGTCTGTCCGGAAGCAGGCTTTACAGTCTCTTACTGAACTTCTTATGGTGAGGGGCAAGGCGTTATGTGTCTAATGCATGGTATTTTACATTAAAACATAATTTAGTGTAATAATTGCTTGTTGCTAAATATTAAGTTGACTGGAGGAAACTCTACAAGTTTATTATACAGTATAAGAGAAAAGAAGAAGAATATTTTAATTACATAGGATAGATTGCATTTCATATTACACATAATTAGGAACTAAAGCTAGAGAATGCAAATGGTTAGCCTTTCTTGACTTCAGCTCAAATCTCACATAGAAATAGGAATTTTAAAATTAATTTAGTTAGGCCAAAGGCCTAGATTAAATTTTTTTTTTAGTGAGAGAGACAGAGACAGAGGGAGAGTCAGAGAGAAGGACAGATAGGGACAGACAGATAGGAAGGGAGAGAGATGAGAAGCATCAGTTCTTCCTTGCAGCACCTTAGCTATTCACTGATTACTTTCTCATATGTGCCTTGACCGGGGGACTACAGCAGAGCGAATGACCCCGTGGTTAAGCCAGCAACCTTTAGTCTCGAGCCAGTGACCATGGGGTCATGTCTATGAGTCTGCACTCAAGCTGGATGAGCCCACGCTCAAGCCGGTGACCTTAGGGATTTGAACCTGGGTCCTCTGCGTCCCAAGCTGACGCTCTATCCACTATGCCAACGCCTGGTCAGACTAATTTGTTCATTAAGCCTTATATAGGTGTTATTGCCAAAGGAACAGAACCAGTAATCCTAGATATAATTTATTGCTTCCAAGTAATTAGCTTTTGAAAACTTTTAGGGCATATTTTTTCTTTGCTTCATGGTAAAAGGCATTAAACAATGCATTTTTTTTACTTCTCTGGTAGCATTTATTCTAATTAATTCTTGGGATAAATATTTATTATTTGCCTTCAATCTCGAACTACCAAAAAGTACTGATTTATTACTAATAACAAAATAATGACTTTATAAGTTTAAAATTACAATATGCACTGATTGGCAATAACGAGGGATTGAACTTCGTTTTCATGTATCATTAAAATATTGTGAGTTTTTGTGTTTTTTACTTTTATGATCTACTTGTAGTTGTGTGTGCATCTAGTTTTAACATGTCTCAAAACATGGATCATAACTTCACTGATTTGTAGTTAGACTTTTAATAGCGTTAGGCTTCTTTATGACTTCGTAATTTTTACTCCTAAAGGCCCACCCGAGATGTGTTCAGATACAGAAAGCCTGGCTGATGGGGATCACCCCAGTGGTGATGGACTGTGAGAGCACGGTGCAGGAAAAGGCCCTGGAGTGCCTTGACCAGCTCCTGTTGCAGAACATTAAGCATTTCAATAAGTTTCACAGTGAAGATGACAGCCAGGTGCTAGCTTGGGCACTGCTTGCTCTCCTCAGCACAGAAAGCCAAGAATTGAGGTATGTGAATTCTGACTTAAGGACAATTTTAATTAATAAATTTCTGTATTGATCTGGGAAAGTCAGCTTTCTAAATTACTTAGTATATTTGGAGAGTCAATTTTGGTCTGTTTTTCTTGACCTAATTCAAATCTCTCAGCATTTTTGTGCTGACTCTTTTGTGAAGCTTTTGATCACTTCCTTTTCTTTTCTCTGAGTGTGCTCCAGTTTTAAGTTGGTATCTTAATACAGATGTAATAAAAAGCACTGATGGATATGGTTTGTTAACTTTTCTCAATGTTAGTTATTTTGAAAGATAACTTTATAGTTTTTACAAGTTAAACATTTTCTACCATTTTACTGGATTGGTTGACTTATTGACACTGCAGTATTTTTTTCCATTCAATAACATTTTTTTTGTTGTTTTGTGTTTTTTTACAAAGACAGTCAGAGAGAGGGATAGATAGGGACAGACAGGAACGGAGAGAGATGAGAAGCATCGATCATCAGTTTTTCATTGCAACACCTTAGTTGTTCATTGATTGCTTTCTCATATGTGCCTTGACTGTGGGGCTACAGCAGTCCGAGTAACCCCTTGCTTAAACCAGCGACCTTGGGTCCAAGCTGGTGAGCTTTGCTCAAACCACATGAGCCTGCACTCAAGCTGGCGACCTCGAGGTCTCGAACCTGGGTCCTCCACATCCCAGTTCGATGCTCTATCCACTGCGCCACCGCCTGGTCATGCCCGTTCAATAACATTTAGTGAGCAGACATACACAGTGAACATTGTAGTGAGCATTTGCAATGATAAATTTTCATCTATTCTGCAGTAATCCTAGAACTAGTGTGTGTTTGTGCTACGTTAACTGCCTTTTCCTTTTTTAAAAAAAATTATATAAGCAACACTTCTCTATTTATTTACATGTAGTTATGAAGGAATTCTACAATAGAACGAGTAATATACTCAGTATCATAAAATCCTGTTCTGTGGCACTGGCAAATCACATTAATGCTCTGGGTCTTAGTTTCCTAGTTTGTAAGAACGGCCAACTGGACCACGCAATCTCTTAAGGTTTTGTAAGTTTGGTGTTAAAACTCTATACATGAAAATGTGTTCACTCATTACTTTCTCTGTACCAGCTACATACTTTACTTTCCTGAAATCCTAGATGAGGGGGAAGTTAGCCAGCCATAAAATCAACTATTTTTTTGCTTTTCATACACATGCCCAACCTATTTAAGCTTCAGGGAAATGAAGAGTAGTAGTCATTCTTCACCAAAAAAACAACAAAACAGGAGAAGCCACTGGGAGGTTTATTCATTTATTTTTCTGTTTAAGAAACTTTTATGTTGAAATATTTATACAATAGGCATAGAAAAGCATACAAACTACAAGGTCAATAAATACTGAAGGTTGTTGGAAATCAGTGCACTTTCTCTATTCAAGTTGCTCAGTCTAATGGGAAGAGACAAAATAAATTCTCGGTTTTAGTAGAAAATGACTTAGTTACAGGAGCAAATTTTTTATACACACACACACACACATTTTTTTTTTTTTTTTTAGCTTAGAATGGCATCCTAAAAATGGTGGCATGAGTTAACTCATTCCCAGAGGTGGATTAAGTAGAAATGAACCAGGTGGTCACACTAGTGAGGTTTTCCAGACAGAAAATAGCAGTGCAGGCCCTGGCCATTTGGCTCAGTGGTAGAGCGTTGGCCTGGCGTGCAGAGGTCCCGGGTTCGATTTCCGGCCAGGGCACACAGGAGAGGCGCCCATCTGCTTCTCCACCCCTCCCCCTCTCATTCCTCTCTGTCTCTCTCTTCCCCTCCCGCAGCGAGGCTCCATTGGAACAAAGATGGCCCAGGCGCTGGGGATGGCTCTTTGGCCTCTGCCCCAGGCACTAGAGTGGCTCTGGTCGCAACAGTGCGACGCCCCGGAGGGACAGAGTATCGCCCCCTGGTGGGCGTGCCGGGTGGATCCGGGTCGGGCGCATGCGGGAGTCTGTCTGACTGTCTCTCCCCGTTTCCAGCTTCAGAAAAATACAGAAAATATAAAAATTAAAAAAAAAAGGAAAATAGCAGTGCAAAGGCTTAGAAGCCTACAGGCTCCAAGAGTACTAAAATAACTGGTCAGTGGGATTGCCGTTGGCTGAGGTATGGAAAGCAGAGGTTGGACCATTGGGGAATGAGGGAGAGAAAGGCTGGCTATGGAAGTCCGGTTATAAATGTGTACTTGCGATACTTTGTCCTAGTCAGAGTGGAGAGCTCTTGGTAATGAACGAGGTCACCCAGAGTTAGGTTGTAGAAAGAGAAGGGGACTAAGACTAGAGCTTATCAAAAGCTGCAATTAAAGTGATTAGAAGAAAAGGCATTAGTGAAGTGAAAAAAAGAGATAAATACCAGAGTTTAAGGGCAAAAAAAAGTGGCCAATCATGTCTAGTAGCGGTCACATAAAATGAGTACTGAAGAGTGTCAGTTGGTTTTGATATAGGATAGAGGACAACGAGGCTTTTGAAGAGAACTAGGTTATTGTGTGTTGAGTCACATCCTGACTTGGTAAGGGATGGCTTATAATCAGCTGTGGAGCTGAGGGGCAAATTGGGAAGTTTTTCGGGAACTGCGCAACTTGAGGAGTTATTACAGAGGCGCCAAATTTGAGATTTTGAAGTTCAGAGAATTCTTTTTTCCCATTCTGTTGGCTTGCTATAGTAAACATCACTTATTTTGTTTGTGATTCTTATAAATTTTAAAATACTGTTGATTGGCATGTATCTAGATTTTGGAAAGTCATCAGATAAAAATTATGTTGTAAACTATCTGCAATAAGACTAGACATATCTAGATTTTTTAAAGCTATTTCAAGAACTTACTACATGCCAGAATTTTTTTTTTTTTTTACTTTTCCGAAGCTGGAAACGGGGAGGCAGTCAGACAGACTTCCGCATGCACCCGACCGGGATCCACCCGGCACGCCCACCAGGGGGCGATGCTCTGCCCATCCAGGGCGTCGCTCTGTCGCGACCAGAGCCACTCTAGTGTGCCTGGGGCAGAGGCCAAGGAGCCATCCCCAGCGCCCGGGCCATCTTTTTGCTCCAATGGAGCCTCGGCTGCGGGAGGGGAAGAGAGAGACAGAGAGGAAGGGGGGGGGCTGGAGAAGCAGATGGGCGCTTCTCCTGTGTGCCCTGGCCGGGAATCAAACCTGGGACTCCTGCACGCCAGGCCGACGCTCTACCACTGAGCCAACTGGCCAGGGCCATGCCAGAATTTTAAACATATACTATTTCACTTACTTTTAGCATCTCTACGAAGAAGGTCTCATACCCTTGATAAAAAGGGGAACATTGATTGCAGAGGGAAAGGGGGATAGAGATAGGAAGAGGGGTTAAAGAAGGTGAAATGGGAATGGACAGAGACTGCATGGGGCATAAGGCATAATGGAGGGGGTTGAGGATATTATATGAGTGGAACACTAGAACCATGTTAACACAAATAAATAAATAATAAATAATAAATAAATAAATAAATAAATAAATAAATAAAGAACATTGAGATCAAATCATTGACATGTCAGGTTGAGACTCAATCCTATCTGACTTCCAAAGCCTGTTTCTTTTCCTGGACCACATGGCAAATAAAAGCAGTTCCCATCCTCATATAAATACTTGACTGCTTTTGGGGGACATACAAGCCTGTTGTGCCAGCCACTCTGTTAGAGGCCACAGATACAAAAGGGGGGGAGGGAGGTGCCCATTTCTAGGCCTCAGGAAGCAAGGCTATTTGTATACAAAAGCCAGAGCATATAAAATGAAATAATAGGAGTACTATTTTGAGTTCACATCAGCCCTGCTGACACTTATAACAATTCCATCCAGAGAGTTGCTGAGATTTTTCCCCAAGTGCCAAAAGTCAGTCAGTTAGAAAATCACCCCCTGGGATCGATCTGCAGTTCCTTTCTGGCTCCATGTCATGTTTCTGCACTTTACTTCTGGTCAAAATGAGTATTTTCCCACATCTCCCAGGGCTGAGATTTTATCAATAGCTAATTTATTAATAAAACCACTTATTAACTTGCATATGCTTATTGTGGATAAATATGCTTATTTTGTTACAGTTGCCTTTTGCAATCTTTGAGAATTCCTTGTTTTTTCATTTCATGAGAAAGTGTGTGTGTGTGTGTGTTTTCCTAGTAGTCAGAAAACTTAATTGGAAGGAGTGGGTTTTTTTCTCTTCATTTAAACATATATATAATGTTATATTTGTCTCATGAATGGTAAGATCTCTTTTAGTGGGAGGAAGGAAAATAAATGTTTTAAAAACTGACATAACACAAACTCTACAATACAACAGAAGCATTTTGTTGTTTTATTTTTAAAAGATTTGAAATACGTATTTCTGAGTGGTACTGGCAAGTCATAGCAAAATTTAGCTCATTTCATATCACTGTATTTAGCCTGACCTGTGGTGGCACAGTAGATAGATTGTCAACCTACAATGCTGATGTTGCCGATTTGAAACTCTGGGCTTGCCTAGTTAAGGCACATACGATAAGCAACCAATGAACAACTGAAGTGAAGCAAGTATGAGTTGATACTTCTTGCTACCCCCTCCTTGTAAAATCAATAAATAAAGCCTTTTTTAATTTTTTATTTATTTTTTTATTGATTGATTTTTAGTGAGAGAGGAAGGAGGGGAGATAGGAACATAGATCTTTTCCTATATGTGCCCTAACTGGGGATTGAACTGGCAACCTCTGTACTTTGGACAGTACTCTATCTAACCAAGCAACCCTGAATTATATGTATATTGTATTAATGCCTGAGAAACAAATGGTCTTTCCTTTTAGCAAATCTAAACATGGTCTTCCATCACCAGGTCCAAGTACCAGGTGTCAATGCAGGAACTGAGCAGAAAAGAGAGGTACTCTGCTACATTACTTTATTGAACAAGTGTCAGATGTGAAATCAGAATTACCACGACATATTCTGTTGACAGATGGCCACTTGAATCAGAACACAGGTTCCCCGTTTATTGGCTCACAGGAATCCCTGGCGCTGACCCAATTTGTAAAGCAAGGATGCGTGTCAGACCATTTCACTGCTCCAAAGTCATTTGTATTTTCATTTTTCAAATACCTCATTTTATTTTAGACATGACTTTAGAACTGCTCAGCACTATTCCCTAGTTCTATAGTTTGATATTCAAAAAGCTCAGCAGACACATTATAATTTTAAAATCAAACAAACTAATCACAAGAACAACAAAAAAGTATACTTGCTGTATGATTTCCTCACCTTACTACTAATAATAATCCTGATTCTACCTAGCACACAACACTTACTGTTTCCCTTGTTGGATCAAGTACCTCAAAGGATCTAACTAGAGGAAGTATCAATATATACCATGTTTTCCTCCAGATAATAAGTACAAGAGAAAAAATAAATCAGTCATCAACAAAAAAATTCTTCAAAAGAGTAAGCTCTATGCTAGAAAAATCCTTTTCTGCTAATATTACAAAGTCATCTTTTAAAAAAAAAAAAAAACCGATATGAAGAGAAAACGATGATTAAGAAAATTAGTTCCTTACCAAAAGGTCTTCGTCCATATTTCCAGCTCCATCCTCCTTCAGCACGATGTTGGAGAGGCAGTGCACACAGGTGGAGAGGACATCCCCACACACCTGCTTCAGTAACTCCTGTGGCAAGTCAAAGGTCACCTCTGAAGATCCTATACTTCTATCAGACTACTCAAGAAACATAATTTTCTCAAGAAACTCTAGGATCTTCAAATGAATAAACCATAAGCCAAGGAAAACTAGCCATCAAGTTTTTGTATCTTTGTTCTTTTAGCAATCTGGCAATTGCTGACGTGAAATTTACAAAGAACTATATACATGTATATATCTTAGACATGTACACACACACACACACACAGATACACACATGCTTTTTTCCTTCAACATTTGCCCTATAAGAGCAAAGTGCATATATCTGGGAAGATCTAGTATGCTATTTTATAACAGACCTATAACAGCAATGCTCCTCCAATAATAAAAATATCGTAATTTGTCTGACCTATGCAGAATTATGGTGAATTAACCACTGTAATAAACAGGTTTAGTAAAAAGTAAATAGTTGTTATTCTTCTGAAATCTCTTTCTGACCAGTGCTCTAAATAGAATCTTAAAATACCTGTATATATATATGTTTTTTATATATATATATATATATATATCACTATGTTTAAATGTTCAGATGTCATTTCTCTTCAATCCTTCCACTGAAAAAGGGATAAGTGTCTACATTTTTTTTGTCACTAAAACTTTATAAACTCTGGATGTATTTGTGACTGGTAACATGACCTCTATGTTTGTATATAAATTTTATAGGGACTGGGGATGGGAAGGTTTTCAGATGAATTATGAAATTTTATTATTTGCTTTAAAAAATAAATACTTTATGAGGGCAGAAATAAATATACCTCTTTCTGTATGATAAAATTAAAAAGATCCCTAGTTTGGTATCAAATGGGCCACTAACTAGGAACCTCTCCTTGGCTGTCATATGTGAGGAGTCCAGGAACAGCAGAAATTGATAACCTGGGAAGGGGCTGAGCTCACAGTTTTGTATATCTATAGTTACAGTTCTGCTTTCTCATCTTTTTTCCCAGCCGCTATTTAAATAAGGCTTTTCATATCTGGTCCAAGAAACATAAATTCTCATCTACTTTTATCGACAATATGCTGTCCCACACGGGCACAGAACGCTCTGCACCAGCCTGGATGCTGCTCTCCAAGATTGCTTGCTCATCTCCCAAGCTGGACTACTCCAAAGTAATGGAGTCCTGGGAGAAAATCAGCAGGTTTGCATTCTTACAGTTTAGCTACCAATGGACTAAAGTTTATGTACTATGGAAACGGGTTATTTTATAGCTACTCTCATACACAGATCTTTTCCTTAAGTTCGGGCTTAAAAACAAGCATGAAACGTAGGAATAAGTTTTTAACTCTCAGTTTACTCTTTGTCCAAGTACTTTAAGTGCCCTCATGCTCTTACAACTTGAATCCCAAACCATGTTACCCTGGTATTAATCATCCAGAAGAAAAGTATTTTGTTGGCAACAATATTTACTTTTGTTCTGTATTGATATTTCTCCTGCCCTTTTCTTAGTCAACAGAATCCCAATTCAAGCACCTTAGGACATATTCTGTGTGTTATCGGGCATATTGCAAAGCATCTTCCGAAGAGTACCCGAGACAAGGTGACTGGTGAGTGTCTCTTGGAGAATCTTGAAAAGGCGTTACCTTTCACTTGATGTACGTATGTTTTGAGCAGTTGGACTTAAACAGTTTGACTTCCCTTTTAGATGCTGTCAAGTGTAAGCTTAATGGATTCCAGTGGTCTCTAGAGTTGATCAGCTCAGCTGTTGATACTTTGCAAAGACTCTGTAGAGCCTCTGCAGAGACACCTGTGGAGGAACAGGTATGCCACAAACCCTCCTGGCTATGTTTGTCGTTTGTACTTAGTAGGCATATTGCTGTTTTGAAGTTTGAGCAGTGTTCTCTATAGAGAACCTGTCGGGATGAGTAGTCCGCAGCAGCTACTACTACAACAAAAGGGAACACTTACTGTGACAAGCAGTTGACCTTTTCCAAGAAGATCTTGGCTGCTAGAGACATACGTGTCCCTTAGAAAGTCACCACCTTGGTGGAGAACTCTGCACGGTTGTCTTTTAATAACAAAGCTGTAGGTTGGGCGCTGGTGAGAGCTTTGCATGTCCTCCTGCATATCCAGGGGACACTTGGTAAGTTACATGATTGTTTAACCACCATGCTCTACAGCTGGAACTAATACATAAGAATGTTAAATGTAAACTGTAATTGAAATAAATATATTTGGACCATAATGACGGTTAGCCAACAGTTTGGCAGACATTGATAACCTTTGTGGTAGTTCTGCTAGGTCAGTGGTAGTCAACCTGGTCCTTACCACCCACTAGAGGGCGTTCCAGCTTTCATGGTGGGCGGTAGCGGAGCAACCAAAGTATAAATAAAAAGATAGATTTAACTATAGTAAGTTGTTTCATAAAGATTTATTCTGCCAAACTTAGCGAAAATCCAACATAAAGTACTTGATTAAGTAATTATTATTATATGCTTTAACTTGCTGTAACTCTGCTTTATAAATTTTATAAAGTAAAGTTACTTCCCTACTGTATAAATCACCATTACTGTGGAACCGGTGGGTGGTTAGAAAGTTTTACTACTAACAGAGATACAAAAGTGGGCGATAGGTATAAAAAAGTTGACTACCCCTGGGCTAGGTCCTGGGAAGGTAATTAAGACAGAGTTTCTCCCTAAGGCTTCTACAGAATAGTTGGGGAGATGTGTAAGTGAACAGTTCATTTCAATGTGATATAATTATTCCTAAAATAGAAATGTGCATCAGGCAACGTGAAATACAGGGGTGGGGCCACTTATCTCAACCTGAGGGTTTTGTAACGGCCGCTTCAAGAAATTGAAGTCAATGAGTTGCAGTATGTGATCAGGCTCCCTCCCTGTCTAGTGTAGTTAGTTGTAAGCTACAGTAGATTTCAGAAGAATAACAACTATTTACTTTTTACTATGCCTGTTTATTACAGTGGTTAATTCACCATAATTCTGCATAGGCCAGACAAATTACGATATTTTTATTATTGGAGGAGCATTGCTGTTATAGGTCTGTTATAAAATAGCATACTAGATCTTCCCAGATATATGCACTTTGCTCTTATAGGGCAAATGTTGAAGGAAAAAAGCATGTGTGTGTGTGTGTGTGTGTGTGTGTGTGTGTGTGTGTGTGTGTACATGTCTAAGATATATACATGTATATAGTTCTTTGGTAAATTTCACGTCAGCAATTGCCAGATTGCTAAAAGAACAAAGATACAAAAACTTGATGGCTAGTTTTCCTTGGCTTATGGTTTATTCATTTGAAGATCCTAGAGTTTCTTGAGAAAATTATGTTTCTTGAGTAGTCTGATAGAAGTATAGGATCTTCAGAGGTGACCTTTGACTTGCCACAGGAGTTACTGAAGCAGGTGTGTGGGGATGTCCTCTCCACCTGTGTGCACTGCCTCTCCAACATCGTGCTGAAGGAGGATGGAGCTGGAAATATGGACGAAGACCTTTTGGTAAGGAACTAATTTTCTTAATCATCGTTTTCTCTTCATATCGGTTGTTTTTTTTTTTTAAAAAGATGACTTTGTAATATTAGCAGAAAAGGATTTTTCTAGCATAGAGCTTACTCTTTTGAAGAATTTTTTTGTTGATGACTGATTTATTTTTTCTCTTGTACTTATTATCTGGAGGAAAACATGGTATATATTGATACTTCCTCTAGTTAGATCCTTTGAGGTACTTGATCCAACAAGGGAAACAGTAAGTGTTGTGTGCTAGGTAGAATCAGGATTATTATTAGTAGTAAGGTGAGGAAATAATACAGCAAGTATACTTTTTTGTTGTTCTTGTGATTAGTTTGTTTGATTTTAAAATTATAATGTGTCTGCTGAGCTTTTTGAATATCAAACTATAGAACTAGGGAATAGTGCTGAGCAGTTCTAAAGTCATGTCTAAAATAAAATGAGGTATTTGAAAAATGAAAATACAAATGACTTTGGAGCAGTGAAATGGTCTGACACGCATCCTTGCTTTACAAATTGGGTCAGCGCCAGGGATTCCTGTGAGCCAATAAACGGGGAACCTGTGTTCTGATTCAAGTGGCCATCTGTCAACAGAATATGTCGTGGTAATTCTGATTTCACATCTGACACTTGTTCAATAAAGTAATGTAGCAGAGTACCTCTCTTTTCTGCTCAGTTCCTGCATTGACACCTGGTACTTGGACCTGGTGATGGAAGACCATGTTTAGATTTGCTAAAAGGAAAGACCATTTGTTTCTCGGGCATTAATACAATATACATATAAATCAGGAATAAAGATATCAGTATCATTGGAATTCAGACATTTTAGGTCAGGGGGCCATGTTTAGAATGGTCTTGATCCAGGGTTTCTAGACAATCTTGCTCTTCTAATTTGTCTGTAGTCACTGCCCAAACTCAGGAAAATGCTTCATATGACCAGTCAGTATTTACTGTAAGATTTTTTTTTTTACTCTCAAATATATCACCAAAATCTATTCTTTAGTCAAAATATACCGTAAATGGGGTTTTACCCAATAGTCTTTATATATATTAGTCTTTACTTCACTTTTCTTTATATATTATTTAAATATTCCTTTAATTCACTAACGTATAGTATGTTCAGGAATTTTTTAAAACAAACTTCTTATTAGCTTTCTTAATCTAAAATAAGCCTTTATTTACCATTTTGCTATTTAGCATCAGCCCTTCATTTGGGGATTATTAAAGGCAGGATTACTTAACTCTCAAGCTGTATGTCCTTGAAACACACAGTGGCAAGGGTGAGGAGCAGTGCTTACAAGTTTTTGGTAGGAATCTAAACAGTAAACTCATCTGGGAGACAATTTGAAAATATGTTTTAAAATGTACAACAGTTTATATGTCCTTTAACCCTGCATGTCACTTTTAAGAAAGGAGAACCTACCCAAAGGAACAAAGGTATTCATCAGCCCCAATGCAAACAATAGCAAAGAACTGGACACAACATAGATGTTCATTAAGAGTGGAATTATGCAATAAATTGTGCATAATTGTTAAGAATCCATAATTCTTAACATACTTAGGTAGTGATTAAATGTATTTATTGTGTGTAATGACACAAATGGGTGTCTAATATTGAAAATAATAATTGCAAATTTCAGAATACTATGATTGGTAAGTGCTCTTGGTAAGCAAACATAAAGCCATGTGACTAAAAATACTTTGAAAAGAAAGTTATACAAAATAATAACGATGTAAGCTTTAGGTGGTGGGATTATAAATTGGTAGTTCTAGGTCCCCCTTTACCCACTTTAACTTGCAGAAGTATCTAGATGTAGCTGATAAATTTATCTGGTCACCCTAATTTTGGATTAATTTTATTAAGTAGTGACTGAATTTTTAAAATGTCTACTTTTATGAAAGAAATAGTTGTTTTAAATTGGGGAATAAAAAGGTACTCCACTGACGTGTCCTTAATCTAGCTAGAGTTCATTTTTCTTTCGCTTTATTTTTACTGCAAAACCAATTGTCTTTGCAGGTGAAATATATTTTTACCTTAGGAGATATAGCCCAACTGTGTCCATCCAGAGTGGAGAAGCGAGCCTTCCTTCTGATCCAGTCCATTCTAGCTTCTTCTGCTGATGCAGATCAGTGTAAGGCACTTAAAAGAATCCTTGGCAGATGCCATCTTAAGTCTGGGTTCACCCCTGAAATGCTGTAAATAAGCCCATTTTTCTGTCCCCGTAGTAACATCCTTTCAAGGAAGCAGCGAAGCCCCAGCTTCTCAACCGCTCTCCCAGTTCAGAGGCTCTGTCATGCCTTCTGTGATTAGAGCGCACGCCATCATTACCTTGGGTAAGTAAGAAGAGCGTGTGGGGAATATCGCTGTGCAGTCTAGGTCCCTGGGTAGCCTTTTGTCTTAAATGAGCCAGTAACAAGTTGTATAGTGCTGAGCATCTGTTTACTCCAGTTCTTGGGAGTTCTGAGGCAGTTCTGAGAGGCGCACACAGCTCTGCAGGTGCACCAGAGTGCTGACAATGAGAACCTCTGGGTTGGCAACTGCCCACATCAGACTCAAGGTGCGCCCTGTAGGGAGCTTTTGTTGTTATGTTAATCTGTTACAATTATGCCTGTTCCTGAGATTTGTTTTTTACACCTATAATGTAGCATCATAAAGTCTATTCATCAAGTACTGTGTGACAGATACTACACTGAGTTCTGAGAATGAAAAAAATAAATTTACAGTTCAGTTTATGAACAGAGATGGTTTATTTGCTACTTCCGGGAACTGGTGGATGCAGTATTAAGCATGTTTCTTCATGGACTCAAACTGGTGTTACTTGAAAACACTAACCCCTATAGTTTAATTCTTTTTTTCTTTAGTATGATTGTGTATTTTATGCTGGATAAGAGCCATGAATGTTTTTTGCAATATTTTTTTACATCTGATGAGAATTGCAAATAAGAGCAAAACATTCCTCAGCCATGTTACACACAGATACCCCACAGATAAAACTCAACAGCAGCCTTCTCCTCTGAAAAAGAAATAAAGTAAATGAGATTATATCATTCTTTCCTAATTATCTAGTTCAGATTTCAAGTTCATCATTAATTTTATTGGTCATCTTCCAGGTAACTATATAACTCCAAAATTCAACTGTTGACTTTAAAAGGAAGATAATTTTACTACAATGAAGGAGTATATATCTCATGAGATCCTGGGGGGTTGGAGAAGATGTTTTATCTTAGCTAGTTTGAATTTTCTAATATTTAATATGAGTTGGTCTGCCTTTGATTTCTTTTTCTTTCTTTCCTTTTATATATATATATATATATATATATATTTTTTTTTTTTTTTTTTTTTTTTTTTTTTTTTTGTGAATGTTGACATGCTGTCTTAACTTTGATTAAATAAAATAAATAGCAACATATCCCTGGAGAAAACTTTGGCATCTGTGCCTTATTAGAATAGAATCAAGTCATGAATCATCCTCTCTATGATAGGTAAGCTGTGCTTACAGCATGAGGATCTGGCCAAGAAGAGCATCCCGACCCTCGTGAGAGAGCTGGAGGTGTGCAATGATGTGGCCATTCGCAACAACGTTGTCGTTGTCATGTGTGATCTTTGTATCCGGTACACTGTCATGGTGGATAAGTACATTCCCAATATCTCCATGTGTCTGAAGGACTCGGATCCGTTCATCCGCAAGCAAACGCTCATCTTGCTTACCAATCTCTTGCAGGTTTGTATGAGAATTAGACCGTCATGTTTTTCCCTTGGACATCGCCTCTAGTTTAAGGGAATATTGAAGTAGCATAAGAAATGTGCTGCTTGTAGTAGAATATAAAAATAATTAGCCTCATCTCCAGTTTCAAATAATCACTCTTTTAATGTTCTGCACAGCCTTTTAAACAGATTGTTACTGCCTACTAATTATTTTCGGTGTTTGTTCAGATATCCTGTCAAGCAGCGTACATTTTCATTTTTGTAAATAAGTGCCATGTAGGAAGCACACTCAGTAGACAGTTCTAATTCCAGTTCCGTTCTTCTTGGCTCTTGAGGAGGCCGGTGTTTCTCAGGTGTGACCTCTTTGTGTGTAAAGTGCAGCTCACAGTGTCTTCCCTGGCTGTCTTGCAGAGTTGCTCTGAGCGTCCAGGGTGACGTTTAGTGTGTGAAAGAGCCTGGCGACCTGGAAAGGGCTGCCAAGCATTAGATACTGTCATTCACATTCAGAACATGTTTAGCCTATGAGGAGTGGAAGACAACATTTGATCTTTGAAAAGAGGGCATTAAAGATGTACATCTATTCTAGTATGTTCTAAATACTCATATTTTCATACACTATGTATCGAACTAAGGAGCCAGTGGCACACTCCCCTTTAAAGCTGTGTGTCATTTTTCTAATACAGTAGATTTGATGCTGTCCTTGCCACGTATTCCTCTGCTTCTGTTTGTGACCATCAGCTGCTGTGTGCTTTCAAGGCGTTTGGGAGCTGTGTGCCAACAAACCGCTCATGTGCCACAGACAGACTTGAGTGGCTACGGGTGTGATGTTAAACAAAAGGAAGTGAGCAGTTGGTTTTATGGCTGAATACTTTCCAGGCTTATATATTAAAAAATCCTTCCTAATTATATTGTTTCTTTTTGTACAGGAAGAATTTGTGAAATGGAAGGGCTCTCTGTTCTTTCGATTTGTCAGCACTGTGATAGATTCACACCCAGACATCGCCAGGTGAATTTTTTCTCTCACATGTCACGCAGCTAAGTGATTTACCTAATTTCTGGTGTTAGGTCTCTTTTCTTTTAAATTGGTTTAGAGTTGAGTTCTTTAGGATTCAGTGAGGTTTTGGCAGTCTGCCAGGTAAGTAGCAGATTTTTTTTAAAAACTAAGTTATGTAACAAAGCTTTATTTTACATACAAGTCTAAAAAAAAAAAAAAAACTTGTTCAAATTGACCATTAAATAATCTCAGCATTGAGCACATTTGCTAACAGTGCTCAGTCTTACTAACAAAGTAGAGAAGGTCAGTACGTGCCTTTGTCCTAGGGAACTAGGGAACAGCGGCCATTGACTGGTGAACATAACTCAGTAAAACGTGAGTTTTGATAAGGAGTTCAGATTTTCTTTTGAGTGCAGAAATTTTAAGAAGGAATTCTAGGAATTAATACACAATTGGACAGTATGAAATGGAGTATGCAAATTATAAGTTCCTCGGAAATGGCTGTTTCTTAAGAATTGGAAGCAGAGGGAGTTGCCTTGTCATGTTTGAATTCCTGTCATTCAATCATTTAAAAAAAATTTTTTTTTCAAGTGTTGAAATCTCACAGAATTTCCTGACCTAGATTATGTTGCGTGAATAATTCTTTTTAAAGCAAATATGTAATTGGAAAATAGAATACAGTATTGAGTACCAGGGCAAAAGCTACCATAGTTGGAAATAGGTCTTTATAAAGTTCATGAACTATAAATAGTTTATAATAATGGGTCCCTCTGACTCTAAATATGGTCACCAGTGGTTTACTCTGAGTTCCCTGGAAGAATTTCTGTTTGGTTTCCTTTGGGTATAGTTTTCCAAGGGGGAGCATTTTACATAATAAACTAGTAGAGGTTAGACGTTCTGATTAATACTGTGTAGAGTCAGACACAGAAGCTCCAGCTCTTTCTTTTCTCTGTTTCTACAGTTGGCAAAGGGACGAGGATAGCTGTTCAGTACCCTCTTACCTTTCCACTGCTGCTGGAAGACTGGCCCTCGTGGCTCTCTGTACGGTGTGCCGCCCGGGAGGGGCGCAAATAGGACTGCTTGGAAGGCTTTCACTTGTAGCTCTGTTTTCCCCCCCTTTTGTCAGCTCCCGTACATAAATGTTTACAAGAGCATTGATTAATATGTGAAATACACACAGAACTTATACAGGTGATCAGAGCATGAATCAGAAAAAATTTAAAAGGACAGATAGATATCTTATACTCTACCAAGATTATCAGTGCTTTATAACATTTTAATAATTTCCCCTTAAAATCTTTCTATTTTATCTGATTCTGGGTTTATGTAAACTGTGGTTCAAATGTGGACCCTGATTATCAGCTTTGTTAACTGTCAGTGAAATTAGTCTGTACCCCTGTTTCTAGGCCAATAGTCAGGCCTATCGGCTTACCTTAGACACATTACTTTTTCCACATGTGTCTGCTAATACTGATCTTCCAAAGAGACGATAGGGGCAGAGCCAATTAATTTTTGGTCCAAGTGGATTTCCTGAAGATTTCTGGTATGAGCCCATTTGCATGACATTTTTAGTTGGTCATATAATGATAAACCCAAAACAGAGTTGTGTGGTATCTTTTCCCCTGTGCCCAATAGGTAGTGGCTTTGTAATATAATAGGCACATTGTTTCCATTTAACTGGGCAAATACTGCAGAAGTGTAAGGAGGCACCGGCTAGAGAGGTTTGAATAAAAAAAAAAAGTGACTACAATAATGGACCATTGAGATAGAAAAGAATGTAAAGACAGAGATTGCCTGGTTGGGAGAAAAGGAAGCAGTTGAGGATATAGAGGGCCTAGTGAAGTTGAAGAACAAATGCAATGGGGTTGGGGAATCAGAAAGTTGGAAGGATAAGTGGATGTGGTCAAAAAGTGGATTATTTGACATCAGAAGCCGGATGTTGCAGCTGTAGGGACCTGGTCGAAGTTATGTCGACAGAGTGGTGACACGGTATAAATGTGAGGGTCACTGGAGTCGATGAAGTCAAGAAAATAGAAAGTTAGGGGTTAAATGAGCTCATCTGTGGATGGACATTGAAGGTGCTCAGAGAAATTGTCTTAGTCCGTTTGGACGGCCGTAGCAAACTACCACAGCCTAGGTGGCTTATAGACAACAGATTCATGTCTCACAGTTTGAGGTTGGAAGTCTGAGATCAAGGTGCCAGCATGGCCGGTTTCCTGGGGAACACCCTCTTCACACACTTCTCATTCTATCTTCATGTGGCAGAAGGGACGAGGGATCTGAGACTGGTTAACATAATTATACAGGTTTCAGGTACCCAATTCTATGACACATCTTTGTACATCATATTGTGTGTTCACCCCTCCAAGTCAGGTCTTTGTCCATCACCATTTGACTCTCCCATACCCTCTGCCACACACCCCCCCACCCCCACCAGCAGCCACCGCACTGTTGTCTGTGTGCATGGGTCTTCTTTTTAAGGCTCTAATCTCATTAATGTCCTCAGGACCTAATCACCCCCCAATGTCCGCATTTCCTTGGGGTTAGGTTTTCAACATAGGAATGTGGGGACAGGGGGCACAAACATTCAGACCATGGTGTTAGGATTTGGGATGGTGAAAATTAGGAGAGAGTTGCCACCAAGATGTAGAGAACAAAGTAGGTGGCCAGGAGCATCGAGAGAAAAGGCTAAGTATTGTTATATGGACCGGGAGAGAAGTCACGTTCTTTTTAACCAGTAGCCAAGCCTCCCTTCTCCCTTCCCGGGATCCTCCCCCAACTGTTTTTTTCTCCAGAGTACTTTTGGTGACATACTTTGTATGGTATGTAGGTCTGTCTATCTACCAGCTCACCAGCTTCCTGGGGAGCAGATATTTTGTTTCCATTATATCAGATGCCTGGCCCCATGAAAGAGCTTGAAAAGGAGTAGGCACTCAGTGAACATTTGGTAAATGGAAACTGTCATCAGGGAGGCGCCTGCCTGTGGGATTTGAGAGAAGAGCAGCCTCCCCCTGCGAGGGCCATGAAGGAAGTGCTGTCCTTGGAGGGAAGCCAGCTCTCATCTAGGAAGAGGAGCTATAGAGAGGGCAGAGGCTTGGCCTATTATGGAACCTAGGAGGGAAAGGAGACATGCGAGGTGAGAGGAGGGAAGACGCATAGAACGGTATGTACAGGGACATGACAGGTGAGGCAGGCCAGATGACAAGAGGGGCCTGGATATGGCTGGCAGCCAAGGATAACATTGATATAGGAAATAACCTGCCTCAAGTACAAATAGACTTCTGGCATAAACAGGCCTGAGTCCCTGTCCTAGTCTGAGCTAGACCAAGTTGGGAATGTGCAGGCATTAGCAGCAGCCTTACTGAGCAGATGCCTACTTCAGAATAGCATTTGGCTTGGATGACATCTGAAAGAAGTCAGGCTTTTATGTTTCCTACTAAATCTGAAAATAGACGTGAACAGACCGCTCTTCCCTTGTGGCCGCACAGGATGGTTTGAAACCTGGATTTAGATGCTTAGTAAGAGAATAATAATTTCTTCCCACAAGATTATTGTTACTCAGATTTAACTGGCCTTTTATTTTCCCTATAATGCAAGTAATGCTGTGTAAACTCTCCAGACAGTACCCCTGAATCGGTGGTGTGATTATGTGTGATTTTTATTAATTGTCCTGAGGGATAAGGAGCGGTGGGAAAGGCTGGTGAGTTCTTTTTTTTTTTTTTTTTTAAGGCTGGTGAGTTCTTAACTTAGTAAGATTTCTTTACAACTGCCAAAGGGTTCTATTCCAGGTACCTGGACAGTGCTGCCTTCTGCCACTCTAAGGGAATGCTCCAGGAGGCATTACTTAGAATGTTAATTTCTTTAACTTTTCAGCTGACAATAAAAAAATACTAGTTCCTCTTCCCCAGTTGATTGAGCTAGTAGGATCTGTGAGCCTTAATCCAGTCAGAGCTGGAACATGGCTTTCTGAGTCCCAGCAGAGGCAGCAGCGAGGTTAGTACTACAAGTTGCCCGGGGACTATGATTTCTGGCTTTTCATGACGCACAAAGCTCTGAGCCTGCTTTCAGCCCTGAGCGTATGATCTTTTATTTTTGCATAATTTATGTTACCAATGAATTTACTTGTGTAGTTGGTAAGCCTGTTATTCACTAGGGAATAGACTGAAGTCTCTTGCTCATTAGTTAGTTCTACCTGTATATATTCTTGGCCCCAACTCTAAGTAGATGAGCATTTAACATTAAGTTCAAGCTCAAAGCAGCCCCTCTTCTTACAGGAGAATTAATTGGATTCCCTCTGGTTTTACATTTTTACCTGAACGACTCCACATTCTAGGAGAAAAGCCAGGGAGCTGTGTGAACCGCTGTGCCCGGATAGGTTAGCTGTGAGGAAACACTACAGAGGGTCACGTCTTGTAGTTTCTCTGGGGAATGTTTTTGGTTTATTCAGTTGTTTTTCTTCATTCTTTGTCATAGATGGTTTACCAAAGTAACCCTTGTTTAAAAAGAACATCACCTGCTGCTATGGCCTTCTTTGCCTTTCTAACCTAGCTTACTAAAAACAGTTTGTGTATTAGGGTTAGGTTTAGGGTTTAAGGCTTAGGGCTTAGGGCTAGGAAAAATTTTTTTAAAAGTTTGTGTAGAAAACACCGACAACTCTTCACATCAGACAGGTGCTTCTAGCTCGCCTGAGGGGAATTTCTCCTAAGGAATTCCCTTTATTAAAAAGTGTTTATTTGTTTTGTTTTCATGATTATGTCAGGCTGCTCCCTTATTTCCTGGGTTAATAGTCAAAGTGTCATGATTTGCAGCAGAATTTTTATCTAAGCTTATTTAAACATCTCTGATTTCTGAACTGCCTTCTTATCTTTCATTGATATGCGTGCTGTGACTACAAACTGATTTGAATATTAGCCTAAGGAGAATTAGGAGAGGAAGGACGCCTCCTGCAAGTCCTAATGCATTCTGCAGCCAGGGATACAGTGTTGGGCTTGTCCTTGTCCCGGCTCCTCTCCAGGTGGGAACTGACCGGTGCACCTGTGGAGGTGGAAACTGCAGTTAATGCGGAGGTGAAGTGAACACAGTGGTGTGGACAGTGTGGCTGGATCAAGGCCAGCCCAGTGCAACCTGAGCAGAAAACAGTGCCCTGACTGTCTCCCCTGCTGCCGTCATGAGCAGGCACTGGCAGGGACCCTGAGGTTGAGCAGTTTAGCTCTTGTCTACATAGCTTGAGAAGCCATTAGAGTCTGCCCTTCAGATTGCTGTGGAACTAGTGACATGGTGTCCACTGAGTAGCATGGTGCATGCCCGCAGGATGCCTCTCCCAGGTGAGGCACAAGGGGACAAAGAGTGGCCAGGGTGGGATGAGGAGTCCAGAGCTCGGTGGTAGGCTTTTACTATCTGTGGAGGGTACTTGCCCTGCTGGCTCAAATAATAATCAATTCTTTAAAAAGTTCCAGTGACTAAAATTGGTTTTTGTTCATTATTGTGGGCAACCAACTTCAGGTCAGAAGCAAAGCCCGAGTGTTCATATTCAGGCGGCGGTTCTCGTTGCATCGTCCTTGAGGACCACGGGCCTCTGTTCTGAAGAAGCAGTTTGGGGCAGGTTGGTTGTTTTCCCCACTTGAAGTGTAGCTGGGTAACTTTGTTAAAACTTTGAAGGGAAACCTGGGAAAGAAAGCCTTTATGTTGAACTTAGATTCAAAAAGGAAGCTGTTGAGCAAGAATAGACAAAAGAAGCTAAATTGGTTATCTTGTTTTTGATGTGAATGGAGCTGTTCATTGGCATAGATTCAGTATCCCTAACCCTCACTCACAGTTCCTCTCTGTTTTGCAGAGTTCTCGGTATAATTTTAGCGGCTGTCTGCAAATAGCCAATGATCTCCTCCTTTTACAGTTTTGGGGAGTTTTGCCTGGCTCACTTGTTACTGAAGAGGAATCCTGCCATGTTCTTCCAGCACTTCATCGAATGTATTTTCCACTTCAATAACTACGAGAAGCATGAGAAGTATAACAAGTTCTCCCAGACAGAGAGGTCAGTGGGGCCTGGGAGAGCGGGGTCAGCTGCTCTGTACGTGTAGCTGGGCCCAGCCCGCAGCCCATGGATTCCTAGTGGGTTTGTTCCTTCTTGTGGGGCCATGCAGGAAGATCCACTCGTGCAGTAGTCCTAGTAGGGACTACTAGGTGCATGTGAGCACCGGTGGACAGCCGTGAGATGCTGGTAAAGACCTGCTCCTCCTGGCCCACATGAGAAAGTAAAATTGTCCTGTTTTGCCATAGAGAGAAGCGGCTTTTTTCACTGAAGGGAAAGACACACAAGGAGAAACGAATGAGAATCTACAAGTTTCTTCTAGAGCACTTCACAGATGAACAGCGATTTAATATCACTTCCAAAATCTGCCTTAGTATTTTGGGTAGGCATATTGTGTTTGGGATAAAATGTCTTTTTAAAAATGAAATACTGTGTTGCTGATGGCCTAGCAGATCTGGAGCAAGTGGGACCCAGTCCTACTGGAAGAGCCCTTTTTGTCCCTCTTGGACGCCACCTGTGCCCGTGCAGGGCCAGGGCCCTTGCAGCCCAAATGTGCTGGCCAGCTCTGAGGGCCCCGCCCCTCCAAGGCCAGACTTCCTCAGACACCGTGTTTGTCTCTCTCTCAGCGTGCTTCGCCGACGGCGTCCTGCCCCTGGACATGGAAGCCAGTGAGCTACTCTCAGACACCTTTGAGGTCCTCAGCTCAAAGGAGATCAAGCTTTTGGCAATGAGATCAAAACCCGATAAGGACCTCCTCGTGGAAGAAGATGACATGGCCCTGGCAAATGTAGTCATGCAGGAAGCACAGAAAAAGCTCATCTCACAAGTGAGTGTGCTGTCTCTGTTGACCCGGTCACGGCTGACGTGCTGGTCTGCCGAGACTTGAGGTCGTTCTTAGCAGTGTCCCTAACTCACTCACATGGTGATGGTGCTCCATCTGTGCTTCGGGCTGAGCTTCTGTGACCCGGGGCCCATTCCACTTGCCTGCCTGGATGGGCCCCAGGCCTCGCAGGCCTCCTCTGTCCGAAGTGCACTGCTTAGCCCCTCGTCCTCATATCCCTCCCTCTTTCCCACAGTCTTCTGTTGGGGACAAGGGGCCCGGAGCTTCCCCAGTCCGGAGTCTCGCACATCAGGCACATTCTCCTTCAGCCAGCGAGTGTAGAAACGGGTTTGAGTCACCTTAGGGGGCAGCTTATTGTAGTTCTCCCCAGGCCCCAGGCTCCTGCACTAGCCTGGCTTGCTAACTCACATTTCCCACGTGAGCCCTGAAGGCTTTTGAACCTGAAGAAATTGACTGACTGCATTCCATGCATTCGTTTTAGCTTACAGATGCCTCTCTCTTACGTTTGTACTGGGTCTGCATTTATGTAAGTCTGTGCCGTTTCTGGCAGCTTCCGCCACGCCCTTTCTGTGTCTGGGTTCTCTCGGTTCCAGGCTGTGCAGCCCCTTGCTGTGGGAGTAGTCTTTCTGCAGTTACACATCTGATTGCTTTAATCTCCTGCTTAAAGCAGATGAGAGGCAGGTTGAGTGCAGGGGGCAGTGGGGAACTTTGGGGTGGAGGGTTGCGGGTGGTTCTAGATCATGGTGTTGTTACTCAGTGTGTATACTCAGCTCATTGAGCATTCACTTATTATATCTAAGTTATACCTCACTAATGTTATATTTAATAAGTAGGTTGGTGGCTTTCTCTCATCTGAATAAAATTCTGATTTTTCAAGCCCACAAAACTTACATGTACTGTGCCACCCGCACCCCATTGCTTCTCTGCATGCTCCCCACTCTGAGCTCTCCATTCCAGATGACCACCCATCACTCGGGTGGGAGGTGCCTCCCGCCTCTGTGCCTTGGCACGCTGCTGCGTCCATCTATGGTGCCCACTCCCACCCACCCTCCCGTCCCACAACCTGATCCTACGCATCCTAAGACCATCTTTTCAGAAAGCCTTCCCTGATTTATACTCCTGTTTACCCTTCCTTCCTGGTATCCCTGTCCCGTAAGTCCTTAACACCCCACCACTTGTCCCGATGTGGCACACAGCAAAACACAGACTTCTAGTCTGGTCTAGGTAGAAGTAACTTGAAGGCAAGAATTCTTGGCTTCCTTTCAGATCCTCAGAGCCTGGCTTTGTGTCTGGTTTAGAGAAGACATCTGATAATATTTGTTGAGCGAATGCATTTAAGTCACTCTCTGTACCATCTGCTTGGACTCAGATTTATTAAATTGTTTATTTCTCTACTATTGTCTTCCTGTTTCAGGAACTCTGATTAGACTTTTTAGAAGTGAGTGGTTTACAAACAGGGAACGTATACCCATGACTTGAAATAAGAAAAAGAATGCTTTTCAGATTCAGAATAAGTCTTGCGCAGATGTGCAACTATAATGAACTATTTTTAATTCTAAGAGATTCATTGCAAAACAGTTGTGGTTAGTGATCATTCATGGTAAAGAATATGAAGGCTTGGTCAAGCCACAGACTATATAAATGCATAACACTTTTCTAAATATGTGCAAAGTTACACCAAAAAAGAGGATGGGGGTGCAGGCATGACTACCTTTTTGCTTGGCCATTTGGACGGTGGTCATTTTACCTACAGGAGCGAAGTGTCTCTGGGAAGCTACAGTTGAACTCGTTTTCATTCCAAAGGGAGGCTGCTAAGTGGGAGATTGAATGTGGACCCAGGGGTCTGTGGTGGGTTCCTGTGAGATTTGGAGCTTTTTGTCAAGTTATTCAACATGTTTCTAGTTCCTTTCTCTTGTTTAGAAAATAAGGATACTTTATCTTCGTCTGACTTTACAAAGCTTCCCATGTGTTCTGAGGTGATGCTTAAGAAGCCTCCAGGACAAAAGTGATGTGTCTTATACAATTCCCAGTACTGTAACCAAAAATGAAAAATACACAACATTTAGTACACTAGATCCGCTAGGCTAAAAGAATTAGACCAAGGGAAAGTCTCTGTCTTCAGAACTCGGTGCATGTAAAACATGCCTTTGTGTTACTGCAGGTTCAGAAGAGGAATTTCATAGAAAACATCATTCCCATCATCATCTCCCTGAAGACTGTGCTGGAGAAGAACAGGATGCCGGCTCTGCGGGAGCTCATGGCCTACCTCAGGGTAAAGGGGACCTTGCACTTTGTGGTCGGTGTCTCCCACTCCCCGGTCCATACTCTGGCAGTCACGATAATGTAGTTTCTTGGTGAACCACTAGAATTGAAGATGCCTCAAAATCAGCATTAGGTTCTTTTAGAACTAGACCAGCCTGACAGGCCTTTGACCATGGGGAAGAAGAGAGTTTGGCCGCAGCTTCCACGGGAGCTGGTTCTGTTTTGAGCAGTTGAGTTTGTGAAGAGCTGACCCTCTGCTGAGCACTTGTATCCTTGATCAGCCAAGGATGTACCAAGACTTTCTCAACTGGGGTCGAGAGCAAAGTCATCATCTCAGGTCATTCTGATGGGAGGTAAAGTGGAAACTGGTCATCATGATTAATTTGGGGATATGTACCATTAACACTGTCTTGTTTATGAATCAAGACCTAACCGCCCACTCACAGCAGCCGCTGGGGAACACAGCAGAGCCGCTGCGCTCCCGACCTGGTGGGGCCCGGCGAGCAGCCAGGACATGGACTTGCTGGGCAGACATCAGTGATGCCGCGGTCCTCCCGGCAGAGTCTTTCCACCAGAAATAAATGCAGTACTTTTTTCCTTTCTCTGTTTACACTATATGCTATTTTCTTCCTCAAAAAATGCATCATTTTTCTTCAAGAAGAGCTACCAGAAAATTTCATTGAATATAAATTTCAGATAGCTCTGTATCCTAAAGAAGTGAAGGTAGGAAAGATAGATTCATTGTTTGGAAAAAAATGAAAACTTCCAGTTCTTATGTTTTTATTGCCTTGTATTAAACCTCAGAAAAGAAAAGAAAAAAGAGCGTAGACCCTCAGTGAGTACTTGAACACCATAGAAAAGTCAGTCTGCCCGTTTCGGAGCACACCCCGAGGAGGCCACCTCTGAGCAGCTGCCTGATTTGCATAGCACAGCACTTGTTCACTTAAAACCCTCAGTGCGCTCCTGCGCCCTGAGGAACCACTCTGATGTCGTGGGGACAGTTCGTTTACTTCCTTCCCTTTGCTGGGACTAGCTGGGGCTATGGTATGTCTTTTCCTCCCTCTAGTACTGTGAGCTGAGGTGGTTGCTCTTAGCAAAGAGGCTCTGTTCGTAGCCGCCCCTTTCAGACCTGAGCATGTTTCTACCGTGAGGGATGGCACAGGTCTGTGTCACATCTCAGAAGAGGGCACAGGGTGGGATTGAAAGCCATCTTGCAGTCCTCTGAGAAAGTGGGTGTGGATAGATGGACTTGTAGGCTGCACTGCTTCCTGTACCTCATTTCCGAGGCCCTGTCTGAGCCAGGCAATGCCATGTGTCACTACCCACATACCCTCTGACTTGAATTCCTGAGGGGCCTGTGTTTGTAGCACTACAAGGTCCTCTGAACTGGTGGTGACCCTGAACCAAGCCAGACCACCCAGATACGTCACTCTGCCCATGGCAGAGCCTTCAGGAATAGGAAGGGGGTGGCTCTTGATGACAGTTCTGTGTCCTGTTAAAGTTCTGCTTTGGGCTAAGATTGTGCAAGTCCAGTTCTTTTTCCCACCAGGAACCTGGGGAATTTCCTGTGAACCGGCAGATAGACAGTAAGCTTCCCAAGAGATTACAACTCTTGAGTTATCCTCTCTCCTTGTTCTCACTTCCTTGTGTGGTTGAGTGCAGCCAGTGTTTCCTGGGGAAATACCACTGCGGCAACTTGTCAATTGCTGGAATAGAAATAGTCCTCAGCCAAATAAGTCTTACTTGTCCTATTATTATTTGTCAAGTCGTGTTGGAGAGCTTATTTATTTACTCACACAATCATGAAAGTATGCCTCTGTGTCTGTTTTAGGAGGTGATGCAGGATTACCGAGATGAGGTCAAGGATTTCTTTGCAGTCGACAAGCAGCTGGCATCAGAGCTTGAGTACGACATGAAGAAATACAACGAGCAGCTCGCCCAGGAGCAAGAGCTGGCGGGACAAACAGATGCGAACAGGGTGGCGGAAGGAGCTGCTGGGGCCCAGGCCACACAGGTAGATGAGCTTCCACCTTAGTCTGACCCTCCTCTCTAGTCTGCTCTCTGCTGTACATGGGAGCAGAGGTTGGTTTGCGTTAGACTTCAGGGATGTTGCTTGTGGCTCACTGCGTTTGTTACTCGTGACAGTCCGGACCTGGGTCACAGAGGCATCCCTTCCCTTAAGGCCCTGTCTCTGAACTTGTCTGGGAAGTCATTATAATGATAGTTTGGGGGACTGTGGAAGTGCCCAGGAAGCAGGCTGGCAGCAGGGTTGTCTGACCTGTGACCGGAGTGATCCACAGATGACGAGTCGCCTTAGGCTGCCGACCTTGCCTGCAGCCTTTCCCCCAGCGTCCTGAGAACATGCCATGGCATTGGGGAGGTTCTAGGTGAGCAGGTGCAGCGTGCTTGCTTCCCTGGGAAGTCCAGCCCGATCTGCCACCTTAAAAAGGGTGATGACAAACTAATGTTCTTCTTCCCTTTAACAGCACAGCCTCTGCATGTGGCAGCCTGCCCCCAGTGCTGTTTCCAAAGAGAAAGTTCTACTTGCCCTAGGCTGGCATGCTTTAGAGTAGATAACTATGGACTTGCTCCTAACATGTAGAGATGCCTTTTTTTCCCCAAGTGTTTGAAAGTAAATAGTCTTACTCTTCTCTGACAGGGTGCTCTGAGTTCAGAAATAATGCCAGCTCCTGGTGGCCAAGAAAAGGCCACCACACCCCATAGCGTGAGCCAGCCCTCAGCACTCAGGTCAGGCGCTGACCAGGCACCGCCTTTGCCTCTCTCACCTGAAGCTGGGCAGTTGAAGAGGTTACTGCCCAGAAGCAGGTAGGAGCCCACAGAATGAATGAGTTTGCTATTCCCCACTGCATGCCTGTGCAGCGTGAGCGTGACTGCTGTGTGTTCACTGGTATCCCGCTCGGCGCTCTCCCTTTCAGATTGGAAATGAGTGTGGCTGAGGGATGTGTCTGAAAGAATGGGTGGTGACTAGTGTTTGCACTGTCTGCATGTCCGTGCATGTCCTCCACAGGTCCATGTCTCCAAGCACCATTGCCATCCTGAATTCTGTCAAGAAAGCCGTGGAGTCTAGTAGCGGCCGTCGGAACCGGAGCCTGGGAGTGTTGCCCTTCCCTTTAAATTCTGAAAGCCTGGACAGAACACGCGTGCGCAGTAAGTCCTTCAGCAGCTCCTGGGACTCAGAGAACTGCGTGCTGCTCTATCTCACAGACAGTGAATTTACACACTGAAACACAGAGCAGGCTCGTTCTCATTGCTTTCAAAATACCTTTGTTTTATTGTCTTGAAAACAAAAATCTTTGATTGGGGACTTCAGATCATAGGTAATGAAACAAGGTATGTTTGTGATAAAGGATTTGGAAAACATTGTGAAATAGCAAACTCACACATAGTAGTGAGGTGTTTATTCTCCTAGTCTTTCTGCTCTTCACACCTGTGTGCTTGGTTTTGTTTCTAAAGTTGGGATCTCACATGCATTGTTTTATAACCTGCGTGCACACTTCTCATGGCAGTGGAAGCCTTCCATGGACCTTCCTTTCCGAACTTCTCTTCTGGTCGCTGTGCAGCATTGTATCGTGGAAAGGACCGAACTCATTTATTCCTAACCTACTTTTGGATATGTCCATGTTTTTCAGGTTTTTAAAATAATGTCATGATAAATATCCTTGCACATATAGCCTTATATGTGTGTAATCTTTAAGACTAATTCCCAACACTCGGAAGCCATGAATATTCTTAAAACTTTTTTTTTTTTTTATAAATTTTTTTTTAATTTTTTATTTATTCATTTTAGAGAGGAGAGGGAGAGAGAGAGAGAGAGAGAGAGAGAGAGAGAGAGAAAGAGGAGAGGAGAGACAGAGAGAGAGAAGGGGGGAGGAGCTGGAAGCATCAACTCCCATATGTGCCTTGACAAGGCAAGCCCAGGGTTTCGAACTGGCGACCTCAGCATTTCCAGGTCGATGCTTTATCCACTGCGCCACCACAGGTCAGGCTCTTAAAACTTTTGATAGTGTCAAACTGCCTTCACCATTTTCTCCATATTGTACTCCTGCCAATGGCCCACGAGTGTCCCCTTCTTAGAAACATTGGTTTTGTTTTTCTTTTTCTTTGTGGAGCTTTATAGACCAAAAATGGTCATGGTTTTAATTTCCATTTCTTTGAAACCTAATGAGAATGAATGGACATTGTCTCTCATGTTTATCATTTTGTTGTATCTTTCTGGATTACCTCTATAAGGACACTTTATACGGGATATTAACATTATGGTGTGTCTTACAAATATTTTTTCTCAGCCCTGCTCTTTGATGTTTTGGGTTTTGAACAGATAAAACTGTCTCATTTTATCCTAGCATCGTCATACAGTTTGGAGCAGGAGTCCAGTGGAGCTATTGACCATATAAACAAACGAGCGATCAGCACCCCTGCTCGTAAGTAGCTAACACGTGTGAGCGCCACTTGCTCTCCTGCCATCATTGTGTCTGCCAAAGTTGCCTTAAAACTCTTCTTGTCGCAAGAGTTCTTGTATCAGATGAAGGCTCTCTGATGCTCAGCAGCAGTGTCATGAATTGTGTCAGAAGGGAAGTTTTATAACACTCCAGTGAGCACAAGCTGAGCATCCAGAGCTCGTCCAGGTGCTTTTCCCACTCACCCAGTCACACTGCCCACAGCCGAGGTGTCCTCACCTGACAGGTGACCCCGAAGTAACTTCTCTGGGCAGCACGGTTCTTGCCATTCTAGAGCCGACCTTTCCTCACTCCTACCTGGCTCCCAGGGTATTTGGTCTGCTCAGCCAGCCCTGCGTTGTAGCCATTTAAGTGTTGGCTCTAGTAGGCAGCTGTCACTAAACTCCGCTCTGGAGCAAACATACTTGAGCGTCAGTGTGCGTGGAGGACCCCAGGGCCAGCTGTGCTGAGAGCCTGTGTAGGCACACTTCCTCCGGGTGGTGATCCTGGTGTCCTGGTCTCTCCTTTGATTTCAGAGAGGAGGTGAGGTAGAAGTACAGTTAGTGTATGTTCCCCATGACTTTGTTTATAGCTTCTTATTGTTTCAAAGCCCACGAAAACCAGTATTTTGAGAAAATGATTACAGTATGAAGAAATTCTTTTGTCCCAAATCTGCACTGTAGTTTGCACACGTCTCTGTATGCCTCCCACCTGGGCTGTCACCACCCGCACCCCAGCCATGGGCGGTCCTGTTCGAGAGCTGGCACAGGGCCTGCTCCTCCCTGCATGGGGCTTTCATGGGATGTGACCTCATCTCAGAACACCCCCTTCCTTGTTACCACCTCTCCAGCCCTCAGAAGAAGCACTTCCTAACCTTCAGACTAGACTAGGTGCCCTCTCTCATTCTCAGCACTCACCACACTTAATAATTGCCTGTCCTTGCTGTTTGTCTCTGAGCTGTTAGATTCTTCCCTAGATCTTCCAGGCTGACCACAGTGCCTGGAGCACGGCAGGTGTGAATAAATGTTCATTTCTGATGAACTGAATGGCAGAGCTGGGGTTTGAACTTGTTTTCTGATTCTGATTCTGTATTCCTTCCACAGGCTCATTTCTTTATTATTATTATTTTTTTTTTTCTGAAGTGAGAATCAGGGAGGCAAAGAGACACACTCCTGCATGCGCCCAACTGGGATCTGCTTGGCAAGCCCATTAGGGGGCGATGCTTAGCCCATCTGGGGCATTGCTCCACTGTAATCGGAACCATACTAGCGCCTGAGGCAGAGGCCATGGAGCCATCCTCAGTGCCCAGGCCAACTTTGCTCTGTGGGAGGGGAAGACAGAGAGAAAGGGAGGGGGAAGGGTAGAGAAGCAGATGGGTGCTTCTGTGTGCCCTGGCCAGGAATCGAACCCAGAACTTACACCCGCTGGGCTAATGCTCTACCACTGAGCCAACCGTCCAGGGCCCATGGGCTCATTTCTTTCACAGTGCTAATCTTGGGCATATATTGCAAGATGAGAAGGGTGCTAAGGTGTTCTTTAGCAGAATGGAGCTGCAAAGCAACAAGCCATTTATTTAGTCATGCTGGGCACTACTGTGTTGTGGTTACTCGCCTGGTGGTCCTGGTGCCTGTGAAGCCCTTATAGGGTTATAGATAGTTGTCATCCAAGTCCACCTTTAAGGGAGATAAAGGGATGAATACACTCCTCCCCCATCTCCTCAGATGACAACTGATTCATGACAGCTTTTGTCATAAAAGCAGTGGGTAATTTTGGGTTCTTGTATATTGAACAGATGTCATGTTATATATGTAAAAAATTCAAGCTCTTTCACACATAACAGTTTTCTGTGTGTTCTGTGTTCCTGGCTCACGGCACCCGAGTGCTTCTATTTTTGCAGGTAGGTGCCATGCGCCTGCAGACAGGAAGAATGCCTCAGTGCAGCTTTGCGCATGCCTGCGGGGCGCTGGCTCCGCCCTCACCGGTTTCCTAGCAGCTTGAGCTCCTCAGCAGGGGAACCTGACCTGCTGCTTAAGGCGGCCTGCACCACGTGTGAAGGGGTCTGCACTGAAAATGAGGCTTTTGGGTGTCCCCAGGGATTCTTCTCTAAGCTCTTAAATGTTGAATCCTGGGGGTCTCTTTTTCCTCTGAACCAGGATGAGTCTTGATGAAGGATCTCCTATTAGCCCTTCTTCCTGGGAGGATTTATTGTAAAAGACTCAGTTGTGTTTTCACTGTACCGTAATTTATAAATACAAATGCTGTTGATAGCTCTTAGTGAGGCAACTGTCAGGAGGTGGTCTCAGTCCTACGAAACCAATAGGAAAAAGGATACCAGCTCTACCTTTCTGGCACAATAGGGGTACTTGGCATGAGTCAAGTGGTTTTGCTGAATGGAAATGAGTACTTTTCAGACCTAGACATTAACAGTCTGTGAGGGGCTAGCGAGTCCTTCTGCCTAATGTAACTTGGGCAGCAGAGACACTGCTGCCTCCGAGCCTGAGGGGCTACAGGTAGGCAGGGGCGTCGAAGAGCTCCTGCTTTGGTGCTTTGAGAAGGTTGGAGACTTACTACCTGGATGTCCACAGGCTTCCCAACGGGAAAAGGAATGTGGACGGTGGGAAGACACCTCCCAGAATCAGGAACTGAGCTGAGTGGCAGGGCTGAAAATGCAGTTCTCTGCCACCGTCTGTTACCATGGCTTGGGTAGCAGGCACACAGCACTGCGGACGCACTGAGGGGCATGCTGCCTGGCCTGGAGAGGTCTGGTCGGCACTCCTGGGGAGGCTCCAGGGGAAGGGACACGAGTGGGAGCTGTGCTGCTCACAGAAGGAATGGTGTGCTGTGGCTGGGGCAGGGAGGGCACTCCAGGACTGCTGTGTAGACTGGAGAACAGTCATCACATACTGCAACCTGCAGCGTGTGTGCGGCTGGGCTTTGGGAAGGTGGCTGGGCCAGGCTGCACAGAGGTTCCATTTTTGGCCCTCTTATTACTAAGCCGTCAGGATACTTGAGCAGGGCAGTAACCTTACCAGATCTTTAAACAAATTGCCTCTAAGTAATGGGGGTAAATAAGACATAGGGGTCAGTAGCTAACAAATCACAGTAGTTGCTAACATAGCTTTAGCACTTATCAGGGATCCCCAAACTTTTTACACAGGAGGCCAAATTCACTGTCCCTCAGACCATTGGAGGGCCACCACATATAGTGCTCCTCTCACTGATCACCAATGAAAGAGGTGCCCCTTCCAGAAATGCAGTGGGGGGGGGGGGCAGATAAATGGCCTCAGGGCCGCATGCGGCCCGCGGGTCGTAGTTTGAGGACGCCTGATTACCTTGTACAAAGTACTGTGTTGAGAGCTTACCATGAATGGCTGCTTTAATCCTGCAGCTCCCGAGGTCAGTACATTTGTATCTCGTTTTAGAGGCAAAGAAATGTGAGGTTCTTAGTCATCCCCACAAAGGAAAGACACAGGGCAAGAATTCAACCCAGAGCCAGTGCCCTGCACTGTGCTCTCCCGCCTCCTGAGGGTGGACTGGAGGAAGGGAAGCCGCGGGTGGTGGGTCGGGGTGAGACAAGTGGAGGCTCAGAGGCAGGGGAGGATGCGGAACAGGGAGGTGCAGGGACGGGCGATGTTGCCGACTAGATGTGGGCAGGAGCTCGGACGCCTGGCATCTCCAGCTCGGGGAGAGCCTGACCGATGTGCACAGAGGAGCGAGGGGACAAGAGGAAATGCAGGCTCAGGAGGGAGCTCTGCTGGGCGGGGTTGCTGGCACATAGGCAGGAACTGAAAACGCGGTGGGTGCTCAGGCAGCAGCAGTCTGAGGGGAGGGGTTCGAGAAAGGGAGCCAGGAGGCCACCACATGAAGAAGGAAGATGAAAGTCATACAAAAAGGTCAGATAAATTGAAGTGTGGTCAGTGGGGCA
Organism: Saccopteryx leptura; assembly: GCF_036850995.1. Taxonomy (NCBI): domain Eukaryota; kingdom Metazoa; phylum Chordata; class Mammalia; order Chiroptera; family Emballonuridae; genus Saccopteryx; species Saccopteryx leptura. Next base: position 377,259,927 of record NC_089504.1, on the reverse strand, counting down.
GCTGGATTTGACAGTGGCTGTCACTGACAAAGGTTGAACGAAACCGCGGCAGGAACGCCGTAACTGACCTTGCTCAGGTGACTGCATTTGGTGTTTGTCTCATGGCTTTTCATTAACCCTGCTGTTCTCCCTTGACCCAGGGACCATGGCTAATGTCACGTTTGAAGCCGGAGTCAGCTACATAGGCACACCCCAGACGCCCTTTGCAGCCAAAGGCAAGTGCCCTTCCTGTCACATACGTTAGCCAACCTGGAGTTCTGGGAAATCTGATTTTTTGTGTTTGACTCTTTCAGAGCAAATGGAAGCCCCGAATCAAGACAACATTTTATGTTTATCATTGCCTGATAAACCGTAAGTTCAGCGAGTTTCCTTTGCGGTAGTTTTGTCAGCTATTTCTCTCAGTTCCAGAATGACTGACTGTCCTCTCCCTAGGCCTCCGCAGCCTCAGCAGTGGAACGTGAAGTCACCAGCCAGAAACAAAGACAACCCAGTCTCCAGCCGCAGGTCACTCCGAAAGACCCCCCTGAAAACAGCCAACTGAACAGAGTGGCCGAGGGGCTATCAGGAAAGGTATCCTGCCTGTGGGAAGGCGGACACAGCACTCCCCTCACCCCTGGGGGTGCTTTCATTATGTGATTCCAGCGCTAATTGTTCACCCATATAGCTGGCCAAGCTTTTAAATTTCTTTTGAAATATGTGGTAAGATTGTAATATAATAGAGAAATGCCTCAGCTATTTAATATTTTAACTTTCCTCCATTTGAAAGTGTCAGGCCCACTCTCATGAGCTGTATTCTGGTCCTGAAGGAACACATGCCTGCTTTCCTTTGTATAAAGCCAACCTCTGTTAGCTGGTTTCAGTTTTCTTCATAGAAATTTCCCATACCTAAGACAAGATTTTTATTGTAATATTTTCTTATTTATGAATGACACATTTTTAAAAGAGTGTACAGCTTTCTAAAATAATAATAAAGGTTAAACATAAATACAGCCTAGTATTCTGTTGCAATGGAAGTTTCGTACCTTTAGAACAGGGCTTTTATTGGCACTCAATTTACATAAAATGTTTAATAAAAAAAAATCTTTCCTATTAGGGAAAAAAATAATGAGTTTGTTTTTAAGGTTCAGTGTCCTCTCCCTTCATCCCGACACTGTCTGCTTCCTAACAATAGACGTCCCCTCTAAGTGTATAGATATAGTCCTGTTTATGAAAAACTGCTTCATGTCCCTTCCCCTAATTGGCACTAATGTCAATTTGTGTTGATAGTCTGCTAAGGACTGCTCCCCAATGGGGGTGACCTTAGTCTCTTCTGTCGGCAGCTCCAGGTAACCTTAAAACATGTATGTCTGTGTTTTCACTAAGAATGCCCACTTGTTAATCCCAGAACTACAGAGCAGAAGTGCAGGGTACTGTGACAGTGCTTCTCATATAAAGTTGGTGGTTGGAGCTGAGGGTAGACTGCCCACTGCGCTCCCATGTGTGAACTCTGACGTGTGTGAATTTGTCATTGGACTTGTCACAGAGCTGCTCTTGAGTGAACACGCTTACTTCCAATTCACGCAGCCGGTGGGGGCAGCCCCTAGGTGTACTTACCTAGACAGTGTGCTAGGAGGAAAGGACAGAGCCAACATGAGAGGAAATAAAACAATGAGGCAAAGATTTTTTTTAAAAGCTTTTATAAATGAGGTTTAACAAATACCAACTTACAGGTGTGTTAGTCCAAGTCTGCCACCTCTATGTACAGCGACAGTCACGCCAGAGGCCACACAGCCAGTACAGGCCTCGGGTCCTTTCTGTCTATCTCACCGTAATAGGCAACTGCTTCCCAGACTTCCCATTTCCCTTCTCTCCTGTCAGACCCAGTTCACGTGGCACTAAAGGTAGGCTTCAGGGCACAAGGAGGGAGGCGGTAAGGCCGCCCCACCACTGTGACAGCCAAGATCAAGGCTAGAGGGTGAATTCCCAACAATGAGAGAAAGCAGAAGCTATCCTTTTCTCCCAGGAAGAGGAAGATGAGGGGACAGTCCTAATTCTAAGGATTCGAGACAACTGCAAAAGACAGGTACCATCAAGCAATTATGAAAAGTTGCCAACTGCTGTCAGTGACCCACAGCAATGCATTTCACATCACTTAGAAAAGCCAACACAGGTCTCAAGTCTTCAATTTTAAAACCTCCAAGTATAAAAAGTTAAGATAATGAAATTTAATCTCAAGATGACTATGTTCTATATAAAAACTATCCACTACGCACTCAGGGAACCCAAGGTGCTGCTCTGAGAAGCTCCTCGCTTCAGTCACTTCCCGTCACGAGTCAGCACAGCCACGTGACATCTGCTCTGGAAGAACAAAGGCCTTTCAACGTTCCCACATCCCCCATAAAGTGAGCACTGTCTTGGATAAATAAAAACCTTAAAATCAAAGTTAGAAAACTGCCTTTGATTCAGGCACTTTGCTTCGGCCCCTGCCGGCCAAGCGCCACCACATAACAGTCTCCCGTGAAGGCAGACCGACCAGTGGTGTCTGGCGCTTTCTCCATGGCAAAGGGGAACGGTGGAATTCGTTTCCTTTGAAAAGATTATATAGTTGACAGACTGGTTCAAAACCGCCTTTGGTCCTGAACAGTCTTATGAACTACACAAATACATTAAATGAATTTGAAAACCAAATAGCAGTAGCTTTTGTTTCACGAGCTGTCCACAACCAAGAAGCTGTGTCCCACAGCCCCCGAGGCTGGGGAGCCACAGAGCAGACCCACCCTGCCTGAAGCGACGCCTTAGAACTGTCCTGGGCTGAGCCAAGTGCCTGTGTACATGAACCACATATTAAAGCTAATCGGCACGCAGAGCCGCAGTTGGACTTTAAGGGTGGGAGTGGACGTGTGGTCTAGCCTCAGAAGTCACTAGCCAGCACCCACTACCTCTCAAGCATAGGACTCAACCCCGGGAGCTGACTGACATGGTTTGCACACATATGTCTTAACAGCTTCTCTGTGTTCTTTGGCCATAGGCAGTTTAGTAATCCAAGGAAGAGGCAGTTCTAGGCTCCTCATGTTTCTTTTTGAGAGATGACAAATAGATTTTGACATTACTTAACAGGAAATTTTAAAGGTTTCCTAAGCAACAATGGTCTGACTTATCGATAGCACAAGTTCTCTTGTGAACAATGCTACATACAGCCCATGTGGAAAAGGAAGGTTCCAGAGCCTCCTGGAGAGGAGTCCCTGAGTTAAGATACTCTGAATACTGACATCTGCCAATGTAACACAAGTAGCCTGGAACTCCTACTGTAAGTTGAACTTCTTTTTCTTAAAAAAAAAAAATAGGTTATTTAACATTGTATGACAACATATTTACAGTTTAAATAGAAATTTTCGGTAACCAAAATACATGTTTAGCAAAAATTTAGAATGTAAAATTCTATAAAACACCCGCGGAAAAGTGGAGCATTTAGTACCATTTCACATTAGGCTGAGATGGAGGTTCTCCTTAAATTAACCCCTGAAACCCCATGAAGCAGGGTTCCCTACAGGTAAGAAGGCCCCTTCTTCCAACAAGCTTTCTGATTTTGGTTTTTATAAAATGCTGATCCAAAAAGATTCTCCAAGACAGATGCTACCACACTGATGGACAAAGCCTTTCAGAAGAGATGGTGCAGGGTGAGGCCAGGTGAGGCCAAGTCCTTGCATACAACGCCTCCTTTCTGGATTCACTGATGCAGACTCCAGCTGCATGGCTTCCTGCTGGGGCTCACGCCGCCAAGCCCCATGCTGCCAGCGTGACAGCTCCCTCGTCACCCTCACATGGTGCTCACCCTGGCTGATGACAGCAAGTGGCAAGTGAACTGGCTTCCTGGGCCCACAGTACCCAGCAGAGTCTGTGAGCAAGAGGTTCAAATTCACTCTAACAGTCGGGTGGGAGCCAAGCCAGACACAGACTGGGAGTCAGCCTCAGTGAACTCATTCCATTTCTTGTCCCTGTGTGCCCATCTTGAGGAAAATTCTTTTATCCACGTGGCTTGTTAAGAGTAAGAAAGGAGTAGCGGTCAACTTTGGCCAGAACAAGAAGCTTGTGCACGAGTGTGTAGCTCTGTCCAAGTGCACCTCAGTCCGAGCTGCTCTCTATAGAAGTTTCTAGCAGAGGTATTGGCATGTGCTCTCAGCCACAGTCACATCTCAGATCACAAATGATGACTTGTGTCTGAAGTCACCCTGCAAGGTCAACACAAAGTTAGAACACAGCCATCCTCTGTCTCTCGGGGCCTAGTGGGAGAGGGGCGAAAGGAAAAATGGCGGTCAAGTCGAACACACCATTTCCCTGAAGAAGAAACTGGCAAAACAAATCAAATGAATCATTCTTTTCAAGTAAAATCAAGAACCTGGAACTGTAAATGTCATTAGCATGGACATGTTACTGTGAAGAGTTAATGAAGGCAGGTTCTAGAATGTACTTTGGAAATTTTTTCTTACAGGATCCATTTGGCTTCCAAGGAGGAATGTCATTTTCCCTGGTAGGAAACACCTCAATTTCTACGTTTCCTAAGTGATACCTGCCCGGTTCCCTCACTCCGTACCTCCTCATCTGTCCTGATGTAGTTAACTCCATCCGGCTTCCCTGGATTCTTGTAACTGCGAGATAGGAGAGTAGTGCAGTGATTACTGGTTATATTCATGCCAACTTGGACTTCATTTTTTCTCCCGCAAAAGACAGGCTCACCTTTCCTCATTCTGTTTATTGTTGAAGTAACCACGTCTGTATGCACAGCAGATGCCCACGGTTATCAGGGCCAGTACGGTCAGGACAACCAGGACCCCTCCGATAATTCCACCAATGTTCAGGTCATCTGATTAAAGGAAGTTGGGGAAGAGAAGTTACCCACTACCCGCTCTTACAGAAGACCCTGAACCCACTGTGCCTCCTCCCTGCCTCTGTCCTGCTGTGTCCCCTCTGCCCCCACGCCTCCCCCAGCAGAATGCAGTGAAAACTCTCTCAGAACACACAGGACATCATAGTCCCTGATCTCACATGCAGAAAATACTGAGACCTCTCCAGTTCAAATGCTGTCACACTTAATACTGTATGTAGTAAGGGGCCTGGCCTTAGAGAAATCTTCTCGCTACATCCCTGAAAGTATTATTAATGGAGGAAATGGATACACTTTAAAGAGAGAATTAGGAACCAGCAGTCTTAAGGAAGAAAAATTCCCAATTTTCAGGGCTTCCCTTTGCTGTGGGTTATTTAGGGGGGGAAAGAGAGCTAGTTTCAAGCAGTAAAAATACACAAGATGAGAATATGGCCTTTCACTCCGCTGGATGCCTGGCCTTGTAGCTACAGCCCCTTAGTGCAAACCCTTTGACTCCCTTTCTCATTTCTGGATAGCGGGCTAAGGTCCTCAGTCCCGTTCAGGGTGAGCGTACTAGGGAATGTTTCCCTCTGCAAACAAACAATGGGAAGTGTGCAGGGGATATAGCAACAAAAGGAAGTGGCTAAAGTTCTCACTTCCCTTAGTGAAATGGTTCTCAATATGAGTACACTTAAAAATCACCTTGAAATTTTTTATTTTAAATCATCAATGCCCAGGCTCCATCCCTAGGGATTCAACAGGTCTTGCGCAAAGCCGAGGAATCTTTCCCCGACCCTAGAGCAGAGCTTCCCGAATAAGACAGCTGAGAAGAGTCCCCTGGAAAGCTACGTCGCACACAGACATTTCCTGACCTCCCCTGGAGACTGCTTCCATGTGTGTGGGAGAGGCCCTGGGATCTGAATGAAGCAGTGGTCCCAAAGGATTCTCATGATGGAACAAGTTTGGGAAAGACTGCTCGAGGGGTGGCTGCGCGTAGTGGGGAGGGACTGAGTCCCCAAGTGTTTCTGCCATGCACCCTCTGCCCTGTTCTGGCTCCACCCCGCCCCTTTGGGACCAATTCCGTAGAGACAGCGTCATCACAGAACAGGAAATTACTGGAGCTGACACCGTTTCAGCTTACTTCAAAATGGTTATAACTAGATAAATTTCTGAAGACTACACAACCTTATGTCTTTATCAATTACTAAGTAATGGAGTTCATTAAACTCAGTTATAAGTTACATAATCAGCCATGTTCCCAATACCAAAAGGCTCTAGAAAGTCTATTTGGAGGAGATAAACATATGGCAAGGATCACTTATTAGTCATTTAGCTGTTACTCAGAACTCTCATCTTCCTCCTCAATGTGCCCAAGCAGATTTGGGTGGATCCAGTCATCTACAGAAGAAAGCAAAACAGTTGTCTAAACTGATGGTCTAATACTAAATTTAAAATGTCCTAGTCACTTGCCAGTCTTCAAAGGAAATTGTTTCAAAAAAGAACTCACAGACTTCCATCTCCTGCTCCTCACACCTGGCTGAGCCCGCATCGTTGGAAGCGATGCAGTAGTACTGCCCGGAGTCGTCCTTGTGAACAGCGCTGAAAACCTGGGCAGGAAATCGCAAGGAAGCAATGGGCCCAATCAACAGGCAGAGCTCTAAGGGGAAGGGGCAGAGGAGGCTTCCCCCTGCCCACATGCTAAGTCCAGGACATGGTAAACGTCTGCCCATCCACTCCTGGCTTCCTCCGGTGTCCATGTCACTGTTAAGCTCTGTCCGGACACTTTCTCCTGGCACTCTTGTCCAGGAGCCCCTGAACAATACATCCCCTTTGGTATATGGAGATGTCAAACCTAGCAACATCCAGAATAAGATGCTGAGCTTAACTTTATTCAGGTAAAGGGACTCTTGAGAGTGATTATTCCTCTAACACTTCAGCAATACACATCAGAGGCTCCTATCGTATCACCGGCTGGTTACTCCACGTCGTTAGACCACATTCAGGGGACCAAGACGTAGCAGAGCCTCAGTGATCTGCTGCGGGGACAGTGTCCTCTGTTACAACCAACCTGGTCTCGTCTTTGACCCCCTCACCTCTTCCCACCAAGACTCCTGGATTATTTTGAACCAAATCCCAGACACATTTTATCCACAGATACTTTAATATGTATCCCAAAAAGATAGGGATTTTTTTCATCATAACTATAATACCGTTATCATGCTTAAAGCAATTAACACTACCTTAATTATCAAATATCCATCCCATAATCAAATCTCTCCATTGTCTCATGAACTTTACAGTTGGTTATTCAAATTAGGACCCTTTTCCTGCAGAATCTTTGATACAGATTTTTAGCTCCCATCTTAAAGTCTCATTATCTCTCCTAATAACTGCTCTTCCACAATAGGTTGCCCTCACCCCAGCAAAGATGTTTCCATCCTCAACTCTCAGTAGAGATCTTACCAGAGTGCCTGTTTCAGAGTTTAAGAGGAAAGAAGAATTCTGAAATCTGGGGATGGTTCTGGAGTCCTTTGGCAGGGGAATGTCATTGCGGTACCAGCTGTAATGAGGTGGGGGGTAGCCCTCCTTCTCCTGGCAGTACAGCGTTGCCATCTTGCCTACAGGCACGGACTTGGGTACTCTGCACACTGGAGGCAGTGGCTTCACTGTAGGAGAAATACAGGTTGGTGTTTAAAATCCGCAACATAGCTGAACTCTTATCGAAGCCCGCAATAAATCTGCTCCCCAAACAAGAAAGTCAGACAAAGGATTCTGCACCATTGCCATCCTATTGTCACACCTTCAGACTGTGATAGGCCACCTGAAATATGTCCTTGTAGCTCACCCTGCCCCTCAGAATATCCCAACAGCATGTTTCTAAGGCCTCTGTCTCCCGGAGGAGCACCTCCTACAGCTGGTGTGGAGAAGTGGCAGAAGCTTCACTTCCCTTCTCTCTTTCTACCCAACCATCTCAGGTCTCAAAGTCCTGCCTCCCCCCTAAGAGACAAAGCTATAGAAAGAAAAAAGGAAGGCTTGATCTTTTCCCCCCTTATACACAGATTCATGAGCCCTGAAAGGGGAACATATTTTAGTTGGACATGAGCCCCTACCTTGCACAGTCAATTCGATAACAATCTCGTCCATTTCTTTGCGGTCGTTTCGAGCCACCACCTCACAGCGATAAAGAGCTGAATCTGTTCGGGTCACATTCCAGATCTTTAGAGAGGTTTTTCCCAACATCTCTGCACGACCAGCCAAGTCACCTATAGGAAAGAAGACACAGCGCTAAAAGACTCTTTAAAAATATCTCTGCCCCCTGAAGAAGGTGGCTTATGGGGCCAGCGTCTGATGCCTCAGTAAGAAGACTACAGACTGGCTTCTATTTCTGTCCCTTTGTAATGGAGGTAAGCCCTCAGAGGACACCAAGCACCGGAACAGCACCTGGTGGTAAGAGGACTCATTACACGTGTCTGTTTTTAAAGCGTGGACCTTATTTCCTTGTCATCATTCTTAGCAGGGATGCCCACTAAAGACCAAAAACAAATCAAACAAATGGCATTAAATAAACCCCCAGCATGCCACAAATGGTGCTGGAACAACTGGATAGCCACATGCAAAAGAATGAAGTTGGAATCCTACCTCACACCATATACATCAAAGATCTTACTGAAGAGCTAAATCTATGAACCTCTTAGGAAAAAAAAAGACTAATTGTTATGACCTTAGATTAGGCAATTATTTCTTACACACGAAATCAAAGGAACAAGCACATACACACACAAGTTATTTTCACACCCACTAGGATAGCTAGAATCAAAAAGATGGCCTGACCTGTGGTAGCACAGTAGATCAAATGTCGACCTGTAATGCTGAGATTGCCAGTTCAAAACTCCCTTGCCCGATCAAGGGACATACGAGAAGCAACAATAAGCTGCTGCTTCCTGCTACTCCCCCAGATCCCTTTCTCTCTCTCTTTCCTTTCTCTAAAATCAATAAATAAGCCCTGGCCAGTTGGCTCAGCGGTAGAGCATTGGCCTAGTGTGTGGAAGTCCTGGTCAGGGCACACAGGAGAAGCGCCCATCTGCTTCTCTACCCTTCCTTCTCTTCTTTCTCTCTATCTATCTCTTTTCCCCTCCCGCAGCCAAAGCTCTATTGGAGCAAAGTTCGCCCCAGGCTCTGAGGATGGCTCCAGGACCTTCACCTCAGGTGCTAGAATGGCTCCAGTCACAACAGAGCAGCTGCTCAGATGAACAGAGCACTGCCCCCTAGTGGGCTTGCCAGGTGGATCCCGGTCAGGCGCATGTGGGAGTCTGTCTCTCTGTCTCCCTGCTTCTCACTTCAGAAAAATACAAAAGAATAAATAAATAAAATCATTTTTTAAAAAAGATGAACAATTACAAGTGTTCTTGAGGATGTAGGGAAGTAAATTGCTGAAGGAATATAAAATGGTACAGCCTCTTTGGAAAAGTTTGGCAGTTTCTTAAAAAAACAAAAACAAAAAAACTATACAATGCCACTATGATATGACCTAGCAATTGCACTCTTGGTCATTTATCCCCAAGAAATGAAAACTTGTGTCCACACAAACACCTGGACATGAACATGTGTAGCAGCATTATTGATAACAGCCAAAAGTGAAAATAACCCAAATGTCCATCAACTGACAACTGGATTTAAAAAATGTGGCCTGTCTACAATGAAACATTATTGATCCATATTTTATAAAACAAAGCACTGATGCATGCCACAACACAGGTGAACCTTGAAAACAATATGCTCAATGAAAGACGTCAGTCACAAAGCACCGCATATTGTATGGTTTGTTGATATAAGTGTCCGGGACAGGCAACTCCACAGAGACGAAGTAGATTAGTGTTGCCAGGCGGTGGGTGGGTCGGGCAGAGGAGATGGAGAAGGGCTGCTAGTGGGTCTGGGCTTGCTTTCTTGGGCTGATGGAAATGTTCTGGAATTTGACAGTAATGATGGCTGCATATCTTTGCTGATTATACTAACAACCACTAAGTATATACTTTATTTTTTTCTTATGTGTGTGTTTTTTTGAAGTACAGACTGTAAAAGAATGACTTTTATGCTACATAAAAATCTCAGTTTTAAAAATGTTCAAAGCATAAATACACAATGTAACACTTTCAAAGAAGCAAAAAGAACTTTAAGAATAACAAATAAGGGAAGGAGTTAGAAAAAATGACACAAAAAAGAAGAAACTAATTATCACTAAACCTGCTGTTTACTGAAAAGAATTTACCATAATATAATAAAAACAGCAAACTCTTATGATAGAGGACAAACATTTCTAAAGGCTTTTCTAATAGGAAGGTTTGTTATCCAGTGGCCATTAAGAGAGGATCAGAATTTACACATGTACGAAGTGGTAACCAAACCCATCAGGACGCTGTTGGTGTAGTCCTGTGCTGGGGCAAGGCAAGACAGAGTAGATTCAAGTCTTCCTCCAGCCCTCACGTTGTGTGTGGGAAATACTCCCCCACCCTGCCAGCTAAGAGGAAAGTGTGCAACTCCCAGAAACAGGAAGTTTTCAGAAAAAAATCCCATTTGGTTTCTCTGGTGTTCAAAACTGCATGAGGCCCTGGCCAGTTGGCTCAGTGGTAGAGTGTCGGCCTGGCGTGCAGGAGTCCCGGGTTCGATTCCCAGCCAGGGCACACAGGAGAAGCGCCCATCGGCTTCTCCACCCCTCTCCCTCTCCTTCCTCTCTGTCTCTCTCTTCCCCTCCCGCAGCCAAGGCTCCACTGGAGCAAAGTTGGCCAGGGCGCTGAGGATGGCTCTGTGGTCTCTGCCTCAGGCGCTGGAATGGCTCTGGTTGCAACAGAGTGACGCCCCAGATAGGCAGAGCATTGCCCCCTGGTGGGCGTGCCAGGTGGATCCCGGGCGAGCGCATGCGGGAGTCTGTCTGACTGCCTCCCCATTTCCAGCTTCGGAAAAAGAAAAAAAAAAGAGGGACATTGCAAAGGACATAATCAAACATGAAAAAATTAATAACAAAGTAAAACTGCATGTACAGGGCTCATCAGACGCAGCATAAGTTACCAGAGAAAACAGATGTTTTCTGAGAATAATAACATTCTTATCTCTTAAAAAATGAGACATCAGGAAGGACACTGGTGGGAAAACAAAACCATTCTTAAGAGCCTAGAACTCTGGATGATACTGAGGACCCAAAGCAGAAAGACCATGAGTGTAGGTTGTTTCCACAAAATCTCTTCATCTCTGAAACCTCAACTATCAACATCTCTGAGAATGCTGAAGCCAGCCATCTATACATTCCCTGCATGCGTATCTCAAGTTTACTCCTCCCGCTGCCAGACTGATGGTCTTGTCCCACTTCATCATGTCACATCATTCCTTCCTCTCCCTCCCTCATCACAGCTAACTCCCAGCAATCCCTCTTCTTTAATCTCTCTCCACCGTCTCGCCCTTAGTTCAGACCACCAGCAGCCCCCTCCTGGACTCTCCAAGGGCTCTGAACTGGTACCCCTGCTCAAGTTTTGCCCATCTCCAAGATACTGTTCATTCTCACCGGGCATTCACTGCTCCTGGTCTGGCCCTGGCATACCTCTCAACTTCACCTGCAGTCTCCACTCCCCTTTCCTAAGCCCCAGCTATGGTGGAGCCCTTGCAGCCTCTAAGCCAAGCTACCATCTGCTTCTACACCTTTCTACAGCACATTCCTTCCTGCTCAACCTGCTTCCTCACTCCATGTCTCACCAGCTTGCCTAGCTAACTAGCTTATCTTCACATCTCTGCCTACAAGCCTCTTGTGGGAAGCCTTTCATGACCACCTGTCCTGCCCCGTAATCTGAGCCCTGGCCAGGTGTCTCAGTGGATAAAGCACTATCCCAGCACACCGAGATCTCAGGTTCAATATCCGGTCAGGGCACATGAGAAGCAATCAGTGAGTGCACAACTAAATGGACAACTAAGTGGAACAAGTTGATGCCTCCCGCCCACTTTCTCTTCCTTCCTCTCTCTCTCAAATCAATAGAAAATTTTTATAAAATGAAATACTTGTTATCTGAGAGCACCCTGTTCTGACCTCTGGCCTAGCAAGAGCTCTCTCGATGAGGTGTGCCCACATACAGTAAATGCCCACCCAACCCTGTTGTCTCCTGTTCCCCGTGAGCCCCCTGACCCACGCACTGCACCTGTACCACTAATGTCACGGACCATGATAAAACATGGCCCTCTGATACTTCATAAAGGTATTTTGAAAAGATTAAAATCCTAACTAATGAGTTGATATTTGTTGAAGCTGGGTGACAGGGTCAGGGAGGTTCAGTATGCAATTCTCATTACCTTCACGTGCTCGAATTTTCCATACTTAGAGGCAAAACAAAACAAAACAAAAAACCAACCCAGGCTACAGAGGCAGGACCTGTCAGGGAAAGAACAGTCTCTGGCCACAAGCACATTCCTGGGCCTTCTATACAAAGAAGAGGACTACAGAATCATACCTTGTATTTTGTTGTCAAAAAACACATAAGTGGTTTGAGCATTCTGAATTTTCTTCCATTCAATCCTGGGGTCATTTGTCTGTGAATCTGTAATGATACAAGACAGCTCCACACCTATGAGCAAAGAAAAAATAAAAGGAAGCCTCAGTGAACGTAGAACAATTTCAGGTTCAGTTCTATATCCAGACCATGCAAGCTATCTCTAGTTTTAGAGAGGTCTTTCATGCAGATTAAAAACCTAGCTATCTTCAGGCTCCAAGAGACTTTAAGAAAAGATTAACTTTAGCCACAAAAAAAATAAAGATGATTAGCAAAAACCTTCACTAAATAGAGTAGACATTCCCCTTAATACTCCACCTGTGCCTAAGGGCTTTCTTTGCTGAGTAAGCACAAGCCAGGACCAGAACCAGACTTGAGCCGGAATAAAGCCTGCAGAGTCCCCTGGCGGCTGCTGAGCAGGGCTCACTGACAAGCCTGCACACCAGACACCCTGCTGAGCGGCCACCGCCACTCACCAGGACATCTCTTTGGCAGACTGTGTACAGTACGTGTATGTTTGTCTTGAGTTGACTGCAAGAGCCCTGAATGGCCATTAGATGGTGCCCATTCTCCTAAAACACAATCTCCCTGGTACTTACTTTCAAATTCCTGTACCACTGGGGTTCGGTTGCTGGATTTGAGGTTCACAGCCCCTATCAAGCAGCCTGAAAGAAAGAAAAAGAAAGCTGAAAGCTAAAGGCAGTGACAATGTGACTCCGAAACAGCAAAGAATCTTCAGACTGAGGTCAGATTTTTCCCTTCTACTTTGGCTACAATCACTAACCACAAAGAATGGAAAATATTGTATTCCAAAACAAAGCCTCTTAGATACAGCAAGCCAACTGCTTTCTCTTAGTCTGACTTTCACTGGAAGAACCCAAGAGAAGAGTTCTGAGAACTCACTTTCCTTCTTAGCCTCAGAATAGAGCCTCCTAGAGTGTAAAGACTCTTCTCTAAGAATCTCCTTCTTGCTTACATTGTTAATTAACAAAATTTTTGTTGCATCCACAAAAACACTTGTTCTTACCTAATTCGAGTGTGCTGATCTCAAATCTGACAGTTTTTCTCTGTAAGCTACAGTTTTTTTGCAATTCAAGATTTTAGGTTTTCATTTTATTGTAAAATTTTCAACATTTAGTTTAACATAATGAAGTAAAATGTCTTCTTGGGAATATAATAATTTATATAAAGCAGTAAATACACTAAAAGATATGATTGCATCAGAATTTGTCTACAATTTCAAAATAGAACATATTAAAACACTTATTTTAATCATAAAATTTGCGCAAAACTTATTTAAATTCTATTCAGGCAAAAATTTGCGTTTATAGTTCTTGCGTTTGTGTACTTGTTGAGGACAATCTCATTTGATGCTCCAGCAGTAGTCTGTCATCATATTTCTGTCCCATCGCCCCTGATAATGTTCTTCCATCATCTTCAGATCTTGATGAAAGCGTTCTCCCTGCTCATCACTAACAGCTCTAAGATTTTCGGGAAACTTATTAAGGTGGCTGTTCAGGAAGTGACTCTTAACCCTGTTACAATGTTGCAAAAAACCAACAGCATCCTTTGAACCAGAAGTTCATAGTTTTCTGCATTTTTGTTGCCAAGGAAGTTCTTTGTAACTGCCACAAAAGACTGCCATGCTGCTTTCTCCTCCTTATTCATCTTCCTGGCAAATTCTTTGTCACGTATGAGGGTTCGAATTTGAGGTCCATAGAATATACCTGCTTTTATTTTCTTGAAAGACAAGGCAGGAAAAACAGAAATAATATGTTGAAAGCATTCACTTTCTCTATTCAAAGCCTGAACAAACTGCTCATTAAGCCAAGTTTGATGTGAAGTGGGGGGAAAATGATCCTGTCTTGATTAACTTAAAGGTTCATTCACAATATTTTGCATCCCTACTTCCAGAGCTTCATGTTTCGGCCACTCCTTCTGTGTCCAGTGTTTCTCCCGACCTCGGCTGTCCCACAAACACAGAAAGCAAGGATACTTCGTGAAACTTCTCAGTTGCCCTAGCAGGAAATTTACCATTTTAAGATCCACACAAATGATCCAGTAATGCTCTTCATACTTCAGAAAGTCGAGGACAATTTTTATGTCATTATAATCTTCTTGCAGATAAGTTGAATAACCAATTGGAACACTGCATAAACATTACCGTTGTGTAGAAGAACACATTTCAGACTCCGTTTATAGCTGTCAAGAAATAGCCGCCGTTCTGTTGAACTGTAAGTGGTAACACCTAGCTGGCTGAGACGACTACTGATACCATGACAGTAAACAAAGTGTTTGTCTTCAGAAAAAAGGAACACAAAAATTTGTTCATGCTTCCTGAAATGGGATAGTTTAGCTGACTGGAGAAGTACATTCTTTTCTTGAAGCCTGAAAGCTAATAACTCAGCTGCTTTCTTTGATAGGCTCAAATCTCTTACTAAGTCATTCCATTCAGGTTGGCTAAACTGCTGAGGGGTTAATGACTGCTTGGCATCAGAAGATGACCCTTCAGATTCTACAACCATTTCCTCATGCATCTTATCAAAATACACGTGATCACCATGTTCACTTTCTTCGTCCTTAGAAGAAATAAAACCATTGAAAACTGGAACCGGGAGTGTCTCAGAGTGTGGGATAGGTCGTATTGCTGAATGAATATTAGGATATGCGAACATATGCTGTTTTTTCTTGCTGATACCCTTTGTATGGATCAGACAGAAATAACAGTCACTGCTGTGGTCCTTAGGTTCACGCCAAACCATGGGAATACCAAAAGGCATCATTTGTGTTTTCCTTTTGTCCAGTCATGAAGTATTTCCTCACAATTATGACACACAACATGAAGAGCCCAATTCTTGTCTTGATTGCCAAGGAGAACTTGAAAATAGGCAATATATGCACGTTTCACAAATGATGAAACATTGCGCCTTTGACGTTGAAGTGTGTAACAGCCACATATGTAACAGAAGGTGTCAGGACTATTCTTACATTTACGCCTACTCGAAGAAGCCATGATTCAGTTTTAAAACAAAATAAGAGGGTGTTTTTATCAGATAATTTTTTACATTGAAAAACAACTACAATTATGTAAAAGTGATGTTTGTAAAACATTAATTGCTTTGTGGTTATGTTCAATCCAAGAATCGTTGCCCTTTAACTCCAATTTAAAAACCAATGCATGCCATTAACTGTAAAAAAAAGAAATTAAAATTGCATAAAAACTAGAGCATGCACCAAAAAATGGATTTCAGATTTGGAATCAGCGATGCAGAACTATATAGAAAAAAGTTCTAAAACCTCATGCAACAGAAAATGAAAAAAAAAATTGTTCCCCAGTGAAATCCTTCCAACACTACCCTTCAGTCCCAAAAGGGCCCCCTTCTCATCATCCATCCCCCCCCACCCCTCCTCTCTCCTCTAGGCTTCTCATCATCCATCCCCCCCCACCCCTCCTCTCTCCTCTAGGCTTCTCATCATCCATCCCCCCCCACCCCTCCTCTCTCCTCTAGGCTTCTCATCATCCGTCCCCCCCCCACCCCTCCTCTCTCCTCTAGGCTTCTCATCATCCGTCCCCCCCTACCCCTCCTCTCTCCTCTAGGCTTCTCATCATCCGTCCCCCCCTACCCCTCCTCTCTCCTCTAGGCTTCTCATCATCCATCCCCCCCCACCCCTCCTCTCTCCTCTAGGCTTCTCATCATCCATCCTCCCCACCCCTCCTCTCTCCTCTAGGCTTCTCATCATCCATCCTCCCCACCCCTCCTCTCTCCTCTAGGCTTCTCATCATCCATCCTCCCCACCCCTCCTCTCTCCTCTAGGCTTCTCATCATCATCCATCCCCCCCACCCCTCCTCTCTCCTCTAGGCTTCTCATCATCCATCCTCCCCTACCCCTCCTCTCTCCTCTAGGCTTCTCATCATCCACCACCACCCCCCACCCCTCCTCTCTCCTCTAGGCTTCAAACCTGGCACAGGCACTCTTGATGGATTCAATAGGGTCCAATTTCTTCTCCTGGTACTTTCCCATTTAGGATGCGGCAACACCCCCTGCTTACAGTTACCAACCACTGGGAGACCATTCCTCCTGTATCAGCCGCATATCTAACCTAGTGACTCCTCTCCAGTGGGGAGTTTCATCAGCCTTTAGTAAGGTGGGAAACAGGATAGATAACATGGAGATTTTCATAAAGCTAAGCTAAAGGAAGCTACTGATGGAATCCAGATATGCTATTTGTGGGTAATCCCTTTCAGAACTAGCATCTGACTCTCTGTGTGTTCCAGCAAACATCAGAAACTATTTTTCAAGGTCTCAAAATGTCTTAATTGATTTTCTTGAGGAGAAGATCAAGTAAGTACATTGATCACCTACAAAATGTCACTTGTCAGCTACTTGGCCCCTAGAAGGGTATGCCATCCCCAAAGAAGGCCATCATACATAAAAACATCTGTGGATCCTGATCAACTGTGTCAGATAAAGAAAATGTCCAGGAACACTTAAACCTCGAGGCTGTTTCCAACTCCTTTTACATTAGTTGGACTGCATGACCCAACAGTCCATTCTTTCCCTTTGGGTCATCAGATTTAATGGTTCAACCACATGTATACATCCCAATATACATTTTGATCCTTCCTGCTTTATTTAGTAAGATTTCAATAATTACAATAATAGCCTTAAAAAATCAAATAAAAATCAGCTGTTAGTTTCTGAAACACTCACTTCTCCAAAAGGCTGTAGAACAAGAACCCTGAGTTACTCCTTAGGGAGGCAGGAAATCCCCTGCCTGTGAAGTACTTTCTATTTACCCCTCATCTGAAAGCTCCCAGTGACCATTAATACAGAGTAATACACGGTGTTCTACATATCTACAGAGGCCACACACGCTCCCTCTGAGGAGAAGGACCACAGACATACGTGGCATGATCACTGTGATTTAGATGCTGAGACACTGAAGCTCTGGTTACAAATGACATGACCAGAAATCAGCTTCTGAACCAAAGGCCATCAAAGGGGACTGGAGTAACTCATAAGAACTTTACCCAACTGGACAATGACCAGACAACCCAATCTGATCCTCTGTTAAGAAGTATGAAGCTAAGAGAAATCAGAGAATGAATTACAGAGTTTATACAGTCATCAGAGAAACAAAGTTGGAGTATAAAGAGATAAGCTGACTCATCAAAATGGTGGAGACATTAGAGTTTGGTAACATGAACTAGAGAACAAAAAAGATAACACCACAGTCCCTCTAGTGTCTGCAACAATGTCGCCAAGGCTAATTAAGATATACTTTTTTTTTTAATTCATTTATTCACTTTAGAGAGGAGAGGGAGAGACAGAGAGAGAGAAGGGGGGAGGAGCGGAAGCATCAACTCCCATATGTGCCTTGACTGGGCAAGCCCAGGGTTTCAAACCGGCAACCTCAGCATTTCCAGGTCGACACTTTATCCACTGCGCCACCACAGGTCAGGCAAAGATATACTCTTTATAATAAATCTCTAAGGTAAACGAAGCGAACTTGTTTCTTACAACCAAAGAGAAGCTAAGGCAAAACAGCCCAAGATAATGGAAATAATCATCTTTTATCCCCCACTCTGAAGGTGAAGTGAACATTCCATCCTTCTTTTTTGTGTGTGACAGAGACAGAGAGAGACAGAGAGAGGGCAGAGAGGGACGGATAGGAAGGGAGAGAGATGAGAAGCATCAATTCTTCATTGCAGAACCTTAGTTGTTTATTGATTACTTTCTCTTATGAGCCTTGACCGGGGGGCTACAGCAGACCGAGTAACCCTTTGTTCAAGCCAGCGACCTTGGGCTCAAGCAAGTGACCTTGGGGTTTTGAACCTGGGTCTTCTGAGTCCCAGTCCGACACTCTATCCACTGCACCACCGCCTGGTCAGGCTGCTCCATCCTTCTTAATGAAATCTCTAACTTCTTTCCTGTCTAACCATCCAAGGTAAGTTTCACAGGCAGCTGCTCACACCAATTCCAGAAGATAGCATGTCCTAAGAGATTAAAGAATAAAAGACCACAAAGAGCAAGTGAGCCCGACCAGGCAGTGGTGCAGTGGATAGAGCGTCGGACTGTGATGTGGAGGACCCAGGTTCGAGACCCCAAGTTTGCCAGCTTGAGCGCGGGCTCATCTGGTTTGAGCAAAGCTCACCAGCTTGGACCCAAGGTCACTGGCTCAAGCAAGGGGTCACTCAGTCTGCTGAAGGCCCACGGTCAAGGCATATATGAGAAAGCAATCAATGAACAATTAAGGTGTCACAACAAAAAACTAATGATTGATGCTTCTCATCTCTCTCCGTTCCTGTCTGTCTGTCCCTGTCTATCCCTCTCTCTGACTCTCTTTCTCTGTCTCTGTAAAATATAAATAAATAAATAAATAAATAAATAAATGAAAGAGCAAGTGACATTCTAGCTTAAGTGACTACAACAGCGGGGCCCTTGGTCTGACAAGGTCCTAAGCTCAGAGTCCTTCTTTGGAATTCTCATTCTTTTGTTAAAAAAGTCTTAAATTTATAAATGTTCTACACAAACAGACCTCAGAGATACTGCGGGTTCAGTCCAGATCACCACAATGCAGCCAATACCACAACAAAGCACATCACATGAAATCTGTGGTTTCCCAGTGCGTACAAAGGTCACGTTTGCACTATACAATAGTCAGTCTACTAAGTGTGCAACAGCATCATGTCTAGAAAATATACACATCATAATTAACAAAAACTTTATTACCAATGAATGTTATCATCATCTGAGCCTTCATCAAGTTATAACCTTTTGCTGGTGGGGGACCTCAATGTTGCCAGCTGCCGACTGATCAGGGTTGGCGGTTGTTGACAAATGGAGTGGCATTGGCAATTTCTTAAAATAAAACAATGAAGTTTGTTGCACTGACCCTTCCTTTCGCGAATAATTTCTCTGTAGACAGCAGTGCTGTCTGATGGCACTCTACCCACAGAACTTCTCTCAAAACTGCAATCAGACCCTGTTGCTGTTTCACCAAGTTTGTGTCATATTCTAAATTGTTGTCATTTCAACAATCTTCACAGCATCTTCACCAGGAGTAGATTCCATCTTAAGAAACCAGTTTGTTTGGCCTGACCAGGTGGTGGTGCAATGGATATAGCATCAACCTGGGGACGCTGAAGACCCACACTGGAAACTCTGAGGTCAGTGGCTTGAGCACAGGATTGCCGGCTTGAGTGTGGGATCACAGACATGACCCCATGGTCGCTGGCTTGAGCCTAAGATCGCTGGCTTGAGCAAGGGGTCACTGGCTTGGCTGGAACCCCCTCTCCCCCGCCCTCGGTCAAGGCACATATGAGAAAGCAATCAGTGAACAACTAAAGTGCTACAACTACAAGTTGATGCTTCTCATCTCTCTCCCTTCCTGTGTATGTCTCTCACACAAAAAAAGAAAGACAGAGGGGAAAGAAGGAAGGAAGGAGGGAGGGAGGGAGGGAGGGAGGGAGGGAGGGAGGAAGGAAGAAACCAGTTTGTTTGCTCATCCATAAGAAGCAAATTCTCAACCACTTAAGTTTTATCATGAGATTGCAGTTACATCTTCAGGCTCCACTTCTTTTTTTTTTTTTTTTTAATTATTTATTTATTCATTTTAGAGAGAGAGAGAGAGAAGGGGGAAGGAGCAGGAAGCATCAACTCCCATATGTGCCTAGACTGGGCAAGCCCAAGGTTTTGAACCAGCAACCTCAGCGTTCCAGGTCGACGCTTTATCCACTCACTGTGCCATCACAGGCCAGGCCCAGGCTCCACTTCTAATCCTAGTTCTCTTGCTATTTCTACCACATCTGCAGTTACTTCCTCTACCAAGGTCATGTATGAGGGGTCGAATCAACATCATCCAAACTCCTGTTAATGTTGATATTTTGACATCTTCCGAATGTCTTTTTTTTTTTTTAACAGGAACAGAGTCAGAGAGAGGGACAGACAGGAACAGAGAGAGATGAGAAGCATCAATCATCAGTTTTTCGTTGCGACACCTTAGTTGTTCATTGATTGCTTTCCCATATGTGCCTTAACCGCAGGCCTTCAGCAAACAGAGTAACCCCTTGCTGGAGCCAGCGACCTTGGGTCCAAACTGGTGAGCCCTTTGCTCAAGCCAGATGAGCCCGTGCTTAAGCTGGTGACCATGGGGTCTTGAACCTGGGTCCTCAGCATCCCAGTCCGACGCTCTATCCACTGCGCCACCGCCTGGTCAGGCACGAATGTCCTTAATGGCATTTAGAGTTGTGAATCCTTTTTAGAAGGTTTTCAATTCACTTTGCCCACATCCATCAGCGGGATCACCATCTATGGCAGATATAGCCTTACAACGCGCATTTCTTAAATAACACGGCTTGAAAGTTGAAACTATTCCTTGACCCACGGGCTGCGGAATAGGTGTTGTTTTAGCAGGCAAGAAAACAATCCCACAGCACATCTGCATCAGAGCTCTCCAGTGACCAGATGCACTGCCAATGAGCAGTAATATTTTGAAAGGGATCTTATTTTTTGAGCAACAGGTCTCAGCAGCAGGCTTGAAATATTCAGTAAGTCACATAAATCGATGTGCTGTCATCCAGGCTTTGTTGTCCAATTACAGAGCACAGGCAGAGTAAGTTTAACATAATTCTTAAGGACCCCATTATATTCAGATTGGTAACTGACCACTGGCTTCAACTTCAAGTCAACAGCTGCATTAGCCCCTAAAAAACAGTCAGCCTGTCCTTTAAAGTGTTGAAGCCAGGCACTGACTTCTCCTTTCTAGCTATGAAAGTTCTAGATGGCATCTTCTTCCAATAGAATTTACTGGCTGAGTTTGTTATCTCATATGGGTGCAATTCGAGGTGTCCCAAAACAATTAACAATAGTGACTTCAAAGATCACTAGTCACAGCCCTGGCAGGATAGTTCAGTTAGTTAGAGATTGTCCCAAAGCAGAGAGGTTGCTAGTTCGATCCCCGGTCAGGGCAAATAGAGGAACAGATGTTTCTGTCTCTCCCTTCCTCTCTCTCTCGAATTAAAATAAATGTTAAAATAATTAATGATCATAGGTTACTATAACATATGATAATAATTCAAATGTTGAAATACTGTGAGAATTACCAAAATTTTTGACGAGGGACAGAAAGTGAGCAAATGCTGTTGGATCTAATGATGAACACTGAGTTGTTTATTCTTTGTGTCTATTGTGAATAATGCTACTATTAACAATGGTGCACAGTATCTGTTTGATCCCTGCTTTCAACTCTTAGGGGTATGTACCTAGGAGTTTAATTCCTGGATCACATGGTAACTGTGTAACCCTTTGAGGAACTGCCAAACTTTTCCCCAATGGCTGAACCATGTTATGATCCCATCAGCTCGTTTTCCACCTACTTCCATATCCTCACCACCATTTGTAAGATTCCTTTAAAAAAAATATCCACCCTAATGGTATGAATTAGAATCTCATTGTGATTTTGATTTGCATTTCCCTAAAGGTTAGTGGTGTTGAGCATCTTTTCATGTGCTTATTGGCCATTTGTAAATCTCTGCAGAAATGTTCACTCAAGTCCTTTGCCCTTTTTAAATTGGGTTGTTTGCTTTCTTGTTAAGCTGTAGGAATTCTTTATAGGTTCAGGATGTTACTCCATGTACAGAGAGGGGCAAAAGTAGGTTTACAGTTGTTTGTATGGAAAATACAATAATTAATAAATAAAGATAAACTCCCATCCTGTGAGTTGTAATTTTCACATCCTGTAATGTACAAAAGTTTTTAATTTTGATGAAGTCCATTTTATCTACTTTTTTCTTTTGTTGCCTGTGTTTTTGGTGTCAAATCCAAGAAATCATCGCCAAATCCAACATCATGAAGATTTTCCATGTTTTCTTCTAAGAATTTTATAGTTTTAGATCTTACGTTTAGGTCTCTCATCCATTTTATGTTAACTTTTGTATACAGTAAAGGTTTAGCTTCAGTACATAGGATATGTATAGCCACTGATTTCAGGACAATTTGTTGAAAAGACTGTGCTTTCCCCTTACAATGGTCTAGCACCCTTGTCAAAAATTACTTGACTTATTTATTCCAAGGCTCTCTATTCTGTCTATTGGTCCATATGTCTGTTTTATGCCAGAACTACTGTTTTTATTACTGTAACTTCACAGTAAGTTTTGCAGTCAGGAAATGTGATTCCTCCAACTTTGTTCTTTTTCAAGTTGACATTGGCTATTTAGGGTCCCTTAAGATTCCATCTAAAATACAGGATGTGTTGTTCTATTTCTGAAAAAAATACCATTGGGATTTTGATAGAGAATGCACTAAGCCTGTACATTGTTTTAGGTGGTGTTACCAATACTAAATCTTCTAGCCCATAAACATGTGATATCTTCTATTGATTTGTATCTTCTGTAATTTCTTTCACCACTGATTTGGAGTTTTCAGTGTACAAGTCTTTCACATCTTTAATTAAATTTATTCCTAGGTATTTTATTCTTTTTGATGCTATTGTAAATGGAATTGTTTTCCTAATTTATTTTTCCGATTGTTTATTGTTAGTGTGTGAAAAGCAACTCGTTTTTGTATGTTGGTTTTGTTTTCTGCTTAGTTTTCCCATTATTAGCTCTTAGAGTTTTTGTTTTGTTTTGTTTTTGGTGTAATCTTTAGGGTTTTCTACATATAAGATCATGTCCCCTATGAATAGGGATAATTTTACTTCTTCCTTTCCTATTTAGATAGCTTTCATTTCTTGTTGTTGACTACTTGCTCTAGCTAGAAATACTAACACTACAGAGTAGAAATGGTGAATGTGGATATCCTTGTCTTGCTCCTGATCTTAGTGGAAAACTTTTCGGTCCTTTACTATTGATAATGACATTGCAGTCATGCACAGCTCAGTGATGAGGCTATGTTCTGAGAAACACATCATGAGGCAATCTCATTGTTGTGCAAACATCATAGAGCATACATATGTAAACGTAGGTGGTATAGCCCACTCCACACCAAAGCTATATGATTTAGCCTACCACTTCTAGGCTGCAAACCTGTACTGCAAGTTACTCTAGAATACTGAAGGCAACTGTAACACAGTGATAAGTATTTGTGTCTCTAAACACATCCGAACATGAAAAAGGCCCAACAAAAGTACAGTAGAAAAGATAAAGATGGTACACCTGTACTGGCACTTACGTGAACGGAGCCTGCAGGACCAGCCGTTGTTCCGGGTGAGTCAGTAAGGCGGGGCGAGTGACGGTGAAGGCCTAGGATATGCTGTACCCTACTGCAGACTTTATAAACACTGTACACTCAGGCTATGGTAAATTTGTAAAAGAACATGAGATTACATCAAGTACATGTTAAAATGATGCAATCAAGAGACAGGAAACATGCAACATATGAGGCTGTCTGAGGCTGCTGGGGGTGTAACAAGGCATAACATTTTACAAGAATACACTCTAAAATAACAAAAAAGGATAGTATAGTAAGTATGACACTTTTTTACTATAACTATCAGGTAATACGTGCTGTGCATAACTGTGTGTGCTTTTAGTCAACTGGCAGCACAATAGGTTTATTCACAGCAGTATCCCCACAGACACTTGAGTAATGTGTTATGCTATGTTACGATCTCTATGACATTACTAGGCTATAGGAATTTTTCAGCTCCATTATAATCTTGTGGAACCACCTTCATATATGTTGTCCACTGTTGACCAAACCATCGTTATATAGCACACAACTGTAGCCTTAGATTTTAAATATATGACCTTTATCATGTTGAGAAAGTTCTCTGCTTGTCCTAGTTTATTTTTTGTTTATATTAAGACGGTGTCATTTTTGTCAAATACTTCTTATCAACTGAGATGGCTGTGTTCATCCTTCATTCTACTGACATGGTATATTAATTGATTTTCATATCTCGTTCTTGCATTCTGGGAACAAATCCCACTTACTCATGGTGTACAATTCTTTTAATATGTTGTGAAATTCGGTTTGCTTCTATTTTTTGCAATATTTTGCATCAATATTAAGGAATATTGCTCTGCTTTCCCCAATTTGGAGGGGAGTGAGGAGAAACTGCTCAGGAGAGGGTGTGGCATGGTGAACCCAAATGTCGTAAAACTTCCCAACCAGTTTGAAGGTTGGTTCTTCTTGATTGGGTGTTGGTGTGGTTGCTCTAACCTTCAACTGTTTAGAGCGTCTATGACGTTGGCTGACCTTCTGTTTGTTTTTTCAAAGTTTCCGTGGCGAAACAAGAGCCTGGAAATTCCTGTTCTACCTCTTGATGACGTCTCTCCAAGCCAGCACTTTGCTCCTTTTAATTTTCCATTTTTTATTTCAGCCACTCTTAATCATCTTTGCACCTCCATTTCCCAATCATCTTTCAGATGCAATAAGTTTTTGGAAGTGGTATGATTGTAAAGAAAGAAGAGTAACACAATTTCAATACATGATAAATGGCATGTCAGAAATCCACAGAATGTAAGACACACCTGGCTAAAGAGTCAGAAGTCAAATCAGGGATGTCTGACTCACTATCTTGGTTCTTCCGGTATTTCTCCTGAAAATGTAGTGCTCCTTGCAAACTGGGAAAGTAACATTTTTGGCTTCTTCCATGACTTCCCTGTACTTAACTGCTTCAAGGAGAACTGAAAAGCACGTTTTCAACACAGAATAAGTGGCCCAATCCAAAACAGATGTAACAATTTCAGTGTTGTGCTTATAATTCCATTTTCAAAGTTCTTCTAAATGCCAAAACTATGTATTACAATAAAAAAAATCTGAACCCTATTTTTAATATTCATATTAAATTTCAGTATGATTTTGTAGCCCTCAATTTTCCCAAATGTAAGTTATTAGAAACTCTTTACCCTTCTTTCACCAACACTTGAAGATAAATATTTATAAAAGGATTATTTATTATTATTATCATTACTACTTTTATTATGTTTCCTCTATAAAGACCAATGGCCTTCTAGTGGCCAAGTAAGTTTCAAAATTTTTTAAATTTTTAATTACAACTGACATTCAATAGTACATTAGTTTCAAGTGTACAACACAGTGGTTAGACAATAATATAATTTATAAAGTAACCTCTCAATATTTCAAACACTCACTTGGCACCATACTTAGCTATTTCAATATTATTGATTATATTCTCATAATTATTACTTTACATCCCCATGATTATTTTGTAGCTACCAATCTGTAGTTCTTAATCCCTTCACCTTTTCCACTCTTCCCCCAATCCCCCTCCCTCTGGAAACCATTATTCTGTTCTCTGTATCTATGAGTCTGTTTTTGTTTTGTTTGTTCATTTATTTTGTTCTTTAGATTATGTATATAAATAAAACATAATATTTGTCTTTCTCTGTCTGACTTAATTCACTTAGCATAATTCACCCTAGGTCTGTGCATGCTGTCTCAAATGCTAAGATTTCATTCTTTTTTATGGCTGAGTAATTTTCCATTGTATATATGTACCACTGCTTTGTTATCCACTGGTGTCTTGATGGGCACTTGGGTTGCTCCCATATCTTGGTTATTATAAATAATGATGCAATGATCATAGGGTACATATATCTTTTCAAATTAATGTTTTCAGTTTCTTCAGATATAAACCCAGTAACGAAATTGGTGGTAGGTAGTTACAATTTTAATGTTTTGAGGAAACTCCGTAATATTTTCCATAGTGGCTGCACCAATCGGAAATCCCACCAGCAATGCATGAGGGTTTCCTTTTCTCCATATTCTTGTCAACACTTGTTTGTTGATTTATTGATGATAGCCATTCTGGCAGGTGTAGGGTGATATCTCATTGTGGTTTTAATTTGCATTTTTCTGATGATTAGTGATGTTGAGCACTTTTTATAGGTTTATCGACCACCAGTATGTCCCCTTTGAAGACATATCTATTCAGATCCTCTGCTTATTTTTAAATTGGATTCTCTTTTTGGTGTTAAGCTGTATGAATTCTTTATGAATTTTGGATATTAACCCCATATCAGATGTATTATTGGTGATTATCTTCTTCCACTCAGTATGCTTTTTGTTGTGTTGACAGCTGTTCGCTGTGCAAAACTTTCTTAGTTTGATGTAGTTACATTTGTTTTTCTTTTGTTTTCCTTGCCTGAGGAGGTATATAAAAAATATGCTAAGAAAAATGTGAGAAAGTATACTGCCTATTTTTTCTTCTAGTTCTATGGTTTCAAGTCTCACATTTAAGTCTTTAATTCATTCTGAGTTTATTCTTTTATATGGGAAAAGAAGGGGGTCTAGTTTCACTTTTTTGTACATATCTGTCCAATTTTCCCAACACTATTTATTGAAGAAACTGTCCTTACCCCATTGTATGTTCTTGCCTCTTTTGTCACAAATTAACTGACCAAAAGGCGTGGGTTGATTTCTGGGCTCTCTGTTCTGTTCCACTGATCTATGTGTCTGTTTTTATGCCAGTATCCTGCTGTTCTGATTACTTACATAGCCTTGTAGTACAGTTTTATCAGGTAATGTGATTCCTGGCACTCTGTTCTTTTTCTCAAGATTGCTGTAACTATTTGGCATCTTTTGTGGATCCATATCAAGTTTTGGATTATTTCCTCTAGCTCTGTGAGACAAGCCACTGGTATTTTGGTAGGGATTACACTGAATCTATACATTGCTCTGAGAAGTATGGACATTTTAATGATGTTAATTATTCTTATCCAGGAGCACAGTATATGTATGTGTCTGTATACTGTACCTTTATTAGTATCTTTTTCAATTTCTTTCAACATCTTATAATTTTCTGAATACAGTTCTTTTACCTCCTTGGTTTAATTTATCCCTAGATTTATTTTTTTTATTCAATTAAAAATGGGACTGTTTTCTTAGTTTTTCTTTCTGACAGTTCATTATTGGTGTATAAAAATGCAAACAATTTCTGACTGTTTATTTTGTATTCTACTAATTTATTAAAATTAGTTCTAGAAGTTTTTGGTGGGACCTTTAGGGTTCTCTATATATAATATCATGTCACCTGCTAATAATAGTTTTACAACTTCCTTTCCAATTTGGATGGCTTTTATTTCTTTTTCTTGTCTGACTGCTATGGCTAGGACTTTTATATTTTCTTCAATAAAAGTAGTGAAAGTGAACATCCTTTTCTTGATCCTGATCTTAAGAAAAATACTTTTCGCTTTTCGTTGTAAGTATAATGTTATCTGTGGAGTTCTCAGATATGCCCTTATTATCTTGAGGTATGTTCCCTCTATTCTACAGTATTTTGCTGAGAGTGATTATCATAACTGGGTGCTGGATTTTGTCAAATGCTTTTTCTGCATCTCTTGATATATGATTTTTATCCTTCATTTTATGTTAATTGATTTGCAGATATTGCACCAACCTTGCATCCCAAAAATAAATCCCATTGGACCATGGTGTATGATCTTTCTAATGTATTGCTGAATTTGGTTTGCTAATACTTTGTTGAAGATTTTGCATCTGTGTTCATCAGGGTTATTGGCCTATAATTTTCTTTCTTTGTAGCGTCTTTATCTGATTTTAGAATCAAAATAATACTGGCAGTTAAGTTTCAAATTTGATGACTTTAGGCCTGAGGCCAGAAAATATACCAACCCTGAATACCATGACTGAAATAATGCAAGTGAAAATCCTCCCAAAGTTCAGTATGAGGTCTAAGGCAGGTAAAGGAGAGGGCAGCTAAAAGAGAAAAAGGGAAGACAGAAAGAGGGAAGAAGAAAGGCAAGAAGAATTGAAAAGGAGAAAATTGAAAGGCAAGAAAAAGCAGAAAAAGAAATGAAAACATGAAAATGATGATTCCTGACTTTACAAGAAATTTAAGATTTTTTTGAGCAATCACAATATGCTGGAGTTCATAGCTAGCAAAGGCTGTTTGGTCTTCTGGTCCAGTGGTACTTAATCCCAGCCATAAATGGATGAGTTCTGAGGATTCAGACACTGGGGTCACTCCTGGACGGGCTATTTCTGCAGGCGAGCAGCGATGACAAAGGATTTAAAACCACACAGAATGACAACGCCAACTATTTTCAGGAGAAGACTCGACCTCAGACTGGTGTGTTCCCAAACTGATAATAATTATAAAATGATACTGTTCAGTGTCGAGCCAAGGCTAAAACCCAGGGGAAGCCTTTCTTTTTCCCTTCCTTCCTTTTTTTTTTTCTTCTGTAAACAACACCCAAACGCCTCGATTTTATTTTAATAAGCATAAAATATCACGGTTTGGTTCACTGTGAAAATCAGTATGTGCTTTCTGCCTGGAGGAACCTCAGACCCAGCAGAGCAGCGTGTCCCCGGGACACGGGCAGGGAGGGAGAGAGGCGCCCTGCGAGCCCCGCCGGACCTGGGCCAGCCTCGCTCAACTTTCTTCCTGCTGTTCTCCTCCATGCTTTTTTTTTTTTACAGAGACAGAGATAGAGTCAGAGAGGGATAGATAAGGACAGACAGACAGGAACAGAGAGAGATAAGAAGCATCAATCATCAGTTTTTCATTGCGACACCTTAGTTGTTCATTGATTGCTTTCTCATATGTGCCTTGACTGTGGGCCTTCAGCAGACCTAGTAACCCCTAGCTCGAGCCAGTGACCTTGGGTCCAAGCTGGTGAGCTTTGCTCAAACCAGATAAGCCTGCACTCAAGCTGGTGACCTCAGGGTCTCGAACCTGGGTCCTCCGCATCCCAGTCCAACGCTCTATCCACTGCGCCACCGCCCAGTCAGGCTCCTTCATGTCTTTCTTAATGTCAATCTAGGAGCACTAGCTGTCACTCCATGTTCCATTGTGCCTACCTGTTTAAGAAATATTAAAATAATTCTGTATTTCCAGAGGCATCAACTTTACAATGGCACATTACTGCCTGACCTGTGGTGGTGCAGCAGATAAAGTGTTGAGCTGGAATGCTGAGGTCACCGGTTCAAAACCCTAAGTTTGCCCGGTCAAAGCATGGATGAGAAGCAACTACTATGAGTTGATGCTTCCCACTCCCCCGCCCCCCTCCCGCCTCTAGAATCAATAAACAAAATCTTAAAATAGCACATTACAATGGCATTATTTCTTAGTCTTGAAACTGAGCCTATCAGAGATATCACAGTTCCAGGGGTGGGGAAGGAAGTGAAAATAATTCCAATTCATTCCTCACAACACCCTTCAAGATAGGAAGGGCAAACAGTATCATTTTTCAATTCAGAAATGAACTGTCTCAGTGGCCTGCCTCTACTCTACAGCTAAGTGATGAAGCTAATTCTCGGCTGTGTCCTCAGACTCCACGTCCAGCACTCTCTGTTGCACTGTATTGTCTACAAGTCCTTCTCCCTGTGACACCATGAAGAAAATTAACACTTGTTTGGTTTTATATGTGTGCGTGCTTGGTTAGAAATGTGGCAAGAGATGATAATAAAAAAAAGGTTGAGAATTCCTCCTTCCTGTATAATTTAACCACTTATTCCCCACATGACACTAATGGTCCAAAGGCAAGATTATTCTCCAAGGCATCAGGTCCCAGTTATCTCCAATATAGTGATGCTAAGCATATCATACTAGCGAGAAAGAAGTTATTGATATCCTTAAGACCCTGCTAAGTATAATCAGTAGGGCTTGGGAAGGAAGGGACAAAACACCAGAATTCAAGGGACAGATTTACTTGTCAGCATATGCCCTATGCCACAAACAGTGGTACATACATGGACTAAGTTTTCTATACAGGAAGACCTAACTAAGAAACTGTGGTCCTGCTGGTCCTGCTGTCCTAGCTCTGTCCCCAGGCCAACCTAGCAAAGTGCCCTTTCCCAGTATCTGCATGCCTCTCTCTAAGGACAGGAAGGAAGAGCCTGAGGAACTGCCTGGGACTCCTGCCCTGAGGGTCAGAACAGGGATTGCCCCGCAGGAGGCTCCCTCTCTGCTCTTGAGAGCAGATGGCAGAGACATGCACATAAAGGGACCTGCAAGGACATGCCACTGGGCTCAGCAGGAAAAAGAGAAAGATGAGGCAGGAATGGGACACACTGTGGCCATTCATCTGCATGCGTCACCGTCACTGCCTTTGACATCAGCCTGTGCGCATTTGGTTAGGGAGCTAGCACAACAAACACAGATTAGAGAGCCAGCAGACCTTGGGGTCAATTTCTAAGTTTCAGTACCAACGGGCTCAAGGACTGCAAATATCTCATGCCCTCTGGACAACAGTCTACAAGGAAAACATATGCTTTTCCTGAGAAGATATGGATGGGCTGAGGAAAAGATGTCACATGGAGAATATAATTTCACATAGAAGGATCCAGTCACCAGTGCCCAGAGAAAGAAGAGCAGACAGACACGGACAAGTGAGACCACAACTCCCAAAGAGCATCATTCCAACATGTCGCACACATGGCAGCGAGCTGCTTCTTGTGGATCAGCTCACAACTCTTCTAAGAAGAACTGAGCCCATTAAGGTACTTCCTCTGAACAGGAGTCAACCCAGCCAACAGTGATGCCTAATGCAGAGAAAAGAACAAAGCAGACACTTTACTTCCTCCCACCAACATTTTGATAATTAACAAAGTAGGAGGAAACTAAAGGGTAAGTACACAGTGACGCTGGAACTGGAAGGAACTGCACATTCTCCCGAATACTGTCTGGGTTCTCTCACAGCACATTGTGAACACTGATGAAGCCTCCCAGCACGCCGCTGGGGTGGGTAAGAATGTCTACACTCGTTTCTCAGTGAGGGGACCAGGTCCTGGAAAGGTTCATGACTACAGGCATAAAGAAAAACCAAAAGCCAGAAGTTCTGACTCCTAGTCCGTACTTCCCTGATCTATTTCATTATCTTTCTCACAAGAAACATACCATTAAAATCTACCTAGAACCAAGACAGCAACAAAGGGGTGTAAGAGGATTTGAAATTAAAAGGGAAATATAACTCAGAAACTGAAGTCTAAACTTATATCCCATTGTTCTATTAAAACCCTTTCTTAGACGAGTTTGCAAGGGAAGTGTCCTTTAAAAAAAAGCCTCTGGAATGATATGCAGATGGCACGGCATCTTCCACAGCCCTCTCTTCCTTCCAGGGAAGCTGGGAAAATGAGTTAAGGGGGTGTGGAGAGAGCAGGCAGATGGGAATGATAAGGCAGGGGAGGAAATGCCACTCTCACAATGGCCTTCCGAGCGGGCTCCTCAGATTATCCTCGGGAACTTCTGTTTCTTTGTCCTTCCCTCTGGTAATCTGGAACACTTTAGCAGCTGTGGACAACAATGCTGTTTCCTACTGCAGTTATGAGACCTTTCAGAAATTCTGCCGCTGTCTGGGGATCTGATGGCAGACCAGTCGTTTAAAATACCACTTCCTCACCCACATCCTCAGCCCCTGGAGCATATACACCCCAAATTCTAATTTAATGGGTCGGAAAAGGCCTGGATCCATATTCTTTTCCCAAGCGTCCCAGGTGATATTTCTGTGCAGCCTCATTTGGGGACTCCATGAAATTATTCCTACGTCAGGACACAACCCATATCCTACAGCTGTGTCCACGAATGCTTGGTCCTATTGTTGGGCAGGATGATGCTTTCTGCTTTCGTCTATTTCTCTGAAGAATTACAGAAACTAATAGATACATAAACTATTATAATAAAAAATAAATTTAAGCCATAACAGATGTTGCGGTAATGTTAGTCTCGGCCCACAAACCCCCTGAGATCCATTAGAGGCTGGCTTATTTTGATATACTCTTCCAAGAGCCTTTGTCTTAACACACTGGTGCAAGCGTCCTGAAGCAGAGGGAGGGTCCACAAGCTCAGATTCCATAGCCAACCGTTCAGCCCGTATCCAGACAGACCAAGGTCTCAGTCCATGTGAAAACTACCTTTCTCTTCCTCTGTGAAAACAAAACTGATCTGAACAGCAAAACAGGCTTGCCAGTTCATGAATGAGATGCTTAGACACAAAGGGACTTCCTTCTATCTTTAACAATGGCTATTATCATTTAACTGAAGATCAGCTAAAAGAGAAAAATCAATGTCTGTCTC
Organism: Saccopteryx leptura; assembly: GCF_036850995.1. Taxonomy (NCBI): domain Eukaryota; kingdom Metazoa; phylum Chordata; class Mammalia; order Chiroptera; family Emballonuridae; genus Saccopteryx; species Saccopteryx leptura. The sequence continues at coordinate 377,227,559 of NC_089504.1, read as the reverse complement.
ACTCTCCATGAAAAATTAATTTTCTTATTTGATTTTAGAGAGAGCGAGAGAGAGAAAAAAAACATGATTTGTTGTTCCACTTATTTATGCATTCCTTGGTTGCTTCTTGTATGTATCCTGACCAGGGATCGAACCTGGAAAAATTAAATTTACTTGGGTTTAGGCCCTGGCCAACTGGATCAGTGGTAGAGCATCAGCCCGGCACATGGAAGTCCGGGGTTCAATTACCGGCCAGGGCACAGAGGAGAGGTGCCCATCTGCTTCTCCACCCACCCTTCTCCCTCTCCTTCCTCTCTGTCTGTCTCTTCCCTTCCAGCAGCCAAGGCCTCATTGGAGCAAGGTTGGCCTGGGTGCTGAAGATGGCTCTATGGCCTCTGCCTCAGGCACTAGAATGGCTCCGATTTCAATGGAGCAACGCCCCAGATGGGCAGATCATCTCCCCCTACTTGGCATGCCGGGTGGATCCCGGTCGGGTGCATGCAAGAGTCTGTCTCTCTGCCTCCCCACTTCTCACTTCAGAAAAATACATAAAAAAAAAATTTACTTGGGTTTATATTCATTACTGTAAACCAAGAGGGAAAAGGGGTTCTTTTAGAAAGTGTCCTCACTTTAAGTCAGATGTGCTGCTCACTAGGAAATAGTTTATCTGGCTCTCTCAAGAGCTATTTTAGTCTTCTGGCGTTCTGTCCCGTTTGTCCCCTACTCAAAAGAAACTTTTCCTGACCAGGGCGGGAATAGTGTGGTTGCACGTCAGCGTGAATCACTGTGGGACCTCGCTGGCCTGCTGGGGCTCAGAGCTAAATATAAAATGGCTATGCAGGCCTCCCAGTGGAGAATATTTACATTTTTATTCTTCTGTGTAGTCGCTTAGCAGAATGCAGCCTAGAGAAGAAAATACCCCATAGACAGTATCTCTTCAACAATGTCTCAGTTCTGTAACCATTTTTTTAAGGAATTTGAGAGCGAGGGAGAGAGTGCGCATCAATAATATCTTCCAGACCCACTCATCCATACATAGAGCAATGAATACATAGTAAATCAATCAACTACAGTTCTGACAAGAACAGAGCCTGCTGAAGTCCTGGGTAAAGGCTGTCCATTGTTACATCAGCTAAACTAAAAGGTTATACAAAGAGACCCTTAAAAATAAAGTATCAAAAGATCCAACCAAATATCATGGAATTCCAAGTATAATAAATCTGGCTGTGATGGTTCATTTCATGTGTCAACCTAGAAGGTGTTTTTGGATGAGATACTAACATTTCATTTGGTGAGCTTTTGAGTAAGCACACTGCCCTCCCTAATATGGCCAGGCCTCCTCCAATCAGCTGAAAGGTATGAAAAGACCAGGTTCCCCCAGCAGGAGGGAGTTTCCCCAGCAGACCTTGCTGTGCCTTCAGCTCTCCTGGGTCTCCAGTCGCCAGCCACCCTGCAGCGTGACCTCCCCAGCCTCCACAATCACAGGCACCCGGCCTCCATCAGAAATCTCTTTGTACATATAAACCATATACACCTAAAATAAATAAGAGCTATTTTATTTTATTCATCCTATTGGTTCTGCTTCTCTGGAGAACCATGACTAACACAATGGGTATGGCACTTCTTGTTTTGAATCTCAAGTTTAAAAGAAAAACATATGTAATTTCATGGCACATATGCTCACTCCATAAAGGACTCTCAGTGGCAACCCTAAATGCGGAATTAAAGCAGTACCGTACTCTATTCCAGTGTTAACCTAACAGGAAGACATCAGATGAGATGCTATTAATTTGAGATGCCATATAAAACTATCTTGTTTCTATTTAATTCTCTATCAAAACCAAAAACAACAAGGATTTCTTGACCACCAGCCCAATTAACCAAGTCAGGTAACACTGGAGTAAAATTCCATCTAGTAGCCACCTTAGCTAGAAGTGTGTGAAGAAATAACTACCCTGGGAGGATTTCTTCGCAGGCCCCTTCCGCCTCTGATAGGATATACAATTTGAGTACAAAGTCCAGGATTATCACGGGGAAGAATTTACTGTCATAGTAATAAAGGGCTAGGTCTTACATGCCCTTTCAGCATCAAACCACCAAGTAAAAATATGAATAAAATACCCTAAATTAGTGGTTGGGAAAAAAGAAGAAGAAGAAAGAAGGGAAAGTAAACGTGGGGGGAGGGGAGCAGAGGAGTGAGGTGGGGGGAAGGCAGAGGGAAAGAGAGAAGGGACAGAATCACCCAGAGGAATGCACCACTTCTATGGTAAGAGTGCAGTGATCTCTCAATTTTCTTCACTGGTTCAGAAAGGGTCTATGCAGTGGACATTAAGCTTCACTGTTCGCCTCCAGTGAAGTAACTAACTAGTTACAAAAAGGCTTGGTGCAGAGGTGGTCACCAGCTTCGCAAGAACCTGGCACAGTCACTTTTTCTAACTGCAAACCAATTAGACCAACTGTAAAGTATTCTTAGCTCTAAAACACAGATGAACACATAAAATTCTCTGTCTGCTGCAATGAGACCCATCTCAGAGGTACTGAGACATGACTAATACATCTCACTAAACAAAGAACATGTGTCAAGGCATTTTCTCGTTCTGTAAAATACCTCATCTGGAAATAAATTATCCCCAACAACTGCCCTGACAATAAGACCTTGGCACTGAGCTATTCTCTGTGAGCCCAATCCTGCAACACAACTTCACATATGATTACAGATTCCAGTGTCAGAAATTAGTGAGAGAAAGTGTGCTCTCGTAAGATACAGAGAAATAACTCAAGATTACAGCTGCATCTCAACTGCAGGCATGCCAGTCAGCACCTGCACCCCCAGCGAGTCCTCTCTAGAGCCCGCTCTGTCCTGGCATCCTTCCCAGGTGCATGGAAACGGCCTCAGGAGCTGGGATGGTCCAGGCAGAGCATGCGCTTCACCCTACTTTGGAAGCTGATTGAGTGAGCTTCCTCTGGGGCTCTAGGCTTGAACATGTAAGGTAATTTCACCTACCAAGAACCACTATACAGAAGACAGAGACTTGTTATTTGTTTTATTTTTGTTTTATGCCACTGTCATCAACAAGAGAAAAAATATTCAAACTACAACACATGGGCTTTAGCTTTATTATGGTTTTTAATATGTTAATGTGTTTAAATTTTTTTTAATGCTATGAAATATTCCAGTAGAGACTGAAATGTTGGAGAACAGCAGGGAAAGTGGAGGGGGTGGGCTTTACAAAACTGTTAACTCCTCATGGCACATCAATTTTAGTACAGTGCCACCTGAGGTAGATAAACAGTATCCTCAACAAACCACAGCTAAGATTATAATTAATGATGGAAGACTAAATGCATTTCCAGTCAGATCAGAAATAGTCGAGGATATCTTCTCTCACGATTTTTAGTCAACATTGTATCAGAGGTTTTAGCCAGGGCGATTAGGCATGAAAAAGATATTTTAAAAAGTATATAGACTGGAAAAGAAGAAGTGATTCTGTCTTTATTTGCTGGCAACATGATCATCTATGTCAGGAGTCCGCAAACTACAGTCCAAAGGTCGCATACATCCTGAGCCCTGTTTTTTTGTTGCTGTTGTTTGTGTGATAATCAAGTTTCCATGGAACACACCCACACCCATTCCTTTACTTATTGTGTATGAGTGTTTTCACCCTAAAATGGTAGTTGAGTAACTGCAACAGAGACCTTACGGAAGGCAAATAAATTCAAGAAAAGATGGTCAACATCATTAACCATTACTGAAATGTAAATTAAAAATAAGATACTGCTACACACCTATTAGAATGGCTAAAATTAAAAAGAATAACAAGATCAAGTGTTGATGAATATGTCAAAAACTGGATTTCTCATACACTGCTGATGGGAATGTAAAACGGTGCAACCACTTTGGAAAACAGCTTGGCAGTTTCTTAAAATTTTAAATGCATACTTATCATCTGATTCAATCACTCTATTGCCTGCCCTGTGGTGGCACAGTAGATAAGGCATCGACCTGGAACACTGAGGTCACCAGTTCTAGACCCCGGGCTTGGCTGGTCAAGGCACTTACGAGACGCAACTGCAAGTTGATGCTTCCTGCTCCTTCCCCCCCACTGCCTTTCTCTCCCCCTCTTTCCTCTCTCTAAAATCAATAAAGAAAAATCTTAATTAAAAAAAATTCTATTCCCACATACTTACAAAAATGAATGAAATCTCATGTTCATATAATTACTAATAGAAAAATATTCGTGGCAACTTTATCTGTAATAACTGAAAGTAGAAACAACCCAAATTCCCATAAATAGTGACTAGATAAACTGTGGTATTTCCATACAATGGTAACTGCTATTCACAATAAAAAGGAAAGAATCACTGATGCATGCAGCAACATGGATGAAATCTAAAGAAAGGGTACATATGGTATGATTTTATTTATATAAAGTTCTATAAAAGCCAAACTAGCATGTAACAACAGAAAACAGATAAGTGGCTCCAGGGGACAGGGTAGGATGGAGGGGAGAAGAAAGGATCACAAGAGAGCACCAAAAAATTTTCAGTAGTGGTGGATGAGTTCAATATTTTGATTGTGGTGGTAGTTTAAAGAGTTTACACATATGCCACATTTTTAAACTATATACTTTAAATATGTGCAGTTCATGCCAAGTATACCTTGATTATTTTCTAAAGTGTCCAGAATTGAAAAGCAGGACTGATATGTAGCCCTGGGACAAAGTGATCTGCTGAGTAAGAACGCAGTAGCTGTAAACCAGAATTCCTCACTCCCAAAACGGGGCAGAGAAATGGAGCGATCCCAACCTTTTCCTTCTGTGAGAAGCTTGGGGTGTAACAATGTAGGACTAACATGTTTCTTGATGATGACTCCTTGTTCTTATACCGTTCCTATGCCTCTGCTACATGCCTGCACTCCATCCACCCCAACACACATCCACTGTTTACCTCAACTACAGAAGAACACCAATGAAAATTCAAGCAATTTCTTTTCTGTCTTGTGCATGATCCTAAGTGGGAGGGGTGAGTAAAAACCACAGTGTTGAAAAGGAAGGAACTCAATTTTTCTCACACCATGCATGATCTTCCCCAAACATCCCAGAATTAGCCTTTGGCTCGGTTTTTGAACTTTAAAATGAGATCCTACAGCCTGACCAGGCGGTGGCACAGTGGATAGAGCGTTGGACTGGGATGCAGAGGACCCAGGTTCAAGACCCCAAGCTCACCAGCTTGAGCGAGGGGTCATCTGGTTTGAGCAAAGCTCACCAGCTTGAACCCAAGGTCGCTGGCTCGAGCAAGGGGTTACTCGGTCTGCTGTAGCCTGCCGGTCAAGGCACATATGAGAAAGCAATCAATGAACAACTAAGGTGTCGCAACAAAAAACTAATGATTGATGCTTCTCATCTCTCTCCATTCCTGTCTGTCTGTCCCTATCTATCCCTCTCTCTGACTCTCGCTCTGTCTCTGTAAAATAATAATAATAATAATAATAATAATAAAAAGAAAAAAAAATGAGATCCTACAATGTACCAAAGAATAAAGAAGAGAATGGGAAAGTGGGAAAATAGGTAAAATCACATTAAAAGAAAATTGAAGCTTAGAAAAAAGAAGTATTCTCATTCCAGAAAAAGTAAAAATAAAACAGAAGTCTCTATATTCTTTTAGATAATTCATCTCAATGGAAAAAGATTTAGTCTTTAATTTCTATATCCGTAAATTAATAGAATAACCACAAACCAAATTTCACACAGATACAGTATTATAATGAAAGCCCAATGTTCTCATAGCACCCATATAATACAGGGATCTGAAGTCTAACCTCTCCCTCCTACCACAATCTCTATAATCACATTCCATTTTTAAAAGCACAAAAGACAGTGGATCTCTAAAACTAGAACAATAGCTTGTATGTGAAAACTACCCATCTCATATGGCCACATTTTTATTACAGGAAAACGGTTTACAATTAGCTATAAACTCAGGATCAGAAATGGAAGTGCAGGTTTCAAGTCAAACTATAACCATAATCCAAACAAGAATACTTTATATGTGTGTGTGCACATTATATAAATCATACATATTCATATAAATATACCCGGCTATGTACCGTTACACACACACACACACACACACACACTTCCAGGAGTATTTCCTATGTGCCAAGCACCAAGTTCCTTACCAGCTCTGGGTGGGCATTCGTGTTTCTCCAAGCAATCCTGTGAGAGAGGCAGGGCCTGTGATTTTCCCCATTACAGATGAGGAGACTGATCCACAGAGAGTCATACGGCTACAAGTACAGAGGAACATGAACCAGGTTGTGCTCCAGATAAATGCTCTTACCTCCTTGCTGATGACATACAGGTTAAGAGGATGCTTATACTATCGACATCTTCTGACATGAAAGTGAAAAAGGGGAAGTGATAACCCTGTCACTTTGAGGCCTAAAGTCACAGACTAGTCTTAAATTAAATTTTAGAGAAAATTTAATACGCTGCCTTCTGTGTAATGGGGTGGCTCCATACTCCTGATTAAATTACCAGAATGGTTATTAGGAAAGCACTCCAGTCGAACGCACTATTGGAGAGAGATTATTTGAACCCAGGTGCCTGAACCTTGGTCACCTCTGAATCCCCAGTGCCTAGCACAGTAACTGACATGTATTAATGACTCATAAATGTTTTGTTTAAAGATTTTTGAGGAAAAAAAAAGTTTGCCTGGCAGGCAGTAAGATGTACTAACTGACAGGATAAGTTCCGGCACTGAGCTGCCTGCGCTGGTAACAGTTCCACAGATTATGACATCACTTTGAGTACTAATGTGTCTCAGTTTTCTCATCTGTGAAATGTGGGTATCAGTGCCTAGTTCGTAATGCAATTGAGATAATTTAATGAATTACTGATTACAAAGGACTTATAACAATTCCTATCACAGAGTAAGCACTCAGTAAAAACTGGAGTGAGGGGCCCTGCCCAGATAGCTTGGTTGTTCGAGTATCGTCCAGATTTGCAGAGGTTGTTGGTTGGATCCCTAGTCAAGGCACATGCAGAAACAGATCAATGTTTCTGTCTGTCTGCCTCTCCCTCCCCCTTCTTCTCTCTAAAATCAATAAATTTAAAAAACTGTTTTTAAAAAGTGAATTAAAAAAACCTGGAGGAAAAGAAAAAATAAAGAGTAATGTGGTCAGATTAGCTTTTTAAGAAGATAAAAGGCAACTCTGGCGGAGGATAGAAAATTCTACCAAAAAACCACTGTATCATTATAAAGGCACAAAGATTACTGTATTTTCTTGTGTAGTTAGGAATACATATTAAAGTATTAACAGCAGGAATGTCTTAGCTAGTCAACAGAAATTTAAAATGAACAACAAATCCCCGGTCAGGGCACATACAGGAACGCTCAATGTTCCTAACTCTCTGTCTCTCACCCTTCCTCTCCCCCTAAAAATCAATAAATAAATATTTTAAAATAAAATAAAATGAAGAACAAGATTAAAATCTAGACATCCTGACTTACAGGCAATGTTCTCTCCCTTAGGAAGTAGTATCCTTATCCCAGTTGCTTCCCTGCTACCCATCACTGAACAAACAAACATTCTTGTCCTATTCTCAGTAAATCAAATGTTTTGTTCTTATAGTGAAGTGCTTGCCCCTTGAAAATACTTTGTGGGTCCAAGAGCTCACCATTTACTATACAGAGAAGCAGGACAAAAATCTATACTTTATTATCATTTTTTATTGATTGATTTTAAAGACAGAGGGAGGAAAAGGGAGGAAGGATAGAGAGGGAGGGGGGAGAGGGGGAGAGAGAGAGAGAGAGAGAGAGAGAGAGAGAGAGGCATTTCCGTTTGTTTTTCCACTTAGTTGTGCAGTCCTGGGTTGTTTCCTGTAAGTGCTGTAACTGGGGAATCAAACACGCAACCTTGGTGTTTTGGGACAATACTCTGACTGAGCTAACCAGCTAGGGCCAGAAAATCCACATTTTAATTTGTACTTAAATGACAGTGCCATTCTATAAAAAAAAAAAATTCATATTAACTTATTATCATTAAGCAATATGTGTTAAGTTCGTAAGTCAAGTCTCCCTGTGAAATTGCTGATGGTTTTGTCTGGAAAAGCTACAAACAGAGAAGAAATGTTGTGTCATTTACCCTGTTACCCCCACTGGGTGTTTCTAACACAGGCAAACCTCTCCTTGAGTTATGAGTACCAAGCACTGTACCACGCATCCTGACTGACCACTTACACTGAGAACAGTTTATTCTTAGAAAACATAAAACATCACGGTGTGGTTTCAGAAAATTATTTTAGGTCTAGGTCACTCACTCTTTTGCTCAGCAATATCTATTTAGAAACTGAGCATTAATAAAGACGTAGTACAATACAGTGGGTTAAGAGCTCAGACTCTAGAATGCGTAGGATTAATTCTGTTTCCAATGCATACCGGGTATTTGCTACTTGAGTCTCTATTCAACCTGTTTTCTCATCCATAAAATGGGGTAATTATAGTACTTCCCTTTTAAGGTTATACAAATGAAATATGATAGCATATTTAAAGTGCTCAGTATGGCACATAACACATAGAAAGCATTCAATTGATGTTAGCCATTATTATTATTATTACTATTATTATTATTATATTAAAGACACACTTTCTGGGTGTTGGAGTTTCAGTGGCATATAAACCAAGACTTCCTTCAAGGAGCTCCCCACCAACTGGGAAACAGGACTCTGACACAAAAATAAGAGTGGGAACTCTACATGGTCCGAAAGGGAATGGGAGTCTAATTACAGATTTCTTAGTTCTGCTACCACTCACTCAGTTGTTAGTTCCTCAAGGGATTCTCCTCACCATCTGTGCCATCAATCAAATAGGTTTAGAAAAGCACTCATAACTTTCCCATATCACACCTCCTCCTCGGCAAGGAAGGCTCTGTGGGTGGGAAGCAGCAGAGAACCCGGCTGTTTTGCAGAAAGCAATCCTTCAGCAGGAGACACAAGGACCCTACAGAATTAAGAGTCACAGACACTGTCTGCCTCAGAAAAAATGTGATCACTTCATTGAAGATCCAGAGAAAGGAACTAAAAAGTGGCACAGGAGGGGATTTACCTTAAAGTACTCTTCCAACCACGTCTCTAAATTTGAAAAGTTTAAGGGGTTACAGCAAACATGTAATGATAATGAACCCTATTAAACAGACCAACTTTGGTAAATTTTGAGAACACAAACTGAGGAGTCCTTCACTGACTGGTACAGGACAGGAAAAGAATAATTCTGGACAGCATCTACTAAAGGAAAGAATCCAAATGTGTTCACTGCTGATAAACTAGCACCCAACACCCCAATGAAGTCAGTTCAAAGTAAAGGGACTATCCAAACAGTCAGCTAGACAGGCACTTGAATTAGCACATGGTTACCCTCTTACTAATTAATATAGATGAAGACATTCAGGGGCAAAATATAAAGGTAATCTTAAACTTTCCAGCTGAAATCTGAATCTGAGAGTCACATTTCTACAGGCTCAGCCCATGTGCTGTGAGGAGGAGCCGCCCACTGCTTCTCGGGAAGGCACCCTTTACAGCCTTTCAGATACTTTTCACTGCATCATGGGTGCTAAGCATTCTGATTCGCTTCCCAGCTTTGCATGTGATTCATTTTTGGACCTTGGCAAAGTAATAGTGGTTTTAATCCAAGTCACTTGAAAGTAATTTAAATACCACATTTCTTTCCTCTGATTTGATAACTCATTTTAACTGGGTGAGTTTCAGATACACAGAAATTATTTCATGGACATATAAGAGAATGTTTGACTGATTATTTGAATTAATGTATTAGCTAATTAAAAGCACATTTGAAGATTTTGAATATCTAGTTCACAGAAATCTCTTCCTCTTCTGAATGTTTACAGGTGTTTTGGAACCAGGTAAACTTGGTGTGTAACTCTCTTCCACTGTGAGGTTGGGCAAGCTCATTTTTCAGAGCCCTAGGTTTATTGTACGATTTTATCTTCTTTTTTTCCTTTTATTTGCTGTAACCTTATTCACTACCTCTAGTGTTTTCAGAGTTTCTGCGTTTACTATGAAAAAAATTTAGTAGCTATCTGGTATGGTTGGTAGTCTTAATTTGATCTGAATTTTAGAATCAGACATAAAGTTTTCACTCACCGTATTTTATCCAGCTTTAAGTCCACTGCTAATATGGAATGGACTCAGAACCTTAGCTGTGAATCTCTAGAGCAGTTGTTCAGTAAAAACAAATATTTAAGTGTTTTTAACTTACCAGGTACTGTTTAAGAGCTAGACAGTACATCAGCAAAGTAACTTGCAGTCTGAATATCTTACAAGAAACAATAAAAACTATGGGCCCTTTTCTCCAAAAATGTACTTTTATGTACATATATGAAACATTTTATATACTATTTAGGGCGATTACAACCCCCAGAAGATCATCCATGCACCTCAGGATTGAGAAGCCTGCTCTAGAGCCCATGATCCTTATGGGGAAACATCCTTAGAATGAACGTCCTCTGACTAGAAATGCTAACTGCATGAAGAGTTCAAGGTGGTATACAAGAGTATTATTTTATTATTCTCTGGTTTTTCCATTAATTCAGTTATTAATAATTGTGTTATTAAGAATCCTGACTTTTCCGTTAGACTATTGTGTGGATGATGACTTAGTGTCAAACATCGGATCATATTCTCTATACATTTCCAATTTAAATTACTCTGCAGGCAGGTCAGGATGAAGACTTTGATTTAAATGGTAAACAAAGACTGTATGCAGTTTTAGAGGGGCTTGATTCTATTATGTCCATACTGTTTCATTAGCAGTACAGCTCCAGGAGGTGTGCAGAGTTGAGCTATATGAAAAACAGAATGAAATGCTGAGATAAAATTATTGTAGGAATTCCTCTTCCGTCGACCCGTGACATCCATTTACAACAGGTCTCTCTCTGTTTCTTTTTTCGCCATACGCTTTCTCCCCTTTCCTTCCCTTTAAGCAATAGCAATGAAAAAACAAGCCTAAAAGGATCTTTCCTAACACTGGATGAGAGATTTGGATTTCACTGAAGCCAGAACAAATATTTTCTTCTACTAAATACCATGTGGCTAATATCCCTCAAGCTGTTTGCAAATTACAACAAATTATTCCTCAGGGTGAGTTGAGTCAGGAAACTTTCTTGAGGAGTTGTCCATTTTTGTGTTTTGTTCTCTTAAGCTCACAGATTTTACTTTCTGTGCTCTTGTAGTCAGGTACATTTTCTACGTGTTGAGCAAATAAAATCTGTTAAAACTCTGGTGTGAGCAGCACCTTTTAGCTCACATTTTTTAAAGCTGCTTCTGATGAAATCTTGAGGAATAAAATTGAGCTGGGTCTAGAGGCTTCAATGAAGCCTCATGACATGCCCTTTGCTACACTTCGTCTATATGGACTAATACTGTAATGTGCTCAGTTGTAAAAGCCTTAGTTTCTGGTGGAAACTGCCACCTTGCCTTCGAGGGGGAAAAATCACTGCATTTGGGTAGACCAATGACAGAGAAGAGGCCCTTCTTTGCATGTCCATGTCCATATGGGGGAGTCAAGATTCTAGAGAAATGCTGCTTTTCCCTCTTCTTTACAAGATGATAGCTATGTACTAAGCAGGAAACTGATCATAAGATGGCAGTTGACTCATTTTTTTTTTTGAGAAGTCACAAGATTTGAAGCATGGCTTTCGACTCTGAATAATTCTTGTTTATTGCCATTTCTTTTTCATTATCACGGCCCATGTGCCCCAAATGAAGAGCATCGTCTTCTTAGTCTTCTCCATTCATTTCCTGATGTCCAGCCTAATGGACTTCTCTGTAAACCCTTTATAAAATCACTAGCCTGGAATGGTCTCTCTCGCTTCTAAATTCCTATTGATCAGAGAAGCACAAGCTAGACTGAGGTTTGGACCTAATTTCTGCAATGTGACTTGTCAATTTTACTATCTATAGAGCAGTAATATCGCTTTGTGGGACTGTTTTGTAAACCAGTGGTTATACATAAAAGTATTTAAGTGATAACAAAAATAACACTAATACAATAAAGTTAAAATTAATTACGCAATTCATATAAAGTACGTAGCCGAGGGCTTGTCACAATAATAAGGTCTCAGTGTTAGGTTTTATTTTTCATCAAAAAGTGGTAGAGATTTACTAACTGTGGCAGCTGCTGCTTCCGTTACTACTTCACAATAATTCATTTGATCTGCAATTCAGAAGAAAAATTAAGGTGAAGCTTATTGAGCTTAGGCCTCTAGACTTTCCACTTACAAAGGGATCCCTTTCAACACCCTGGATTGCATTCTATCAATGTGTCCTCAAATTTGACCAAGTTATTAGATGCCTTAGCTATAATCAGTGACAACCGTTCTCTTCTTCCACTCTGCCATACTTCTCCCTACGTTGGGCAGCAATGTAATGGCCACAGGCATCCCTCCTTGCCTCAGAGTTGACTTGGGAACACATTCAGTTCTGGTTCAGTGGGACTATTGTGGTCCACAGTCGCTACTATGCATAGGTGTTGCGATTGCTAGCTATCTTGGTGTGGGAATGGCTTCCAGGCATGTTCTATCCTTCCCCTTGACTCATGAGGATTGTAACACGTCATTGGAACCACTGTGAATGTTACTTTAAAACCCTATAGTGCCACTGAAATAAGACTGGGGCTGAAAAAGTGGGTAATGAGGTTGTTTTGCAATGCTAAAGTGTAAGATTAGTCACTGCAAGAAAACTTGAAATGCTCTGAAATCCCACAGCATTCATGTGAAATTTTAGATAAGAACTCTGCCCAAATTTCACAACAACCCTTAACCCTTTGTATGATTTACCAATAATAAGTATTTCTTTCCTATATTACCAATGTATAGTGAAATATGAAGTGAAAAGAAACTATCCTAACCTGTTAATATGTATATTAAAATGTTTATTAACCATACCAAATTAAAGTCTTAATTATTGTTATTTCCATAGACAGTAATACAAAATCACTTGCATATGATGAGGTAATCAAAAATCCTAAAACATAAGTGTTATTTTTCTAGATTTTTTTATATTTGTATTGCCAGCTTTTTAAATCTATATATTTTTTGGTGATATCTGTTCTCCTTAATAAATACTCACTTTGTACCTAATTTTATATTCATAATTTTGTATTTGTTTTTTTAATGAGGCCTGAAAATTTTATCAGCTTCAGGCCCCACAAAACTTAGATCCACTCCAATCATAGTCTTCCTTAAATCTTATTTTTGATGTTATATTTACCTACTAATTTAAGTCACTAATGGCAATCTGTCTTTCCTATGTCTGTGTCTTGGCTCTTCATATAGTTTGTGGCTTGAGGGTACAAAACTTGTCTTATGCCTAGCATAAAGTTTAAAGATAATAGTCATACAAATGAGTGTTTATTCTTTAGTTGTGGTTCTAAGAAAAGGGCAGGGACTTCACTCATTAGCTCCATTAGATTTGAGCTGACAAATATTTTCTGTTCAAACATATTACAATGTTGATATATTAGAAACCATGGTCTAATTTGTATGTTTCTGATTTTATACATATGTGTGTGTGTGTGTGTGTGTGTTTTTAAGTGAGAGGCAGGGAGATAGTGAGACACCTGCATGCGCCCAGACTAGGATCCACCTGGCAATCCTATATGGGGCCAATGCTCAAGTACCCAGCCATTTTTAGTACCTGAGGCTGATGCACTAGGACCAACCAAGCTACCTTCAGTGCCCCAGGTCATGCTCGAACCAATCGAGCAACTGGCTACAGGAGGGGATGAGGGAGGAGGAAAGAAGCAGATGGTCGCTTCTCCTGTGCACCCTAACTGGGAATCAAACTCAGGACACCCATACACCAGGCTGACATTCTGTCCACTGAGCCAATTGGCCATGGCCCTAATTTGTGTTTCTTATTAATTTTGATTTAAAAATAATTTAGAGACAGAAAAGATGGTTTCCACTTTGATTGCTGATGCTTTTGAGTTTTGAGGATGTTAACTGTCTCATAATATAGCCCTATTCTCTTGGATTGTTACGTAGATCAAGAGATCTACGTAAAAAAAAGTGTGAAAGTAGTACTGTAAATTGTAAAAGGCTCTACAAACACAAAATATTATTCTCAGTTTTATTCCCTTTGGGTTCTAGAGATTCATTAGCCTTCTGGTTCTCTAAAATTTTAGGTTATAATACTAACAGAGACGAACTTTCTCATATTAAACCTTCCCTGATGGTTTATTTTGATGAGATGGCAAATTTTCAAGTATTTTTAATATGTGGGAAAGATATTTCATCCAAAGTACTAGTGTCCAGAATTCTTCCAAGTCAAGTTTAAAGTTTCAACAGTAAAGAAAAATTTCTCTTTGACATTCTTAAATTTAAATAGTGGTTCAGTGATACTTGCAGAAAAAGATTAGACATCTTAAGCCTGGGGAAAATTTTTGTGCCTGAACTAGCAAACTTTGAATAATAAAAAGTTTTAGTGGAAATTCCAGCATATCTTTAAGTGGAGGAGCTGCCAATACAAATCAGTGAGTTTTCACTAAAAAAAAATGTCTTAGTAGATAAACAGCTATTAAGAATGGATGAGTCCAGACCAAGAAAGTGCCATATAAACAAACAGGCCTCCGAGGGCCACTGGGTGTTCCACCTGAAAGTTTAGTATGGCCTTCTCCCAAACACTTAGTGAGATGAAGCAATAGGCGTTTCATATGCTGCAGTCATTCGCTGCGTGATGTTAGGAACCCTTCAGTTGAAGGGCATATTTTTTTCTTTTGCATATAAGGAGAAAGTAGGGGAGAGTATGAAAGAAAAAGAAAACACTCCAAATTGGAAAGGAAGTAGTAAAAATGTCATTATGTGCAGATGACATGATACTATATATAGAAAGCCTTAACTATTCCACCAAAAAACTACTAGAACTTATAAATTCAGTAAAGCAGCAGGATACAAAATAAACATTCAGAAATTAGTCGCTTTTTTATAGACCAAAAATGAAGTATCAGAAAGAGAAACTAAGAAAACAATCCTTTTATAATTACATAAAAAAATTAATAAAATATCTAGGAATTTAACCAAGGAAATAAAAGAATTACACTCAAAAAAATATAAGACACTGAGGAAAGAAGTTGAAGAAAATACAAATACATGGAAGGGTATATCATGCTCATGGAGAAGAATTAACATCATTAAAACGTTCATAGGTAGTGGTGCAGTGGACAGAGCTTTGGACTGGGACACAGAGGACCCAGGTTCGAAGTCCTGAGATTGCCGGTTTGAGCACAGGGTCACTGGCTTGAGCGTGGGATCAGAGACATAACCCCATGTTCCTGGCTTGAAGCCCAATGTTGCTGGCTTGAGCAAGGGGTCACTCACTGCTGGAGCTGCTGGGTCAAGGCACATATGAGAAAGCAATCAATGAACAACTAAGGTGCCTCAACGAAGAATGATGCTTCTCATCTCTCTCCCTTCCTGCCTGTCTGTCCCTATCTGTCCCTCTCTCTGTCTCTCTCTCTGTCCATACGGGTCTGGACATTTAGCTCAGTGGTAGAGCATCAGTCTGGCGTCTGGATGTTTTGGGTTCTATTCCCAGTCAGGGCACACAGGAGAAGCGACCATCTTCTTCATATCACTTGTCTCTCTCCCCTTTCTCTCTCTTCTCCTCCCACAGCCATGGCTCAATTGACTCGATTGCATTGGCCCCAGGTGCCGAGGATGGCTCCATGGAGCCTCACCTCAGGTGCTAAAAATAGCTCATTTGCGAGCATGGTCCCAGATTGGCACAGCATCAGCCCCAGACGGGGGTTGCCAGGTAGATCCTGGTTGGGGTTCATGTGGGAGTCTGTCTCTCTATCTCTCTTCTTCTCAACTTGGAAAAGAGGTAAAGAAAATCACAAAAATAAAATGTCCATACTACACAAAAAAATCTATTAATTCAGTACAATCCCCATAAAAATAACAATGGCATTTTTCATAGAAATAGAACAAAATAATCCAAAAATTTATACGGAACCACTTAAAAGACCCCAAAGAGCCACAGAAATCTTGAGAAAGAACCAAGTGGGAGGTATCACTATCTCATATCAAACTGTACTACAAGGCTAGAGTAGTCAAAACAGAATGGCACTAGAATAAAAAAGGACACACAGATCAATGAAACAAAAGAGACAGCACAGAAACAAACACAGGCCTGTATGGTAAATGAACGCATGACAAAGGAGGCGAGATTATACAGTGCAGTAAAGACAGTCTATTCAAACATGGTACTAGAAAATTTGGACAGAGAGATGGAAAAAATAAAACTAGACCCAGCTTCTAACACCATATACAGTAACAAGCTGAAAATGAATTAAAAATCCAAATGTAAGACCCAAACCATAAAATTCCTAGAAGAAATCATAGGTAGTAAACTCTCTGAAATTGCTCGTAGTAATATATATTTCTGATATCTCTCCTCGGGCAAGGGGAAACAACAAAAAATTTAAAAATGGGGTCTACATTGCCTGACCAGGTGGTAGCACAGTGGATAGAGCGTTGAACTGGGATGTGGAGGACCCAGGTTCAAGACCCCAAGGTCGCCAGCTTGAGCGCGGGCTCATCTGGTTTGAGCAAGGCTCACCAGCTTGGACCCAAGGTTGCTGGCTCGAGCAAGGGGTTACTCGGTCTGCTGTAGCCCCACAGTCAAGGCACATATGAGAAAGCAATCAATGAACAACTAAGGTGTCACAAGGAAAAACTGATGATTGATGCTTCTCATCTCTCTCTGTTCCTGTCTGTCTGTCCCTATCTATCCCTCTCGCTGACTCGCTCTCTGTCTCTGTAAAAACAATAATAAAAAATAAATAATAAATTGGCCCTGGCCGGTTGGCTCAGCGGTAGAGTGTCGGCCTGGAGTGCGGGGGACCCGGGTTCGATTCCCGGCCAGGGCGCATAGGAGAGGCGCCCATTTGCTTCTCCACCCCCCCTCCTTCCTCTCTGTCTCTCTCTTCCCCTCCCGCAGCCAAGGCTCCATTGGAGCAAGGATGGCCAGGCGCTGGGGATGGCTCCTTGACCGCTACCCCAGGCACTGGAGTGGCTCTGGTCACGGCAGAGCGACACCCAGAGGGGCAGAGCATTGTCCCCTGGTGGGCAGAGCATCGCCCCTGGTGGGTGTGCCGGGTGGATGCCAGTCGGGCGCATGCGGGAGTCTATCTGACTGTCTCTCCCCGTTTCCAGCTTCAGAAAAATACAAAAATAAATAAATAATAAATAAAAATGGGGTCTACAGCAAACTAAAGTTTTTGCATAGCAAAGGAAATCATCAAAACAAAAAGACAACCTACAGACTGGGAGAACATAAGGAGTAATATAACACCAAAAAAACCAAACTATCGAATTAAAAAATTGGCAGAGGACCTGAATAGACATTTCTCCAGAAGACGTACAGGTGGTCAACAGACAAATTAAAAGATACTCAATGTCACTCATCATCAGAGAAATGCAAATTAAACCCACAATGAGATAATCACCTCACACTTATCAGATGGTTGTCAACAATAAATCAACAAACACGTGTTGGCAAGGATGTAGAGAAAAGGGAACCCTTGTGCATTGTTGGTGGGACTGTAAATTGGTGCAGCCACTGTGGAAAACTATATGGAGGTTCCTCAAAATATTAAAAATACAACTATCATATGGCCCAGCAATTACAGTTCTGGGTATTTATCCAAAGAAATTTGAGACACTTCAAATTAATTTGAAAAGACACATGTGTCCCTCTGTTCACTGCAGCATTATGTACAACAGCCAGGATATGGAAGCAACCTAAGTGCCTGTCAACAGAAAATCAGATAAAGAAGATGTGGTACACTTATACAATGGAATATTACTTGGCCATAAAGAAGAATGAAATCTTACCATTTGCGACAGCATAGATCAGTGATGGGCAATCTTTTGAGCTTGGTGTGTCAAAATTTGCCAAAAAACCGAGCTTAACTCAGGTGGTGTGTCACTTCGAAAAAAACCCCATAATTTCGCGATATCTATAGTTTGGGTTTTTTTGTTTGTTTTGGGGGGCTTTTTTTTTTTTTGTATTTTTCTGAAGTTGGAAACAGGAGGCAGTCAGACAGACTCCCGCATGCGCCTGACCGGGATCCACCCAGCATGCCCACCAGGGGGCGATGACCTACCCATCTGGGGCATTGCTCTGTTGCATCCAGAGCCATTCTAGTGCCAGAGGCAGAGGCCACAGAGCCATCCTCAGAGCCCAGGCCAACTTTGCTCCAATGGAGCCTTGGCTGCAGGAGGGGAAGAGAGAGACAAAGAGGAAGGAGAGGGGGAGGGGTGGAGAAGCAGATGGGCGCTTCTCCAGTGTGCCCTGGCCGGGAATCGAACCCAGGACCCCTGCACACCAGGCCGACGCTCTACCACTGAGCCAACAGACCAGGGCAATATGTATAATTGTAATATATAACTGTATTTAATAAACTAAAAACTAATTATTTAACTTACCTGCTTAGTGACTTCTTTGTTCATCTGTCAGTTTCTTTTGTTGGGTTTTTTTTTTTTTAATTCCTTTTAGAGGAGAGAGAGAGAGAGAAGAAGGGGAAGAGAAGGAAGCTTCAACTCCCATATGTGCCTTGACTGGGCAATCCCAGGGTTTTGAACTGGCAACCTCAGCATTCCAGGTCGACGCTTTATCCACTGCGCCACCACAGGTCAGGCTGTTGGTCTTGATATTATTTAACTTGTGTGGGGTGCAGTGAACTAAGATAAGTGAGGGGGAGGGGGGAATTCCTTTTTTTTTTATAAATAAATTTTTATTAATTTTAATGGGGTGACATCAATAAATCAGGGTACATATATTCAAAGAAAACATGTCCAGGTTATCTTGTCCTTCAATTATGTTGCATATCCATCACCCAAAGTCAGATTGTCCTCGGTCACCTTCTATCTAGTTTTCTTTGTGCCCCTCCCCCTCCCCTTCCCCTCTCCCTCTTTCCCCCCGCCCCATAACCACCACACTCTTGTCCATGTCTCTTACTCTCGTTTTTATGTCCCACCAATGTATGGAATCATGCAGTTCTTGGTTTTTTTCTGATTTACTTAGTTCACTCTGTATAATGTTATCAAGGTCCCACCATTTTGTTGTAAATGATCCGATGTCATCATTTCTTATGGCTGAGTAGCATAGTGTATATGTGCCACATCTTCTTTATCCAGTCTTCTTTTTTTTTTTTTTACAGTGATTAAAGCCTTTAAGCAAACTCTTGGCCAATACAACAACAATCCATAAAAGAGTAGTGTCCTTAACATGTTCACCAAGTCCAAGTTGGCACCAACACCATTCCAGATCCCTGCAAATGCAACCCAACCCCAGTTCAGTCCATTAGGAGCTGTCACAAGGAGCGGGGAGGGGGGGCGGATTCTTTAACTAACCTGCCTATTAGTTACTTTTTTGTTGCTGAATTTCATTGGCTAAATCTTCTATTGAAGGTTGGTATTTTTTATACTTCAAGCCCAGGCAAGCGCTACTAACTTTATCTGTCGATCTGTTTCTTTTGTTGGTTTTGATATTATATTATTTAACGCTGAGAATAAATACGTAGAGGGAAAAATTGTGAGTAAAACCATTGCTATATTTTTCAAGGTGCTAAAAGTGTCTGGTAATTGGTTCCAGGCACTCCATATTTCCTGTTCATAGTGGCACTCCTCTTGATTCTCCAAGCGGCACCTTTCCAGATTCTTAAGTTTTGACCTCAAGTAGACAAACATCCGAGCCCAGATGCTATCTTGAAATTCTGCAAGTTGCATCTTATGTAAATTAAGATGGCTGCCGCTATTTCTAACGGCCGGAAACGGCACCCATAGCACAGGCCCTCGCCTCTCCCAGCCTCCCCCTCACTTATCTCAGTAATGATGGTCAATTAGAAATCCACACCTCTCCCAGCCTCTCCCTCACTTATCTCAGTAATGATGGTCAATTAGAAATCCACGACACCCCAGAACAGTAGATTGGATGATGGTTGCTGTGATTATGTGGTTGCTGGTAATGGCGATCACAGGGCCCCCAAAGATGCGTCCCCCTTGGCATTCCACTGCTCCCTGCTCCGCCGGCCGGAAGTGAGGTCAAAGATCCCCTAACGGCCTAACTAGAAGTCCCAGAACTAGATGTTCTGTGCCGGAGTTTTGTTGTTTTGGCCTACAGACCTCCGGCACAGAGTGTCTACACTACAGCAAATGTTTTATCCTCAGCTCCTGCACCTGGCCGTGCAGGAGCTGAGGATGAAACGTCCTTCTCGGCATGCGGCCCCATACTTCTCTGGGGAATGCAGACGCGTGTCAGTGCTAACACGCGTGTCATAGGTTTGCCATCACGGGCATAGATGAATCTAGAGGGTATTACACTAAGTGAAATAAGTCAGTCAGAGAAAGACAAATACAATATGACTTCACTTATATGTAGAATCTAAAGAACAAAATCAATGAACAAACAAAGCAGAAACAGACTCAGATACAGAGAGCAAATTGATGGTTGCCAGATCAGAGAGGGTTTGAGGGTAAGAAAAAGGTGAAGAGATTGGAAAGTACAAATTGCTAGTTACAAAATAGACATGGGGATGTAAAGTACAGCATAGAGAACACCGCCAATAATGTTGTAATAGCTACCTATGGATGGTGCCAGGAGAGTACCAGACTTATCCGGGGATCCCTTTGTCAATTAAGAGTCTAACCATCATGCTGTATACCTAAAACTAGTATAAAATAATACGCATGTCAAGTGTAATCGAAAAAGAAAAAAGGCTAAGAAAGGTATGTGACATTTAATATTAATCAAAAGGGGGAGAAAATTACTGAGTTTCCCGTTTCTGGCAGTTAGTGAATTTGATACTCTGAAAGGCCTTGATACTCCAGCAACAAGGGTCTTCATACAGCATAGCTTATAATGTATCTCTGGGCTCACAGGAAGTGAGAGAATCCGTAAAAAATAAAATATCTCTGGGCTGAAACCAGAAAGTAATGAGATGAATGGGGGTGTAACCCTGAGGGCAGTACTTCACTGGGAGGCTGCACCCTTGGCCAGCAGGAAGGCAGAGAAGGTGAGCCTGAGATTTTGAAATGAAGCCAGGGTCCCTGAAAGGGGAAAAGCCACCCAGGTGGCCGCACCCAGGAGAAGCATACTCTCCCACTAAAAGCTTCCTGGATTCAGGCTCAGAATGACACAGATTGAGATCAAGCAAATTATCTGTTTACAAATAAAGAAAAACAAACCATCATAAGTAAGAGCCATAAGAAACAACAAACTTCAGATTTAGATTCCCAAGAACTTAAGATATTTGAAGAATCAGATGCATAATATAAACATTCGTACATGAAATGTTTTAAAAACATAGGAATTAAAAAAAAGCAAGCAAAAGAGACAAAATTATATAAAGAACCAAGTAAAAGTTTAGAAATGAACAATATACTAGGTTAAAAAAAAACACTCTATGCATTGGTTAAATGACAGGTTAAATACTACTAGAAAAAGATATAACCATAAAGCAAAGCTGAATAAATAGCCCAGAACTGCACAAAGAGAGAAGAATATGAAATCATGACGAAAAGGTTAACAGTCTTGGAAAACAGAATGACAATAGATCTTAGTAGAGTCCCAGAAGAAGAGAAGAAAGAAAACAGAAGCTAGGCAGTATATGAACTAGTGATACTTGAGCATTGTCAGGAAAGATAATAAACTCACAGATACACAAGTACAACATATTACTAGTAGAATCATTAAAAAAAAAAATCCACCCTAGTCACATTGTAGTAACACTTCAGAACAACGAAGATGAAACTTTAACATAGCTTGAGAAAAGACAGGCAACCTAGGGAAGACTGACGCTATGACTGACATCAAGACTACAAGACTTAGTAATGGAAATGACGCAACTCAGGAAAATCAGTGGTGCAAAGCCCAGGCTATAAGATAAAAATAACTGACAACCTAAATTTATATATCCAGTAAATTTGTATTTCAAGAGCAACATTAAAACAAATATATTTTCACATATAAATAAAAATGAATTCAACATTAAGAGACCCATTCTAAAGGAAGTGACCTTAAACTATTTCAGTAGCTTTCTAACTGACCTCCCCTCTCCAATCTTCTTGAATATCAGATGAATACTTCTAAAATCACTGTGACCAGAACACTTCCCTGCTTCAAATTGCTAAACAAATTTCTAGAACCTACATAGTAAGGTCCCAATTTCTTAGCTGAGCATTGAAAAGGCTATACAAACTAGTGACTTTCTAATATTCTCTTCCATGGACAATTTGGCTCCTCAATTTATTGGGCTAGGAAATTAAGCTATCTGAGCCTCAGACTCATCAGCTGCAAAATGAAATCTATAAAAACTGACTGAGATGAGCCCTGGCCGGTTGGCTCAGCGGTAGAGCGTCGGCCTGGCGTGCAGGAGTCCCGGGTTCAATTCCTGGCCAGGGCTCACAGGATAAGTGCCCATCTGCTTCTCCACCCCTCCCCCTCTCCTTCCTCTCTGTCTCTCTCCTCTTCCCCTCCCGCAGCCGAGGCTCCATTGGAGCAAAGATGGCCCGGGCACTGGGGATGGCTCCATGGCCTCTGCCTCAGGCGCTAGAGTGGCTCTGGTCACGACAGAGCGACGCCCCGGATGGGCAGAGCATCCCCCCTGGTGGGCATGCCGGGTGGATCCTGGTTGGGTGTATGTGGGAGTCTGTCTGACTGCCTCCCCGTTTCCAGCTTCAGAAAAATGAAAAAAAAAAAAAACTGAGATGAATGAAGACAGCCCAGGTAAAGCTATCAGCACAATGCCTGACACAGTCTTCAATAAATGGTAGCTGTTAATTTTTATCATTATAACTCATTGGTACCAAAATACAACTTATGTATTCCCAACTCCACCCCTTTGTTCATATTATTTCCTCCACTTAATAGGCCCTCAATACCTCTATTCTCCCAAATCTGCACTATGAACAGTAAATTAAAATTATCCTAAAAGTCCAATCCTCCTTGAAACTCCCCTCCTTTAGGCCAGCCCAGAGCAAGTGCTCCCACTTCTAAATACAGAAAACATTTACCCTAAATGCTACTGTTTAACGATCTAAATGGTATTCTCCTTCTGGTCCAGTAAAGAGCTTATCTGACATTTCCCCATGTTGCTGGTAGACAGCTTACTGTGGCAAAAATGGAGATTGCCAAATACACAGGGATTCACTGAGTAAGTTCCAGCACCCTGTCAGAGAGACTTCAGAGGAAGAAACACAGCAAAAAAAAAAAAAAGGCAGCTGTTTCAGGATTTGCTGCATTCTTTGTTTTGTAACCCTTCAAACAGCTGCACTTCATTCTAAAGACATTAACTATTTTCCTTAGAGAAAGCTATCGGACAAGGAAGTCTCAGGTGGGCAGGAAGAAGTGATAAGGGTGCATAGGCTGAAAGCTCCCTTCAGGAAACGGCTTTCAGCGTCTACTTCTAAGGAAGTCAATTTGATCTGGTATTTCTCTCATCCAAGACTAAGAGAACAGGCCCTCACAAAGCAAGCGTTCAATAAATGTTGGCTGACTCTAAACAGGCAAACCAAAGCCACTACTCAGATTATTTTGTTTGTTCAAAAAATAAAGAAGGTGGGTGTGGGGGTGAGGACTCACATCAGCTCTTTTAGTTTTCCAGTTAACCATTTGCTGAGGATGCCATGGTTGGCTCCCTGACGCAAAAGCCCAATGACAGCAAATCTCTAAAATGAGTCACTAAGAATGCATAATCAAACAATTGAACTTGGCATCAGCCCCTCCCTCACCCACTGTAACAGGCATTAAGGAGCTAGAAAAACCCACATGCTATCACACACTAAACTAAACAAAGTTTCCTCATTAAAAAAAAATAAAATAAAACTTGCCCTGGCAGATAGCTCAGTTGGTTAGCATCATCCAGAAACGCAGATTGCTGGTTCAATTCCTGGTCAAGGTACCTACAGGAACAGCTTGATGTTCCTGTCTCTTTCTCTTTCTCTCTCTCTCTCTCTCTCTCTCTCTCTCTCCCCCTCTTTGCTGAAATCAGAAAATTTAAAAAAAAAAAATTTAATTAAGAAAAATAAGAAAATGCTTACTAGTGTCCGATTTTAAAATCCATCAGCCATAAGATGTACATTACCACTAAAAAACAGCACCTAGCAACATTTTGATTCATTTTTTTCCCTAGGTCCTCCCCACCCTAAGCATTAGCTGTTTTGTGTAATTGCAACCATTTGATATATACTAATCATACCTGCAGCTTGTGCCTCTTAAATTATAACATAAGCGTATCTCATGTTTTTCTTCTTCTTAACCTTGTATAACTGCAGAGAGTAGATGGTAGATTTTTAAAACACACCACATCAATAAATAGTTGTCATTCTTTTTCATCCACAGAAACTAATTTCCAAAAGTTACTGGGCCACTGCAACTAAGATACATTAAAAATGCCAAGACACACAGACAGTGTTTAAGAAATGGCAACTGACTTTCAAGTAACAAAGAGACTATTTACTATAATCATCTCTAAAAAGATACAAAAGAAATTAGATTCAGCCTCTGTTCTCAACAAGTTTTTAATATAACTGAGAAGAAAAAATGCCCACCATATTTCAGAATGCATTCATCCTGGCTCTTCAAGGGCGGGGGATGCTTAATTCATTTTGCACCCCTAGCCTGAAGAACCGTGTCTGGCATATTACAGATACTCAGTATCTGTTGCATTGAACTGAATTACAGATAAAGAGAGAGTCAAGATCGCTGTGAGCTGAGGTTAAGTTAGGCAAAACAGACAGTATGGAAATAGCAGATTTTGATTTTGGCAATAATTTGCAGAAAGAAGGTGAACCACAGAAGCCTTCGGATACTCTGAAAATAAAAAGTGATTCCAAGAAAAAATGTTTGCATAGTCCTATTTTATTAAAGAGTTTGATGTTCCTACATGACCAGCACTGAAATCCTTGCTGTGCATATTAACTGCTCATGGGAAATAGATAACAGATAACAGAGATATTACTTAAAAACAAAGAAAACACACTGTATGGCCAGGGGCCACCATTGTGGCCATGCACATGCAGGTTCTCACTGAATTCGGACAGATGGTAATGAAAAAACAAAGCCAAGAATTCATGGGCCATTAGCTTTAATCCTAGCTTGCACCCAGCAGGCAAGAAATACAGTGGGAAAACACTTCCCTTTCCATTCAGGACTCCCAAAGCCACTGACTCATCTGAGTTTCCTAGAATCAAAGGTTTTTACCTCACCAGCCTTATTAACCTCTGTTCCCCATCTCCTTCTCTCTGCACAAACTCTGCACAAACTGGCTTCTCCTTCAGCACTCCGCCATCTTGGCTGCTTCTCCTCTCCTCCACGTGGCCTTTCTCTGCTTTCCTCCAGCATGGGCTCCTCTGCCCCATTTTATAGTGTAGAAATCAAAACCTTTAATCTAATATACAAACAAGGAAGACTCTGATACAAAGTCACTTATCTGAGGCATAAATGGGATTCCTCATAAGAGTGCACCACCTCACATCATGCAACAGTCAAGGGTGTGGGGAAAAGCTTAGTTTTGAAAAGATCTTAGTATTAAAAGGGTGGGAAAGGCTTAGTCTTAAAACTATGCCTTCGGCTATAAGGACCCTACCTGCTTACTGCCTGTCCCCCACACCCAATGCAAACTAAGCGAGCAAACATTTATATCATATTTACAAACTTATTTGACCAACACAAAATATTGCAGCATTCCCTGACATCAGAAACGAGTACTAATTCTCAGAAAGTTTTCTGTGTAAAATGACAAGTAGCAGAAGCAGTAAATTAAGGCTTCAGATACTAATATAAAGTTTTGTAGTGGATACTGTCCTTGCTAAACTAAGTGTGAAGGAATGTGCTTACCAAAACTTTCTTCCAGACCTCTATAGTGCAGTGAAGCTATTTGCATATACTGTTAGAATTCAGAGGGCACATACAAAAGATCTGGAATCTGCATTCAGCCCAAACAGCATCATATTCACACCACCTGATTGCAAACATATCTTAAAAAAGAGAATCCAACTTCATGACAAGGGTATCATTCAGCAGACTCCATACATCTTAACTGCATTCACACACACATCCTTGCTTTCACCCCACTTGTGCTTTGAAAAAATTCAAAGAATTTACAGAGAAGGAATTTGCTAAGACCACATCTCTAACAGCTGCTAGTTGGATGTACTAAATCCATAGCTTCAGTTACTTGGCCATTTCAGAAAGTGTGCTTTAATACAAATCTGGTTGCCTTCAAAAGAATTGATTTAAGCCTGACCTGTGGTAGTGCAGTGGATAAAGCTGAGGTCACCAGATCGAAACCCTGGCCAAGGCACATATGGGAGTTGATGCTTTCTGCTCCTCTCTCTCTCTCTCTCTCTCTCTCTTTCACCTCTCTAAAATAAATAAATAAAATATTTTTTAAAAAATCTTTAAAAAAGAGAGAGAAATTATTTAAGCCCATCTGACTGGGCTGCCTTAAGAGCAGTTGCAGAGAGCTTAGGAGTTGGGTGTATAATTCTACCAAGATATACTACAACAATTTCTTACAATCAAGTGTTTCTAATAGCTATCTACTTGGTCTCCCTAGCCCGTAAACACTGAAGAACAAACGCCTCTCAGCAAGTCATCTGGCAGTGAACAGCTGATCTGATACACTGCATGCCTCAGGGCAGGTGTTGGTTCCCTGTTTTTCTGAAAACACATACCTTCCAATCATGATGATATCAAATAACTTAAACAAATTAAAACAACATAAAATGGTCTTTTTTTTAATGTTTCAAGAGATCAAATAAATGCAAATAGAAAATTAGGAATTCTTTTTTTCAAAAATGTCCTGGAAAATTTGATTTTCAGATTTTTTTTTTTTTCTGAAGTTGGAAACAGGGAGGCATTCAGACAGACTCCCGCATGCACTGGACCAGGATCCATCCAGCATGCCCACCAGGGGGCGATGATCTGCCCATCTGGGGCATTGCTCTGTTGCAACCAGAGCCATTCTAGTGCCTGAGGCAGAGGCCACAGAGCCATCCTCAGTGCCCGGGCCAACTTTGCTCCATTGGAGCCTCGGCTGCGGGAGGGGAAGAGAGAGACAGAGAGGAAGGAGAGGGGGAGGGATGGAGAAGCAAATGGGCACCTCTCCTGTGTGCCCTGGCTGGGAATCAAACCCGGGACTCCTGCACACCAGGCCGATGCTCTACCACTGAGCCAACTGGCCAGGGCCTGATTTTCAGATTTTGTTAGGCTTCAGTACACTGTTTTATCCAGGAATACAAACTGTTACTTACTGTTTTAATTCTAATTGAAGCACTTCTCTCTAGGACATCAAAAGATTTGAAAGCCGAACAGTAGTAATCATTTTAAAAAGGTGTGGCATAACATTTGTAAAGCTGAACTGCACCTGTCACCAATTCAACAAAAGAATATTTTATATACAAACCACATAGCTTTGGACATTTGATAATTTGGTTAAACTGACCCATAATAAGAAATCCACTGTCAAATGGAATAATACAAATAACCAAAAACTGGATTAACACAAATAATTAAATTTTTCCAAATTAAATTATTCTTAGCAAATTACTGAATCTCTGTGCTTCTGTTTCTTCATCCACAGAAATCGGAAAAATAACAGTAACAACCTCTAAGTGTGGTTATCAATATTAAATGAATTAATAAGGGTTAAATTCTTACCATAGGATAGAGCCTGGCAAAGGGTTACTTATAAAGAATGTTTGTATTATATTGGGAACCAACATTTTTAAAAATGAGAATACTGAAAAGCAATAGCAATTAAAAAGAATAATCATAAAAATAAAAAAGACACAGTTGTATGACCTGTGAAAGGATGAAGTTTTCAAGCCACTACCGGTAATATTTAGGAGCTTCTGCTAAAAAAGATAACTTTGTTCCTTCAAAGTGAATTACACATCTTTCCTATCACCTTGATTCTTTGTCATTGGTCCTATTTTACAATAGTTGATTCTTTCTCCTATGCTCTCCAGATAAATCTCAGCCCTTGATATCAAGAAAGTCACAGCCTGACCAGGTGGTGGCGCAGTGAATAGAGCATCAGCCTGGAACACTGAGGACCCAGGTTCAAAACCCCGAAGTCATCAGCTTGAGTACGGGTTCACCAGCTTGAACACAGGCTCACTGGCTTGAGCGCAGGATCGCTGGCTTGAGTGTGGAATCACAGATATGACCCCATGTTGCTGGCTTGAGCCCAAAGGTTGCTGGCTTGAAGCCCCAGGTCGCTGGCTTGAGCCCAAGGTTGCTGGCTTGAGCAAGAGGTCACTGGCTCAACTGGAGCACCCTCCACCCCATCAAGGAACGCAAGAGAAAGCAATCAATGAACAACTGAAGTGCAGCAACCACCAGTCAATGCTTTTCCTCTCTCCCTTCCTGTCAGTTCCTGTCTATTTCTCTCTTGAAAAAAAAAAAGAGAGAGAGAAAGTAAAAGTCACAAAATAACTCCACCAGGAGAGCTAAATAAGAGGTTATGGGTATGTGAAGTTCTTAGCATCCTCTAAATTGACACTCATTCCTGAACTAAATTAACAAATGTTCCTACAATAAAAACTGCAAACTTTCAAGTGAACAGACCTCTACAACAATAGATAATTGTTTGTCTGAATAGAGACAGTGTCAGTGTGACCAACAAAGCTAGGAGCTGGACATTCCTGACACCCTTGTCCCTTGGCTAGCCTTTGACCACTTATATCGCTCCACCAACATATGCTTTTGGAAATCACTTTCAGGCAAAGTATATGGTCAATATTTACATCCTGAACCTTACCTTATCCCTCATCACAGAGCCCTGTTCTCCGAGCTTCTGTCCCAGACCCTCTCTTTTTACTGCCACCATCACGAACACGCCACGTGAATGAGCATCAAACACAGGAGTGCTTTGTTTCCCTTGTTCCAGCCCCACTCCCACACAAGTCACTTCGTGTTTTAGTTTGTATATGCTGGAAAACATCATGAGATGACAATGGCAAATAAGCCCAACAGTAAAATGACCCATGAACTGAACAGCCATCAGGGAAGAAAAAGTGTGATATAGTGATTTAGGTCAGCATGGGTTTGAGTCTTCACCACTTACTTGGAATGCAGCCCTTGAAAAGGGGTTTGACTTAGGTCTTAGGTCTCTTCTCTGAAAATGGGTTGGGAAAACCCACCTCACAAAGTTGCTGTAAAGACTATATAAGATACTGTTAACAAAATACCCAGGGTACAGTATGTGCTCACTAATCAAGATATTTTAGTCCTCCGGTCCAACTGTCCCGGGACAGACGAACCCAATGAGAACTTCAGACAGTGGAAAAGACAAATCAAAACTCCCAGGTTCATCCGTGTGCCCTGATCAACATAGGCCCGGCGCTATTTCAGGGTGAGGGTCTGTGGGGTCCCCCCAGGTCGGGCTGGAGACAAAAAAAAAAAAGTACTTGACTGAGATCTGTACCATTTTATTTACACGAAAGGAAAGTTGGGTTTGTCCAGTTCAGTCCCTTGTTTACAGCAAAGGACAAGCGATCCCCGGAGGGCTGTGACTAACAAGCAGCCAGGGGACGGAGATGCGTCTCGCTGGCCCTTCCGAGGGCCGCTCTCCGCCCACCTCCACGCACGCCGCTCGCCCCGCAGCGTCTTCTAGCAAGTTCGCTGCCCGCGCCCAGGCGGCCAGTCTCCCCAGAGGGCGATGCCAACCGCCGGGGGCTGCCCGAGCCTCCCACGGGCCCCGCACCCGCGCCGACCCTGCCTCGAGGCCCGGATCCGACCCCTCGCCCTGGCCACGAGCGCTCCTCCGGCCGATGACCCGGAGCCCCGGAGCCCCGGAGCCAGGACCGCTATTCCCGCCTGGACAGGATCCAGCCGCTTCGGGCCCGCTCCGCCCCCCATTGCCCCCAGGCCCTTCTCTCCCAAAGGCAGAAACTCACACTCACCCCTGAAAAGTAGCATCAAGAAGAAGTCAGGCATCCGGGCGCAGAGCTGGAATCCCCGCCACCGCGGCTTCAGCGCCATGTCGAGGGAGGCTGAGGGGCCGCGAGTGTGCGGCGCAGCCAGGCTTCCCCGCGCGCATGCGTACGGTCTACCGGGACCCTGCTACCCGCCCCTCGTTACCATAGCAACCACCTCGCCTGGCCGGGCTGTCACTATGGTGACAAGAGAAGCTGAAGTCTGGTTACTATGGATGTAGGGATGCCCTGGACCTGGGCCCATAGGGTCTGTTTCAATGAATTGGGTGGGAGTAGACAAAGAAGGGTGTTCAAGAGTGAGGTGGGGTAAGTTTCCATAGCTATAAAAGGAATGCATCACTACAGATCGGAAGTGTTTCTTAATTTAAAATAAGGATGCATCCCAGTTATCTTGCAGGTATTATTGCCTGCACCTCTTTTGAGGTCCCAATTCCAAATTTGATGAAAGGAAAAAGCTCTGAAATCTACATAAAACCAATACATGCATTTTACAGTACATGAAAGTGACATCTTTCTGAAACAAGCATAATCTGTGTCTGTGGTAGAGCAAAGAATGAGGATATTTCTACGAGTGTTTCTGCAGGAAATCAGGCTAATTGTTTGCTTTGGCAATGACCTGGAACGCTGAAGTCGCCAGTTCGAAATCTCCAGCTTGCCGGGTCAAGGCACAAATGGGAGTTGATGCTTCCCACTCCTCCCACCCCCTTCTTTCTCTCTCTCTCTCTCTCTCTCTCTCTTTCTCTCTCTCTCTCAATAAAACCCAGAATAATATTTGCTTTGGTTTCTAAATACTGGGAAATGGTAAGGCTAGGGAGGAGAAATGGAGGAGAATCTTATGAGGACAAGCAAACAAGATGAAGAGAAGGATATAATGTACTAGATTGGACCCTAGGATGCAGGTGGTTTGAGTGTTGTTTAATACTACAGAAAATGTTTGAAATAGTTTGTATTATATTTAATATATAAAGTACATTTTTCTCTGCCCAGATGGCTTGGTTGGTTAGAGCATTGTCCCAAAGCACAGAGATTGCAGACTCAATACCCGATCAGGGCACACACGGGAAAAGATCGATGTTCCTGTCTCTTTTTCTCTCTCTCTCCAACCCTCTCTCGCTAAAATTAATATAAAATTTTAAAAAGAAAGTACATCTTTAATGTTCCAGGAAACAAGAATAAAAACAGAATTTTGAGTTTAGTAATTAGCAAAATATGTTAATTTCCAGCAACTAATATACTTTAATGTATAACTTAAGGACTTCTACTTTTCATACTGTCACCATAAATTTATTATAGTGTTTTTAGTTTTTACAAAGTAGAGCAGTATGCGTGTATAATTTACACATATACTAAATTATACATTATATTTTTAAATTTATAATACATACGAATATCAAGAACTGTGAAATATATTGAGGTTGTTGACAAATTTATTATATGATCTTCTTTATAAGTCTTTATAACTTTTCAAACTATTGAAAGTATGAATTAATTATATTCCCCAAAATCTGATAAAGACAGAAAAATTAAAAACCAACTCAATCACCTATTATAATTCCATTTGTCTTTTATTTCCTAAAGCTTCTTTCTGTTCCAGTTCCTCATGTTCCAAAGTCACAAGTAAAAGGATGTGAAAATTATTTTGTGGCGGTGGTCTGTCTCCCTTTATCAAACACATAACAGAGTAATTAAAAGGAAAGATCCTTTTTAGGCCCACTGACTATTTTACTTTCTGCTCTCTCTTCCTTCCATTATTTCCTTTAGCTCCTGGTTATACAGCTGGGCACATTTGCCTAACTGAAGGAACCATTTTGGTTACCTGGGAAATGTGAGATGGTGTGTGACTATGGACAGAGTACAGTTTTCAGAAATCAGTGCATCTTTTCTCCTAATGGATCTTCCTGTACTTGCACTGTGAAATGGTCCTGTCTATTAAATGGTCTTCTCTGCTAGGAAATCTTTGGAAAGTCAGAACAGGATCACAGAGGTGCTCCCTGAAAGTTCTGTAAAGAGCAGAGGTTCCTATGGGAGTGGATTCCGGCACTTCATTGTAAAACACTGATAATCTTCCACATATGGAGTCTACAAACCATGACCTGTGGCTGAGAGACACGATCTTGGAATGGAGCCTGACTAGTGATGAACCAGGACAGGGTAGGATGCATCCGGCTATCAAGTGTCCTGCTCCTCCTTATGATTTTATTGTTCACTGGAGAGCTCCGGTCCTGCTCAGAAGGTTATTTGAGCTCTGGAAGCATTCAGTGAGTGGGGTTGTGGAGTCTCTGCTTCTGTCATTACATTACCCAACTGAATATGCTTATTCCTAGTAAGTGGCTTATTAAGGAGAGATACATTTCTTTAAAAAGCTTAGTGAACTAAATATGCTTGTGCTAAACTTAAACAAACACATTTGCAATACTTTTTCTTTTTTCTTTTCTTTTCCTCTTATTTTTAAGAGAGAAAGAGAAGGGGAGAGTAGTGGGAAGCATCAACTTATAGTGGTTAGTTGCTTCTCATATGTTGCCTTGACCAGGCAAGCCCAGGGGTTTGAATCAGTGACCTCAGCATTCCAGATCAACGTTTTATCCACTGTGCCACCACAGGTCAGTCTGCAATAATCTTCAATACCAATATAAATACAAATCAAATGGCAAATGAAGAGTGGGGTTCTCCTGCGAGACTCGCCTCTGAGCAGACTGGAGAAGTCCTGGAAGCAGCAGTCACGGGAAGGGAAACGTGGGCTCTGGAGGCTGATGGGCCACAGTTCAAATTCTTAGTTTTTATAAATTTGGGGAAGTTATTATACTTACCTCCTCTAACTGTACTTACCTCCCCTAAGCCCTGCATTTCCTGTCTGTAAAACAGGGATAGCCATACCTACCTCAATGGTCATTGTCAGAATTATGTGAGATAAAAGTCTGGAACTAACCAGGTGCTCCATTTATGTTTATTGACTGTGCCCCTTCCCTTCCCTACTATTTTATCAGATTGGGCAAAATGGGGACAGAATTGCTGGCGAGTCTTGATAAAGAAAAGGACTTACAGTCGCTGGCTTGAGCAAGGGGTCACTGGTTCGGCTTGAGCCTCCCACTCCACCCCCGCCGGTCAGGGCACAGATGAGAAGCAATCAATGAACAACTATGAGTGATGCAACTACGAATTGATGCTTTTCATCTCTCTCCCTTCCTATCTCTCTCTCTCTCTCTAAAAAAAAGAAAAAGAAAAAGAGAAGAGAACCATCAGGCTGCAAATGTATCAGAGGGAATGAGAAGCAAAGAGGAAGTTTTACATCAACTTGTGATTATTCTCTTGGTGTGACTATATTCTTAAAAAGTAACATGACTATGTCTTTTTTCTTTCACTATGCCATTATACACCTGGGCAATCACCTTAAGTCAACCCTCCCAGCGTGAGAGAAGGAAGACCCAGTGACTGAGGAGGCTCTCTGACCCCAGAGTGGTTCCATTAAAGCATTCTTCTTTGGACCTTATAAAAGATTCTGTTGCTTCATTTCCTCTCCCTCTAACTCCTACCTTCCTTCCAGTATTTCCAACGCCATTCTCTCACAGTTTATCCCAACTGTCATTCTCTGCTCTTCCTTTTCAAAGTATTTTTTTAACTTCATTTAAAGAGGAGGACACCGCTCCCCCCATTCTAAGGAAATAGTGGCAGACTAACCCTCCATCCCCTCCAACAGGGCATGCTGCTTGTGCTATAGAAGGAAAGAAAGATCTGCAGTTCCATCTGTTTGCACATTCTGCTACTTTGTAGTGGTTCCATTGAAAAAGGCCATATTGTATGACCTGTGGTAGTGAGGTGGATAAAGACATCAACCTAAACTGTTGAGGTTGCCAGTTCAAAACCTCATGTTTGTCCTATAAGGCATATATCGGAAGCAACTACGACAAGTTGATGCTTCCTGATCCTCCTCCCTCTTTCTCTCTCCTCTCTCTAAAATCAATAAATAAATTTTAGAAAAATAAATAAAAGAAAAAGGTCATATTAATGTTAGAGTTTTGGCTTTAAGTGGTTTCCTAGAGAAAGGTCCTTTTAAGAAGCAATTTAGCCTGATCAGGCGGTGGTGCAGTGGATAGAACGTCGGACTGGGATGCGGAAGGACCCAGGTTGAGACCCCAAGGTCACCAGCTTGAGTGCGGGCTCATCTGGCTTGAGCAAAGCTCACCAGCTTGGACCCAAGGTCACTGGCTCAAGCAAGGGGTTACTCGGTCTGCTGAAGGCCCACGGTCATGGCACATATGAGAAAGCAATCAATGAACAACTAAGGTGTCGCAACAAAAAACTGATTGATGCTTCTCATCTCTCTCTCCCTTCCTGCCTGTTTGTCCCTATCTATCCCTCTATCTGACTCTCTCTCTGTCCCTGTAAAAAAATAAATAAATAGCCCTGGCCAGTTGGCTCAGCGGTAGAGCGTCAGCCTGGAGTGCGGGGGGGCCTGGGTTCGATTTCTGGCCAGGGCACATAGGAGAAGGGTCCATTTGCTTCTCCACCCCCCCTTCCTCTCTGTCTCTCTCTTCCCCTCCCGCAGCCGAGGCTCCATTGGAGCAAAGATGGCCCGGGCGCTGGGGATGGCTCCTTGGCCTCTGCCCCAGGCGCTAGAGTGGCTCTGGTCGCGGCAGAGCGATGCCCCGGAGGGGCAGAGCCTCGCCCCTGGTGAGCGTGCCGGGTGTATCCCCGGGTGCATGCGGGAGTCTGTCTGACTGTCTCTCCCCGTTTCCAGCTTCAGAAAAATACAAAAAAAATAAAAATAAATAAATAATTTTTAAGAAGCAATTTAGCAGGTGTTTTATATTTCAGCAAAAGGAAGGTGGGTGTTCATGTTCTACGCGCACGCTCGCGCGCACACACACACACACACACACACACATAAGTCACCATCATGCAGGCCATAGGTGAAAGGATCACTCACCTCTGCTGGGCAAGGTTAAGGTGTCCCCTTTCCTTCACCATCAGTCAGAGTCTCTTTACTCACCAGCGCACATGAAAACACAACACAACAACAGTGAACAGATGATAACACGCCCACAACAGAGGTCTGACACAGGATTACTTCCCAAGGCTGAAGCCCTGAGAATCATGAATCCCAAATTCCTGTCAGGGCTTCTGCTGCAATTTCTTTCTTTCTTTTCCTTTCCTTCCTTCCTTCCTTCCTTCCTTCCTTCCTTCCTTCCTTCCTTCCTTCCTTCCTTCCTCCCTCCCTCCCTCCCTCCCTCCCTTCCTACTCCCTCCCTCCCTTTTCTTTTTTTCCTTTTTCTTTCTTCCTTCCTTCCTTCCTTCCTTCCTTCCTTCCTTCCTTCCTTCCTTCCTTCCTTCCTTCCTTCCTTCCTTTCCTTCTTTCTTTCTTTATTTCTCTCTTTCTCTCCCTCCCTCCCTCAATCCCTCCCTCCCTTCCTTCCTCCTTTTATTTTTTTGGGGGGGTTCTTTTTTGTGTGTGTTCTATTTATTTTTGAAAAGTCTTTAAAAAGAAATGAATGAGGCCCTGGCCAGGTGGCTCAGGGGATAGAGCGTCAACCCAGCATATGGAAGTCCTGGGTTCAATCCCCAGTCAGGGCACACAGGAAAAGCAATCATCTACTTCTCTTCCTCTCCCTATCCTCCTCCTTTTCTTCTGCCTCTCCTGAAACCAGTGGCTCAATTGGTTCAAGTGTTGGCCTCAGGAGCTGAGGACAGCTCAGCTGGTTCAAGCATCAGCCCAGACAGGGGTTGCCAGGTGGACCCTGGTTGGGGTGCATGGAGATATCTGTCTCACGATTTTCCCTCTTCTCATTTAAAAAAAATGAAAGGAATGACAAATATAAGGTGACAGAAAATGATTTGACTCTGGGTGGTGAGTACACAACATAATCAACAATTCAAATGTTATAGAAATGTTTACCTGAAACCTATATACTCTTACTGATCAATGTCACCCTATTAAATTTAACTTTCTAGATAAAAATTTAAAAAAGAAGTGAATGCATCTCCTCAGAATGAAGGGGACCTTGGGCACAGACAGGCGAGAGGACCTGCGGGGCACCTGACCAGACGGTTCAGGGCCCACTGGGTGAGGCCTGGCGCCTGCCCCAGACCTGCTGGATGGAGGGAGGCTCAGAAAATGCTGTTACTTTCATTCATTCATTCAGCAAATACTTGAGTCTTGCCTTCACAGATGGTAGAACAGATAGGCAATTTCTTTTCTGAGGAAGTGGAGAAGCAGGGCTTGGCTGAGTGCCCCTACAGCCACAGGAAGGTGGCGGGGACAGCTAGTAAACAACGTTCCACAGGCCTGTCAGGAGGACACCATGATTAGATAAAACAGAGACTTTCTTTCTCTCTCTCTCTCTCTCTCTCTCTCTCTCTCTGTTTCTCTCTACTTGACCTGCTGAATATTTCCACTGGCTTAGGGCGAAGGTGAGAAACTTTTTCTCATCTGTGCTTCCAGGCTGGGGACACAGATGAGCATCAGGACAGGCAGGCTATTGGCTGTGAGGTCAAGAGTGACAAGATTGGAGGGGGGGGGGACCCTAACAGTGAGCACAGAGGGACTTGTGATGAATGCTGTGATACCTCCCGGAGTCTCCAACTACTTTGTTTACAGATTGGAGGTATTTTTATCCCAACCCTCCAATCAAAAGTAAATTTCTGTTCATAAGAATTTTACCATCCAGGGTTTACTTACTGGTAGCCCCAGAGAGAGACCAGGGCCTTGCACCTCCCTCAGAGTCCCTTCAAGGTCGGTCCCCTCCTTCAGGGTTTACAAAGTTCTTTCTGAAGGCCGTGGGTCCGGGGGACTGGTGTGGTAGTGTGTACTGCCCTTTCCTTCACAGGGGTGGAGGGATGTGTTTTTTTTCTGGTTGCCATTGCAGAGATCCTGGATATCCTGTTCCAGGACTAGAAATAGGGGGATGTAATTCCATTTCCCAGATGTCTAATATAGTGAGGATTATACCTCAAGAAGCCCCCCCACCCCCAGAGACTATTCAATACCATACCTCTTAAGCAATCAAATAATGCTCTGGATAAGGCTCTCAAGTTTCTCTTTAATACCATGGAATTTTATTCCCACAAAATATAGGATAGGGAGGAGTGGATGCATTTGATCCTCCAGGATGCTGTCTGATCCAGGAGCACAGCAGACTTACCCAGTGGGGATGGCCATGCTGATTAGAGGGCAGAGGCTTCGAATCCCCCATGCCCTAATCACAGCCACATCTCTGCACCCTTTCCACACTGATGTCTCACCTTATTATGGCCCTTTCTTCCAGGTTATATTTTGTTTTCTGGCCAGTCATTGTTCTCTAGAATCTCACTGTCTGGTGTGCCCCAGGCCTAGAATAGCTCCTGCCCAGGACAGACCACAAAAGGGACAAGGAGCTCTGCTAAGCATTAAATACTACTTGTGCTACCCCACTGCCACCAGCTGAGTACAAGCTTCTTCACTTTTCATTTGGATTGTTAACCTGGTCTCCTTGAACTTGCATACATCTTTCGCATCTAGACCTTTCTTTTCAAAATTGTGAGCAGTACAGGGTATAGAACCATACTAGGTGCTCAGTAAATATCTGTGGAGTGAATGAATGTGAGACTCCTGTGTCCTACAGAACTGACATCAGCGCATGCTGATTGGCTTAAAATTCTTAAGTGCCTCCTTATTACTTTCAGAATACAGTTAAATTCCCTTATATGGTTGAAAAATGCATGGCTGAAAAAAAAAATAAGCCCTTTGGTCACAAACATTATGATGTAACATCTCATTATTACATCCTTATCTATTCTCGTGAAACTAGTTACACGAGTTATTTGAATTTCTGAAAACTTATTACACTCTCTTAGGTTACCTATGTGGTCCCTTTTGCTTGTATTGTCCTCCCCTTAAGCCCAGTTAGTTTCTAACTCTAATGTGTCCTCTAAGAGCCACTTGATGCTCATATCATGTCCTCCTTATACTCTTTTCAGAGAGAGAGAAAGGAAGGGAGAGAACGGGAGAAACATCAATTTGTTGTTCCACTTTCATTGGCTGATTCTTGTATGTGTCCTGACTGGGGATTGAACCTATAGCCTTGGTGTATTGGGACAACGCTCTAACCAACTGATCTACCCACCCAGGGCCAGAACTTTTTGACCCCACTGTTCCCTCCAAGATGATTTAGTAACCCTCCTCTGACCTTCCATAATACACTGTACTGTATATGCTTCCATTTTATACTATATCATATTATATTGCAATGCCATCTTTTCTCTGCAGTTCTTTCCAGACTTCTAAAGTTTAATACCTTTTCCTATCTTCCTTCTTTTCTAGTATATGCCCTCGAGACTGTAATTCCTTTCTAAGTGCTCCATTAGCTGCATCTTGCAAGTTGTAATATATTGTCTTTATTGGCACTCACCTCCAAGTACTCTCTAATTTCCTCTATGATTTCTACTTGACCGTTCATCATTTAGAAGTTTGTTCTCTGATGATTGAATGTAGGGTTCTAAATATATATTCACAAGTTAGGTATATTTATTGTGCTTCTTTGCTTTTTATTAACTTTAGCTATCAATTTCTGGAAAAGTCTTAAGTATCACACTATGATTAAAGATTTCTCATTATTTCGTTATAATTCTGTCAAAATGCTTTTAATTTTTAACTACATGGCATACAGATGCAGGCGTGTTGTGTGTTCTGGTGACATCATGAAGCATGCACGTGGCTTTTCCATCTCACTACGTCCACTCCTCTTTCTCTCTCTCTCTTTCCCTGTAGCTCAGCCAGAAAAATGCTACCCTTTCCAAATTCAGAGCAGCTTTTGCCATTCTCAAGTTCCCCGGAGAGGTAGCGGCTCTCTGACAGAGGCTTACTGAACGTTTTCTTCCAAACAAACACAGTCCTCTCCATGAATGAAATCACGGCAAACACAATAGTCTCTGTTGCATCAGTGATAGCTATGCTCTCTATGTACACCCTCCACCTGGAGGACCATGTGTGTGGGTCTTGTGGTACACACCTGTAGATCTCTACATTTGTTCTTCTAAGGGCCTACTATGTAAGCCAAACTTAATGTTAGACGGCAATAAAGAATAAAAAGCACTGATCTGAGCAAAAAGATTTGCAGCCCAAGAGAAACAATGTCAGGTAGCAGCCTCGATTGTGCTCTACCAAGACAAAACAGAGGCCATATTTTATAGAGAAGGTTTCTGCTCAAATTCTCAATTCTATGCAGATGAGGTTTCCAAATTGTGCAGTTCTGATTGGCCCAAAGCATGCAATTCTGATTGGATGGTGTAGAGGCAAATAAGGATACAGTTTACATATTGGACACAGTGGGTCTGAGTCCATTGATAGAAAGGTGAAACCAGGGCTTACCTGTAGAGGTTGACTCAGAAGCATTAAAAAAGGCAGGGTAATAGTGTGGGAAGCCAAAAGTTTGGTCTGAGGTTCTTTCTGGCATACACAGTTTATGTGGAACACTTGTCAACAAATGGCCACTAGGTTCTTATTAGTGAGGGTCCAAAATTTGGACCCTTGATGGACACGAGGAGTCCATCTCAGCAGATAAATTCCTTCTCAGGGTTCACATCAAATGAATCTTTCTTCTTGGGGTCCACAACTACATAGTGGTTGCTCAATGAACATGTTAGAATGTTAAGAAAAGCGCACTCACATAGGTGTCATATCAACATATGTTAGAAAATCTTTTATAACAATTTCTCAAAATAGAAGAATATTTTTCTGCTTAGAATGATTAAGGAAGTCATCTTCCTAGAGATACAGAAATTTCTGTATAAGCTTTGATAATCATCCTCCATCTTTTAAGTACCTACTGCATGAACAATATATTATGTTTGTGTCTAGTACTGAGCTAGGTATTAGAAATAATGTGGGTGCAGTTTTTTAATTTACAAGGAGTCCACAGTTCAGTGGGAAAGGCGGGGAAATAATTACATTTTAGGGGTCAAATAACTCACAAAATGAGCTAATGTGAATATCCACTGCTCTACAGCATGAAGAAAATTCTGAATAAAATGTAACAGAAAAATTAGTGTTTATTGAGTTGGAACTAGGGAAGGAATTCCCAAGTGACAGAAACAAGGAAGAAATTTAAAGCCAAAATAGTAAGCTTGCACACTCGAACCATGGTAATGTGAAGAGAAAGAGGAGGGAGTCCTAAGACTAGAGGAGCAGTTTAACACCCATGTGGGTAAGAGGACCAGTCTTAGGACCCATTTGCAGTAGGACTTGAGAACTGAAATCCCTGACCCCTTGGGGAAGAGGGGTAGGAAAAATCTCCATCCATCAGTTTCTGCCCTAGCCTCCAGGGCAGGGGTCAGGAACCTATGGCTCACGAGCCAGATGTGGCTCTTTTGATGGCTGCATCTGGCTTGCAGTCAAATCTTTAATAAAAAATAATAATAACATTAAAAATATAAAACATTCTCATGTATTACAATACATTCATTTCCTACCGCTCATGATCATAGTTGCGGGTGGCTGGAGCCAATCACAGCTGTCCTCCAGGACAACACCAAATTTTTATTGGATAATGCATAATGTACATGGGTCGTTGTATGGCTCTCATGGAATTACATTTTAAAATATGTGGCATTCATGGCTCTCTCAGCCAAAAAGCTTCCCGACCCCTGCTCTAGGGAATAAAGTTTCCTGTAAGAAACTCAAAATTTTCATGTCTGTGTTACATTCTTCTGTGAGGTGT
This sequence comes from Saccopteryx leptura, assembly GCF_036850995.1. Taxonomy (NCBI): domain Eukaryota; kingdom Metazoa; phylum Chordata; class Mammalia; order Chiroptera; family Emballonuridae; genus Saccopteryx; species Saccopteryx leptura. Next base: position 377,186,867 of record NC_089504.1, on the reverse strand, counting down.
GAACTCACACTATCTCCCCAAGCCCCAAAATTAATGTAAAACCTGTTCTCACACTGGGGACATCTAGTAACCAGTAGAAGCAGATGTATAACTCTTCCTAGCAAGTCTTGAGAACATAAAGGGCCCCTCAGAATAAAACAATTCCTGATGAAGACCAGCTAACAATAAATGTACAACCCACAGAGGAAGTACCCTGTCACAAGGCAGAGTTGGCCTATATAACAAGTAAGAGAATCAGCATTCTAAAATGTAAAAAGGATGGTAGGAGTTGTGCAGTATAGAATAAGAGTTGCCGCCTGACCAGGTGGTGGCACAGTGGATAGAGCGTCAGACTGGGATGCAGAAGACCCAGGTTCGAGACCCCGAGGTCGCCAGCTTGAGCGAGGGCTCATCTGGTTTGAGCAAAAGCTCACCAGCTTGAGCCCAACGTCGCTGGCTCAAGCAAGGGGTTACTTGGTCTGCTGAAGGCCCGCGGTCAAGGCACATAAAAAAAAAAAAAAAAGAGTTGCCGAGGAATAAAATAAGAACAAGGAAAAAGGCAGTAATTAGAGAGGTAACAGCTTTGAATTTTCCAGAATTGATGAAAGACATGTGTTGAAAGAAAAAAAGAAAGAAGACAGAAAGAAAAGAAGAAAGAAAGAAAGAAAGAAAGAAAGAAAGAAAGAAAGAAAGAAAGAAAGAAAGAAAGAAAGAAAGAAAGAAAGAAAGAAAGAGAAGAAAAAAGAAAAAGAAATAACAGGCCCAAAATGTAGTCATTTGTCCCCATGCCAGCGAACTAAAACTTCAACCTCTCCCAAGAATGTGACCTTTAAACAGTCAATCTGAAATTTCCTGATTAGCATTAGTGAGGTGATCTTCCCAATAAAACCCTTTACCTCTGAAGAAAAGAACAACAACAAAAATCATCCTGGACTAAAACATCCTTTCTTTTCTTTTGCTAAATAGCCTCCTTGCCCCACTCTTTCCAGAAAAACCTTCCATTTTTATACAACCCCTCAGAGCACCCTTCTAGTTGTTACCTGCAATGCTGCCCAATTTATTCACTACTTAATAAAGCCAATTAGATATTCAAATTCACTTGATTAAATTTGTGTTCTTTAATACACAAATTCTTAGTTTAAAGAGGTCATCCCAAACATAATATCCCAGGGTAAAGAAGTATCTCATTTTCTTTAGTTACCCCTAAGTGTATGGGTCATTCTCAGACAGAACATAGTGAAATATTAGACTCAAAACCTTTTAAAAGAAAAGTATCAAAGTTGGTCAGGTTAAAAGACAGACTATGGCCTGACCTGTGGATAAAGTGCTGACCTGGAAGGCTAAGGCTTCCCTGATCAAGGTACATATGAAAAGCAACGACTATAAGTTGATGTTTCCCATTCCTCCTTCCCCCCTTTCTATCTCTCTCTCTTCTCTATTTAAAATCAATCAATAAAGAAGTCTTAAAAATTAAAAGATGATTTATAAGGGAACAACAGTAATTCTAAAGGCTAAAAGAAAATGGAATAATTACTACTTCAAAGTGCTAAAAGAAACAAGAAGTCAGTCTGAAATTTCATATCCAGCTAAATTATGGCTCAAGAAAACGGGCAAAACATATGAGAGTATATCTCTTGCTTATTTGTTGAAAGAAATAACAATGTATTCTTTAATATAAAAGAAGAAGAAAAGGAAAAAAAAAAACAGTACCCAGAAGAAAACACTGCAATAATAAAAGACAAAAAGCAATGATGAGCAACAAATGTGGTGAGCAGGTGGGCACATTTAAACAAGCATTAACTCTGAAAACTGAGGATAATAATAACCTATTCCGTGAGGTTTAAAAAAATACTAGACAATAATAATATAAAAGAACTAGACTTGAAAGAAATTTAGAGCAGGGGGAGGATGATAAAAGTTTAAATTAAATTTAGACTTTTAAAGCATTAATTTAAGCATTTAAGTGTAACTCTTACAAGGAGAGAAATGAAATGTACAACTGGCAAATTAGGTGAGTAGAGGAATGGGCACAGAGAAAAGGGCTTTAGATTTTAGACTCAGTTATTTGTCACTTACTCCACAGGAGATGAGAACTGTTATAGGCATTCTAACTGCTACCTCCACCTTATACTCCCCTGGCCCACCAAGGCATAATTCATCACTCGCTCTGTGTTCCAAAATACATTGGAGGTGTCGACGTAAGGACTGTCCAAACATATAGAGAATTTTTATGAGTTTATTTGAGCCAAATTGACAATAATTGCCGGAAAGGAGAATCTCAACGAATTGTGAAAATACTCCAGAGAATGGCAATGGTACAGCTTATTTTACATATTAAAGTCAAAGGAGGTGGTGAGTGTAGGGAGATTCACTGGTGGTAGAGAGGCAGGAGAAAGCAATTCAATCTCTGAGATTGAATGAAAAGTAAACCGGTGTGACACATAGTCCTTTTACATGGGTAGGTGCAAGACAGTTCATAATGAACATTAGCAGCAGATAGAGATAGTATGCAGAGAACAAGATAGTAACAAGGGGTGTGTGATCTTTGCGCTCTGGTGCGTGGGTGCGCTCTGAGGGGTCTGGAAAAGGACATTTCTCTGACATTCCAAAGGTCTGTTATCTTAGTCGCAAAAGAACAACAGACAGGCTCTTTTTAGGTAAAGATTGACCTTTGTCAAGGAAGCCTCAAGCCTAGGACAAGAGAGACTACCCACCATGACTCACTTTTAGTTGGGAAGGTTTATGTTCAGACTCTCCTATGTAGTGTGTCTGTCTCTGTGTTTGTAAGGCCCTCCATGCAGACCTTCCCTGAGCTTGGCAGGGTTAGTGCCTGGCCCCATTTTTGTCCACAGAGGTGCCTTTGAAATAGCACTTATCATATCATTCTTTATGTACATATGCGTGTCGCATGCACCTGCCTCTCTTCTGGACTATAAACTTCAAAAGTGGAGCAACATTTTAGAGATCTAAGCTAATGTCTTTTCAGCGAAGTAGTGAGGGTGTTAGCTTTTTGTCTGCGGCATACACTGCCACCAGGTGCTCTGTCCCCTGCCCTCTCAGCTTCTGACGCCTTCCCTTCTCTCTGGGGGCGGGGGGAGGGGTCCTGGAGCACTCTCTCCTCAAGCTCAGGGAACCGGAATACCTGGAGTGGATGTGCCTTGCACACGGTATAGAGAGTTGGGGTGGCGTGGGGGGTGCAGGCGCAGGAGAGGGTTCTGCTGCTGGAGAAGCCAAGCTCCCTTGTTCCCATTTGGGACAAACCCAGAGGACTCACCTCTGCTCAGAATGAGCTGAGGCTGGACTTCTCTGAAAACCCACCCTTGTTTGGCTTCTCTCATTTCCCTGCCCTGCTTCCCACCTCTGCTGGTGTCCCCTTGGAGCACTCTCTTCTACACAAATCCTCGTCTCTGCCTCCTGCCTCACCTATCACAAAGCTAACCGTGTCCTCAATTGCAAAGCATCATTCGGGGCTGGCTCTGTCTCGGCCATTGTCAGAAATTCATCTTCCTCCTGTTCTTTTCTTTCTTTTCTTTTTTCCTCTCCCTTCTCCACTCCTCTCTCTCTTCCTCTTCCAACCTCCTCTCTCCCTTCTCTTTCTGTTTTTCTTTTTCCTTTCCTTTCCTTTACCCAAATCATGGAGCAAATCTGCCACCATCATCCATAATAGGCTGGGCTCCAAGAGAGGACACCCTCCCTCAGCTATGGAGTTGCCCTTGCTTAACTCTGTTACTGGACCGAAGTTCGTGTGCTTAAAGCTTGGAAAGGTTAAAACTCAGCATGTCAGAGTTTGGATATGAAAGGTTTATTGATGGAGATGGCACCAACTGAGAAAATGGGAACCTTAGTGGTACCTCAAATCCATCTTGTTCCCTGGACTAGGTTAAAGGTTTTTAAAGGGCTAGGGGAACAGATACATGGAAGTGACCTTGGAACTTGGCCATTTCTGCATTAGTGTCAACACCGGATCTTCCTGAACAACAGGCCATTGGATTCTGAAGGGTTCCCGTGTTCAAGTTCAAGTTCTTTGGTTGCAGGTGCAACTGGAGGTCAAAGTTCTCTCCTTTGTGTATGCTTTGGCTAGGTGACTTGTGGTTTTGGTCTGATGTCTCTACGAAACAACCCAGCACCTCCTAGAAAAGGATAGGGCCATTTTTTTCTTAGGTGAGAGGAGGGGAGATAGTGAGGCAGACTCCCACATGCGCCCTGCCCGGGATCCACGCGGCCACCCCATCTGGGGCCAGTGCTTGAGTACCAAGCTATCTTTAGCATCTGAGGTTGATGTGCTCCAATGGAGCCATCCTCAGTGTGCGGGGCCAATACCTGAACCAATCGAGCCACTGGCTGTGGGAGGGGAAGAGGGAGAGAAGGGGGAGAGAGTAGAAGTAGATGGTCGCTTCTCTTGTGTGCCTTGACTGGGAAATGAACCTGGGATGTCCATATGCTGAGCCAACACTCTATCCACTGAGCCACTGGCCAGTGCCAGGAAAGAACCATTATGAGCTGGGTTTGTGTTTACACATTCTTCAATGCTCTCAGATTTGCTTTCTAAATTTTTTTCATGGGAATCATATACTCTCCCGGCCCTCACAGGTTTGCTGTGATGATTTACATGAAACAACAGACACAAACACATTTTGGAAGGAGAGAAAGCAAATGGCTCACATGAGGAGGCTGGGTATTCACTGTAAGGAGGCAAAGAAAGCTTTCCAGCCCTGGCATCTTCCCCTTCTCCTCTTGGCGGGATAATCTCCTGCAGCCTGTGTCCCTGGGGTCAAGATTTGAGGTTGGGGAAGCCACCTGACTGAATAGGAAGGCTGTCTGAATCCCTTTGCAGGGGCTGAAAAGCATTAATAACTGTGGTGGGGAGGATTAGCCATATGCCGTTTCGTTCCTGTTAATCAGGATGAGGAAGCTTGTGCTTGTACGAATGAGGAGCCAGGCTCGAGGCCCTGCTGGGGCTCTTGCCCCTTTCTCCCTGCTCACATCCCAGATCCAGTTCCCTGTCTGCTCTTCCACTTGAAGGTTAACATTCCTTTTCTATACTTCTCTGCTTCTGTTTTCTGATTTTCTCCATTGTTGGCTTTCACTCCTCTGATGTTGCCCTTTCCTCCGCCCTGCCTCGCTCTCCCCTCTTTTTTTTCCACACACTCCCTCACACACACAGACCCACACACATAGAAGTTATGTTTCTCGTATCAACAAACATCCTGAACCTTGGTTGACCTGCAAAAGCCAAGTTCAAAGTTCTGAGGCAACCCTTTCTGGTTCTTACTGAGAACAGGTGTGTCTCCCTCACACTGCTGACCTCACAGAAAACTCCACATCAAAGGCTCCCTCTCCTTATGCATGTTGTGCCTTCATGGCTGAGGAAAGGTTGCAGGCTCTGACAAGCTCTCCTTTATCCTCCTCCTCCTCCAACTGCACCTCCGCAGCTGAGCTCAGAACCAGCGAGTGCAAGATGGAAACAAACTTCCCACCACAAGACCAAATGGTGTTTGGCCCTCACCATGCATGGGAATCCTTATTCTTATCTCTGCATTATACTGTGTCTACTGTCTTGGGGTGTGTATAGGTGTGTGCTTGTGTGTGTGTGTTTGCACAGCCATGTATCTACCTTTCCGTGTGAAGATGCTCATGAGATGAATATGCACATAATTCTGTTTTGATTGTTTATTTGTTTGTTTTAGGTGAGAGAAGGGGAGATAGTGAGGCAGACTCCCGCCTGAGCCCTGACAAAAATTCATCCGGCACCCTCATCTTGGGCAGATGTTCAAGGACCAAGCTATTTTTAGCACCTGAGGTCGATACACTGGGACCAACCGAACTATCCTCAGAGCCCTGACCGGGAATTGATCTGGATGTCCATACATTGGGCCGATCTGATGTTCTATCTACTGAGCCACCAACCAGGGACAACATATAACTTTCTGTGCAGGAGGTCCTGCGAGGAAAAAGAGAGAGGGTGGAAGTGGGTATGTGTCAAGTGTGTGGCTGTGATGAAGATGAGTATGTGTGCATCTGTGTGTGCATAGATGGGTTTCTGACAAGTATTTTGCAGAAAGCTATTGAGGGACGTCTGGAAAATGACATGTAGCAATGCATATTTAACAACAGATATGAACTGAGGTGGGAGGCATTTTTGATGTGTGTGGTCTTTGTGTAGGATGAGTTCTGGATGAAAAACAGAAAGGAAGTTTCCCTGTACTTCTCAGAAGCATCAAACCCTCTGCCTTAAAAACATCCAATTCTAGGGCAGCAACAAATATGCAGGGTATGGCTTCCTTCCAACAATTGACTTTGTTTCCAAGAAGCTTATCAGACTAAGAAAACAGCATCCTTGATCTTGCCCATCAGTCTTTCAAACCTCAAGGACACACACACACACACACACACACACACACACACACACACACACACACACACACACACACACTTCCTCCCATTGTTAAGCAGGGACTCCCAGCTCTTCACCTGGCACTCCGGCCTCCAGGACTGCTCTTCCTCCCACCTGGGGGGTGGTTCTTAGAGCACGACCCAGCTGCAGTGGCTCTCGGGACCCCTTAGTCCTTCTCTTGGTGCCAGATGGCTTAGAAAAGGGGAAGAGAGAACAAAGAGCAAAATCGGCTCTGTAAGTCTCCCTTCACGTTCCTGGGTTCCGCTGCCAAGCCGTGCTCTGTCGCCTCTCAGGAGAAAGCTGTCCATCTTAAGCCCCCCACCCCGCCCTCGCCATGGGGAGTTTCCGCTTTCAGCCTGGGCAAACTCTTCCGCCAGCCTCAGGCACCACCTTGTGGCTGGCTCCTACTATTACAACTCCTATCCCCCACCAACCCAGCCCTTTACTGCCTAATACTGGCTTATAAATGTTTAGTTTTTTGGTGTTTTGTGCTTGACTGTTCAAAGAGAGGTCTGTGTACGGTGTCCCAGTATTTTAAGAGTTTTCAGTCGTTAACAGAGGCACCCACGTGGATGTGAGCACAGAATTGGGTGTGCACATAAAACAATAAAGGGTTAACACTAAAGGTCACACAGGTCAATGTCCTTTGGTAAGGATGATGAAGAAAGGAGACTGACTATTGCAGTTTCAAGTATTTCAAACTGAGCTGGGCCAGGCTAAGGTGAGACCCTAACCCAGTCTATTAGAATGATTTTTCTACTCTCTTTTAAGAACGTTTACATAAATTCACCTAAAAATTCAAGTGAGAAGGTAGAGAAACCTGGATTGGTCGCCTGGGGTTGGCTTGCTTGTAGGGAGAGCTCCCTCTGGTGGAGGGAGAGGAAAGTGGGTCACAGTGCTCCTTGTCAGGGAGTGGGGCTTAAGCGAGGCAGAAAGAAGCTGGTGCCCGGTACCAGTAGAGGAAACCCTGAAGTTGAATTCAGAAAACCTGCATTTCTATTCACTAACTGTGATCTTGAGAAAATTGCTTTGCCTCTCTGGGCCTCACTTTAAACTTAAGAACCATTGAATTCATAATAAGACCTTGATGTATGTGCAGGTCATATCTATTATTTCCTCTCATGTGTTTAGTCAAACTGATATAGTCTATTCGCTTAGACAGAGGTCATTAAATGGGTCCTTAAACTTTGCTGATATTGATTTTTTTTTTTTTGTATTTTTCCAAATTTAGAAGCCAGGAGGCAGTCAGACAGACTCCTGCATGTGCCTGACTGGGATCCACCCAGCATGCCCACTAGGGGGCGATGCTCTGCCCATCTGGGGTGTTGCTCTGTTGCGACCAGAGCCATTCTAGCACCTGAGGTGGAGGCTATGGAGCCATCCTCAGCGCCCGGGCCAACTTTGCTCCAACGGAGCCTTGACTGTGGGAGGGGAAGAGAGAGGTAGAGAGAAAGGAGAGGGGGAAGGGTAGAGAAGCAGATGGGTGCTTCTCCTGTGTGCCCTGGCTGGGAATTGAACCCAGGACTTCCACACACCGGGCCAATGCTCTACCACTGAGCCAACCGGCCAGGGTTTGATATTGTTATTTTTGCCTGAAACGCCCTCCCCACTTGATCTGTGCCTTTAACGTCTATCCATACCAGAGATATACTCAAATTGCAGTCTTTCCAGAGACTTTTTCTGCTTTTCCCAAGAGCGTATTTCCCCTCACCCCTCTAAAACCCTCCCTAGGGCCTCCATGGGTCCTTCTCTTGGGTGGTGATTCATAGTGTATCCTTGTCCTTTGTACCTTGTTTGGTGTTCCTCACCAGATGATGGACTCTATTTGCAAATATTATATTAGTTCATCTTTATGTAGTGTGCCTAACACTGTGCTTTGGCCGTTTTAATAGTTGAACAGACCCATTATTGAATGAAGTGGAATTTTCTTTTATTTTATGTCTCATCTTAAAATATAATTCCTTTCAGAGAGTTTCTCTGAACATCTGGGTTGTGGTACCAGAGAATGTGCCAGGGCTTTGGGAGCCCTGAATGAAAGGGAAGTGTTTTCCCCGCCTGTTTGTTCGACGGCCAGTATGAGGCTTTAATAAACGGAATGGCCCATCAATTTTTGGCTCCACTGTTTCTTTACCATCTGCCCAGATCCAATGAGAACCTGCATGGCCACGATGGCAGCGGCCACTAGCCCTACAACTCACCCCCATCCCAAGTTGGATGACCTGCCTCCTAGGGCTTTTAGAACATGTGTTCTTCCTGTCATAGGACGTATAGCCCTATATTACCACTGCTTTTCTCCTCCACTAGGTGATGAGCTCTAGAGTCAAGGCCATGTCTGTTACCCCCCATTGGCTGGACTGTAGAAGGAACTCACTAACTATTTGATGAATGCATGACAGATAAATGCATAGATGGGTAAATACATGAGAACAGAAAGAAGAATGGGTTATGGATGATTTTTCAGATGCTTTGAAGCTCTAATATATTATGATTACTGACCTTTGAGCTTTTTGTTTGTTTGTTTTTGGAGGGAAAGTAGTCCAAGCTGTTTGAGGAATAAAACAGTGATCATGGTAGAGTCATGCAGTGGTTTTCCTTTGAATGGACATTATTTGCTCCTGTAGGGATCTGGCCTCCCCTCATCCCCATTCTTTGGGGAATTTCATGTTCCCTGGTCTCAGCCTGGCTTAGAACTTGGCAAGATCTCCGGGGCATTCATTTTTGTCACCCAGCCTGGGTAGGAGGGTGGACGGGTGGGAGGGAGCCGTTTTGGGAAAGAGTGTTGGGGAGTGTTCGGGTGTGATGAGTCAGGCCATGTTGTTCAGAGCCTTAATCTCTGCTCAGCTCTCTCTCCGTGGGGGCAGTTCCTCCAAGTCAGAGGCGGGGTGAGGACCACCAACTGTCTTTGGAAAGTTTTCTTAGTCATAGCTTATACCAAGTCAGCTGGAGCTTTATGTAACTGGGCCTCCATTCTGCCCACAAAGAGGGTATGGTGGGGTCAGAGTGGCTGCTGGTGTTTCTGCAGCACCACTTACCTGTCCCAGCCCCTCCTAATTCCAGAGCCAGGGGACATACCGTCCCCTTAGGAAGTAGCACTTTGAGGGCTAAAGGCCACATTCTCACTGGGAAAGGTTTAAGTTATCTTCCTGGCCTCCACCGGAATGCCTTGGTGCCTTCTGGGGCATTCCATTCCTTCCTGATAGTCTAACATCACCTAGCATTGCCTAGCAGCCTAGGACTGCTGCTTCTGGATGAGCCTGAGCAGCAGGTGGTCCTCAGGGAGGCTCCATGCCCCAGGCTGCAGGTCCTCCCCACTGCGGTGCCAGCCCCACCTCGCTCCCTCATCCCTCCCCTCTCCAGGCAGCGAGAGATGCAGCATTGGGTCTCCTGTTGACACTTGAGCCAATTTGCCTATCACAACATGAGTTCTGTCAGAGAGAGCTCCAGATAAGGCCTGAAGTGACCGTGTGTACGTGCCCCTGGAAACAGCGATACACAAAAAAGAGAAGGAAGGAAGAAAGAAAGAGGGGAGGTTTGGGTGCTGATGGTTAGCCTGGCCCCTGGGTCCACTGGGAATAAAGAGTAAAACTCAGCAGTGTGTGGACACTTGAGGGGCCTTCCGCATGGATTCTCCAAGATGGCGGAAGGTCTGTCCTGCTTTGCTTCTTGCTGGAAGGCAAGTGTTTTCTTGTGCCTCGGGGCCAAGGAGCTGTGGCTGTAAGCTTTGGAAAAGGTAAGGCAAGGGGACTGTTTTTGTTGGGGTGGGGGAGACCCAGAGAACAGCATGGTGACAGTGGCAAGCTGAGAAATAAGGATGAATTATTTGACAGTGAGGATGGACACTCTGGCTCGGGGACCTGGGCAGGAGGAATGTTCTCGAAAGAGAGTGATAAAATCAAGCTGTCCATCAGTGAGAATATCTTGGAGTGAGAGCTTATCAGAAAGGTGGTAAGTTAGGAGCAGGTGGCTTGGGGAACCTCCTGCCTGTCAACAGCTCTGCCTCTTCTTCAATGCTAGGAAGTTCCATGGGGCCAGCGGTCTCCCTGAAGGGAGACGGAGAAACCAGAAGGAGGGACTTCCAGCAGGTCCTGAGGCTGCGTGAGACCAACTGAGAAAGTGCCAGGGGCAATGGCAGAGGGGGTGGTGAGACAGGCTGGGGAATTCCCAGGCTGGTATCGCACTAATCTTCGATTTCTGAGCCTTACCTGCCTGGTGCCAATGCTGCTGCTGGGTGCAGGCAGCTAGTGGGACTAGTGCTGATGGAGAAACAGGACACGAGCCCCTGCTGGGCTCACAGGCCCATAGGCGATGCACAGCAAGACTTTTCTGGGTCCCCTTGAACTAAGGGTCTGGGCTGGGGAGAAGCTGGCGTTGATCCTGAACCAGAAGAAAAGAAAGGAATCGTGCCCTGGCTGGATAGCTCAATTGGCTAGAGTATTGTCCTGAATTGTCTGTTCGATCCCCAATCAGGGCACATACAGGAACAGATCAATGTTCTTGTCTCTCTCTCTCTCTCTCTCTCTCTCTCAAATCAATAGAATACATGTTTAAAGAAGAAAAAGAAGAGGAAGAGGAGGAGGAAGAGGAAGAAGAAGAAGGGGAAGAGGAGGAAGAGGAAGAGGAAGAGAGGAAGCAGAGAGGGCTAGGACCAGAGGGTACAGGAACAGAAGTTCCCCAGCACACCGCCAGGTGCCAGGCAGGGATCGAGCGGAGCCGGCCAAGGCAGCCTCCATGGGCAAAGCTAAGATCTCTGAAATGAGGTCTCCATCCAGGCTGGTGCCTTCTGTTTTGGGGCTTCTGCTAAGAGCGGGGCAGGGTCTATTTCTACCCATACCCACTGAGCCGATATCCCTGGAATGTCACGTCTCTCCTGCCCCCCTTATCTGCAGTGCTGGAACATAATCCAATAGATTATTGAGAGCTTGGGCAAAGCCTCTAGGAGCTTGGACCCCTGGCAGTTAGGGATTACTGTGATGTGTGTCCATGTTGCCTTGTTCTTGGCTTGAATTTGTTGGTGTGATCTGCCTGCTCGATCTTTCTTCTTCAGAATGCTGCTCTCTCTCCCCGCCCTCTTTCTGGACCTCAGAGAATCCGCTATGATGTCTCACCAGCGCTGTCTCCTCCCTACCCTGCTCTTAAGAGGATTGGAGGCAACAAGCACAAGTTATGCCTGCAAACATCAGAACCACATTGCCTGGGCTAGAAATCCCACTCTGTGACCACTAGCTGTGTGACCCTGAGCAGCTCATTTAATGTCTCTGATTGGGTTTCCACTTCTCTAAGGGAAGGCTAGGAATGGGACTACCTGGAGGGCATGTGGTAGGGAATAGATGAGATGAGATAATGGCGGGGAAAACACCTTTGGTCAGTGGTGCACCACAGAGCAAGCTCTCAATAAATAATAGCTCTTGTTTTCATACAGGACAGGCCTCACATATATAATCTTATTTGCCCTAAACAAAGACAGTGCATTCCAGTGAGCTGGCCTCCTCCTTCCTGTACCAGGAACAGCCCATGCTTGGCCTCGTTTTCATGCACAGAAATGTCTTCCCGCCTCCAGCTGCTCACGCCCCCCCCCCCCCGCCCTACTTCGAGGCCTACCTGAAATGCCGCCTCCTACCCAAAGCCTTCCCTGATGACTCACACCCACACCACAATTCCATCCTCCTCTGACTTGGTGTACTTCCAGCCAGTGCTTGAAAACTCAGCATTTAAATCATTGAAGTATGGAATTGGGGAGCTGGAAGAGTCGTTACAAACGACCCCAGTCACCATCTCTCAGGCAGGAATGGTTAATCGGGACAGTCATGGCCACAGCCTCCTCTGGCATTGACCTTGGGCATCACTCATTAGCCACAGCACTTGTGCTGAGTCTGAATGCTGCCTCAGAATCCTTCTCAACACAGAGCTCCGGGCAGTCAGCACCAGTCCATCAGAAGAGCCACTGCCATGCACTGTCCAGACAGCTGGAAGTCACCTATACAGATGAAGCGTGGAGCTTCCTGAGGTGTAGGGACCCGACTAGGCCTTTGGGCCCTGGGATAGAACTCTGCTTTAATTCCTCCTTCGACCGCCTCAGGGAGGCCTCTGGAACGGTCTTTGTGGTTGTTCTCACCTGTTTGTCTTGCTCTCCCAATTAGTCTGCGATATTCGTGAGGGCGGGAATGCCGCCTTATCTGGCTCGAGGACTCCGCTCAGCGCCGGGCACAAGCAGTGCGCATCACTTAGGGCTTCTCTCGGACTCCTCCGCTTGCCTTCAGAGCTCACTCGAAGGGGCGGGGGAATTGGGTTGGAAGGAGGCTCCATCTCAGGGCTGATCAAGTCTGCCTGGGCTCCGGGCTTCCGGAGTCCCTTCCCCTGCTCACCGCAGGCCGCAGGAACTTCCCTCACTTGAAAGTTGAAGACAGGTGCTGGACATCAGAGGCCCCAGAGGGTCACCTTCGTTCTTTCACTTGTCTGCTGGGGGACCTCAGGAGTCCTGAGGCAGGAGTGGGGGTGGGGGCTACTAAAAGGAGACAGAACTGGCTCAACCAGAGGCCCACCTCTCCTGGGCCCCACAGAGCATGGTGAGGGGGTCTCTTAAAGGGTGGGGGCAATTGGAGCAGGTGGCAGGCAGGGGACACAGCTGACATCCAGATCATTGGAGATGCTTTCACACCCAGCTAGAACTCCTGGGGGACAAATAGCATCTCCTCTTCAGAAGCTGTTGAAGGCGGCACCACTACCCACCTAGTCCCACAAGCTGAAAGCTTCAGAGTCACCTCCCCTCCCCCTTCCCCAGCTGGTTCTCTCTCTCACTTCCCTCCCTCCTCCACCCCTGGATCTGTGCCCTCTTCCCGGCCTCCCCGCCACTCCGTCCCCCTCATGGCACCTTGATTATCTGTCTGGGATCTGGATCCGCAGAGGCCTCCTAACTGAGCTCTCTAAGTCATGTTACCTCTCTGCTGGAATTTTCTTCCTAAAACTTAGATTTCGTTATGTCACTCTGCTGCAAAACCATTACTGCCTCATTGTGCTCGGGAGGAAGGCAAACTGCTTAGCCCAGGGTTTCTCAACCGGAGCTCTGCGTAGATTTCAGATTGTGTAATCGGCTGTGCTGGGGCGGCCTGAGCGCCATCGGATGCCTGGCAGCATCCCCGGCCTCCGTTAACTGGATGCTAGTGGCATCGCCCCCTCCCCCTGGATTTTAACAACTGAAAATGTCTCTGCACGTTGATAAATGTCCTCTGGTGGGGGGACTGCCCTCACTGAGAACCACCATTAAATAGGCTGAGAAGTTAGTACATGTTCGCTTAGCTCTGTGCGGACAGCCTTCTTATAACGTTCAGAACGTCACCCACTAGTGCCCCCATGTCATAGAGTCTTAGAAGACACCCTCTGAGGAGGTGTCCAGATCTCTCAAGAAAGCTGAAGACGAAGACGTTTTTTCTTTCACGTGGGTTAAGGAAGGAGAGAGATGGCCCCAAACCTCTGCTCCTCGAGGCCAGTAGTGCCACGGTGCTGGAGCCAGTCAGGCAGGGTTCAAACCCAGGCCGCCCACTGCCGGACCTGATTTCTGTCCCATGTTCCCTGTCCAGCCAGCTCTTTCTCTGCCACTCTCCGTGGGAAGACAGTCACTGCCTGTCCTCCCCAACCCCACACCTCCACCAGGAGGAATGTACTCATCACTGGAGACCCAGGCTCAAACCTGTCCTCTTCCCTGCGCAGGCCCAGGCCCCAGCAGGAGGAGATAATGACCCCTCCTGCGCAGTCCTGCCCGGACACAGCCCTCGGGGCCTTTCGCTCAGGTGGGCCGGCAGGCGTCTGTCTTCCCTGTGGGACTGGGAATGCTCCCAGGGCTCTGGCTTGCCTGCTGTCCTTTGTGGTGACGACCTGCCTGGTGCACACGCTCCTCGACCTGCCTGGTGCACATGCTCCTCGAATGCTAGCGGGGTGGATGAAGTGGTGGGCGGTGGCTGGCGGCTCCTCCAAGAGCTCGTACCAGTGCCCACGGGACACTGGGAGCTGCCAGTCAACTAGAGGAGGTGCTCCTCTTCTGGAATGGTGCGGCCCCTCTGCAGATTACGCTGCTCCAGGAGCCACATATGGCTGGATTTGGGCTCCCAGGCTGGGGGTGGGGGTATCTTTGAGCCATGCATCAACTGAAGTCTCAGGGAAGGGCTAGAGCCCGACATAATGGGATTCCCCCTCCAGTAGCTCTCATGTGGTGTGCAGGCATGTGGGGGTGTGTGTCAACATGACTGTCTGTGTGGGAAGAGGGGTCGTGGGGGTCTATGCCTCGTGTACTGACACTGAGCACATTGGTCACCTGCCGTGCCTATTTCTGTAAGCATACATGCATTTCTGTACTGTGAGGCTAAGATACGTGTGCTCATCTATGGTCATATCAACATGGAAGCTAGGTCAAGGGACATGCAGGTGTTCTAGAACACTAAAGAATGCAATCTGCTCCCTGCCTCACCCCTTTGAGAGTGGAGGGAGATGAGGACACTTAAAAAAATTTCTTTTAAATTAAAACTAAAAAAATATTATTGATTTTTTTTTTTTTGTATTTTTCTGAAGCTGGAAACGGGGAGAGACAGTCAGACAGACTCCCGCATGCGCCCGACTGGGATCCACCCGGCACGCCCACCAGGGGCGATGCTCTGCCCACCAGGGGGCGATGCTCTGCCCCTCCGGGGTGTTGCTCTGCCGCGACCAGAGCCACTCTAGCGCCTGGGGTAGAGGCCAAGGAGCCATCCCCAGTGCCCGGGCCATCTTTGCTCCAATGGAGCCTTGGCTGCGGGAGGGGAAGAGAGAGACAGAGAGGAAGGAAGGGGGTGGGGTGGAGAAGCAAATGGGCGTTTCTCCTATGTGCCCTGGCCGGTAATCGAACCCGGGTCCCCCGCACGCCAGGCCGACGCTCTACCGCTGAGCCAACCAGCCAGGGCTATTATTGATTTTTTAGAGAGATAGAAGAAGGAGGAGAAAGGAAAAATACCAGTGATTTGTTGTTATACTCATAACTGGTTGATTTTTTTTTTTTTGGGGGGGTTGTTTGTTTGTTTGTTTTTCGTTTTTCTGAAGCTGGAAACGGGGAGAGACAGTCAGACAGACTCCCGCATGCGCCCGGCCGGGATCCAACCGGCACGCCCACCAGGGGCGACGCTCTGCCCACCAGGGGGCGATGCTCTGTCCATCCTGGGCGTCGCCATGTTGCGACCAGAGCCACTCTAGCGCCTGAGGCAGAGGCCACAGAGCCATCCCCAGCGCCCGGGCCATCTTTGCTCCAATGGAGCCCTGGCTGCGGGAGGGGAAGAGAGAGACAGAGAGGAAAGCGCAGCGGAGGGGTGGAGAAGCAAATGGGCGCTTCTCCTGTGTGCCCTGGCCGGGAATCGAACCCGGGTTCTCCGCACGCTAGGCCGATGCTCTACCGCTGAGCCAACCGGCCAGGGCTGGTTGATTCTTGAAAGTACCCTGGCTGGGGACTGAACCCACAACCTTGGCACATTGGGATAATGCTCCAACCAACTGAGCTACCTGGCCAGGGCACAAGGACACTTTGGGATGCCTTCACTGGAAGCCCCTCGGCCTCTCTTCGCAGGTGCAGCTCCCTGCAAAGCAGAGCAGTCAGAGCACGCCCTCTCTGCTCCGGCTTTCTGGAGCTCACAGGAAGAACGAACTCTTGGCCCGTGCCCAGCCTCCTTAAGCAAGTGCCTGGGCTCCACCAGCCCAGGCACCTGCTGGCCCCAGGTGGCTAGAGGACTGCTGGATTGGGGAGGAGGGTCTGGAGGCCAAAGGTGGTGGTTGGGCGGGATGGGCTGGGAGGAGTCACAGGCGAAGCCTAGCAGCGCAGCTGGTAGTATTTCTTGTTCTTTATAGACGGAGCAGAGAGAGGCCTCCTGATATGATGTCAGTGTTTTGGGGTGAGGATGGCTAAGCAGAGAAGAAAGAAGCAGCAGAGGCCAGACTCACACCCCAAGACAGGGGTCCCAGGACTCTGCCTGTGGCCATGCATGTGAGTGTGCCCACCTGGCCACTGTGAGGTGGGTGGGGGCTATGCAGTCATGTCAGTGTGCTCTCCTGGCTGATGTGAGGTGGTGCGGCCAGGGCTGGGTGGTCACTAAACAAGCACATCCCATCAGAGAGTTCAGGCAAGTGGCGTGGAAGCACCCAGGGACCTTTCTTGCTTTCCTCACACTTATTTGTCTGACTGCACATGAATGCACCAGAGAAGGACATTCTATGTGTCAGTGTCCCCGCCGTGTGTCCGTAGATCCTGTGTGTGCGTCTGTCTCTGCACTCTGGAGGGGTCTCACCTCTCTGTGCAAGCTTAGATTCACACGCGCACACGCATAACACTCACAGCCCCAAATTCCTCTACGTTTGAAAGAGACAAGGGGGATAAAAGGGCCAAGAGACAAGAGGAAATAAAAATAACGGAAAAAAGCTCTTCGATGACAAAGCTCACTTGTTAGTGAGTCACCAGTTTTCCAGACTGGGAGTGCACTCTCCCCCAAACACAAACACCCAGGCACCCCGCCAAGTCACGCACACGTCGTCACACAGATGCCCTTGTCTCCTGCCCTCTCATGTGCTGTTCCCCTGAAGTAAAGTGACCCCTCCAAAGGGGTGCTTCTGTAGGCCTTTGGGGATGCTCATGTTTGAAGCTTGGAAGGCACAAACCACTCCCCCAGTTCCCTGCACACACATATCACATTTTCCCCTCCCCCTCCCTGCTTCTCTGACTTCTCTGTACTTCCAGCCCCCTCTCCTTGTCGTGGGGCTCATGCAGGGCGGGGTGATCTCGATTTGTCCTATTAAAGGGTCACTCTGTTTTCCTCAGGAGGCGCTGATGCTGGCTGCTCAGATGGGTCTCTGTACAGCATCGCCGGAGCTGGCCCCCTTGCGCGGAGCGAGGAGACGGCTCCGGATGCCATGCAAGATTTATGAACGTGTTTTGTTAATTGCATTAGCGGCTCTTCGGGAGGATAGTGTGTGCTTTGGCCTTAAACAAGGCAAGTCCAACCGAGGCATCCGGAGAGGAGACAGGACTAAAGCAGTGTTTATGAGCCTCCTGAGGTCCTGTGGCCACCATACCTCCCCCCTTTCCCACCCTTTGCTGACAAGAGGGCTTTCCCTCCACGGCTACTGTTTTCGGGCTGGGCAGCGCCTGCCCTCCCGCCCCAGGCTCTGTGGTGTAGACTGGACAGCCAGGTGAGCAGGGCGGCTGCAGGAACCCACTTCCTTTGTCAGCCTTTTTCTCTCGCTTCTCTTCTTTTCTCTTCCTTTCTCCCTCCTTTCCTTTCTCTCGTTTTCCCTTTATATCCTCCCCTCTACCCTCTCTCTATCCTCATCCCTGTCTGTGAAACTCAAGTCTGCTTTATTCTGAGCATCTAAATAACTACCTCAGTATTGAGAGGTCCTCAGCTGCCCCTCCTGCCTGTTCCAGGGAGCAGGACCTACTGTCTGTGGCTTCGTGCCTCTGAGACTTGGGGACCCCTGCTCCGTGGGAGCTGGCTGGTCATCATGTCCCTGCGCCTCTTCATAAAGTGGGAAGTGGCGGCCTTCAAGGGTGGACAGGCAGCTAGAGAGCATTTACCTAAACATTCGAAGTGGCTCTGAGGACATGGCTACTGGGTGGTGGGCCTAGGAACACGTCACAGGTCTAGGATTATAATGAGCTCTTCAGAACGTGGGTGCTTACGCCACCATGCCCATCTCCCTTGGAGCGCCCTCTTCCTCCGCCTGTGTGCCCTGGGTGGGCTGGCACGTTGGCCCTGCTGTGGGTGGGATGTGGGCTCTACACTCGGGCTGCCAGAGGTAGAAACCCCCCTGTTTTCGCTGTGTGAGTTTGATGAATCTTCCCCTGGACCTTTGTTTCCTGAACTGTTAAAGGGAATAATGACAATACCTTCATCACTGGAGTGTCCTTTTATGTCTCTGGTGCCAAAGGCAGGGAGACGGGCACCTTCTAAGCCTGTCATACTACTAGGTACTAGTGCCTGACCCTGCTCAGCATTCAGAGCCTTTCCATGCTCATTTACTTCCAGAAACACAAGGATGAGGGAGCCTTTCCTCAGTAAGAGGTTTCCAGGGGACAGAGAAGACCAGAGCCAAGGTGCAGGACCCAGACAGAGCGCTCCCTGCTCCTGTCTCCCCGGTCTGTGTCCATTTTGGGGGCATGTGTGTCTTGCCCCACCTCTGTCCCCCGTGACCCCACTGGTGAGTTCCCTCCACCGCTCTGCCTGGCACTCAGCTGCCATGGACAGAGAGGAGGCTATTTTTAGCCCCAGACAGCAGCCGCTGCTGTACAACCAGCTATCTGGGCTCATCTCTCCACAGGAGGGTCCAGCCTCTGTGGGCAGGCGAGGCTGAGGAAGGAGAGGGCTGAGAAACCAGCACCCTCTGCTCCATCCTCCGGAAGCCACACGGGCCCAGGATGGGCTCCTCTCCTGCTTTCTGACCCCCGGCCCCGCCCCAGCTCCTGAATTCCCAGGGGGTTAGCAGCCAAGCGGCAGAGGCTGCATAGTGGGAAGGGAGGCGGAGGAACAGAAGATGGAGAGGCTGAGGAGCGGACCTGGGGTCCTCAGGCCGAGGTTTACCATGATCCTGGTCACATTTAGAATCCTTTGCTCTTTCCATCTGAGAAGTGCACTGCATGGCTGCCCCTGTCCGGGAGCTGTTCCTTACTGTCTACAGAAGCAAGCTTCCTGAGAGGTTCATGGGCAGTCGAGGGACACAACACAGAACGTGTCAGATCAGCACTCAGGGTTTGCATGCATTGCCTTCATTTCCCCAAGACTATTAGTTTGACAGTAGACTGAAAAGGTCCTTAAATTCAACATTAAATTTTAAAGCAATTCTTGCAGGTTTGGCATCAGGGTCCCCCGATTTTGTAATTCTTGTGATATTTGGAGACCAAGTAGGAACGGGCATGGGAAGAGAAGTACTGTACAAATTAGTAAATTAATCAAATTTTTATTTATCTCACGTCCTGACTCAGGCGTTAAGGAAACCTCAGATAGGCGAACAAATAGACAAGAACCTCACCCCTGAGGAACTTACGTTCTAGAGCTTAGAAGTTCTTTCATATTACAAAATATATACTCATATATCGAGGGAACAATAGCCCAACACTTTTATGTCTGTGGATACTGCTAAGGTGCCTAGCAACTGATTGCTAAGATCTGATTTCTCCTGAGCCTGGATTCCTGATGCTCTAAAGCAGGGGTCGGGAACCTATGGCTCACGAGCCAAACGTGGCTCTTTTGATGGCTGCATCTGGCTCGCAGACAAATCTTTAATAAAAAAAAAATAATAACGTTAAAAATTAAAACATTCTCATGTATTACAATCGATTCATTTCCTACCACTCATGTTCATGGTTGCGAGTGGCTGGAGCCAATCACAGCTGTCCTCCGGACAACTCCAAATTTTTATTGGATAATGTGTAATGTACACGGGTCGTTGTATGGCTCTCACGAACTTACATTTTAAAATACGTGGTGTTCATGGCTCTCTCAGCCAAAAATGTTCCTAACCCCTGCTCTAAGGCAAGGATTCATAACCTTTTCCATGTCATGCTTTGGTTTGCAAATTGATTAATACGGTGAACTTCCCTCCAGAAAAATGTCCACTGTACAGACACTCAAAAAATCTGCCTGCAATTCAAGGGGCTTGTGAGACTAGGAAACAGACATGTGGACCTTGGGTTAGAGCTCCTGTTTTAAGAGTGGGAGGCAGCTGCTTGGCCTCCACTGACAGCTGTGTCCCTGCCTTTCCCAGCAAGAAGTATGCAGCTGAATTTTAATCATAGTGCTCTAGCCGTGTGGATTAGGGGAAGCTGGCCACTTGGCCCAGACTATTTGGCCTTCTGACAAATATCTAAATTCTACCAACCTACTATAGAAAAGCCCATTTGTAAAAGTCTTACCTAGTAAGTTGTAATTTTGGTGCAGTTGCAAGAACTTTGTGACCTTGATCAAGTCCTTTCCTTCCTTTGGGGTTTTTGGCTTTCTTGTTTCTGAAATGAATGGGGGCTGGGTACTGAAGTAGAGCTTTGGTGTGCCTTGAAGCTCTGTCATGGTGTCATACAGGTGTGTCCTCTTTAGGGAAAAGTATGAGAGAGAGCCTCCAGGGGCTACATCCCTCAGAGGGCGAGGACCGGAACCCTGAAGAGGAAAGCTCCCAGCTGCTGCGCTGAGCTGTGCCCCTACCCCACACCCCACCCAGACCTCAGGCTCTTTTCCCCGAGGCTCACTCTCCTTGCTCCCCCTGCAGCTGACTGCCGGGGCCAGGGCTGCAGCGGCTGCTTCTGGGATTTGAGATTGAGTCTCTGCCCCTTGATTAAAGTGGAGGCTCCCTCCTCTGGCAGAGGTTACATCCTTATGAATCACTGTTCTCTGGCGGGGTGACTCAGCGCAGCCCAGATACCCAAGATGGAGGGGCATTGGGCTTCTCTGTGCCCATGGAGGGCTGCCCAGGCAGCTGGGCCTGTGAGTGGGAGTGGGAGGGCTCTCTGCTCATCAGACTTTGGGGTACCTGCTTGGAAGGGTAGAGTGGAATAGTCTGTCTGCTCCAGGTCAGTATGAGCTGCAGCTCAGGGCTGTTCTTTCCTAAGGTCACCCTCCTCCTTGAGCTTATGGACCAGCCACGGCTTCGGTACAAACCAGGGGGCTCAAGGTATGACTGACTGGAGGACTGGACACGTCAGGCACCAAGTGGCAAGATCTGCTGACTCCAAGTTCTCCTTTAGAGTTCACACCTCCTTTCCCCTCTTCCTTCTTAGGGCTGCCCCTGCACCCCCAGGCCAGAATTTAAATGTTATTAGCTATCATTGATCTGCTCAGATCCTCTTCAAAATTGAAAGAGGGGTGGAGTGGAGGTCCGAGGTCCTGCCAGGTAGCCCAGCTCCCTCCCGGAGGGCTGTCCCAGGAAGTCCCTCTAAGAGTCTCTGGGGAAGGCGAACTGAGAGACTGGTGACTCAGCGTCTCAGCATGGAGCTCCAGGGAAAGCCTCCTGCAGTGGGTGCCAGTTTCTTTACACACTTCCTCCCCCATGCCATGTGCAGGTACACACATGCACACCCATCCACCAGGCTTATGCTCATAACCCAGATGTGAACCTATCTGTATACTTTTTTTCTTACCATCATCCGGTAAAATAAGTACAGACCATGCTTACATCTCTACATGAACTCACCCTTCCCATTCTGCGCACGGGTTTACCATCGGTGTATATGCAACCGTAATAGCTATGTGAGTTCTCTCAAGTTGGTGCATATAACCTTTCCTAAGCCACGCTTTAAAACACACAATGTGTGTACACACCCAGAAACAGGACTGCACGTCCCATAGGCACACACTGCCACTCCCTGCCCTGTGTTCTGTACTTCCTCTGTTACCCAGTGGGTGGGAGTCCCCTCCCCTGGTACATCTGGGCATCTCTTCTTTGGAGGTGAATATTCCAAGCAGTGTCACGTAGGGGAAGGATTATGACACTAGGAGTCTGGGAGCCTGTGTGCTCAGCTCAGTCGGGTTCATCGTAAGTTATTTTGCTCATAATCTCACCTGTCTCGTGAGGCCTTCAATAAATACATGCTCAGATTCAGCCTTAGCTTCTGCATCTGTAAAATGGATGTAAAGGTCGTCTGCTTGACCTCCAGTCATGACAACGTTATGGGGATCAAACCTGTTGTGTAAGAAAGCAGCCGGAAAAGAGCGGGATGCACGACGCTGTTGCTATGAGGGCAGCTTGCTTCCCGTGTGAAGTCTGAGCGCCAACAAAGAGAGAGTCAACGTTTTCCTGGTGTGACCTGGCCCAAGTGTTGGTCTTGCCAAGGGCCCCAGGTCCGGCACTCAATGAGTCAACATGGAAATTTCACTCCTAGTCCCTCCTTTCTCCCTGCTTGGTTTCACTCTCATCCTCACTTCTGTCCTTCCCAGACACATCATGGCTACAGAGCCATCGGCTTAGTAAGGACTAAGAGGCTGTGGCCCTGAGCCAAGCATCTGCCCTAGGCACGTGGTCACATGTGGGCCTGGCTCCCAGGCTCCTGAGAGCTTACACCTGCTAAACTCCTCTCTGCTTCTGGGCCCCGAGTCTGTGCCAAGCAGCTGAGTCTAGAACGAGAGAGAGGGCCTGTGGTGTGGTGAGTTTCACAGAACAGGTCGGGGCTGGTCTTGCGTCTGTGCTATCCCAGCTGTGTGTAGCTGCCTGGGGTGTCTCCCAATAGCCCCTTGACATCTAAGGTGGGAATGGGAAGGCCAGATTGTTGCCTAGCCCAGGGATCTCAGTACTCCCAGCCACAATGGCTAGGCTAAGGTGGCCTGGGGGGGGGGGGGGGGCAGGATGCTGGGGCCAACGCCAGCTTTGGAAGGAGGCCAGCAGCTGGCATCAAGCTGGCTTAGGTCCAGCACCAGCACATGATAGGTGAAGGGACCATTCTGAGGGAGTGCTATCTGGCTTTAGAGCTTGGGAGAGTCACACCTACAGGTCACAGCTCTATTTCTGTGGCTGAGCATGAACGAACCCAGGGAAGTGCCCGTCTCCATGGAGTAGAATTCAGAGAAGAAACTTCAGTGGGACACCTAAGACTCTGCAGAGCAGAAGAGCATTTCTGGAGTGTTGTGGGTTCAAGGGGACTGAGGCTGGGGTACCAGGAAACTGGGGTCCTGCCAGCTGGCTCAGGGGCTTTGGTTGGGAGCTCAGGGCTCCACTAAGTGAACTTGGGGAAGAACATGGATGTGGTAGACAAAGGCCCCAGGTACGCCCGCCCCCTGCGAGGCCCTGTTCCCGCAGGGGTGGCTCTGCACGACCCTCCTTCCCCCTCCTCCAGCTCTACAGCAGCACCGGTTTCCCGCAGGCTGGTCAGGAAGCGGCAGCCGAAGGGGGATGGGCAGATGGGTCCTAGAAGCAGCGGGTCTGGGGGCGGAGCCTCTAACTCCGCAAAGCTCCTCCCTTCCCTGCCTGGAGCTCAAGGGGATGACATCACCCAGACAGTCAGGATGGGCTTCAATAGCGGAAAAACCGGCCCCTGCAGCGTTCAAGGACTTCCCGGGTTTGCCCCGCGGCGGTTCTCTGCTCCTTTCCTGAAACCTGTCAGCTCTAGAGGGTCTCTGCTTTGGGGTCTGGGAGATGGCAGCTGGCTATCTAGACTTCCAGGTCTGGGAGTCCGGTTTTTCCACCAGAGACCAATCCCTTGGGCAACCCGCCCAAGCTGGGCCTACCCCCTTCCCCCTTGTGTCATTTCCTTGCCAGCACTAGCTGCACTTGCTCTGAGGCTCCCTGGAGATGGACAAGATCTCTAGTTATGACTTAGCAGCAGTCAGCCCACAGCGAACGAACCCAGTGCCCCCCTCCCTGTGGGTCCACAGCCCCTCCCCAACCCAAAACCCTACTGGGTGCTTGTGTTGCCTGCTTGCAGAGCATATGCTTGGCTGGTTGCTTGGTGTCTGCTGTTTATCCGTCTCTTCCTACTTAACTTCTGTTTCTGCTTGGCCCATCTGGCTGGCGGTACCTGTCTTTCTCACGCTGCGCCTCCTCTCCGCCTCTGTGCCTTCACCAGGCTCCCCTCCCTCGGCCGCGTCCCTCCCAGGGCAGGGCTCTTGTCCACTCTGGGGCCCCTGGCTGGAACCCTTAACCTTGGGGGTAGAGGCAGTGAGGAACTCCTCCAGTCTGTGGAACTGCTCAGGCACATTAGGGAGCCTAGCCTGGGGGTCACTTCAGTGTCCTGGGATGCCACTGGGGGGTTACAGTGGGTGGTGGCAGGCAGCATGGGGGTGGCCTTTCACCTCGTGGAGGGCTAGGTTCTGGTGGAAAAGACCTTCTCCTCAGGTCCTTCTGAGCTTTCTTCCTATTAGAGGGCATTCTTGGGGTGGGGGTTGCCAAAACCAGAGTCTTGGATGTGCTTCTCTCTGTCCACAGCAGTGACAGGAAATTGACCTGTGGGTGGCAGCAGCAGAGAAAGAGGCCAGGAAGGCCCCAAGGTTCTTTTGATTAAGACCCCCCCCTTCCCCAGGGTGCACCCAGCTCCTTCGTGCTGAGAAGGGGCTGTGGCAGGCTGGTGGCTTGGACCGAGAAAATGGCAGCAGCAAGAAGCTGCAGGACGCCCGCAGCAGACACTGAGGGGAGAGGGAATGGCCCTGCCATCTCCAGCAGCGCTCTGCGGGGGGCGGGGGGGGGGCAGTCCCACCTCGGTGCAGCACGGTTGCTGGGCGCTAGGCTCCACACGCCAAGTCCCTGCTCTGCCTGCCTCTCCTGCCCTGCTCACAGGCTGGCACAGCCATGCACACACATGCACACCGCGGCATGGCCCACACTCACCCCTCCACGTAACCCGCTTCCTTCCCGGTGTGATGTGGCAGCTTGTGGCTTCCTTGGGCTCACAAAATCTGGAGTTGCCAGCAGGAGGAGGGTGGAGAAGACCTGGAGCCCTGCAGGGCCGGACTGGCCTCACCTGCCCCTCTGGACCTGGCCTGCCTCTCCAGGCTCAGGCTAGCTGCCGAGGAGGCTGTGCCGGGCCCAGAGTCAACAAGGCTCCACGTGCTCCCTGTAAGCATCTGCTTCCCACGGAAACCTGCAGGGCTTGGCTGCCAGGCCTCGCCGCGTGCCCGCTCCTCCGGGGCTCTGCTCTCTGTCTCTCTTGCTCCATCTGCTGCTCCACCAGCTCCTGGCTCAGCTCTACCGGCCTCTTTATTTCTCTCACAGAGCCTTCGTCCTGCTCTCTGTGTCTCCCCACCACATTCACACCACAGTCCCTGAGGTCTGCCTTCCTCCTTCTCTCTGTCCGTCATTCTTGCTTCTCTGCCATTTTTCCTCCATGTTCATGTTCTCTTTCTCTCTTCCTCATACATATTCAGTGGCTCCTTGAAAATCCACCTAGAATCTAGATCATTCCATGTGCTAAATGCCTAGATCTGCTTCAAGAATACTTTTTAGACTCTAGATCCAGGTCTCTGTCTCTGACCTCAGTCTGGATTAAGTGCCTAGAAAATGCTGGTGAAACCGCTGACCCTGTCACTCAAACGTGGCCCACTCTCCGCAATGCCCCCTCTTCTGATTTGGCACAAGGCAGCTGTAGGGTGTGTAGGAGCAGCCAGATAAGCCACAGTGACTCGGTCAGGTGGAATGGCAGAGAGCACGAGTGTCTGGGGCAAGGGGTCTGCCCTCCGAGGACCTGAGGAGTTCAATCCTGGAAATAACTGGAGATCTATAATGTCTGAGCCTTTGGTGCCTTTACGATGATTTTACATCTGCTCTTCTATCCCCTTACAATTCTCATGGGAGGTTCATTAATGAAGAAACTGTGGTATGCAGACTGGAAATCACTCCGCCAGCCCCACTTGGCACTCAGAGAACAGAGCTTGAATCAGAGCGCTGGCTTCGGGACTTTCGGCCCTTGACTGTGTGGCAGGTGTATGATCAGAAGGAACCTGAAAGATGTGACGTGTGGCAGTGAAAGGATACGAGGGTGAGAAGCTGAGATGCTCGAGGGAGAACAGGGAAGAAGGAGTGTGTGGCTCGACCAGGCATGCTGTCTGTCGTCTCCTTGCTGCCTGTTGATTTTACTACGACCCTCAGTGGCAGGGGGTGGGGATGGGCCACTGTGCTCTTGCCCTCACATGTCAACGAGTTAGTCCCCCAACCCCTGGGGTTCCTGACCCCTTTCGTTGCCTATTTATCCTCTGCCTTTATGATTCCTTCTCTGCTTCTTTTTTCTCTGTCCCACCTTTAGGCCACTTGTCTGTTTTTCCCATGCATCCTCAGGGCCTGGCTCTTCCTCTGTCCCAATTCTCTTATGTTGTTCCCATTCCTTTACCTCTCTCTGCTCTCTGGCCACCTACCTCCTCAGAAGCTCGACTCCCTGGCATTTGTCTTTCGCTGACAAAGTAGTTGGTAGTTGGTGTAGTCTCCAGGTGGCAGGCAGTGTGCAGGAGGGGGGTCCGGGGAGGAGTGCATTGAAGCTGGGCTGTCCCATTCCTCCCCCACTGTCCCTAGACATTGTCCGAGGCCGCACTTGCCCTGTAAGATGCTGGTCTGAACTCAAAGGGCCCTCCAGGTGTACCTCTCCCCCCCACCCCCCCAGCTCCACGGGGCTGGTCAGCATAGTCCCACCAAATGTGTGCCTGCAGCAGACGTGCTCCGTAGCCATGCCGACTTACCCTGAGGCCACACTGTGTGGCCCTCCAGCAACCTTGGCACAGACAGACCTCCTCTTCTCCAAGGAAAGCCCGACGCCCTCTCCCCTGACCACGCACGCCACCTTCTGTTAGTGGAAGGAAACAGTTCAGCCCTGAGACTCCTACCTTTTGTTTTCCTGGCTTGGTTTGGCTTTTCTTCCAGGTATTTCTTTGTTTTTACATGCGACTCCTGGGCTAATGTCTTAATTAAAAAAAAAAAAAAAAAGATTGCTGCCCAGGAAAAAAAAAACAAAAACAACTAAACCAAACTAACAAACCCTTCAAAACCCATTCCGTTTTAAACACTCTTTCCCACCAAAGCTTCCCTCTGTCTGGTCCTCAGTGGGGGGTGGGGGGTAGGTACCAGCATGCCCCTTGGCTCTTTCATCTGTTCTCACTATTCTCCCACCTTTGCTGAACCCCGTCTCTCGTGTCTTGAGCTCTGGGCCCTCATGCAGTGTAAAGGGATGGAGTGAAGCTTGAGATTGGAGCCTCACAGGCCAGTTGTCCCTGGTGGTGCAGAGGGCTGTGATGTCTTAGGAGAGTGGCAGACCCAGGGGGAGAAGCATTTCTCCCTCCAATTTCACACAGAGGCCATGAGGGAGCATCGAATGCTGAAAGAGCACGAAGTCTGGGCTTGGCTCAGCTAGGTCTCGCTGTGAGGTCTTGGGCAACTCACTCCGTCTCTCTGAGCCTCAGGTTCTTATCTCTAAAGAAGGAACAATAATAATCCTATCTTACAGCACTGTTGGGAAGATTAAATGAGAAAATACAAGTGCAAGCTCTTTGTAAATTATAAAGAGCGACAGAGAAGCTACTTTTTCTGGAGCAGATGCGGCATGTGGAGACGGCAGGACTAAAAGAAGAGGGGGGGGCAGCAGGCCGCACTTGCCCTGTAAGAGGCTTAGTGCGGGAATTCTGAGGAACCCCCCGGGACCGTAGGAGAGAGAAAGGCAGAGCCATGCTGCCTCCACAGCCTCCATCTGCAGGGCCGTCATTTGCTTGGACAGTGTCACTCGCATGTCACAGCCCTCAGACCTTTGCCTTCAGGTTGCATAGATGTGGGAACAAGGTCAACACGTCCAGGTCTGGAGGAGAGGCCCCGGCAGCAAAAGACATGGATGTCTTAGAACAGCTTGACTTTCTCCATAGATATGGAGACAGAAAGCAGGAGAGTGGCTCAAAAACAGGCACCAGAAATATGACATCACTGTACAGTTAACGTGGGCAAAGGAAACAGGAAAAGGCATTGAGAAGTCCTTTGTTCTTACTTATGGCACAGGGGCAGCGGGCTGCCTTCTGTGTTCCTGTCTGGGTTGTATCCTCGTGGAATTGAAGTTCCTGCTGGACAAGGACCTTGTCGTTTTGGATTACATTTCTGCACTGTGCCTTGCAGACACATCCACTTAATACATGTTACTTGACTGAATGATTGGAAAAGAGCAGGAACAAAGAGAGAGAGAGAAAGAAGAAGTGAGCTGTTTTTTATAGAATCCATTGTGTAGAAGACCTGAGCCTCCTGGCTTTTGTGCTGATTGGGATGCAATTTAAATTCGACTTCCTGCCTGAAAAGAAATCATAACACCAACACAATTGGCCTTGTTTCTTTGTACTCTGCCGGGATGAGGACAGGATAGGAATATCTGACCGCTGGGGGTGGAAAGCATTGCTGGGTCCGGGGAGGGAGACATGGAAGAGATTTAAGGAATGATAGAGCTCAGAGAAGCCATAGAGAATATTAGGATGGTCCAGTGATTAGAGAAGAGGAAACGGAGGCTCCGCAACTTGCTCGGAATCACCCAGCTTGTTGGTGGAAGTACTGGAAACAGAATGAATGTCTTCTGACTCCAAAATCTGGAGCTCTTCCCAGGACAACAAACTGCCTCCTAAGAAATGATTCCAAAAGGGGACACAACGGCTGGACAATTACTTCTGGTGTGGAGGGGGAAGCCAGACAGGGCGGGGAGCGTCCATCCCAGAGAATAGGCGGCGTCCTGAGAGTTCTTCCTTCCCCACCTGTGATGCCGGTAGGGCCCGCAGATATGGAGAGTTCTACAGGGAGTAGAGTCAGGGAAGACAATCTGGAGAAGGCACAGCCTACATCAAGGCCAGTTTAAGGATGGAGTCCCCAGCTCCAGGCTTCCCTGAGGACCCCCTCCCTTGCATTCAGGCTTGGCGAGGACTCCAGTTGCTGGAGGAAGAGATGGAGTGAGAACCTGGCTCTGGCTTCTGGCTTGTTGGCTGTAGCTCCTGGTCTCCTGCTTGGACAGAGCCAGGGGTGTAAGAAGAACAGAAAAAAAGAAATAAAAATAGCTGGAGGAGGAAAGAGGCCCATCTGCTGTGTGGGCAAAGGAGCCCTGAGGAAGAAGAAGCCTGCTTGGACTGTCAGTGAAGAGGCTGACCCGGGGATTCCTGGTTTTAATGGGCCATGAAAAGGTCAGGGAAGAGAATTTTGGAGCCAGTTGAATTTGGGCTGAAGTCTTGTTTGCCCTGGCAAACGGCATCCTCTGAATGGCTCTGCTGGAAATGACCACATCCCACCTGGTTGCTGGCCCACCTGGCACAGAACAGGTCTCCTTCCTAGGATGACCCCTTGGGCAGGGAGAGCTCCTGAGCAAGAACAAACTACCTCACCTCTGTGAGCTTGGTTTCTTACTCCATAACATGGGGGCGATAATAATGTCAACCTTAGGGAGTTACTGTGAAGATTAAACAAATAAATATACTAGAATTCCTAGAACATAAGTGCTTCTAAATGGCAATTCCCTTCCCTTCCACGATTGCAGCTGGGCCCAGCCCCTGCCCTTTGCTCTCCAGGCTTCTGAGAGCAGGGTAGACCAGGCAGCCTCCTCGAGCCGCAGCCCCTCCGGTGTTTCTCATCAAGGGTCCTCTTCCTATGGGAGCTTCCTGGGAGTCACCACCAGGCAGCTAGCACAGTTCAGGAGAAGCTCAAAGCCCCACACTGAGGTGCTTGCTTTTTTTTTTTTTTTTTTTTTTTTTTAGCGAGACAGAGACTGATAGAGGGACAGATAGACAGGACAGGAGAGAGATGAGAAGCGTCAACTCGTTTTTGTGGCACCTTAGTTGTTCATTGATTGATTTCTCATATGTGCCTTGACTGGGGGGCTACAGCTGAGCCAGTGACCTTGGGCTTCAAGCCAGCAACCCTTAGGCTGAAGCCAGCAACCACAGGGTCATGTCCATGATCCCACACTTAAGCCAGTGACCAACTGACCCCTACACTTAAGCTGGTGAGCCCATGCTCAAGCTGGTGACCTTAGGGTTTTCAACCTGGGTCCTCAGAATCCAAGGCCAATGCTCTATCCACTGTACCACTGCTTGGTCAGGATCAACTGTACCACTTTCTGGCTGCATGACTTGGGCGAGTGATTTGACCTCTCTAAGCCTCAGTTTCCTCATCTGTAAAGAGGACAACAGCTGGCTCAGAATGTTGCTTCAAAGGTTGAGATAGGCACACTATTTAATCACCACTCAATTATTGGTAATAAGGATGGTGCTTTTAGATGACAAGAATGTTAAATAGCACTTAGAATCAGACTAGTGAATTGGTGGTCTTGGCACTGAAAAAGCCTTAACCTGCTTCATTAACCTCTGACCTCATCTGTCTCTTAACCTCATTTAAATTAGACCTAGTTACCATCAATTCCCAATCTCTCAATCTGTCCTCACCAATCTGACGCCCCAGAGTCACTGCATGCTTTGATTGGCTCTGCTGGAAGTGACCATATCCACCTGGTTATTGGCATACCTGGCACATAGCAGGTCTCCTGTCTAGGATGACCCCTTAGGCAGGGAGTGAGGGCTTCTGAGCAGGAGGAGGGGCAGAGTTGCCTGGGAAAACACCGTTGGGTTTTGGGGCTGCCTCCTCAGCAGCTGGGCCCTCTGCTTGGGGGCTGGCTCAGATAGTTTACGGGCCTCTCCATCCCCTGGGAGACTTCTCCTTGCACAACATGCAGGAAACCAGCCCTTTGCCCTTTGTGTCCCTTGTCCACTCACAGCAGACCCTTTCACACCTCAATTAGCCACTTAGGGAGAAGAAAGAGCAAGAGCAAGCTGGGGAAATCTGTCCAGCCCATGATGAATAGTTTCCCAAGCCTGCTGTTGCCATGGCAGCCAGCTGGGAACACCGTTTCCAGGGCCTGAGGCGCTCAGACATGTATGAGGGTGGGGGGGCTGCCCTGCTGGGCTGCTGCCTACTCGCCTACCCCCACCCTGGCCTCCTGGCTCCCTTAGCAACAGCAATCACCATCGCCATCGCAACCACCACTGCAGCTTCTGCACTAGCTAGGGGCAGTGTCCAGGGAAACTTTGGGAGGGGGGATAGGGAGCATCTGTGTGTATGTGTGTGCGTCTGTATCAGAGTCAGGGGATGAAGTTGGGAAGGAAAAGGCTTGGCAAGCT
Source organism: Saccopteryx leptura (assembly GCF_036850995.1). Classification (NCBI taxonomy): domain Eukaryota; kingdom Metazoa; phylum Chordata; class Mammalia; order Chiroptera; family Emballonuridae; genus Saccopteryx; species Saccopteryx leptura. Next base: position 377,155,913 of record NC_089504.1, on the reverse strand, counting down.
TAGCCATGATAATCACAAGGATGCTTCCTGATTATGGAGAGAAGGGGCTCACAAACTTGGGGTCACATGGATCCCTTGGTGACCTGATGGTCATCCCTGCACTTCTAAGAAGTTTGTGTATCTGGGTGTATGTGATTTGTTCTGGAAAAAGAGTTTCTAGTTTTTATCAAATTCTCAGAGATGACTAAGTCCTTCATCAGTAAGAACCTTATTTACAGAGCTTTTTGCTTTTCACAATCAGACTTATCCTAGGGACTGGTTGATCAGGCAGGCTGCAGAGATAAGCTTAGAGGAAGGGCTGAGTACAGTGCAGGTGGGAGCATATGGCATTCCACCCTGGTCCCCATTCACAGAGTCCCCAAGATGTGCCATTTGCCCCACTGTGGACCTCTGAGAGCAGTAACTGGGAGTCGTCCTGCTAATGCCATCCTAAATATTCTTTCCCCCTTCCTCTGTCTTGCAGCTTTGCCGCAGGGGAAGCTGTGCAAATCATTAGTGTGAACTCTGTTCCAGGTCCTGAGCTTGGTATTTTAGACACTCTGCACGTCATCTCATTTAACCCTTGCACAACTTTAGGGGGAAGGGTCACTTACCATTGCCACTTAAAAAGATGAGCATACTCAAACACCAAAAGAATGTAAGTGGTCAGCTCAGGTTCATACAGTCAGAAGTCAGAGAAGCAAGGGGCAGTGTGAAGGGTTCAAAGCATAGCCCTGAGCCTGAACCTCGGTTCCCGAGTCTGACCTCAGCTGTACCCCTTATTACCTATGTGGCCCAGGCCTCTGTTCTTGCAGCTGTGAATTGAGGACCCTGATAATTCCTACCCCAAAGAACAGTTAGGGCAGTTAAAAGAGTGGACATTGTATTTGTAAAGTGCTTAGAGCAGTATCTATCACCAGATGAAATGCGGTCAAATAGACAGTAGGATTCAGTCCCAGGTCTACCTCATCTGAAAACTCCTGTGTTGTCTGGAGAAGGCTTTCAGGGGCTGTTTCGCAATCCTCATGCTAGGGCTGGGTCGTGGCATATGGCACAGGGGAGAAATAGCAGTTCAGACTCGGTGCTGCCGCTTGCTGAGTGAGTGGCGGTGAACTGTGCCGGCTTTCGGAGCCTCAGTGTCCCTGCCTCTAAAGCGAAAGGATAATAATACACTGCATTTTCTCAGGAGCTAGTGTGTATAGTTATGACTATTGATAACAGGAAGATCAAATGAAACAAGAGCTGGGAAAGTTTTTGCAAACTGAGCTGTGCTATGGGAAATGTATTCAGTACCTGGGCCCCCAGTGTGGCACCTCCTGAGGCCGGTGGCTGGCGTGCTGCCCTTGGGTACTCATGTGCCTGGGTCTGCAGCCAGAGCAAGATGCTTGGGAATGCCACAGAGGGAGCAGGAAGGAGCGGGACCCAGCCACCTCAGGCTTTGTTGGCAGGGGGGAAGGGAGGCACGTGCGAGTGTGTGGCCATTGATGGGAATGGGGAAGGGGGTGGTGTGGAGCCATGGACCATCCTCCAGGCCACCCCAGGCTGGGTGGCATCCTTCTGTGTGCGTAGGGGGGAGGGGGGAATTAGTGGAAATGAGAAAAAGCTTTCTTAGTCACTGCCCAGGAGAAACATAGCAAGGTATTATCCAAACAACTGATAATGGAGTGTTCATAGTCATGTCTAGGCTGCTGGGGAGGTGAGCAACTTCATGTCCCCATTTCTTTTTGCCCCCGGAAGGCTCACAGTGCTGAGAGCAGATGGTGAGGGGGAAGAAGGTGGGTCCTTGTTCCTGAGTACCTTTCTGGGGCACTGGGACGTGTCGCACGCAGCCAGCATCTTGGACAAATAGCAGCCTGATGGCAGGGAGGCGAGGGTCGGACAAAGGGGGGACGCTGTGGATGACTCGGGGCCTCGTCAGGAGCCATAATTGGAGGTGATTAATGTGTGGAGGAGAAAGCCTGGGAGTCATGGCTGACTCAGGGCTGAGGCTGGCTCCCGGGTAGTGGCTGCCCTCACAGGGGCCCTCTCGCAGCCTGAGGGGGCGCTGGTTGAAAAAGGGAGTGATTCAGAGGCTGTTAAAAAAGCAGCGCTTCTTAAATGAAGGCGCTTCTGAGACTGAATCAAAGCTTTGTTCCTCAACCTTTTAAATTTCTAATGGTGACAGAAGGAGGTTGGGGGTGGGGGTGGTCTTCTCTAAGAACAAGGGTCAGGAGCTAGTGGACACTGCCAGGGTCATGGACGGGCAATGCAGTGACACGCCCCTGTCAGGAGTTGGGGGGGGGGGGGTGGGAAACCTTGACTGTGAGATGCTAAGCCAAGGCTTTACAGTAACCTTGGATTTGAGTCCCAGTGTGGACTCACTAGCGCTGGGCACCTAACTCAGCCGTTCTTGTCTCAGTTTCCTCGAGTATATAGAGAGGAAGAAAGCTGTGCTCACGGGGTACTGTGGGGCCCCAGGAGAGGGTGTGTGTGAGGGCTCAGATGGGCTGAATGAGCGGTACAAGGGGAGCAGCGAATTTTCCATTCTGGGCAGAGGTGACACCAGGCATGTACGTTATGGGAAGAAGTATTAACTTTTCTTCAGTTTCTCACTTTCTGAATTCCAGAGAAGTAAGAAAAAGTGGCTGGTGGAACAGGGTTAGATGATGTACTGTTGTTGCAGTGACACAGTACCATACGTGACATGAAGATGCAAATTACCGAAAAAGGACAGTAGGTATTTAATAAAAGAGGCTGTTTTGTTATTGGCAACCGCCTTTAGGGAAGAGACCAAAAGGACACGTTTCGAAAATGGTCAGCTAGCTTTGGAGGAGACCTGGCCAGTGCTGCTCTCTGTTTTGGGGTCAGAGCTTTAAACATTTCTAAGCCGGAAAGCAGGAGCATTCAGAGAGCTTAGTACAGAATGATGGAAGGACTCGAGTCAGCTATTTTCACATTGTCATTCAGGGAGGTCGGGCAGACTGTATCATGAGGGTAGACCTAGAGCTTGAATTTTTTTTTTTTTTTTGGCAATAACATTTCTTTTTAAATTTAGAAATTAAATTTAATGGGGTGACATTGATCAATAAGAGTACATAGGTCTCAGGTGAACATTTCCATAGTATTTGAACTGTTGATTGTGTTGTGTGCTCATCACCCAAAGTCAAATCATTTTCCATCACCATATATTTGTGCTTCTATACTCCCTTCACCTCAACCCCTCCCCCTGGTAACCACTTCATTTTTATCTATGTCCTTGAGTCTCAGTTTTATATCCCACCCATGTGTGAAAATCATATAGTTCTTTGCTTTTTCTGATTTACTTATTTCACTTAGTATAATGTTCTTAAGAACCATCTATGTTGTTGTAAATGGCAATGTTTCATCTTTTTTTTTAGAGAGTGGGAGAGACAGAGGGAAAGACAGACAGGAAGAGAGAGAGATGAGAAGTATCAACCCATAACTGCAGCACCTTAGTTGTTCATTGATTACTTTCTTATACATGCCTTGACCGAGGTGTGTGTGGAGCTCCAGCTGAGCTAATGACCCCTTGTTCAAGCCAGTGACCTTGGACTATAAGCCAGCAATATTTGGACTCAAGCCAGAGACCATGGGATCATGTCTATGATCCCATGCTCAAGCCAGCGGCCCCGTGCTCAAGCCGGTGACCTTGTTTTTTTATTTTGTTTATTATTATTATTTTTTTGTATTTTTCTGAAGCTGGAAACGGGGAGAGACAGTCAGACAGACTCCCGCATGCGCCCGACCGGGATCCACCCGGCACGCCCACCAGGGGGCGACGCTCTGCCCACCAGGGGGCGATGCTCTGCCCCTCCGGGGAGTCGCTCTGCCACGACCAGAGCCCCAGAGCCACTTTAGCGCCTGGGGCAGAGGCCAAGGAGCCGTCCCCAGCGCCCGGGCCATCTTTGCTCCAATGGAGCCTTGGCTGCGGGAGGGGAAGAGAGAGACAGAGAGAAAGGGGGGGGGGGTGGAGAAGCAAATGGGCGCTTCTCCTATGTGCCCTGGCCGGGAATCGAACCCAGGTCCCCCGCACGCCAGGCCGACGCTCTACCGCTGAGCCAACCGGCCAGGGCCGACCTTGGGGTTTTGAACCTGGGTCCTCAACATCCCAGGCTGGCACTCTATCTACTGTGCCACCGCCTGGTCAGGCTGTTTCATCATTTCTTATGGCTGAGTATCAGATGCTCTGTGTAAGGCTGGGGAGAGACCAAGCATATGCTTAAAGAAGGTTTAATTCTTCTTCAACTTTTCTTTATCCCAAAGGATAAGGAAACTTGATTTTGCAGCATGGTTTTCAGAACGCAAAGATGGGATGATTGACGTGAGATGCAAATGGACAGAATTAAGGATGTCACTTCTTTAAACTCAAGGACATATAAGCCAGAGACCATTGCATGCTCCTAAACAGAGCACAGCTCTCCAGGCGACACAGAGCTTTTGTGAGGATCTACAGTGGAGGGTGGCCCACTCAAAAGAATTAGCAGTCTACCACAGCTGACCCTGCGGTGCCCTCTCTCCAGTCTTAAGTTCTGGTTGGTTCCACTTGCCCTGGTATAAACCCTGACTGCCTGACAGTTCTAGGGACTCTTGCCATGAGCCAGCCTGTTCAGCGGGTACAAATAATTTATGCCGAGCTGTCCTCCCATTCCTCAGTGTTTACTGTGACCTCGAGAAGAGCAAAGGTTATTTTTTTTCAGGATGAGCCCTTGACAGGTCTGGGCTTCAGGCTTGTCTGAACTCTGGGTGCAGACTGTTAGCCATAGAGCTCTGAAAACCAGGATGATTTAAACATCAGATTGGGTAGCCAAATAAGCAAGATATTTACCCCTGGAGATCATTAGAAATAAATCCCAGACCTGCCACTGATCTGGAGGTCTGCCCCTGCCTGGTGTGAGAGAGGCCTGATAGCATGCATCAGCTTCCTGGGCGCCCAGGAATCCCGTTCTCCGGAAGCCCTGCTCCTCACACATGCTTCAGCCTCTACCAGCTGGAGAGCAATAAACAGCTCTCTCAATGAAGCTTCCTCCCCAATTACTGCTCCTGCAGCCCCATGCCATTTAATGCATGGATAACAACAATCAGCATATAGATTGAGCTGCTAATGCAAGAAGAGCAAAGCAGAAAAGGAGAAAATGTTATAGAGCCGAGTTGGCCTCTTCTACGGAGAAGAGAGCTTCTTAGAGGAGGGGTTGATCAGCTGCCTCAGAGGCTTCGCAAAGACATGAGGAAGGTTTTAATAGGAGGTTTGGTCACAACCCCCCCTGCCCCTATGCATAACACATGCACAGGAGCAGAAAGTAAGGGGGAGCGATGACCTAAACTGGGCTCCAGCTGCTGGCCTTGCTCTCTGTTTCCTCTCTCCGTCTGCCAGTCGACAAGTGCCTATTCAAAACCTGTCCTCTTTGCTGGAGGGATATCTGCTGTTCATCCTCTATTTGTGGTTGGGGAACTTGGTCCTCCTCAAATCCACCTACTTTGAATTTCTGCCACAACCAAATCTGTGTTGAGTCTTGTCACCATAAGGCATTTAAGATGCAGTGTTAGTCCCCCAGGTGTGGGGAATGGGACAGAGGACTTGGGCACAAGATCACACTTGGGAAGGTGGAACTTGAGGGCCAGTAACCATAGAAGCATACATTTTATGTTTGGGATTCCAGAGCAGGGAACTGACACCTTGTGAGATGAAATGGTTTGCCAAAGATCTTGCTCCTTGGTGGAAGAGAAAGAACAGAACTCGGGCCATCTCAGTCTGGCCTTCTGGTCGCTGACAGAGCCTTCGCTAAGCAGGGAGTGCTGCAGACAGTATGACTACACAGCTTAATGGTTGCATAGCAGCCCTGCCAAAGGTTGCTGGCTCAATCTCTCCTCAGACATCCTGTGCCTAGTACCAAGAATCACACGCATTCTAGGTCTGTCCCAGCCCGAAAGCATCCTGGGGAAACACCCAGGGGGCGTGGCACTTTGAATATAAAGTCTGATTAAACATCCCAGATGTTGCAAAAGTCAAAACTCTGAAAACAAGTTCACAAAACTCTCTTGTTCTTTTACACTCCTGGTTTTGTTGCTTGGGCTCCAGACCTTTTTCTTCTCAGCCTCCTTGATTTCTCCTGCATTCTGGGTGGCCCATGAAGTTCATGGTGGCTGCTGGCATTTTCTTACCCTTAGACTTGCCACTGTCACTACTCCCACAGCTGATCTTGAGAGTGCTTCCTCTCCATATCCACCTCCATGATTTCTCTCCACTCTACAGGTTGTCTCCAGCAGTGTTGTCAAAGCTGCTCTGTCCCCATTTGGGAACTCTTTCTCCCAAACTGGAGGAGAGCACAAGAAAGCTCCCTGGTGCCCAGAGACTGGGCAGACATCTCTCAGCAGACCAGACACCTGTTAGTAATGGGAATACTTCTGTACACACCTGACAGACTTCCACTGCTTACCTGCTTTGTGCCAGGTACTATTCCAGATACTGGGAAGCACTGTCACCTAATACAGGGTCTGCTCTCAGAAGAGTGTTCAGTTGAATGAGGAAGCAGTCAGGTAAGTCAGTGTCCTCACTACCGTATAATGGACCTATGTTAGGCCATAATGGAGTTATACAAAAGGAGTTTTAGGAACAAAATGTTGACCCTGGCTGGTGGCTCAATAGATAGAACATTGGCCTCTTGTATAAATGTCCTGAGTTTAATTTCTGGTCAGGGAACACAGGAGAAGTAACCATCTGCTTCTCCACCTCCTCTGTCCTCCTTCTCTCCCTCTTTCCCTCCTAAAGCCAGTGGCTTGATTGGTTATAGCATGGCCCCAGGTCCTGAGGATAGCTTGTTGGAACACATCAGCCTCAGGTGCTAAAAATAGCTCAGTATTCAAGCATCGGCCCCAGACTGGGTTGCCAGGTAGATCCCGGTTGGGGCTCATGTGGGAGTCTGACTCACTATCTCCCCTCCTCTCATCTAAAAAAAAAAAAAAGAAAGAAAGATAAGAAAAAGAAAAAAAGTCACATTGTATTTAAAAACAAATAAACAAAAACACAATGGAGGTATAGTCAAGTTAACCCAGGGAGCAGGAAGCTGTCAGAGGGGGTGATGCTTGGGTAGAGCAATGGAGGATGAATAGGGGTTAAATAAAGCTGAGAGGAAGTATGAAGGGAATACATTGGGAGAGTGTCTAGTTGCCTTAAATTCATTGGAATTCTCTGCACCAAGTAGATGACTGGGCTCCTAGTGAGCAATCTTCTCACTGGGATGAGGATACTATGGTGGAAAGAGCTTTCTGACAAGGAAAGTCAAAAGACATAATAAGTGTGGAACTTGTTTGGCTGTGAACTCGCTATACTTGGCAAGTCACCAAAACTTAACTCATGGAAATGAAAGAATTGGACAAGACGTAACCTCTAAAGTCCCTTTCAGCTCTGGAACTGTCCTCTCCCTTTAAAACAAACAGAAACCTCCTCCTAAAAAGTCAGGTTAAGGGTTGTTAAAGATGGTGGGGAGGGCCCTGGCTGGATAGCTCAGTTGGTTAGAGTGTCGTTGTGATACCTCAAGTTTGCGGTTTCAATCCCTGATCAGGGAATATACAATAATTAACCAAGGAATTCATAAGTAAGTGAAACAACAAATCAATATTTCTCTCTCCCTTTCTTCTCCTCTCTCTAAAATCAATTTTTAAAAATGGCGGTTAGGGAACCTGCCTCTTCTTGGTGGATAGAGTGGTTGAAGGGGAAGGGGAAGCTCATTCCCCTTTTTCTGGTCAAGATTCCATCTGTCTGTGAGCAAGAGGACGTTGGGCCAAAAAAGCCCAGTTGATTGAGCTGCCAGTAGGAACTCTTCCTATCATGATGTTTCACTCTAGCACCTTCATTTCTATTATTGTAGCAAGTGATTCTTCCAAAAACATCAACCAGGCAGCAGAAGAGTAACTGGCTCCACGGGTCTCTTCCTCTTCCTCTTCCCCTGCAAACTGCCTCCCTGCTCCGAGCACTGGCCTCATGCTCAGCATAGGCTCACTCTCTGTGGGAAGAGTTGTAGGGGTGGTTAGGGAGAGGGGAACTCGAGGTTTCATCTTTGAGTCTGTACAGAATTCTTGGCCTTCACAGTTCTGACCACACAGTATTCCCTACAAGTTTCTACTCTAATTTATGTAAAACTTGGGCAATTATTATTCTCTACTTTGTGCTGTAGTTTCCTGAACTCTGAAATGGGGAAGAAAATTGTTGACAGTTTCCCTTTATAAAGCTCACGAGATGGCCCTGGCCAGTTGGCTCCGTGGTAAAGCATCGGCCTGGCATGTGGAAATCCCGTGATCTATCCCTGGCCAGGGCACACAAGAGAAGCAACCATCTGCTTCTCCACCCTTCCCCCTCTACTTTCTATCTCTCTTTCCCCCTCCTGCAGCCAAGGCTCCATTGGACCAAAGTTGGCCTGGGCTCTGAGGATGGCTCCATGGCCTCCACCTTAGGTGCTAGAATGGCTCCAGTTGCAGCAGAGCAACGCCCCAGATGGGCAGCATCTCCCCCTAGTGGGCTTGCCTGGTGAATCCTGGTTGGGCACATGCAGTAGTCTGTCTCTTCGCTTCCCCGCTTCTCATTTCAGAAAAATACAAAAAAAAAAAAAAAAAAAAAAAAAGCTCAGGAGTTGCTAAGACTGGTTCTGGCCAGATGATTTGTTTGATCTAAACTGAAACCATGCTTCTCTCTTCTCTGTTTGCTGGATTTCCCCCCTGAAGATGAGCACAGCTATGAGTAGTGCCCTTCTCCCACAAGGCATCCTAGGGAATCCCGTTAACATTCTCCCCAAACCATGAGTCCAGCAAAAAGCATCCTTTCATTGAGGGCCTGAGGACTACCTACTGAATCTTTGAAAACTAAATAATTCGTTTTTAATTTTTTAAATCCTCCCAATAGTTTATTTTGCTTGGCTTCCTATGACTGAAATGGATATTGGTTAAAGTCAAGGAGAGCCCTGCATCCTGTGGGGGATGGGATGGGCAGAGACGGTTACCGGGGCATCCTGGGTAATCACTTCCTCCTTGGAATCCAGGAGGACGATTTGCTTGTACAACTCCATCCATTTGTCACTTGGCATATACTGTCTTATATTTTAGTGATTGAAAAAATATAGCCTATCTATATTTCAAGAGAGAGTAGAGTGATACACAGCGAGTTTTCAATAAATAACTGGTTTAGTAATGCTGATGATTAGAACACTGGCTTCAGGATTTGTGATTCTAGGAAAAAATAAAACTGAGAACTGTTAGAACGTATAGGTTCTTAAAGTTCCAGGCCAACCTCCCCACAGACTTGCATGGTATGTTATAATATTTTATCTTTATTTTTTTTAATTTTTAATTTTATTTTTTACAGAGATAGTCAGAGAGAGGGATAGATAGGGACAGACAGACAGGAAAGGAGAGAGATGAGAAGCATCAATCATCAGTTTTTCATTGCGACACCTTAGTTGTTCACTGATTGCTTTCTCATATGTGCCTTGACCATGGGGCTACAGCAGACCGAGTAACCCCTTGCTCGAGCCAGCGACCTTGGGTCCAAGCTGGTGAGCTTTGCTCAAACCAGATGAGCCTGCACTCAAGCTGGTGACCTCGGGGTCTTGAACCTGGGTCCTCCACATCCTGGTCCGATGCTCTATCCACTGCGCCACCACCTGGTCAGGCTATTTTGTCTTTAAAATGCCTAAAGATGTGTATATGAATGGAAGATCTACATCTTTCACCATTTGAGTCTCACTTTGCAACTTGCCCATAGTCACACTCTTAGCAGTGACAAGATGGGGATTAGAACACCATCTGATTCAAGGCCCCTTTCCTTTCTGCCACATCCTGATCCCTCTTGGTGAACAAAAACAGCGGTTTCACAGCAGTTCTGTGAAATCTGTGACAGATCGGGAGACTGTGGCAACGGAGAAGGTGACTTCATGGTGACCCAGGAAGTAAGAGGCTGAGCCTGGCTTGGATCTCACGCCTGTCGGGCAGGCATTATCATTCACTTCAGGCAGCCTACATACCCTCCAGCTTCTCCAAGTTCAAAGGTGCTCAGAAGAATATACACAAATATGCAAACACCATGCAGCTTTTCTAACAAGAGGCAGTCAAGCTCACTGGTTTCTAGAGCAAGGACAGGCTCACTCAAGCTCCCATTTGCTGCCACATCTTCCGCCAGGGGAGGCACAACGGTCACTGCCGAGCCTGTGTTGGCAATAAGGCCCACCGAATGAGCTCTTGGGGAGTCTTGTGTGTATGTATAGGGTGACGTAGTGGGATTAAAGGGTGCTTTCTTTTCTCTGCCAAAAGGAACTCCTTGCAAAGCAATAAAATGGCACTGAGCTTTAAAGAGGACTTTATAATCACCAAGAAGCCAGTCCTGGATTCTAATGCTATGTTATTTAACACAGTTCTTTCCTACCAACTATCTACTGTACACGATGGAGCTATCCAGCAGACCTGAAGTAACAGTTAAGGAAGAAAGAAATTAAGACATAAGCAAGGGAAAAGAGATTTTTTTTTTTAAGCAAGGAAGGGAATAAAACAGCAATCAATAACACAGACAGAACCAAGATCTCTATCCCAGGTGGCGAGAGGCAGGGAAGTCTTTTGTGTGGCAATTAAGACTAAGAAGACTGAGACACACTCGACAGGAAGGGCAGTGGTAACAGCCTGTAGTAACAGAGTGTCTCATAAACACTCACTGATTTGATCATATTAACACCCTATGAGACAAGGCTATAGTAACCTTCATTTGACTTTAGGGGTTAAGCATATGGCTTACAAACTTGGAAGTTCTGATTCTTTAACTTCAACCAGGGAAGGCTTGACCAGAAGAGGGGAGAGAAAGCCACCAGGAGGGCAGATTTGCCTTTTTGACCCCATCATGTCACACGTGGGAGAGAGTGGTGAGTTCTCATTAACAAGGGCATATTCACATCTGGTACCCTATCATGATGCTTTTTGGCCAGTCTGTATTGCTCTGGCCAACGCTGGTGCATTTACTTGAAGGGCACACCAATGGGTTTATCAGATGATGACGGGTGATGCCAAACAGGCCCAGTACAAATGTTTGAATGGGGAACAGTTGTAGTGAAACCCTGCCATGCTTTCCGCCTGAGTGACCGTTACTCTGCAGCAGGAACATCTGTCACTGGCATGGAACAGTGTGTCTGCCCTCTCTGTCGCCTGTCTCATGTCTAGGAGGGACACTACAGATCTGGGCATGAGTATTATGATAGGGTCAGTGTCTCCCAGATCACCTTGCTGTTTGCTGAGGAACGTGAATACACATGCACATGTTTTCCTCACAAATCTTCTCTCTTGCTTGGACAGGCATACGCTATCCTCCCTTCCAAGTACAAAAATGGAGCAATGTTTTTAAAAAAAAGGCTTGGTTTATCTGCTATAATTTATTCTCTCTGTCTCCCCCAACCCCCAACCCTCTCCACTCACCCCTACCAAGTGAAAGAGTCTCCATTTAATTGGAAGACTACCAGTCCCATACCCACTGCCAACAGGGCTGCTTGCACTCTGCCTGGCCATAATCAGGTCTTCCTTGTGGCATCAGTGGGGTCCACAACTCTATCACAAGGAATCGATCAAATGGACTTGCCAGTTGCTAGTGGTGTAACCTCATAAACCCCAGGACTCACTGTTCAAAATCAAATTATTCTTTTGTTTTTTTATTTTTTATTCATTTTAGAAAGGAGAGAGAGAGGGAGAGAGGGAGAGGAGAGAGAGAGAGAGAAGGAGGGAGAAGCAGGAAGCATCAACTCCCATATGTGCCTTGACCAGGCAAGCCCAGGGTTTCGAACCGGTGATCTCAGCATTTCCAAGTTGATGCTTCAAATTATTCTTAAGCTGGGGATGAGAACCTCAGAATTATATGATGTCATAAGTTGAAGGGGTCTTAAAGATTTTCACCTAAACTTCTGTAGTAGAAGAGGAACCTGAAGTCCAGAGATGTTAAAGAAGTCGTCACTTAAAGTCACTCCTTCCTCAGCATTCTTCCTTCTACTCCAACTCACCTTTAATCACCCAGCCTCACTTTCGGGATAATTGCTTTTAAGCCATCTCTCCTTTTCCTCAACATTTTATAAGGGAGTGTGTTTTTAAGCTTGGTATGTAGAAGATGATCAAAGCGTCTTCTAATCTCTTAAGAAGCTATCCTAACATCAGCAGTCTGTCCATCTAGCTTTCATTTGTCTTGCTATATTTTAAAAACGTTTTTGGCAAATAGAGAGAAAAGGGGCCTTATCCTGATGTATTTACCCATAGGTGTAACTAAGCAAATTTGCCCTCTCCGTGGCCTTGTCTCCCTTCCTCTGGTCGAGTCTTCTCTTGTTGAAGTGAACAAATCAGAACTTCTAAGCTCGTAAGCCATATGCTTAGCCCCTAAAGTCAAATGAAGGTTAGTTCATTGAAAAGCTGACACTTTGCCTAATGACAAAAAGTAATAACTTTAAAAGCTTTGTCTTTTATTTTATGCCAAAGTTTAGGTTGATTTATTAGGTTAGATCCAGCCTGGGCTTCTGGCGCCTGAGCATGTCAGAGCAAAACCGGGACAGAGAGCAAGATAGGGATCCTCGTAGGTGGGGTATGTAGAACACAGATGCCGCAGGCCGCTTTCAGGAGAGCTCCCCAATTTTGTACTCTGTGTCTCCCAATATGTGTCCGTAAGCATCCTGAAAAGCATCGGAGAACCTGCCAAGAAGCCAAGCTAAAAATACCCATGGAACAGCACAATCAAGGAGAAACGCAGAGATGGGTGTGAGCTCCCCCTGGTAGGTGTGAGACTCCGAGCATGGGAGCCAGACTGCATTGCTCATCCCAGAGTCTTGTTCTAGGGGACTGAACCATGAGTCACGTTGATGTAGTTGGGGAGGAGTGAATGCATCTGGTTTTTGACTCAATGTTTTATTTTTGAATCAGTCCAGTCTAATAGTGTAGCGAGTGTCTTATGAACACCTGTCATGTGCCCTAGAATTAAAAATATAAAAACACACCCACTTCTTTGAAAATTTTGCATGAACTTTTAAAACCTTCTGGTGGCTCCCCATCTCCTGTTGTCACAATTATACCTCGGTTTTAATGACTTCTGAGTTCTCTGTCTATCCCAGTTTCAGGATCCTACTTCTTGTAACACTTAATCAAGTGTCCCTGACAAATATTTTCTCTAGTCTCCCTCTTCCAGTTATGAACTATCTGTTCCTAATTATTGGAAACATTTTACTATTGGCACAGTCCCCCCTTCTCCTCCAGGGCTTTCATAGGCAATTTATAATATTCAGGCCCTTGCTTTAGGCATGAGGATTCTACTTGCTTAAGCCTCGTTTCTAAATTTCAGAGACCTTCCCTCGAGTGCCTCTTAGCAAAGAATAAGATAGAAGAGAAATGATGAGTATGGGGACAGTCATGATTTCTTCCTGAGGGGCACACCCAAGATCATCTTCTCAATGTTGACAAAAAACATTCGTAATTGAGTACCATTCACATTTTTAAATAAAAATTGTGACTTGGGACCAAGACTGGTCTTTGAGGAATCAATAGTCTAAAGCAGGGGTCAGGAACCTATGGCTCGTGAGCCAGATGTGGCTCTTTTGATGGCTGTATCTGGCTCGCAGAAAGATCTTTAATAAAAATAATAATAACATTAAAAATATAAAACATTCTCATGTATTACAATCCAGTCATTTTCTACTGCTCATGTTCATGGTTGTGGGTGGCTGGAGCCAATCACAGCTGTCCTCCAGGACAACACCAAATTTTTATTGGATAATGAGTAACGTACACGGGTCGTTGTATGGCTCTCACGGAATTACATTTTAAAATATGTGTCATTCGTGGCTCTCTCAGTCAAAAAGGTTCCTGACCCCTGGTCTAAAGACAGAAATTGTGATATGGGCAAGCATCCACAGGACACAAGGAACAAAGTTTGAAAACGTAACACGAATACATTAAGCATTTATATCATGCATAGATCAAGGTAAGTGTCTTTGTCACCTTGATATAATTTGGTTAATCTGTCCCTGGCTCATCCCCCGGATATCTCGCCCTCCCTTGTACTCTACATTATTTTCAAAGGCTATTCGTTTTAAAGGACAGAGGTACAGGTCTGTGCAACCTTTCAGTCATAGACTCTTGCTGCTGATTTGTGAGGGATGATGATACAATGTTGATTTGTAATTTTAAGAGATGGATTTAACTAGAGTACATAAAGCAGCACAAGAAAACTGAATGCTATTGATGAACTTTTGAGAGGTTTTATTAAAAAATGTTAACTACCTCTTTTATGTGTTCATCTTTGACCAATTTGTGTAGTTTTCATCTTGAGGACTACATGAAATATCCTGTGTGTTCAGTATATGTAACCATTACTTTAAAAGTTGACACTCAACTTCACTTGGTGAGTCAGTGGGCTTTGCTTAACTAGAAACTCTGAAGTGCTCCACAGTTCATGAGTGGGGAAATGGTCAAGTCATTGGGGGCTAGAATCCAGGGAAGTTGAAGCAGCTCCAGTTTTCCCAGAGCCAAGATCCGCTTGTGGCCCCCCAGCATCCCATTCTCATTAAAGAAGAGAGCAGAAGAGTCCCTGGGACAAGGCTCTGTGTTGAATGACATTTCTGCTTTCAAAAGCAGAATGTCTCCTACTTTGCAGGACCGTTTAGATGGCTTGTCTTGACTGAGTAGGAGAGTGGCATTCGATCTCCATCTCCATGTTCTGACATTACTTGTGGGTCCCTGATCCCTGAGAGAGAAAAATAATCATCTCTAGATCCCATAGTCTCTTGGATCTCTTTACTGGGCTTGCTGGGTGGACCTGGAGCAGCGCCCCTCTGACCACTGTGCCCCATCCATCTGGCATTGATGTTTTCTACACATTTAACAAAGGTCTATGCCTCGGGCTATCTGGATTCCTGCCACTGTGGCCGTTAACCTCACCTTACACTCTGCCAGGCAGTCACTGTGCCCCGTCCATGGCAGAAACCACAGACTCTTCGGGGTTTTTACCAGAGCAAACCCTTGTTCCCTGCAATGTCCCATCCAGGCCGTGTATGTGGGCTGTGTCTTTTTTGAGAGTTCTTCTCTGAGGCAGAAACTGGAGAAACCTCTTTGGGAAGCAGTGAAGATACCCTCTGGAAAATAAAGTCTGGGAGAAGAGAGGTTTTTGTTTGTTTTGTATATAGTAGGTGTTATATAAATATCTGTTGTATGAATAAATAGTAATGAATGAATGAATATGGTAGAGAGAAGGCAGAAAACTAGACCCCTAAGATCTAAAGCTGACACAGAGAAGAAAGTGAACAAGATGAAAAAAACAAAAACAAAAACAAAAAACCCTCATGTTCTGCTCTCAGCAAAGATCCCAACTTCTTTCTAGATGTTTAATCCTTCGGGAAATTCCTGTAAGTACCAGAGTGGCTTGTATATGAGTTCAACTGAGAGAAGAGCTTCCATTGAGAGTTGTGAGTCTGCTATGAAGACAGCAGGTCAGGTGGTGGAACTTGCCCATCTAATGTGTGTGTTTGCCCAGAGGGGTTGGGAAGGTGTGAGTTCCAGGCTCAGGGAAAAGAGGGAACTGAGCAGGGAAGTGCTGAGGAAGCGAAGAACTGGGATGTGATCCTTGGGGTGGAACTACCACCTCATCCTTGACCCAACATTTATGCTTCTTGGCTTCTTGGCTGAAGAGGTTGGCTTAATTGAGATGTTTATTTCTTTTCTTTTTTTTTTTTTTTTTTGTATTTTTCTGAAGCTGGAAACGGGGAGAGACAGTCAGACAGACTCCCGCATGCGCCCGACCGGGATCCACCCGGCACGCCCACCAGGGGGCGACGCTCTGCCCACCAGGGGGCGATGCTCTGCCCATCTGGGGCATCGCTATGTTGCGACCAGAGCCACTCTAGCGCCTGGGGCAGAGGCCACAGAGCCATCCCCAGCGCCCGGGCCATCTTTGCTCCAATAGGCCTCGCTGTGGGAGGGGAAGAGAGAGACAGAGAGGAAAGAGAGGGGGAGAGGTGGAGAAGCAGATGGGCGCTTCTCCTGTGTGCCCTGGCCGGGAATCGAACCCGGGACTTCTACACGCCAGGCCGACGCTCTACCACTGAGCCAACCGGCCAGGGCTGAGATGTTTATTTCAACCACTGAGAAATACTTTGTTGACTACCTTCTCATGTTTTCTTCCTCCTGACAACTAAAAGTACCCCAAAATTCCAAGTACCCGTGAAATGCTGGACTCCATAAATACTTTCTCATCTAAGTTTTTTAGTCCTTTTGTCAAGTTGGTTCCATTTTCCTCCTCTTCACAGATGAGAAAACTGCACCTCAGAGAGTAAACAACTTATTTCAGATCCATCAAAAAGAAGCAGAAATAAGATTTGGACTCAGGACCATCTGACTCCAACTCAGGTGCTTATCTCATTATAATGTAGGTGCCTGGTCCTATCCTCTCCAGAGCAGCCATACAGCACAGAGCCCGGGAAGTAGGTGATATGTATATGAAACATGTGGAGGTCTAAGTATGACACAACTAGAGTCCAAGATCATGGAACTGAATACAATTCTGGGTGTAAACAACATTAAAATTAACATTCATGTTGGCATTGAGCATGTTTACCATGAACCACACACTCTTTCTGATAGGACCAATGATGATGGTACTATTATCTCTAGTTTACTAATGTCTCTTGGACAAAGATGTTAAGTAACTTCTAAAGGATATGCAGAAATAAATGGCAGAATCAGAATTTGAACCCAAATAGCACTCTTAATCATCATGCAAGGCTGCCTAAAATGCTAAAGGGAAGGTTTTCAGAAATCACATATAATCTCAGTGTTCCTAGTACCTTTGACAGTTTTAAAAGATGGCTGCAAATTCCAAGTCTTTATCCCTTGAATAAGAATAGGTTTATGAGCCTGCCAGTGGTGGGGCAGTGGATAGAGCATTGGCCTGGGATGCTGAGGACATAGGTTTGAAACCCCAAGGTCACTGGCTTCAGCGTGGGCTCACCAGCTTGAGCACGTGGTCACTGGCTTGAATGTGGGATCATAGACATACCCCATGGTCTCTGACTTAAGCTTAAAGGTCTCTGGCTTGAAGCACAAGGTTGCTGGCTTGAGCAAGGGGTCACTCGCTCTTCTGGAGCACCCCCCCCCCCATGCCGTCAAGATGCATATGAGAAAGTAATCAATGAACAACTAAGATGCCTCAAAAAATAATTGATGCTTCACTTCCTGTCTGTCCCTCTCTCTTTCTCTCTCTTAAAAAAAAAAAAAGGATAGGTTTGTGACTACTTTGACCAACAGATTCTGCAGGAAGTAGCACTAGATTCGTCTCCAGGACCAGGTCATGAAAAGCAATGTGGCTCTCGCCTTGTCTACCTGGCAATTCCCTTTTGAAGCCTTGAGGTCACCATGTTTTGAGAAAGCCTGGAACAAATGGGGAGGTCATCAACAGGTGCTTAATTGAAGACTGAGCTCTCTTCCAACCATAAGCATTGATCACCAGCAAGCAAGCGAGCTTCTTGAACATCCAGCCCAATTGAGTCTTCAACGAACTGCATTTCGGTTGACATCTGAATGCAACCATGAGAGACCCCCAAGTGAGAAATGCCCAGTTGACTCCTGTCTTCCCTCTCTTCTCTGACCCATAGAATTATAAGAAAAAGAAAATCATTGTGTTCAGCTGCTAAATTGTGGGTAATATACATGTTATTTGGGATAAAAGACCAGAACAACACCTCAGTCTTCTGGGCCAGGCTTTTTGGCTGTAGTCCTCTTTCCTATAGCACCTCCCTGATGGTTGGTCCCATGTAAAAAAATAAAATCCCCCTAAACTACTAGAGAAATAAATTTAGGATTCTCCTGTGTTGCCAGACATGTTCATGTGTTAGTTCACTTAATCTTTTAAAGAGCTGTTTGAGCTAGATAGTATTAATCCCATTTTAAAGATAAGGTAACTGAATCTTAAAGAAGATAATGGTTTCCTCAAGTTAATTCCAACTCCAGAGTACTTTTGACTATGTATCTAGCCCTTTAGGCGGCATCGGCCCAGGTGAACTTAAGGCAAAGCAAGAAGCAGCAATTGCTGCCAGTCTGAAGGCTCTCACCCTCCATTTACTGACAACTTTTCATGCTCTGGAACTGTGCTAGGCTCTTAACATGTCTTAGAACATGCTATGACCTTATCAACCTTATTAATGATTATTGCCTCCATCCTATAGAAAAGGAAACTGAGGCTTGCAGAGGATAATTTCTAGTCATGGTCACATAGGTGGTAAGAGGAGAGCCTTGATCTAATCCAGGGGTCCCCAAACTTTTTACATAGGGGGCCAGTTCACTGTCCCTCAGACCGTTGGAGGGCCGGACTATAAAAAAAAACTATGAACAAATCCCTATGCATACTGCACATATCTTATTATTTTTTTTATTTTTATTTTATTTTTTTGTATTTTTCCGAAGCTGGAAACGGGGAGGCAGTCAGACATACTCCCGCATGCGCCGGACCGGGATCCACCCGGCACGCCCACCAGGGGGCGATGCTCCACCCATCCAGGGCGTTGCTCTGTGGCAACCAAAGCCATTCTAGCACCTGAGGCAAAGGCCACACAGAGCCATCCCCAGCGCCCGGGCCATCTTTGCTCCAATGGAGCCTCGGCTGTGGGAGGGGGAGAGAAAGACAGATAGGAAGGAGAGGGGGAAGAGTGGAGAAGCAGATGGGCGCCTCTCCTGTGTGCCCTGGCCGGGAATCGAACCCGGGACTTCCACACGCCAGGCCGACGCTCTACCACTGAGCCAACCGGCCAGGGCCTGCACATATCTTATTTTAAAGTAAAAAAACAAAACGGGAACAAATACAATATTTAAAATAAACATCAAGTAAATTTAAATCAACAAACTGACCAGTATTTCAATGGGAACTATGGGCCTGCTTTTGGCTAATGAGATGGTCAATGTGCTCCTCTCACTGACCACCAATGAAAGAGGTGCCCCTTCTGGAAGTGCAGCGGGGGCCGGATAAATGGCCTCAGGGGGCTGCATGTGGCCCGGGGGCCGTAGTTTGGGGACCCCTGAAATCTTATGTGACACTTAAGCCCATCTGTGTCCTTAACCCACCTCCTATGAGGAGCAGATGAGGCTGGAAAGGGTGATTTCTTTAACCTATTGTTTTTATCGGTAAGTAGACACACAAACAAAACAATGTAAAAAACATATTTAGCTCAGTGATTTGTTAAAAACCAAATATCATAACAAACTCATAGATACAGAGAGCAAATTGATGGTTGCCAGATGGGAGGAGGGCTGGGCAAATGGGTGAAAAAAGGGAAGAATTAAGATGTGTAAATTGTCACTTATAAACATAGTCATGGGAATGTAAAGTACATCCTAGGGAATGTAGTCAATAATATTGTAATAACTATTATGGTGACGCCAGGTGGGTACTAGACTTATCAGGGTGATCACTTTGTAAGTTATATGAATGTCTAATCAATATGTTGTACACTTGATATTAATATATTGTATGTCAACTAGAATTGAAAAATTAAAAAATTGAAAAAAGAAAACAAACAAAAACCTCCTAAATATCACAACCCAAACCTCTACCACCCAACGTGAAAACAAGGCCAGTTCCCTAGTAGCCTCTCTCGTCACATCCCTCCCAGTCACCACATCCCTCCCAATCACCACTTCTCCCACGGCCCCAAAGGTAATTATCAGCATTTCTATTATCAAAACCACCTAAACTTCCATCCCTACAGATTAGTAGTTTTGCTTATTTATAAATGTTATAAAAATATAATCACACAATATATAGGCTTTTGCATTTACTTTCCTTTTATTAATAAGTATGCTTCTGGGATTCATTCATGTCGTTATAGATAGCCATAGCTTGTTAATTTTCACTGGTGCATAGTATCTCATGATATGAATATAACAATTTGTTTGTTTCCTTGGTGATGAGCCTTTGGCTTGTTTTCAGTCCTTATTAAAAATCATGTCATTGCTATGATATTCTAATATATGCCTTTTTAGGACGTGTGCCTGCATTTCTTTAAGGTATATATCTAGCAGTAAGTTTGCTGAGTCACAGAGTACGCATATATTCAATTTTAGTCAATACTGCAGAACAGTTTTCCATGAGGGCTGTACCAATCTGAACTACTGCCAGCAGCGTACGAGAATTCCCATTGCTTTCCATCCTGGTGAAAATTTTATATCATAGTTCCTGTTAATTTTAACTACTCAGATGCATGCTGTAGTGAGTGGTATCTCTTTGTGGTTTTAATTTCCATTTCCTTGATCACTATGAAAGCTGAGGTTTTTTATAGATAGGGTGGGGCAAAAGTTTACAGTTGCAAGTATGCAAAAGTTTATTCTTGTATTATTTGAACAATAGTAAGCCTACCCTGGATTTTATGGCTTTTGGATATTCTCTTTTGTGAATTGCCTATTTAGGTTTATTGTTCATTTTTTTTGGGGGGGATGACTGCCTCTTAAAATATTCCTTAAATATATATTTTTAAATATATAATTTTCTTAGATTATGTTGTGTGTATACACACACACACACATATAAATATAAATAAATTATATATAAATAAATAATAAATATAAATAATAAATAAATTATATTATTATATATATATAATCAAGCCCTTTGTTAGGGTAGAAATGCCTTTGCTAGACCATTAGGTAAGGAAGGGATTAGGGACTCTGCTATCCTTCCTCTTTCCCTGAAGGGGAAAATATGCTGTAAGAAACAGAAAGTGAATAGTGGAGATAAGATGGCTCTAAAAACAGGGTAAATTGGAACCCAGATATGATACAGTCTGTGCAAGGAAACCAGAGCTTGGCACCTTGTTTGAGTTCTCAGGACAAGAGAGACGGTTGTATCCCTCTTAGGTGTGGAGGTCACACAGAAGGGGAGGGGCCCAGAGACGACCCTCTTTGTGAGTCTGCTGCAACTCAGGGCACTGAGGCAGAGGCAGGGAGTTGGGAATGGCCTGATGGCTTCTCCAGGCAACTAAGTAACTCCTTCCCTGTATGAACTGTCTTTCTGTTGGGCTAAGGGTTTAGGGAAATGCTGTATTTGCATTTCAACTCATCCTTTGACAGGTCAACTCTTTGCATACTGTGTTTTAGGCCAGCTTTGCTGCATTCTGGCAGAGGTCCTGACACTACCTGGGGACCTGCAGGTGTGGAAGCCGGTTGAGAAGCTCTCTCCCAGGAGGGCTGAGGTCCGAGATCTCTGTAGATTTCTTTTGTCAAATGACGTCATTTTCCTGGGTGACGGATCCAGCTGCGCTGGCATCTCACGGTCAACTGTCCCTAGCTGTGTTCTCTCTGAGGAAAGAAGTCGGTGTTTCTGAGCAGATCAGCCTGGTTTTATTATTCACCGGGGTAAACAGGTATCAGCACAATCCCCCAGTCTCTGAGATCAGATCCCTTTTCCACAGAGCCAGGATCCCCGGGGATCACACCAGCCCTCCGCTGTCAGGCCTGAAGGAGAGTGATGCCCTGAAGGGCAGTTCTTCCTCTCCTTCCTCACCTTCCTCTCATGTAGGATCATCAGGGCTGGACCAGATAAGCACAGAAGTTCGGTTAATTACTTGTCAGCCTCTCAAGGGGGCAGTGAGACATAAGCATCTTTGCTCATGGAGACTGAACCCTAAAGGGGCTTTGCTCCAGGGCCGAGACCGTAGGGTGCCGCCCAGCACTTGTGGCGTGGGCAGTCCCATGGCAGAGTATGGACCTGAGCCTCTAGGCCAGGCAGTGCTCCCTCCAGGATACGCCCCAGGTACTGCAGCAGAGCCCGAGGATACACATCGATCCGCTTAGTGAGAAAAACAGGGAACGGTGGTGTGGTGACTTATAGGGTAATCATTTATTGCAATTTCTTAATTTCAATTTCAATCCTCACTGCATACATTATTAAAGGGGGAAATTCCCAGCCAGACCCCGTTTCAGGGTCCGAGTTGGTATGGGTGCCATGAAGGCTGATGTGCAGGTACAACTTTCTAATTGAAGGACTTTACAAATGCTTCTTTTTTTTTTTTCATTTTTCTGAAGCTGGAAACAGGGAGAGACAGTCAGACAGACTCCCGCATGCGCCCGACCGGGATCCACCCAGCACGCCCACCAGGGGGCGACGCTCTGCCCACCAGGGGGCGATGCTCTGCCCATCCTGCCATGTTGCGACCAGAGCCATTCTAGCACCTGAGGCAGAGGCCACGGAGCCATCCTCAGCACCCGGGCCTTCTTTGCTCCAATGGAGCCTCGGCTGCGGGAGGGGAAGAGAGAGACAGAGAGGAAGGAGAGGGGGAGGGGTGGAGAAGCAGATGGGCACTTCTCCTGTGTGCCCTGGCCGGGAATCGAACCTGGGACAAATGCTTCTTTTGGGGGAATATCCTAGGATCGCATGAGGTGAAAAAACTTTTGGGGCTTGTAACGTGGACCAAACGAAGAAGACCAGAATCCCAGCTTGGGGCTGGACTAAGTGCAAGTGTTGGTTTCCTTGGAAGAAAAGAAAACCACTGGCTCAGGTCCATCCTCAGACCCTCCCATCTCCCCGCCATGTCCCAGAACCTCAGAGCAAGATGCTTCCGTGCAGACGAGCACGTTGCTCACGCGCCCCCTCAGAACCCTGCTGTTTCTGCTGTTGCCCACCCAGGACCCATGGCCTCTGACTCCTTCACAGTCTCCTTCCTGCCTCCACTAGAGTTCTGTTGGCCAGACCCACTGTCTATAGGGGTGAAGCTTATTGGCTACTTTTGACTTTTTCTCTGTTTTTTATCCCAATGGATAGCTTCGTTCCTTCCTCTCTTTGTCTTTGGTTAGAATTGCTGCCCCAGTGTCTCCCAATAGGACCCTCGATGATCCTGACTTGGCCCCCACAACTTTGTTGTCTTCCTCCTGAAAGGGCCAGTAAGAAACCTCAGAATAACATGGTGTGACTTCCAAGACTAGGTCACAAAAGGCATTGTGCCTTGCACCTTGCTCTTAGATCATTTCCTGTGGGGGAAGCCAGCTGCTGTATCCTATAAAGATGTCCAGTAGGGCCCAAAGCCAGACTAGCTTTCCCGGCTTATGAGTGAGCTATCTGGAGGTGGTTCCTCCAGTCCCAGTTGAGCCTTTGAATAACAGCAGCCTAAGCTGATGTCTGACTGCAGCATCATGAGACTTTTTGAGCCAGGACCCTCTACCTAAGTGATTCTTGGATTCCTCCTGAGTTCTACAAACTGGGAGAAATAGTATTTTGTTTTAACTGAGAGGAGGGTAAATAAAGAGACAGACTCTTGCATGCCTCCTGACCAGGATCCACATGGCATGGTCAATGCTCGAATCAGCCAAGCTATCCTTAGCTCTTGTGGCTGATGCTCAGACCAACCGAGCTATCCTCAGTGCCTGGGGCCAAAGCTTGAACCAATTGAGCCACTGGCTATGAGAGGGGGAAGAGAGAGAGAAAGGGGAGAGGGAGGGAAAGAGAAGCAGATAGTCGCTTTTCCCGTGCCCTGACCAGGGATCAAACCAGGGGCTTCCGCATGTTGGGATGATACTCTATTCATTGAACCAGCTGGCCAGGGCCAAGTGTTTTTGCTTTAAGTCACTGGGTCTGAAGTAATTTGTTAAACAACAATAGGTAACTAATACAAGGTATTTCCCTAGAACAAGGGTTCTTCCATTGTGTCCTTTCTAGTAATGTCCTTTAATGTAGCCAAGCCCATTGATAAGTCAGTGTTCCTTTATCCTATCAAACCAAAGAAATGTCGCTCTCTTTCATTATGAGTGTTTAGCATAGCGCCTAGAAAATAGTATGTCTCAGTATTAAAAAATACGGAGCAAATGCCAGTAAAATCAGCTGAATTATTTAATTCATTGAATTTTAGTGTTTATGTCAAATTAAGGGGTAGTGTTACTGTCAAAGTTAAAACAAAATAAAATATTTCTGGCTATCTTTATGTGATTTATGAGAGGAAGAGAAAATCAGGTAGTAAAGTTCACCCTTTTTTGTGTGATTAAAATTAAAAATAACTGTTCATACCACTTAATTATAGTAGGGCATCAGAAGTGCAATTGGCATAGAGGTTGACCCATTATAAGTTAAAAAGTGCCACGGATGACCTGACCAGTGGTAGTGCAGTGGACAAAGCACTGACTAGAACATTGAAGCCACTGGTTTGAAATTCAAGGTTGCTGGCTTGAGCCTAAGGTTGTTGGTTTGAGGTCACAATCACCTGTTTGAACAAGGAGTTGCTGGCTCAACCTGAGCCTGGGGTCACTGGTCCGATCCCCCCATCAAGGCACATACGAGAAACAATTGATGCACCACTAAAGTGAAGCAATGAGTTGATGCTTCTTTCTCTATTTCCCTTCATGCCTCTCTCTCCCTCTCTCTCTCTCCCTCTCTTGAAAGAAAGAAAGAAAGAAAGAAAGAAAGAAAGAAAGAAAGAAAGAAAGAAAGAAACTTGAACACAATTTTTTTTTGTATTTATATTTTTCTGAAGTTGGAAATGGGGAAGCAGTCAGACAGACTCCCACATGCACCCGACCGGGATCCACCCGGCATGCCCACCAGAGGGCGATGCTCTGCCCATCTGGGATGTTGCTCTGTTGCAACCAGAGCCATTCTAGCGCCTGAGGCAGAGGCCATGGAGCCATCCTCAATGCCCGGGCCAACTTTGCTCCAATGGAGCCTTGGCTGCAGGAGGGGAAGAGAGAGACAGAGAGGAAGGAGAGGGGGAGGGGTGGAGAAGCAGATGGGTGCTTCTCCTGTGCGCCCTGGCCGAGAATCAAATCCAGGACTCCTGCACATCAGGCCGATGCTCTACCACTGAGCCAACCAGCCAGGGCTTTGCACACAATTTTTAAAAAAGTGTCACAGATGGTCTTTGAATTAAGTGACGAGTCCTGTGTATGACTGGATCCAAATCTGAGACCTTCAGAAGTTATCTCGGTCAGCTAGAACACAGCACTAACGAGGTTAATGTTGCGGGCCTCCCAGTCTCAAACTCTCTCTCACCTCATCTAGTTCTGTTTTCTGGCTTCCATCACAAAGGAGAAGAAATTACAAGAAAGAAGGAACAAAATCATGATTTATTCTATGTTGAATGCTTTCTTCACATAATTGCATTTAAACTTTACAGCAACCTTG
This sequence comes from Saccopteryx leptura, assembly GCF_036850995.1. Classification (NCBI taxonomy): domain Eukaryota; kingdom Metazoa; phylum Chordata; class Mammalia; order Chiroptera; family Emballonuridae; genus Saccopteryx; species Saccopteryx leptura. The sequence continues at coordinate 377,130,796 of NC_089504.1, read as the reverse complement.
TGAGATAAGAGCTATTATTATCCCTGTTTTGTGGATGAGAACCAGGGCCCCATGCTATTAAACAACTTGCCCAAATTAAAAAAGCGAGTCAAGAATAAAACCGTCATTGAACTTCGGGTCTATCTGATTCAAATCTACAGTCTTTCACGGAATCCAAGATCTGGAAGGCGACTTTGAAATCATCTAGACTAACTCTACTAATGTGCATGAGAGGTAGAGACGTGAAGAGGTTAAGGGACTGATCAAAATAGCTCAGCTATTAATGGTGTGACCCAGATTGGTTTTGGACTTCTGGTTTGATTTTCCTTTCCCTTCACCATCTGAGACAGCGAGATGGACTTGACTCACTCCCTCACAGCTCCTGGAAAAACAATTCAAAGTTTATGAGGACTCTGATGATTGACAGATTTTTAATCTTCATAGTTAAAGACACCCCATTTTAAAAATAAGTATAAATTTTACATTGCTGAAAATGGGGTAAAGGTAGTATTCTGACTTCCCTGTTGCCTTTTGTGACAATGGGTGCTTTGGGACGGCTTGAGAAGAAGGAGCGTGTGTGTGTGGGGGGACACCAAATGCAGCTCGTCATCATTGGCCAAGTCTGGTGGCCTCAGTGGTACCAGGAAACCCTTGCAGCAGATCCTGGCAAATTCTGTGCTTTTTCTCTGATAATAGCGCCCGTTTAATTATAATCCAGAAGTGTTAATTCCAGTTTGCTTACATCTCTAGTATGTTTCATTTCAAATGTGACTTTCCAGCTCCTTCTCTCTCTCTTTTTCTCTTCATGCCATAAAATATTTGCATATTTGAATGTCAGATTTTCCAAGTGCTAGAAGTAACAGGCTCTGGTATGTTCTCAAGTTATTTTGTATAGCAGCATCTGTCTTGTTTCAGCAGGCACCAGAGCTGAGAAGTGACCCAGGAGCAGTCTGGCAGGAAAAGAGAACGTGGAATCCAAGGGGGGGGGGGGTTCCTTATAATACAGAGCTCAACAGGGTCTGGGGGACCCTTCAGTCCCAGGCAGCTTCATATCATAACAGATGTTTCTTTTATTTATTTATTTTTTAGAAAGGCAGATCACCAAAGGAAACAAATACTGAATGATGACTACAGAATGTATCTTTGGAACTTGCTAGACTAATTACTGAGGCTCCAAAATCACTTTAAAAGCAACACATTTTGTTTTGCAATATACATTCTTGTTGCCAACTTTTTTTAAGGAAAAATAATTTCAATCAGGAGGCACCTCGAAATGGAGAGTTGATTGCAGGAGATGTGCAGTTTGGAAGGAATACACTCATTAAAGACAGAACATTTCAAGGGATTTCATGATGGGTTTTTTTTTGTTTTTTGGTCTATAGATTGACGTCAGGAAGATTTTTTTTCTACAATAAATCCTCAAAGCTTTAAATAGCTTCCTTCTAAAATGATGCCTCTGTTTAAGCAGTTATAATAATAACTGCTTACTATGTACCAGGTAATAGCTAATTTAATCTGTTCAGCTTCCCTAGGTGGTAGGTATTCTTATTACCTACATTTACAGATAAGGAAACTGAGGTCAGGGAAGATATTTTCTAACAGACATATGATGAAAAATGGTGAAGACTGAATGGGGATGAAAGGAATTGTATTTCTTGTGTGCACTGGATTATCGTTATTTGTACAGAGACTATGGCAGCAAGATCTACCCACTCAATACCCTGATTTTTGAATGCTCAGACGCTGAATTTTCCAGAGAGCTTTCTGATAATTTCCAGAGAATATGGTTTTCCAGTTGTTTGATCAAAGAAAGAGGGTTCTAGCTTAAACACAGAAATGTGACTGCTTTGAAACCACACCTGTTAGAAACATTTATTCATTTCACAAAAATGTGTTAAGGACCTATATTATATGTCAGGGACTGTGGTCATCACTAGGGAAATAATTGTAAGCAAGGAAACCATTCTCTCTCTTTATATTGCAGTGGCAGCAACTATTCTGGAAATTCACACTGTGACATGAAGCACTATTAGTAGGTTCAGATCTTCTGGTTGGAGCCCCTTGGTAGGTTTCATCGGAGTTATTCTTTTACCTTCATCAGGGATGCTCTCAGAATCCAGTTAGGTGACCCAGTTAAATCAGGCATCTGTTGCTGTTTGGTTCATTCATTCATCCATCCATCCATTCATTCATTCATGTAATTCATTCATTCAATTATTCATGTAATTCATATTTATTTAGTGCCTAATATGTGCCAGGGACAGTTTCTGTTCCCACTGAGTCTGGAGGAGAATGACAAACATAGACAAATAATCACATATAAATATACAGTCACCACTTAGAAAATACTGGGGCTCAGGGAGCCTCCCTGGGGAGTATTTGAGCCTGGGAGATACTCTGTACTATAAAGTCTGTGTGTGTATGTGGTGATTGCAGCAAAGTTCAGTCTGCACATGTTCTCTCTAGGCCAAATGCTCACACAGCCAACACTGCCCAAAGTGTACACTGTTTCCTCATTCATATAGTCACCTACCCTGTGGGTTGGTGGCCCCCAAGAAGGTGCCAGCCAAGTGTAAATGCTTGCAGAGAGGGGCTGAAATATATGAAGCCACTGTGAAAGGATAAACCCGGAATGCATGAAGAGATCCTGAAAAAGCCAGTGAGCGTGGGCTTGGTACAGGGCCTCCCAGACCATGCCAGGCTCACTGCAGGCAGAAGCCATCGAAGATTTCGAACAGGACTTGTAGTTTTAAAAACAATCTTCATCTTTAGCTCTCTCGCATTGCCCTGACCCCCAACTTCCCCATAAACTTGCTAAGCCTCTATTTCCTTATCTGAGAAATAAAGATTAACATTGTCTGTTTCAGGCTTTTTATAAAAATGATAAGACACAGTCATACATATAAAGTGGCTCTGAATGCCTCTCTCGGTGCTCTCTGTGCATAATAACAGCCAAGACTGATGGGACACATTCTGTGAGTCAGCACTCTTGTAAAAGGTCAATTTGTTTTTATTCATCTAATTCTTATGATAATTCCATGGGCATGATGTGGATTACTAGCTCACAAAGGGGAAAACTGAGGCCCAGAGTTGAATGTTCAAGGCCACCCAGCTTATAAAAGGAGGAACTGGGGTCCCATTCATTTGGTTGGAATCTGGCCCCCTTGCTCTAAACAATGATGATCAGAGTGCATGGATTGAGACCCATGGACCAGACTCTCCAGTTTTCCATTAAGGGTTATGTTTTCTGTTTTGAATAAAAATTGTTCTGGATCCAAGATGGTGGTACAGTAGGTGAAAGTTACACTCACCTTCTCCTAGGACCAAACTAGAATGACAACAATATAGAACAATCAACCTGAATAACCAACTGAAGACTAACTGAACAGAAGTCTTACAATCAAGGATTTATAGAAGAAGCCATACTAAGAATGGTAGAGCAAGCTGAGTTGCAAAAATGGCCAGTCTGCTCCCATGGGTGATGGCTGAGGTCCCAGAGGGACATCTCAACTGCAAAGGTTTCCCTTAGGAGCAGTGGTGGGATTTAGCCAGTTTGCACCAGTTTGGCAGAACCGATACCTAATTTTTTGTTGAATTCGACGAACCGGTTGTTAAAATGGCACTTGTAATCAGAGTTCTCTCTAAAGTGGGCGCCTGGGCAGTCGCCCAATGTGGAAATCACAAATTTGCATTCCTTACTCTTTTCTAATGTTCATCTGTGCAACACTGTATTCTAAATGTCCATAGTAATACTCATTCCATCTGTAGGTTAAAAAAAATTGCAAGTGAAGATGCCAATCAAGAAGCAATATGGAAATATCTTAACAATTCTATTGGTTTTTGTCAGGTATTATTTAATGTTTTTTCATTAATATTTTAAACACTTTCTTATAACATTATCTAGTTTCATGTACCTCTTTTATTGTTCTTATTTAAGTATTAAATGCACGAAATAATAAATTACCTTCCAGTATGTTGGGTTTTTTTTTTATAGTTAAAACATTAGGGCAGAGAACTAGTCCTTAAATTATTTGAATCCCACCACTGCTCAGAAGTGTGAGGTAAGACCCCTACTAGGCTCTGCAGCCCAGAGCTGAGAAGAGGCACTCACATAACATCTGCCTGTGAAAATCAGCAGGATTCTGTCCTCCAGAGAGAGAAGAGAGTCTGCTAGAAACCAAGGAATCCTCTTAAAGGACCAGCACACAAAATCTTGTTCACAGACACCCTGGGCTCTGGTGGAGGGAGAGCAAGTTGGAGCACACTAGAGTTGTGTGAGGAGAGATTGGGCTGTGTGGTTCCAGGGACTGAGCTAAAGGGACAACTGTCAGAGTCCCTGTGCTGAGCTCCTCTCCCATAGGGCTCACAGACACCATCTTTCTTGAGTTAAGCACTCCCCTCCAAACTGCATCAGCTTGGGAGAATGCAATAGTCCCTCCTTCCCTATTTCTTGTCACCCAGCCCTGCAGAGCTCACACCCTACTGAGGAGTCAACTGCCTAGGGTAGTGGTTTGTCCCCAACCCCCGGGCCGCAGACTGGTACTGGTACTGATCTGTGGGCCATTTGGTACCAGTCCACAGAGAAAGAATAAATAACTTACATTATTTCCATTTTATTTATATTTAGGTCTGAAGGATATTTTATTTTTAAAAAATGACCAGATTCCCTGTTAAATCTGTCTAAGACTCATTCTTGACGCTTGTCTCGGTCACATGATGCATTTATCCATCCCACCCTAAAGCCCGGTCCATGAAAATATTTTTTGACATTAAACTGGTCCGTGGCCCCAAAAATGTTGGGGACCACTGGCCTAGGGTATAGATCTTCCAGACAGAAAATCAACAAGGAAACAGCAGCCTTAAACGACACACTAGATCAGATGAATTTAATTCATATTTTTAGAGCCCTGTTACCCCAAAGCAGCAGAATATACATTCATTTCAAATGAACATAAAACATTTTATAACAGTGGTCCCCAACCCCCAGGCCGCGGACTGGTACCGGTCTGTGGGCCATTTGGTACTGGTCTGCAGAGAAAGAATAAATAACTTACATTATTTTCATTTTATTTATATTTAAGTCTGAACAATGTTTTATTTTTAAAAAATGACCAGATGCCCTCTGTTACATCCGTCTAAGACTCACTCTTGATGCTTGTCTCGGTCACATGATACATTTATCCGTCCCACCCTAAAGGCCGGTCCGTGAAAATATTTCCTGACATTAAACCAGTCTGTGGCCCAAAAAAGGTTGGGGACCACTGCTTTATAAGATAGACCACATATTAGAACACAAAGCACGTCTCAATAAATTTAAGAAGGTTGGAGTTATATCAAGCATCTTCTGTGACCAAAATGATATGAAACTAGAAACCAATTACAAGAAAAAACTGAAAACACACAGACATACAGAGGTTAAATAATATGTTACTCAACACTGAATGGGTTAACAATGATATTAAGGAAGAAATCAAATGATACCTTGAAACAAATGAAAATAGGAACACAACAACCCAAAATGCTATGGGACACAGCAAAAGCAGTCTGAAGAGAAAATTCATAGCAATACAAGCCTATCTCAAGAAACAAGAAGAATCTCAAACAACATAAACTTACACTTAGAGGAGCTCAAAAAAGAACAACAAACAGATTACAAAGTGAGTAGAATACAGGAAATAATAAAATTTAGAAGGAAGTAAACAAAATAGTATAAAAAATAAAAAAGATCAGTGAAACCAAGAGCTGTTTCTTTGAAAAGATAAACAAGATTGGTAAATTTTTAACCAGACTAATCAAGAGAAAAAGAGACAAATCCAAATAAATAAAATCAGAAATAAAAGAGGAAAAGTAACAACTGACACTACAGAAATACAAAGGATTATAAGAAAATATAAACAACTGTGTTGTAACAAACTGGACAATCTGGAAGAAATGGATAAATTTCTAGAAACATACAATTTTCCAAAACTAAATCAAGAAGAAACAGAAAATCTGAATAGACCAATTACAACTAATGAAATTGAAGCAGTAATAAAAAAAACTCCCAATAAACAAAAGTCCTGGACCAAATGGCTTCACAGGTGAACTTTATGGAATACTCAAAAAAGAACCAATACTTATCCTTCTCAAACTATTACAGAAAGTTCAAGAGATGGAAGATGCCTAAGCTCATTTAATGGGCCACCCTTATCCTCATTCCAAAATCAGAATAAGACACTACAAAGAAATAAAATTATAAGCCAATATCCTTAATAAACACAGATATAAAAATCTTCAACAAAATATTAGCAAACAGGCCTGACCTGTGGTGGTGCAGTGGATGAAGTGTTGACCTAGAACGCTGAAGTCACTGGTGTGAAACTCTGGGTTTGCCTGGTCAAGGCACATGTGGGAGTTGATGCTCCCTGCTCCTCCCCCTTCTCTCTCTCTTTCATTCTTTCTCTCTCCTCCCTCTTTAAAAGTGAATAAATAAGATCTAAAATGTAAAAAATAAAAAAATATTATCAAACAGAATCCAGCAATACATTAAAAAGATTGTACAGCATGGCAAGTGGGATTTATTCTTGGGATGCAAGGTTGGTATAAATTCCACAAATCAATTACGTGATATACCACATAAACAAAATAAAGGATAAAAATTATATGGTCATATAAATAGAGGTAGAGAAGGCATTTGACAAAACCTAGCATCGAACTATGATAAAAACTCTCAGCAAAGTGAGAATACAGAGAACATATCTCAACATAATAGGTCATATATAACAAACCATAGGACCTGAATAGACACTTCTCCAAAGAGGACAGACAGATGGCTAACAGACATGTGAAAAGATGCTTAGTGTTACTAATCATCAGAGAAATACAAATTGAAATCACAATGGGATTTTGCCTCATACTTGTTAGAATGGTTTATCATCAATAAATTAATAAACAACAAGTGTGGGTGAGGATGTGGAGAAAAGGGAACTGTTGTGCACTGCTGGTGAGAATGAAGAATGGTGCAGCCACTATGGAAAGCAGTATAAAGACTCTTCAAAAAATTAAAAATGAAACTGCCTAATGACCCAGTGATTTCACTGCAGAGCATGTATCCAGACACCTAAAACACTAAATTGAAAGAGTAGCTGCACCCCTTTGTTTATTGCAACATTACAATTGCCAAGCTATGGAAGCAACTCAAGTGCCCATCAACAGACGAGTGGATAAAAAAGCAGTGGTACATACATACAAAGGAACGTTACTTGACCATAAAAAGAACAAACTCTTACCACTTGCCACAGCATAGATGGACCTAGGGGTTATTATGCTAAGTGAAAGACAAATACCATATGATTTCACTTATATGGGGAATCTAAAGAACAATATAAACGAAAAAAAACAAACCAAACAGAAACAGACTCATTGATACAGAGAACAGATTGATGGTTGCCAGAAGGGGGTGGGGGGGTGGAAGGACTGGGTGAGAAGGTGAAGAGATTAGGAAGTACAGACTGGTAGTTACAAAACAGACATGGGGATGTAAAGCACAGCATAGGGAATGTAGGCAATAATATTGCGATAACTTTGTATAGTGCCAGGTGTGTAATGGAAATTTCGGGAGGTACACTTTATAAAGTGTATGATTGTCTAACCACTGTCCTGTACACCTGAAGTGAATACAAAATAATATTGAATGTAAACTGTGTGACCCAGTGATTCAAAGAGAGTCACAGGAAATGACTGGGAGCCCTGATTCTTTGTGCCTGTCTGTTCAACATCTGTCTCTCCTTCAGCACGAAGGTCTTGGAGGAAGTACTAGGCGGGAAACCTGTTTTCTTCCACCCTCAACAGTGGTGTGCATACATGGTCTTTTCACCCTTCTCATTTAGCAGGAAATAACCCAGAAGATCTAATGTTGCTGAAAGCTTCTTTAACTTGGACAAGATCTAGAAAATGCACCTTTAAAAAGAGCTGACACCTCTGTTATATTTTGGTATGTATTGGAAGGAGCGCATGTATTTAGAGACCTGCCGAGCGCCTGTCGAGAACTCTGCAGGTGCAGTCTGTCCTGTAATGGATTTCCGCTGGCTTCAGGCCGGGCTGAGATGGCTAAAGTGGGACCGCTGGGGATCACCCATCTGGACCATGTGTCAGGTCATCGGCGCCTGTGGCTTGGTGCTCATCAGAATCGGCCTGGGCCACCTCAGAGTCTGGAAGTCCTTGTTTGGTGATGGTGTTTATAAGCAAAGCTAGAACAGCCCAGAATGAAGAGTAAAACGTGTCTCCACTGTGCAGCCTTGAGTGAATTACTCAGGCTCTGGGAGTTCACAGGTTTGATGAGGGTCAAGAGATGACATATGTTGAAGGTGTACAACATGATGATTTGACTCACACAATGTTATGAGTCAATTATATCTCAATAAGTTGACAAAAATATAAAATTCTTATAAAAAAAAAGAGAGAGTGAGAGAGATGGTATATGGATGATAGCACTTAAGAAGGACTAAAATGCTCTAAAAGTGGGAAATTTAATTCTCAGATACAAGATTCTGACCCAAGCAGCTGAGCCCTGCCCCTGGCCCTAAGCTCCCTTGGGGAGGGAGGAGGGAAAACCCTACGGGGTGGAGGTCCGCTCCCTGTGGGATGTAGGCCCAGGGAGGAGGCACCCGCCTGCTGCTGTGTCTAAATTAGATGTGTCTGTCAAAGCTGTCAACAGAATGTCACTGCCTTCTCAAGTACAACCAGAAAGCAGGAACAAGGAGAGCCCTGGAGGGGAGATCTTGGAGGGGGAGGGCTGGGCCCAGATTTGTTAAAGAAAAGTGGGTGGTATTTCATTAATAAAATAGCTCAGGGCTTTCTTCTGGCTTCTCATCCACTGCTGAACACTGCCTTCATCCCTTATTCCAGCTCAGCCTCCAGGATGGGATGAGAAACACCAGTTCTGCCCTGAGATCGCCCTTCTTTGTGCCCAAGACACTGATGGGCGCAAACTTTCCCTGCCTCTCTCTTTCCTGGGCAAGTGCAGGTGCTGCCAAAGCAGGAGGGGAGGGTGGTATTGGGACTGAAGGTGTTCATGGGAAGTACTGGGATTTGAGAGAGGATGTAGGTTTAGAATAACAAAGCTCTAGTTCTGTGATGGAGAGTGTTCTTGCTCGGAGTGGGAAGGGGTGTAGTGACCAGCTCATCCTGGTGTGCTCAGGGCTGTCCCAGCTTTAGCACTGAAAACCCCACGTCCTAGGGACCCCTCAGTCCCTGACAAGCCGAGGTGGTTGGCCATCCTGAAGGATCCTAATGACACCGTAGGTCTTCACCCAGCAGACCGGCTTTGCCCTAGCCTTTTCTGGTACATCCATCCATGTCTGTCGCTCTGATTTTCTGGGCCCCAGAACAAGAGGAGAGATGAAGTGCAGCAGTGGGAATGGAGGCGCATCACAGCGGCATTCCCCATCACACCTCAGCCCCCTGCTGCGACCTGGCTTCCTCACACAAAGCAAATCAACATGTAGACCTAAAAAAAAAAACATGCAGAGAAGCCCTGGCCTCCTCCTCAGCCCCCTGACTGCTGCCCCAGGAACTTGCGGCTCCGTGTCCTGGCCCCTCCGCAGAGGTCCCTAGGACCAGGACACAGCAGCATGCTTGCTTCCCAGGCTGCTCCTCTGACCGGGGTTTCTCTGACGCATCAGATCTTGTGTTATAGGTGAAAATCAGAACTGGAGACGCAGGGCAGGGCTGGGGGATGGGCATTCATCCCCATCCTAGCCAAGGAGGCTGAGTCTCCTCCCCCAGGTCACCATGGGCTCCCTGTGCGCCCAGGGAAGTGAGGGTGGAGGAGTGGTCAGAGTGGGTGATCAGGGCTGGGCGTAGTAGGGCCGCACGGAGGCACCAGGCTCTGTGTTTGGCCTCTGTGTGTAGCATCTCATGTGATGCTTGCGAGTCTCAGGGGGGTGTTCCTATCTGCTTTCGCAGGTGAAAGCGTGAGCTCCAGGCTTACAGTGTGTTCATGGCAGAGCTGAAGCCAGAAGCAGGACTCTGGCTTCCAGCCCAGGGCCCCTCAGCTTTCTGTGGGTCTCAGTGAAGCCCTCTGAGCTTTGGCGAGTCTTCGTCCTGGAGTCTAGAGGGGGCCCCCAATCCACTCTGTGCTGTCCAGCGAGGCTGGAATGACGCACCCGGCCCCCGCCCATGTCACGGGGGTCCAGACCTCCGCACTGATTGCTCTGGGCTCTCGGGGGCGCTGGTTGTGGCGTGGAGGCTGCACCTTTGCTGTTCCCGTGGTCTGCCTGCAGCGGGTTCTCCACCTGGCAGACAGTCTTTCCTCCAGGGTTTACAGCTCACCCTATCAATGGTGAGTGATCTGGAAAATCTGTAATTATACCTTTTCAGACCTCCTAAGGCAGCCTTACCTCTTTCCCTGATTAAGGCTCCTTGTGTAAAGACTTGTACCAAGTGGCACTGGAAAGAGGTGACCCAATCCACCAAAGGCCAGCCCTTTGACTCCAGGCTGTGGTCCCAGCATGGAAATACAGCTTGTGGCTTCATCTCAGCGTGACTGTGTGACATTCAGTGCTCATCCCTTCCTGTCTACCCCGTCTGGCTCATGCAAGTTGGCAAGATTTCATTATTTTTTCCTCTAAAACATACTAGTGGGGCAAAAGTAGGTTTATACCTGTTTGTATGGAAAATAACACAATAATAATAACTAATACTGTAAGAATAAACTCTGTGTTTCATGTACTCACAACTGTAAAGCTACTTTGGCTCCATCCTGTATGGAATACGCTCTTACTACGTGCCAGGCCCTTTCTATTTGGAAATATTACTTATAACACCACTATCTTTAAAAAAAAAATTTTTTTTTAAAATTATTTCTCCTAGAAAGCCACTTTCTTTTGGATGAGAAAAAAGAAAACGAAATCGTTCTAACTGCCCTCCTTATCACAGCCTCTTGCCTCTCTGGGGTAACGAGGAAGGAGAACAAGGAAATGGCCCTGAAGGGGACAAGGGGCAGTTGTTTCCCTGAAAAGAGTCCCGGAAGGATCCAGGGAATGGGACGAGGTGGACGTCGATCTCCATATGAAAGGAAAAGATGACTTCCAGCCTCTCTTACTCCCTCTGTGTATGGACCCCAGCATCCGCAGGCTGAGAGAGCGGAGATTATGTTCTGCTTTTGTCTGGGAACAAAACCTTCTGTTGACAGCATCTGCTCTGCTCGCAAGACCCTGTAATGTTTAGCACAGTGGTAGTCAACCTGGTCCCTCCCGCCCACTAGGGGGCGTTCCAGCTTTCATGGTGGGCGGTAGCAGAGCAACCAAAGTATAAAAAGATAGATTTAACTATAGTAAGTTGTTTTATGAAAATTTATTCTGCCAAACTTAGCAAAAATCTGACATAAAGTACTTGGTAAGTAATTATTATTATATGCTTTAACTTGCTGTAACTCTGCTTTATAAATTTTATAAAGTAAAGTTACTTCCCTGCTTTATAAATCACCATTACTGTGGAACCGGTGGGCGGTAGAAAGTTTTACTACTAACAGATACAAAAGTGGGCAGTAGGTATAAAAAGGTTGACTACCCCCGGAGCAGATCCAAGCTTCACAAGGAGGCACTGGAGTCAACATTTGGAAAATACAGCTGCAGCCAGCGGCAGGAGGAGAGGCAGAGCTGGGGGCGGGGGGAGGAAGAAGAGGGAGAAGAGAGACACGAACATCCCCTGTATCCTCTCAAACCCCCTCTTCCTCTTCACAAGTTCATAGGTTCATTCATTCACTCAGCAACAACTTTTTGTATCCCCTGTAAGTGCCGGGTGCTGCTCTAGGCATTGGAGGAACAGTGTAAAAGAGGTAAGTTTATACCTTCATGGAGCTTATTTGCTAGTGTAGAAGATAAACAGTAAACAGATCAACTATCAAATAGTGATAAGGGAAATGGGGAGAAAGAAAGGCAAGATGAGGAAGGTTAGAGATTGTGTGTGTGTGTGTGTGTGTGTGTGTGTGTGTGTGTGTGTTTGGGGTTGTGGCATATAGGGCATGCATGTGTGTGTATGGTATGTTCTTGTGTGCTGTGTATTATGTGGTATAGTGTGTGTGTATGCTGTGTGGTGTAGTGTGTGTATTATGGTATGTGGTGAATGGGATGTTTGTGCTATAGGGTGTGTGTATGGTGTGTGTGGTATAAGGTGTGTGTATGGTATGATCTGTGTGTGGTTTATGTGTGGTGTAGGATTTACATGTGGTGGGTTTTGGTATAGGGTGTTTGTGGTGTAGAGAGTGTGTATGCTATGTGGTGTGTGTGATCTATCTAGTATGTGTGTGTTATGGTATGTGGTATGTGAGATGTATGTGAGGTAAGGTGTGTATGTGGTGCAGGGTGTGTGTGTGTGTAACGTGTATAGTATAGGGTGTGTGTATGATATCACATTTAGAATGATTAGGGAAGGCTTCACTGGGAAAGATTATTTTTTATTTATTTATTTTTATTTATTTATTTATTTTCATTTTTCCGAAGCTGGAAACGAGGAGGCAGTCAGACAGACTCCCGCATGCGCCCGACCGGGATTCACCCGGTGTGCCCACCAGGGGGCGATGCTTTGCCCCTCTGGGGCATCGCTCTGTTGCATCCAGAGCCACTCTAGCACCTGAGGCAGAGGCCACAGAGCCATCCCCAGCGCCCGGGCCATCTTTGCTCCAATGGAGCCTTGCTGCGGGAGGGGAAGAGAGAGACAGAGAGGAAGGGGAGGGGGAGGGGTGGAGAAGCAGATGGGCGCCTCTCCTGTGTGCCCTGGCCGGGAATCGAACCTGGGACTCCTGCATGCCAGGCTGATGCTCTACCTCTGAGCCAACCGGCCAGGGCCTATTTTTTATTTTTTAACAGACACAGCCCTGTGGGATCTGAGGAAAGGGCATTCCAAGTGAATGAGCAGCAAGTATAGAGGCTGTTAGATGGGATCCACGGCTGACATGCTCCTGGGAGGACAGGATCCTTGGCTGGCTCGGATATTCCAGGGAAGGAGAGAACGAGGAAGTGAGGTCTGAGAGCTTGTCTTGCTGGGGCCAGATCAGGGAGGGCCTCTGTACACACTAAAGTAAGGACTTTCATTTTATGCAGTGAGTGGTGCTTTGGCATTGGAGGGTAGAAATCCGGCTGTGGTATCTTCTGAGGTCCACGTAAAGGGATCATGACAACTGCTACGTGCTTTACCCCCACTGGGGCAATTACTACAGAGTGAGCTCTGGCAGGAAATAATGCTTGAATTTTTGCTCCCTAAAGTGTAGACACTTTACGAGGGATGTTACTCTACCTTTTATTTGGAGACAGCTGTGTGGTGTGGTAGAAAGATTAGGGCACATGGAGGCTCAGCTCTGTGACCTTGGGTGATGTAAGATGTCTGGCCCCAGTTACTCAATTTGTAGACTAGATATTATAGTGCACTCCCACAGCAAGGATGTCGTGGGGAGTAAAACAGCAGGATGGGGATGAAACTGCTTTGACAATGGAAGACACCACATCCATGTTAGATCTGTGACCCTTAAAAATGGCTATCTCTCCTAGGAAGCCACTTTCCGTTGGATGAGAAAAATTCTGCCAGCAGACAGACTTTGGACTTAAACTGCAACGTGGCTCTTCCCTGGGTCCCCAGTCTGATTCTACAATCACATGAACCAATTCCTTAAAAAAGACCTCTCTCTCTGTAGACACATCCTATTGGTTCTGTTTCTCTGGAGAACCCTGTTAAAAACAGATGAGTATTGTCTCCACTTTACAGATGAAGACATTGAGGCTCAGCAATATTAAGTCAGTTATTCATAGATGGTTAAGAGGACTCAATTAAGTCTCTAAGTTTTAAATATACCAGGCTTTCTTTAAATGCCTGCAAACTTCACTTTTTAACTCAGAAATTTTCAATGATTTTTTTTTTTGTATTTTTCTGAAGTTGGAAAAGGGGAGGCAGTCAGACAGACTCCTGCATACACCCGACCAGGATCCACCCAGCATGCCCACCAGGGGGCGATGCTCTGCTCATCTGGGGCGTTGCTCTGTTGCAACCAGAGCCATTCTAGCGCCTGAGGCAGAGGCCATGGAGCCATCCTCAGCGCCCAGGCCAACTTTGCTCCAATGGAGCCTTGGCTGTGGGAGGGGAAGAGAGAGACAGAGAGGAAGGAAGGGGGAGGGGTGGAGAAGCAGATGGGCGCCTCTCCTGTGTGCCCAGGCCAGGAATCGAACCCGGGACTTCTGCACGCCAGGCCGACACTCTACCACTGAGCCAACTGGCCAGGGCTTTTTTTTTTTTTTTTACTTCTTAAAGCATCTCATCTAAATTCCTTCTCCTAATAGTAAGATTCTTTGTAATACAATGTTATTTTCTCTTTTCCGGTCATGTGGCTTTCCTCAGCCTCTCAGGCACCTATGATGGGGAAATTCCTGGGGAAATGGAAGTTTATAACCTAAACAGAAAAAACCCCAGATCATTTAGATCGTAGGTTAAAGAAACAGATCATAGGTTAAAGCTATAATTAAAAGGTAAAGATGTTAAACAAAAAAACTTTGGCAGCCAAAAGCTCTTCTAAAAGAAAGGATCTACCGAGCTATACCCTAGCCAAAAAAAGGACCAGGGCCTGGGAACACGGTCTGTAAGCAGCAACAATGAAACCGGCACCAGGTGTTAGGCCGGTGGGGTCAGACGGGACCGCAGTGCAGCAATCTCGGTACCGGAGTTCTGGCTGAGAAAGAATTCAGAGCCAAGACTCAAACTCTAAGAGAAAGTTTAGTTAGAAGGACACAGAGGTAGAAGTGAGTCGTAGAAAAAATGCGCTCAGGAAACAAGTTACAGAGGTAAAAGACGGGGCCCTTGGAGCTTAGGAGAGAGAAAGGTAAAGGTAACACACCTGGGGAGGAAGGGGGGAGGGCAAGGCGGAGAGCACACGCTGGTGCTCTGTCCTGGGGGTATGCATCTGGAGGTCTCAGGGGAATACCAGTGGACTAGTGTCAGCTTTCCAGGTATGTCCTTTCAAGGTGGTGATCTCTACTGCTTGGTACCAGGACTCTTTTTAACCCCTTGGAGGGGGTTAAGTCCTTTTTTCTTCAAGCTGACCTATCAGGGCCTGTCCCATCATCTTCTGTCCTTGCAAGGGGGCCAGATGGGGCTTCTCTCCAGGCCCCCTGTTCTTCTCTAAGGGGTAGAGGAGTGGGTCTCCCGCATGACTAGTTACATGCCAGGGGAAAAGAGGTCAGGGGGAGGAGCTGGTACTCATGACCAGAGACAATCTAGGGGAAGAAAGGGTGACTCAGAAGCAAGGTCCTAATTAACAATACTCATTTCCAATATTTGCTCTCCCAGTTCTGCCCGTTGCTAGGTATCTGTTGCTAGGTGCCCGGGACTTTCTGGCCTAGTGACATTCCATACCTGGCCTACTGTCCTGCTCTGCTCATGCCCGTCTGACTGCCTACCATAACACCACAGCAGCAGGGTTAAATGGAGAAGACAACATGTCCACCTCCGGAAGCTGACAGGGCTTTTTAAGAGATGTAAGTTGTTTTGAAAGAATTTGCATTAGCTATAGATAAGGGGGGTGGAGCAGGAAGAGGTGAAGCAGAGGCAATTCTAGATTAGGTGCTTGGTCTCTAACGAAGAATTTTTACTAGTTTTTAATTGCGTGTGGGCAGCCGACTGGAAAGTTCATGCATAAGCAGGGTGCAGGGGCTTCCGGTGGTCTGCCGCTTCCTTTTAGACAGCCGCACAGAAGTTGACTCAAAGCTCCAACATACATTCAGGAATGTTAGTAGTTTTTTGTTAATTTTAGCAGCAGCTAATAACTGAATAATCACCCTGTCTCTCTCCCCCACTCCTTAGCCGGCTGTAATTTAATTTAGGACATCTCAGAATTTTTCTCTTGTCAAAGACGTAAATCTGCTTTGCAAATATGATGAAAATAAAGGATCTCTTAGACTAAATAGAGATTTAAATGTAAGCTCCGATATAAGTGTTCTTTTTACTTGCAGTTAGTGATGGGCAGGCTGTTGACAGGCGCCAGACAGGGCCAGGATGATCATGGTGTCCACAACAATGCGGCCATTAACTAGAGCTATGCTGTTTAACAAGGTAGCCATAGTGACATTTGGCTCTTTAAATTTAAATGTAATTAAGAACTAAGTTCCTCAGTTATATTAGCTATAGTTTAAGTGCTCCAAATCCCTACGTGGCCGGTAAGTGGTTACCATATTGAACATCTCCATCACTGCAGAAAGTAAAGAGGCTGTAGACAAAAAAAAGGAACCACGTACTAAACCTGGCAAGCTCAGGGGAGACCTGAAGTAACCACATAGGATGGTCTGAAGTTAAAAGCTTTCCAGCCAAAAGCAGGTCATGGCAGTTTGTCAGGTCCTAGTGTCGATGGTGGAAATAAGGTCTTCTTGCAGTGTTGTGAGAAAAGAATTTCTGGGGGCCCACACATGATGGGCTGAGGTGGCGTTGTGGTAAGATTCAGTGGGGTTGAAACAAATGGCTGTGCTCATGTTCTCAATGTCTCATCTCTCTCTGTCCTGTTGTGGGAAAAGTTCAGCCTTGCCTTCATTAGGCCCAGAAACAGGGCCAGTGTCCAGACATTTTGCACCACTGGTTCAGTCTATGTCTCTGTCCCCATCTGGCTAGCTTAGCTTCTGTTCCCAGCTGTGCTCTGGCTGGGGTGGCATTGCTGTCCCAGGCTCATACTTGTAGTCTGCACTCAGAGTCTGCATGGCTGCCACAGCCTAGGCTGCTGCTAGGGTCACATGGCTGCTATAGAGAGAGATTACACTTATGAATGGGGTGAGCATGTTACTGGGTGAGAGAAGGTGAGAGAAGTTGAGGGTGAGAGAGGGTGAAAGAGAGAGAGAGAGAGAGAGAGAGAGAGCCTCCTTTGTTAGGCTGAGTTTATTATCTAGGGCTTGAGAAGGACCAGCCACTCTTTCAAACTAACCAATCAACTTCCCAATCTTTCTCAAGCTTGCATTTGGTCCTTCCCCCAGCCAATCCACTTCTTAGATCTTCTAAGTTTCTGTGTCCTTTATCCAGTCAGATCCTTTTCCCAGGCTAGGCTCTGCTTCTTATGGTCACCATCTTTTTTTTTTTTTTTCTCCCAGAGACAGAGAGAGAGAGAGAGAGAGTCAGAGAGAAGGATAGATAGGGACAGACAGACAGGAACAGAGAGAGATGAGAAGCATCAATCATTAGTTTTTCATTGCAACACCTTAGTTGTTCACTGATTGCTTTCTCATATGTGCCTTGACCATGGGCCTTCAGCAGACCGAGTAACCCCTTGCTCGAGCCATCGACCTTGGCTCCAAGCTGGTGAGCTTTTTGCTCAAACCAGATGAGCCCACGCTCAAGCTGACAACCTCAGGGTCTCGAACCTGGGTCCTCCGCATCCCAGTCCGTCGCTCTATCCACTGTGCCACCACCTGGTCACCATCTTGGTTCTTACTGCACATGCCCCTGTGCCATCTTGACTTCTACTGGGCATGCACTCAGCAGAAGAATTTTCCCTTTATTGTTTATTCCTTCCTCCCATAGTCTGGGCAAATGGACAAATTGTACCCTTAGCTATTGGAAAGCTGGACTTTCCTCTCTACATGGGGGAGAGAGGGGTGTTAATCGTTTTGGAGGGGCATATGTGTGCCTATGAATGCTGCAGCTTCCTAGTGAACAGGTTTATTATCTGATTCAACTCCCTAGTTGATTATACTTAATAATGTCTGATTCCCTTTGCTCCTTCCCTTTAGGATACGTAGGCCTGGTATCTTCCTTGACAAAGGTCAATCTTTATCTCAACCAAGCCTGTCTATTGTTTTTTGTATCTACCATTACATATTTTTGGAGTGTCACGCTAATTCCTCACCCCCCCCCACCCCACCCCTTAGGGAACCAGAACAGAAACCAAGATTCTCCTTCTTGTTATTGTTATCATGTTAATTGTTGACTGTTAACTATCCTATAGCCACCTATGTAGAAGAAGTATATATCCACTTGTACTTTTTATCCAATCCCAGAGATTCCCCACCTTTGTTTTCTCCTACCTTCCTAACCTGTGACCAATGAACTTCATGGAACCTCCTTATGCCTCCCCCTTTGATTGTACTGTATAGAATGAGCTGCAAATCTGCCATTCTCTGGAGCATTTTCTTAATCTTTTGAGATTTTTCTTCCCAGTAATTATTGCCAGTTTGGTTCAAATAAACTCATAAAAGTCCTTAAAGTTTTGGACGTTTCTTCCGTTGACAAGGCTAATCCTAAATATAAATCCTGTTAAGCCCTTAGCTGGATAGTGAGGAGAGGAGGTTGAGGTGAGAGGGGGTTTCCAGGGTTGGGAGCCACAGGCCTTCCAGCCGAAGGACAAGGGAAGACTCTCCTCATGGTTACATTTTTGGGACTAAAATGCCTGTGTGCCAGAGGGAGTAATCCCTCCCTCAGCTGTGGGGGTACAGACCAGAGCATGGCCCCAAGGCCAAGAGACAGGCCTGCCTAGACTACACACCCAGGAACCCCATCCAGAAGCAAGTTCAGGTCTGAAGCCCAGGTAAAGCCTCTGTTCTCAGCTGCCATGAGCTTTCAAGATGAGGTTGATGAAAATTTATAGATCAAATAAAAGCATGTTATTAGCAAGTTTGACTCTAATCTGTATTGCAAGTTATGTTATTTATTGAAGTGTATTGCTGTTGTACAGATAAGTTATATCACAACATAATCAAACTTACTCAGTTGGATGAAAAAGAACACATTTTTAGATTTGGTATTATTTTAATGCATAGGAATCTCAAATTCTGAGGACACATGAAAATTCTGTCCGTAAGCAAGGCCACTACCACTTGTAGAAGGAGATGTTTGGGAGAAAACAGTTGGCTGCATTTTACAATTTCTCATTTTGCTTCTCTCCTTCTACTTTTTTATTTTTTAATTTTTAGAGAGGAGAGAGAGAGAGAGAGAGAGAGAGAGAGAGAGAGAGAGAGAGAGAGAAGGGAGAGGGAGGAGCAGGAAGCATTAACTCCCATATGTGCCTTGCCCAGGCAAGCCCAGGGTTTTGAACCAGCGACCGCAGCGTTTCCAGGTCGACGCTTTATCCACTGCACCACCACAGGTCAGGCTCTCCTTGTACATTTTGAGAATGCTCTTTGAATCACTCCAACCTTGGGGGAACGAATCTGAGGCAAAAGGTAATCGTTCGCACTGCAATGAAAGTTCAGCATCCGTAAAGGGAAGGGTGGGCCAGTGGCGGTTGTGTCCCCCCCACCCCCCACGGAGAACGAGGCACAGCTGAAGCAGCCTGTGAAGTGAGCTGGGTGACATGGGGACCCCTTCCTGCCTGGGACGCTTTCTTCCAGAGAGAACGTCTCGGAGGTGTGACCTGAGGCGAGATTCTGAAACAGAAAGTGTCTGCAGCTCTTCCCCTTCCTCTTCTCCATACCTTATTCTGGTTTCTTTCTCCTCCGGTGTTTGTCTGTTAGTATGAGAAAAAGAGAGTGTGGTAAGACTGATGCTTTACTCCTCCCAGTTTGCATGTTAATCATATAAGAGATTTGCCAATGAGTCCCTGAGACTTTGGTGGCCCGAAGTGCCATGGGACCTGGAAGGAGATGTTTGGGACCAAATTAAAGGCCAGTCAGTATTCTAACACTTTCTTTAAGACCAAATCCTGGTCAGGGTGGGTCTGTAGGTCTGAACCTAAGTGGGTTTGTGCACCAGGCAAGCTAAGAGTCTGGAAACCTGAATTAGAGGAGAAGTCCGGTTGAGATAGAGCAAAGGCTGTGGGAAATGTGCCCATGTTCTATGGCTGCTTCCTGTATTGACGGCTGGCACTCGATGAAGTATTCAGAGAACCTGGGTTGACTCAGGTCAGCTCTAGGGTGACAGAGGCAAGTGGGACCCAACAGGGACTGACTATAGCATATTGGTGGGTTGTCACCACACTGAATGAGATTCAGGAGACAAAGTAGTCGGGAGCCCTGGGAGAGGAGCTGGTGACAGTAAGGCTAGAGAGAGGGGGGGTCTGTGGGTAAGCAGGCTAGAGGTTAAGGGGGCCCCAACACTCCTGTGGACAAAAGCCAACACTTGGTCATACAAACACCTTGGGAATGTGTAAGTGCCTGCGACTTTCATTTAGAAATGCCAGGGCCAGGATTGTTTATGCCAAATGAATTCCAGAGCTTGCCCCTGCCCTGTAGTGAGGGAGAGCTTGAGTTTGCAGCATCAGTGCTCAGCACCGCATCTGGCTCATTATAAGTTTCCACTCTAAGTTTAATAAAGATTTACTGGGCTTCTACTAAGTTCTGGCAATACAGGGATGAATGGCAGGAAATTTCTGTCCTCATGGGAGTTGATAGATAATAACGGAGTGAAGCAAGGCAGCAAATGGACATAATTATTTTATAGAGAATTGAGTGCTTTGGGAGGTAGAACAGAGAATTAAAGAATGTCACTGGTATAGTCTGACCAGACTGTGGTACAGTGGATAAAGCGTTGACCTGGGATGCTGAAGACCCAAATTTGAAACCTTGAGGTTGCCAGCTTGAGAATAGGGTTGCCAGCTTGAGCATGGGATCATAAACATAACCCCATGGTTGCTGGCTTGAGCCCAAAGAGTTGCTGGCTTGAAGCCCAAGGTCACTGGCTTGAGCAAGGGGTCACTGGCTCAACTGGAGTCCCCCTAGACAAGGCATATATGAGAAAGCAGTTAATGAACAACTAAGGTGCCACAACTATGAGTTGATGCTTCTCATCTCTCTCTTTTCCTGTCCATCTGTCCTTCTATTGCTTACAAAAGAAGAAGAAGAAGAAGAAGAAGAATGTCACTGGTGTAGGAACCATCTGGAATTAGGTGGCCAGGAGAAGCCCATTTGAGGTGGTGATATGGAACCTCAAAGTCAAGAAAGAGCCAGTCATGCAACCATCTGGTGGTGGGGGCGGAGGCCAAATTCTAAGGCAGCAACTAGCGTGATGTTCTTGAGAAACAAAAGAGGAGGCCAGTGTTGCTTGGGTGGCTCTAGCCGAGTGAGCCATTCCAAAAGTGGAGGGGGATGAATGTGGAGGGGGGTGAACTTGGAGAGTTGGCAAGGCTTCAATCCAGCCTCTTAAAGGAATGCTATTGACATTTGGGGTGACGTAAGCATGGATATTAGGTGGCATTTAGCATCTTGAGCTCTCACCCACTAAATTGACTACTGCCTTCTCTCTCAAGTCATTCTGACAACCCAAAATTTTCCAACACATCTTTATTCCCACACATTGCTTAATAAGGACCAGTGGAAGATCAGTGCGTTAGTCAGGGTTCCAAAGAGAAATAGAACCAACAGGATGTATATATATATATATGAAAAGATTTATTATAAGGAGTTGGCTCACGCTATCATAGAAGCTCACAAGATCTTTAGTCAGCAAGCTGGAGACTCAGGAAAGCCAATGGTATAAGTTTCAGTCTGAAGGCCAGCAGGCTCAAGTCCCAGGAAGAGCTGATGTTTTACTTCAAGTCCAAAGGCAGGAGAAGACTGTCTCAGCTCAAGGCAGCCAGGCAGGAGAAGTTACGTTTTATTCACAGGAGGGTCAACCTTTGTTCTATTTAGATCTTCAACTGATTGGTTAAGGCTCACCTACATGAGGGAGGGCAATCTGCTTTTCTCAGTTTACAGAGTCAAATGTTAATTTCTTAAAAAAAAAACAAACAAAAAAACACCTCATAGACACATCCAAAAGAAACTCTGACTAATTATCTGGGCACCCTGTTCCAGTCAAGTTGACATAAAATTAACCATCACAATAATGTAGGGCCTGGATATTCTTCTGTGGTTCCAGACCAGAGTGGAGATAAGCTTGCTGGGCTAGGCCATGAGCGACTCCTGCAGAATCTGACTGGGGGAGCGTAGGAGGTGACAGTTGTTAGACCTTCAAACTGCCCCAGACCCACTTATGGTGATCAGGTTTGGGGTGGGCTGTGGTGCAGGAATAAGGATGATAACCAGAGTCTTTACTTTGCAAATCCACATACATGATCTCATTTCACCTCCCAGCAGTCTGAGACAAAGATGCATTATAATTTCTTCTTTTCAGATGAGAAAGGGTCAGAGGTTTGCCAAAGTTGCATATGTTGCCAGAGATGGCTAGGGCCGGGGTGATTCAGGCCCACCCCCCCACCCCGATGTTGGGAAATTCAGGGCAGAAAGCTCAGGATGCCTGCAGAGTGTGGAGGAAGCTTCAGAGGGCGAGGGTACAGCCACGTGTATGCACTGCAGGCAGGAGAAAATCCTCAAGGACACAGTGTGTTGCCTGAGCTGTGGTGAGGTGACGGACCTGTCACTTAGAAGGAGGAAAGGGCTGTGGCCAACAGAGTCTGCTGGTAGTGGCAGCTGGGGTCAGAGTGACTCAGAGCTGGCAGGGAGGCAACCAGACAGGGGAGACGAGGAGCAGCTGAATCTGTCACCTACAGCCTCAGAGGATGGGTCCCGAGAGAGGGAAGACAGAACGAGGGCAGGTCTCCCCAGTCCTTTACTAGAAAACAGTGTGTGTGGGCTGCCAGGGGCCCTGCTTTCCTTTGGGTGCCTGGGCTGAGGTAGTGTCTGCAGGAGTCTTGTGAAGGGCAAGCTAAGTCTCCGTGGCCTCCCGGCATCTTTTGCTAGAGCTGTCAGAAGACCAAGGGCTGGAACAGCCCATGAGGGACCTGAAGGTGTGTTTGTTGAAGGGAGGGGGCTAACAGTCTGTAGTGGAGTGTGTGCAGACTGCTGTCTGAGGCCCCACGAGAGTCCAGAGAAAGCAAGAGGCCCTCTCCTCAGGAGTGCCCAGTGTGGGTGTAGTGAGAGCACCTGTCCAACAACACCCTGCCCAAAGGGACAGACAGCGTCCCACAGGCATCTCTATCCGAGAGGCAGGTGCACTCAAAGGCCACAGTAGAGTAATCTAGGTCTGGCCTGGAGGCTTGGTGGGGACAAGAACCCGAGGGGTCGAAGCTGGCATGTCAGAACCTGGAAAACAAAGGACTTCCGCCCCCCCAAAGATTCCTTTGGGGTTGGTCTGATGTGGTGGGGGGCAGTGGTTTGGGTGTGAGACCACCTGTGTGAGGACAGGCTCCCTGTGCGTCCCAGAGTGCTGAACCCACACGGCCATGACAGGTGTGGTGGGCTCCAGGCAGCTGTGGCCCTTGGCTCTCAGGGAGGCAGCTCGCTCACACCAGGTGGCTGACACTTGCTGCTTGGCCCCATCTCCCTGGGTTCTCAGTCCAAGACAGGCCTCGTTTTCTCCTTACACAGCAAAGCAGAACCCAGGATCGAGTTTTTACTGATCCCAGGGCCTTTGGGGTGTTTTCTGACCAAGAAACTATGCCCAAAGATGCCTGGTGTTTGTCCTCCATGGACCCTGGCCACTGCTTATTCTTCCCACCTATGAATGGGAAACCGCAGCACAGACAGGTTTGTGTGGCTAATGGCAGACAAGGACAGACATCACTGAGGTAGGTCAGGGGGTCCTGAGATCCATAGTGTGTCCTGCTAGGAACCAGCCCACCCCCTGAGATGCTCAGGCAGAAACGCAGTGACAGAATTACTGGAGAGCTGTGCTGTGTTCCTCTCTCTCTCTTAGACTCGTGTCTGGGAAGCAGGGTCACTTGCGGGCCACAGCAGATCAGTCTGGGTTAAGGAAGGCATCCCCTCCCAGGGCTCCTTGGGGTCAGGCCCTGGGCCATCCCCTTCCTCACTCAATCTGCCTCAGAAGTGGCACAGGCAGGCAGTGGGCAGTGGACTCCCACAGGGGACACTGGGAGGCCTGAGTAGGTGTGGGGGAACCTGTGCTGTGGAGGGACATCGGACACTCCTCCCCTGTGTACAATCATAGATTGGGATCTCTTTTGATCCCGAAGTGCTGAGGCATCCCCACCAGCAGGCCTCCGGGTGCACAGATGGTTAAGGGACTCCTCTGACCCCTGAGAGAATGACACAATGGAGCTCAGAAACCTCAGCTCAACTTCACCTCAGTGGCTCCCCTTGGCTTCAGACGCCGCATCCCTGGAGAGCGTCCAGCTATGATGCCACTCTGGATGGGACCTGTTATATTTTCCTCGCTGCCCTCCACCCTCAACTGCGGCTTGAAGAGGCTGGTGACTAATTGCTCTGTTGAAGTAAGAGGAGCCCATCGGAAGAGAAAGAACTCTGGGGGGTGCCACCCTGGGCACACATCCTTCTGTGGGTCTTACACCCATTGTCTGTGGAAATGGGAGAGAGGGCACCTGCTCAGCCACCTTTATAGGCTCTAAGCAGGGATGGGAAAGTACCTTAAAATATTTTAGAAAAATGCTGTAAGTATTGTTAATCATTGAGCTTTTGCACTGCTTTATATATGTTATCTATCACCTCTATTTATACCTATATTTATATTCATTTATCTATCATCTATTTATATACCTATCTATAATCTATCTATCTATCTATCTATCTATCTATCTATCTATCTATCTATCATAAACTCATCTATCCATCATCTGTTTTTCTTTTTAAAAATTAGTTATTTTACTGGGGTATATTTGGCATAAAACCTTACATTACTTTCAGATATGTCATATAATGATCAAATATTTGTATATATTGTGAAATGCTCATCATAATAAGTAGTGAACATCATCATCACACATAGTTACAAAGTTTTTTCTTTTCTTCTGATGAGAGTGTTCAAGGTTTAATCTCTCAGCAACTTTCAAGTAAGGAATACAGTATTTTTAACTATAGTTACCAGGCTATACATTACACCCCATGAGTTATTTATTTTATAACTTATTTACTTTGTACCTTTTGACCTTATTCTTCACTTATTTTGCTCACCGCCACCCCCTGCTTCTGGCAGCCACCAACCTGCTCTCTGTGTGTAGGAGCTCGTTTCTTGTTTGTTTGCTTCTTTTTAAAACTTCCATATATAAGTGAAATTGTGTGGTATTAGTCTTTCCCTGACTTTTTCTTTTTTCCCTTTTTTTGTGGCAGAGACTGAGAGAGTCAGAGAGAGGGACATATAGGGACAGACAGACAGGAAGGGAGATGAGAAACATCAATTCTTTGTTGCGGCTCCTTAGTTATTCATTGATTGATTTCTCATATGTGCCTTGACCGGGGGGCTATAGCAAACCAAGTAACCCCTTGCTCGAGCCAGCGACCTTGGGCTCAAGCTAGTGAGCTGTGCTCAAACCAAATGAGCCCGTGCTTAAGCTGGCGACCTCTGGGTCTCGAACCTGGGTCCTCCACATCCAAGTCCGACGCTCTATCCACTGCACCACCGCCTGGTCAGGCTTTCCCTGACTTTTTCACTTAGCATAATGCTCTCAAGGTCCATTCATGTTGTTGCAAATGACAATGTTTCCTTCCTTCTTATGGTTGAATAATATTCCATTGTGTGTATGTGTGTGTGTGTGTATTTCATATTTATCTATTTATACATGGATGGACATTTAGGTTATTGTCACATCTTGGCTCTTATAAATAATGCTGCAATGAACACAGGGGTGGAGATCTTTTTTCCAAGTTAGAGTTTTCATTTTTTTGGGATAAATATGCAGGTGTATGATTGCTGGTTCATATGGGAGTTATATTTTTGCTTTTTTGAGAAACCCCCATACTAGTTGCACCATGGCTGCACCAATTTATATTCCTACCAACAGTGTGTGAGGGTTTCCTTCTCCCCACACCCTTGCCAACATGTTTTCCTTGATAAGCTCCCTTTGGTGACAGAGAGTAAAGGAACCACGGGCAGAAATAACACTGCATGTTAATCCAGGTTCCACAGGAGAGATTTAAGGCCTTTCTTTACATGGGCAAGGAAGATCCCTAGCAAACCAAGGTGAGGGGGAGAATCAAATAAATATATTATTTGTTTTTAATCTGCATAAAAATGCTGCTCTGAAACTTGCCTTTTCTGATTAGATGTAACAAACATTTCTTCCTGGTCATTAAAAATAAATCTTTGTAACCAGTTAAATAAAAGAAGCAGACGAAGGGATAGTTTCAGAGTTTAAGCCCTGAAAAAGTCCCCCAAATAGTGAATCCTTCCTTGAAATGCTCATTGTCCTGCCTGACTTCTATTTCTCTTCTCTGCTGAGGGGAGCCACTGTCCCCTCCCTGGCCATACCTAATCCCGTGTCCCACCTCGTGCCTGGTTGTGGGGTTGCAGGCCTACCCTGCTTGCCCAAGGGAGACCTGCCATCCCTGAGGGGGCTGACCTGCAGGCCAAGTCAGCTGTGCCTATGGCCTGGGCTGGGAAGAGCAGTGGTGGTGAATGGAGGTCTGCTGCGCAGTGCAGGGGGCCGATGTCACCTGTCATTGGTTGGGGCACAGAAACAGCTCATCCAGGGGTCTTGTTGTGTCTTAGGTGCCAGGGACTGGCTTCCTGCTGTTGGTCATTCTGGCTGTTCTGTAAATCAGGTCAATTAATCAAAGACACCACTCATCAGATGGTTATTTATGGCCATTTTCCCCAGGTTCTAATATTTGGCTTCTATTTTCTAACTAGACATGTATTACTCCTCCCTCTTCGTCATTTGCATGGGAAAAGCGGGACAGTGAGCTGGAAGCACGTCTGAACTCTGACCCCTCAGAACTAACAGGGGCTTTCAGGACAGCCAGCCCCTCCTGTTCTGTTCGTACCCTGCCCGGTTTTAACAAATCTCTAAGCGGAGAAGGTGTGATTATGTTTTGTCCTCTAATGGAACATCAGTGTCATTTTAGACATTTTTCAAAGGATCCAGGGGCTCTCTTTACTCTTTATACTGTTTCCTTTTACGGTGGCTTTCTCTCTGCGGGGTGGGGAAATTAAACTGGTAGATGGGCATTGCCCCCAACTCTGAGCTGCTTTTAGTGCTTCAGGCTGCCATAGACCTTAGGAAGTGTCCTCCCAGGATCCGAGAAATAGCAATTGGTCCCCAGCTCATGGGAGAGAAAGCCAGTGAGGTGCAGACCTCCCTTCAGTGACCCCTTCAAAAGCTTGTTTTCTCCCTATTATCTAACCTTTACTATGTGCTGAGAGCAAAGGATTAGGTTGAGTGTGGGATCTTTCTTCCACCTTTGGAGGTGGCAAGTATCCTTTCTATCATCTATCTATCTATCTATCTATCTATCTATCTATCTATCTATCTATCTATCTATATCTATTATCTATCTATTATCTATCTATCTATCTATCTATCTATCTATCTATCTATCTATCTATCTATCTATCTATCTATCTATCTATCTAGTTGGCTATCTATCTAGCTAACTATCTGCTTCTCTGGCCGCAGGAATCCTGGGCTGCAGAAAAGTCACACGATGATGTGGAGAGTCTTGACAGGTCATCTAGTCCAACTTTTTGCTTCTGGCTGCCCAAACCAAGTGATAAAGCTAGTTCCCCTTGGCCTCATCTACTCATTGGCTTGCTCTCTCCTGCACATTAATAGCCAGAGAGAGAGAGTGGAAAGAAACTCTGGAAGGAACCCAAAGTGCCCATTAAATGATTGTTATTATGCTGGTGCCTGTTGCAACAATATAAGTCTGAGGTCTTAATAAAATTCAACATTTTCCAATTAGCTGTTGCTTAATTAGCATCATGAATATTCAGAGTTCTCACGCCCTTTTGCATATGCCTTCACCTAAGTCAAGTCTCTCCTAACTGGCCTATTCCATCAGATTGTATTCGTGATGTCTGCGATGGGAGGTGGAGGCCCACAGAGCTCAGGCCTCCTCCTGGCCTCCTTGCAAGGTTGGGCTTATGGAGGTCTGAACTCCTAGCTCTCATTATCTCTCCTCTTCCAGGGGCCATAAGGCTCAGGCCATCAGATCTCTCCATCTGGAAAAATGCAAAGGTTTCTTTACTTGCCATGTAGCCTGAGGATGATTCCTTCCGGAAAAGGCCCACCTGAGTATTAGAATATATGATCCTTCCAGCTCATGCTATTAGAGCAATTATAAGTCTGGTGGCTCCTGGTTGCAGGTGGTTTCCTCTCTCCTTCCTCCTCTCTCTTCCCCTTCCTTCCTTCCTTCCTTCCTTCCTTCCTTCCTTCCTTCCTTCCTTCCTTCCTTCTTTTTTCTTTTTTTAAATTAGCAACAGAGCCTTTTCTTTAAAGGCATCTTCCTAGAACCTCAATATCTATAACATAAAGACAGTGCCGATTTAGTTAACATGCAATTGAGGATGTAAAGCATTCAGCCTTCTGTATCACCTCTTCCGTCAGATATTCTCTGGGATCCTTCTGGAAATACAGGGAGCACAGTGTGGAAAACATTGATTTTAGTATCCCCGCCCCCAGAAAGAACATGGAGGGCCAGGGAGGGGGTGGTGAGTGGCCCAAGATCAAATAGTTCATTAGGAACAGAAGGAGGGGCTTAGACCTGGGTTTACTGCCTTCATCCACTGCTTCCTATTTCCTTCCCCAGGTCACTAGAGCAGGGGAGGGGACCAGACAGAAATTCAAGCATGGTGGAGGCTCCTACTTAAAGGAAAAGAAGCCTGACCAGTGGTGGCACAGTGGATAAAGCGTCGACCTGGAAATGCTGAGGTCGCCGGTTCGAAACCCTGGGCTTGCCTGGTCAAGGTACGTATGGGAGTTGATGCTTCCAGCTCCTCCCCACCTTCTCTCTCTGTCTCTCTCTCCTTTCTCTCTCCCTCTCTGTCTCTTTCTCCCTCCTCTCTAAAATGAATAAATAAAATTAAAAAAAAAAAAAAAAAAAAAAGGAAAAGAGGAAGGGTCTCTCCTAACTGCTTCCCCGCCAAGCTGTGGTGCCTCTCTCCACTCCCGATCGTGGGAAGAGAGAAGAAATGTCTGTCCTTTGCCCTCAGAGCCCCTTCCTTGGCAGCCTCTCTCACCCCATGTTGGATTGAATATGCTGCATTGGCTATAATTTGGGTTTAGCTTGGAGGTAATTTCCCGGTGGTGCCTGCAGCTTCTTAATGCAGGCTGTCAAAATGATGTAGAATTGAGCTCTGCCAGCCGCCCGGCTGACTTTATTCAGATACATCTAATGTGACAATTTTGTCAAAGCTTGTTTTAAAGAGCTGTTTTGACTGGGTGTTAATGCAACCTTCCTAATCAGCCAATTGCTGCATCTGATCCTCTACACCAGGGATGAGATGGTGAGGACTTCCTGTGGTTTTGTGTCTCCCCAGTCCCCTGGGGACCCCTGAGGCAGATGCAGGCTTCTGGACAGTGGGGTGAGCACCCCCACCCTCTGCCTGACCTCTGCTGGGGGTGATAGTGGTGCTGGGAGGCTGTCAGACCCTCCAGCTCAGCTGAGCAGAGAAGAGCCCTCTGAAAGCTGAGGGGAGCCAGTGAAGACAGGAGCTCCGGGAGTTTGTGCTAATGAGGACAGGTTAGGGGACCTCAGACGTGCTCGGAGAGGCTGCAGACAGGAGCTGGGTCAGGGGAGGGCCCGGCCACTGGGCTGGCACAATAGATTAGTTGTCACAGCCTCTTTCTTGGGCTGGAGGTCCCCTCACTGCATGTCTGGGAAGCAGGAAGAGCAGCAGCCAAGGCTCTGGGCTGACAGACACAGGCTAGGATTCTAGATGATTCTCCAGTCTTGGGCAAGCCACCAAGCTCATCTGAGTTCCAGTGTTCTCATTTGCAAACCTGTGAGGAAGGAGTAGAATAGCACAGGTGGAAATGCTTGGCAGGTAGGCGGAAGACCCAGAATGGTGGCTTCCTGTTGTCCTCCTATCCTGCCGTGGTGTCTGGGCTGGACCGGATCTGAGCCAGACGGTGAAATCTACATGGATGTGTAGATACCTACACTGCCTCTATCAGCTCCTGTTCCCTCATGCTCAGCGACTGCTCACACCACCTCGGGTTGATTTTTAAGCTCTGCGTGGGTAGGAGTTGGGACTTTATTATTTAATGTATATTACAAGGTCCTTGTATATACCTGCAGAATCCCTGGCGCCTAATTTAGCATGAGCTTTTTCATCAAGACTTTTATCTTCTGTAATTAAACTAATTTCTCTAAACAGAGGATTTTGTCTTCTGAGGGAGCGGGAAATGAACAAATAGATAAATGCTTGCTGAGCACCCGATTACAGAAGTTGTACCTGTAAGACCTCTCTTAATGAGGCACACTGGGCCTGTGGCCTGACCCAGCCCACACAGCGGTAAGTGACGGAACTTGGACCGGCACCCTTGTCCCCACCACACAGGCCCAGCTTTGTGCAGTGTGCCACTGCTGATGCTCAAGGCACCCGGTACAGCAAGCCATCCTGGTTCTGACACTAAGAAATTGGCTGTGGCCATTCTGTGCTGGTTCCCAAAGGATGTGAGTCACCTCTGAATTGTCCTCAGGCCAGGTATGCTGAGGGAGTCAGAGGTTAGCCACTCTTAGTGTCCGGTTTCGGGATGTCCCACTTCATTTGCATCTCAAAACGTCCCCTCCTTTCTCCGTGCTGCTGGGTATTGATGTTTATTTTTAACTTGCACTAGATGAAGATAAATCAGCCTGTCTCTCCCAGCTGCAGATGGTCCTAATTAGAGCTTTAGGAGTTCGGTCTTACGTCCACTGTGGGCATCCTCTCTGTTCCTGATGAGTTGAACTGTCTCTTCAAATCTGATGTCCTCTCTGCTCAGGACCCACTGACCGGAAGGTAAGAGATTCTTCGATCCACGCTTTCTCTGCACCCCTGGGAACATCTGTGCTGCTGAAGGCACTTTATTTGTCTCCATAAAACAGGAGTTAAAAATAAAAATCAATAACCACCAGATTATCAAGGAAGGATTAATTAAACTTTTGTAAGTGCTAATGAGATCCGGAACCCTAGCCAGTGGTTCAGGCATGGTTTAGTGCCCACCTGTCTGGCTCTAGTAGAAAGATTTAACTAGAACTCTCCTGGGGGGTACCTGCCAGACCCAAGGGTCCTCATGACTTCAGCTTCATGGGACTTGTGCCCCTAAAGATTCAGGCTGCAGGCCCTGGCCGGTTGGCTCAGCAGTAGAGCGTCAGCCTGGTGTGTGGAAGTCCTGGGTTTGATTTCTGATTAGGGCACACAGGAGGAGCCACCATCTGCTTCTCCACCTTTCCCCCTTCCCCTTCTCTCTCTCTCTTCCCCTCTAGCAGCCATGGCTTGAAGGGTTCAAGCAAGTTGGCCCTGGGCACTGAGGATGGCTCCATGACCTCATCTCAGGTGCTAAAATAGCTCAGTTGCCGAGCAATTGAGCAGTGGCCCCAGGTGGGCAGAGCATTGCCCCATAGGGGGCTTGCTGGGTGAATCCCAGTTGGGGCTCATGCAGGAGTCAGTCTGTCTGCCTCCTTGCATCTCACTTAAAAAAAAAAAAAAGATTCAGGCTGCATGCTCTTAGGTTTCATTTCTTTACCCTGCCAGTAAGTCTGTTTCAGAGCTTGCAGCAAATGACCAATCGCAAAGGAATGTCTGACTTCACAAGCCGAAAAGTCCTGGCAAACTTCCATAAAAGACCCTCCTTGGTCCAGCAGCCAATGGGCTAATGCCCCATGACCTGTCTCACTCCCTTTCCCCCAAACCCTTAAAACCCAGTCCCAGGCTGTGCCTGGCACGACTCTCCTTTCTAATCAGCCCAGCAAGGTTCCTTTCTTCCTTTCTATAAAGCCTGTTACTCTGGTCTTTTCAGACTCCCATGGATTCTAACACATCGACCCCTGGCATCTCCGCGGCTGACCCCTTGGTTCAAGGCACTGCTGGCAAAGTGTGACCCCATTACTGCTTTCCTGGGAGCAGAATGCAGTTTCTTGGTTTGGGGCCTGGGATTCTTTTGGTGTATGAGTCTGTTTTGAAGATTGGGTGTAGTTATGATGGGGTTCAGGAAAGCTCACCAAAGGCTTCCCTGAACTTGAGCATGTGCCCAAGTCTGCTTCAGGAACCTCTTCTGTGCTGGGCTATCAAGAGGGGAGTGAGAGGCAGCCCCCCCCTCCCCCACCCCAGGCTCTGAGACACCGCAGCCTCAGGCAGTGGGGGAGGGGCATGGTGGTGCTGGAGCTCCTAGTCTTGAAGAAGCTCATTCCCCTCCGAACCCCCACAGCACTGCTGGTTTCGCTCCAGCAGAGCCCTCCAGGCCTTTCCTTACAGAAGCGCCTATTCTGCCAGACTGCTCTTCCTTCAGGGGTAGGTGGAGCTCCCTCTCTCTCTTCAGTCTTCACATTGCTGTTTGAATAACTCCTCCATTTCTAAAACTGCAGCCCCTTTCCCCACAATCCTGACTCCTCCCGCTCTTCTCGGTTTGTCCCAGAGCACTTACCACCTCTCCACACCCCACACCACTCACTCACCAGGTTTGTGATTTACCGCCTGTCTCTTTCCACTAGAATTGAAGTTTCAGAAAGGCAGGGCGGGCTGCCAGTTTTTTTGTTTTGTTTTTTAGATTTTATTTATTCATTGTTTAGAGAGAGGAGACAGAGAGAGAGAGAGAAAGAGAGAAGGGGGAGGAGCAGGAAGCATCAACTCCCATATGTGCCTTGACCAGGCAAGCCTAGGGTTTCAAACCAGTGACCTCAGCATTCCAGGTCGATGCTCTAGCCACTGCACCACCACAGGTTAGGCCAGGGCTGCCAGTTTTGTTCCAACATGTGGCCCCCGTCACAAAACGGTGCCCAGCATGTGGCAGAGCCCCCGTCAGGACTGAGTGAAAGAGGAGGAGAAGCCAAAGTGTGTGTCTCCTCCTTTCTCTCTCGGCCCACTCGGTGAGAGAGGTACTAAGGATGTGTGGAGTGGATCAGAGGAGCAGGGGAGCAAACCCTGGTCCATCCATCCCGTGGAGCACCACTCGACGAAAAAAAGCAAGAGCTCCTGGGGAGGGGAATGTTTTGTTGAATCTCCAAGACAGTTGTGCTGGGTGAGAAAGTCAGTCTCAGAAGGTTACATATATGTGATTCCATGTATTTGATATGCTGTAAAAGACAAAATTGTTGTGGTGGAAAACAAACCAGTGGTCTCCAGGGGTTATGGTCTGAGTGAGGGCTTGGGGACAAAGGGGTAGCTTGAGGGGATTTGAGAGGGGCTCAAGCTTCTACTTAGTCTGATCTTGGTGGAGGTTGCATAAATCTGTACATATGTAAACATTCATAGAACAGAAGTAGACAGCAAAGGAACCAAGAGACCATTTTGCTGCATAATATTTTTAAAATAAAGAAAGCTATCTTTACAAAAGGAAGGGGTAGAGTTTATGCAGACGCACAAGCTCTAGGATAATCCGCTATTACTGTGTGAGTCCTGCTCAAGGGAGAAGTGTCTCCAGCATGAAACTGCTCCCCTGCCCCCCTGAGTCAGAATGCCTCAGGCCCTGCGTGTAGAGCGTGTGGAGAGGGAGGCCGTGGATCTCTCTCTTTATGTGCACAGAGCAGATACAATGACGGGTGTCTATGTGCAATTTTGAAAGGACAGCAGGTTTTTAATACAGAGCAATCCCGCTTTGGCAGACCATTGACTGTGATAAGAAGGAAATATACCATGGATAGAATTTTCTTTGCAAATCCCTTTACTGGCCTCAGACCCAGTTATGGATTTCCCGCTGCTAATAGATTTCAGTTCTTTCACGTGCCTCCTCTTGCCTATCCCACTGTGGTCGCTGTACCCTCTGCCTCCCGACAGCTCTCATTTCCTGATGGTCGGTCCGCTGTTCTCACTCACCACTGGGCCCTCGCCTGCAAGCTCCAAGGAGCAGGAGCAAGTGGCCGATCTGCCAGTGGGAAATATTTCCTACACGGATGCCAAAAGCTCTGTCTGCAACGAGCCCTTCCCGGCTGTTGTGTCCTTTTGTTACTCACCCCTGGGTGGGTGTACACGACTCTTCCTACTCCAACGGGCCATGTTCATTCTTTTGTTCACATGGCTCACAAATGTTTCTGCGTGTCTTGTACTGCCATCGCTGTGCTAGAGTGAGGGGAAGGCAGTGAGCGAGCTCTTTGTGGGGCTTACATTCTGGTCCTTTCTCCTCTAAATGTTCTTCTTTCATCAACCAAGTCAGGAACCCGGGAGGGATCCCTGGGTGGTCCTGCATCCAGCCCAGCGTTTCTGACACCTCACTCAGAACTGCCCTCTCTTATCGCAAGGGCTGCAGAGCTTCTCACAGGGATCACTGACCCGGACATTCCAGCCCTCCAAGTTCCCCTTTCATCACCCGTTTTTCCTCTAATCCCACCCCCACCAACCCCCAGGCACTGCAGGTCAGAGTTCTCTCCATCACGGAGCTCATAGAAACACTAACCCAGGGGTCCCCAAACTTTTTACACAGAGGGCCAGCTCACTGTCCCTCAGACTGTTGGAGGGCCAAACTATAAATAAAACTATGAACAAATCCCTATGCACACTGCACATACCTTATTTTAAAGTAAAAAAACAAAACGGGAACAAATATATATATACAATATTTAAAATAAAGAACAAGTAAATTTAAATCAACAAACTGACCAGTATTTCAATGGGAACTATGCTCCTCTCACTGACCACCAATGAAAGAGGTGTCCCTTCAGGAAGTGCGTTGGGGGCGGATATATGGCCTCAGGGGGCCGCATGCGGGCCAGACCGCAGGTTGTAGTTTGGAGGCGCCTGCACTAACCCGTTAAAAACATTGACTCTAACAAACTGCCTATGGGCTGAAACTCAAGTTCTTCCGCAAAGCCCTTCACAACGAAAGCACAGCCTTTTCCAGGCCTCATTTGCGACCATTTCCCTGAACACAGCTTGCTCTCCGGCCAAGGTCCCCGCCACCCTCAGACCAGTGCTGCCCTGGCCGCTGCCCTTGCCAAAGCGGCCCTCTTCACCCCGCCCCCAGCTCACTTCCCAAGGATCACAGGAGGCCTCCTCTGGGAAATCTGTCCCTTCCCTCCACAACCCCCCAGAAGGAATTAATTTGTTCCTTCTCTGTGCCCTTATTACACTTTATCCATAACAATGGCGTGCCAGTTCTCATGCCACGACCTTGGATAAGCTTAGAGGGGGCAGGAGGTCACTCACTTTTCTTGGCATTCTAGGACTTGGCAGGGTAACTTGCATAAAGCAGATAATTTAATACGTCGTGCAGGTTTGTAGAATCAAATTGATTTCAATTTCCCAGATACCATCTTTCCCAGGGACTGTGTGTGTGTGTGTGTGTGTGTGTGTGTGTGAAGTGTAAGAGGGTGAGGGAGGAAAGGGGTTCAGAGAAGAAATAAGGACTATTCATCACCATTTGGCCTGAAGTTCTCTTGACCCTGCCCTCCCTTCCCCGTCTCTGGTTTTAAGCTCACTGCTCTTACAGAGGTGCTGGGTGTCAGTTTACCTCTCTTACTGGCTTTTCTACTTTAAATTCCTGACAACTCACTCAGTCATAGGGTAGCCATGCCCCTAACTGACTGCCCCTGTCTCGGGGAGTGGTCACTATGGCTTCAAATCTCTGTGGGGTTGGCTTCCAGAAGGTTGCTTACCAGACCCCAGGGCCTGGCCACAGGTTGGGGTCAGGTGCAGTGGGACTCAACATCACTTCTTCCCCAGAGACTTCTTGGCTCCAGCGTCTGAAATTGCATCAGTGGGTGTGACCCTTTGCCTTTCCCACTCCCCACGCCACTCTGATTTTCACATCCATGATGGGTATTTGGGGGGAGGGGACGCCTTACAGTTTAGGGAGAATTACCTTAGTTTTTTGTCAGGAAATTCATGAACTCTTCTGAATCAGAGTTCTCAAAAATGAGGGGATTCCTGCTTCTCCCGTCTCCCCACCTTCCTTGCCCCTAATCTGCCTGAAGATCCCAGCTGAGGGTAGGGGTGGATGGGGTAGCTGCCGCTTCTGTTTGCGTTTCTGAGAAATTGCATTTTTTATCTTTTCAGATTTCCCCCACTCCACCTCTTTCTGAGAAAGTACCAGAAGTTGTATCTTCTCTTGTTTACGCAGCTTTGTATTGTATTGCCAAGAGAGAAGTCGCTGACAGACATCTTTCCTCTGTTTCCTTGAGGTTGAGCTCCTCAGAGGAAGTCTGCTGGGGGCGGGAAGCAGTGGACTGGGGAGACTCAGGAGGGAGAGTCTCCATGGTACAGAATGGGATAGAGAGCCGTGGGTGTGTGAGCAGGGGACACATGCCCAATCTCTCTCTCTCTCTTTTTTTTTTTTTTTTGTATTTTCTGAAGCTGGAAACGGGGAGAGACAGTCAGACAGACTCCCGCATGCGCCCGACCGGGATCCACCCGGCACGCCCACCAGGGGCGAAGCTCTGCCCACCAGGGGGCGATGCTCTGCCCCTCCGGGGGTCGCTCTGCCGCGACCAGAGCCACTCTAGCGCCTGGGGCAGAGGCCAAGGAGCCATCCCCAGCGCCCGGGCCATCTTTGCTCCAATGGAGCCTTGGCTGCGGGAGGGGAAGAGAGAGACAGAGAGGAAGGAGGGGGTGGGGTGGAGAAGCAAATGGGCGCTTCTCCTATGTGCCCTGGCCGGGAATCGAACCCGGGTCCCCCGCACGCCAGGCCGACGCTCTACCACTGAGCCAACCAGCCAGGGCCCCAATCTCTTTTATATTTGTGATTTGCTCAGCCTAGAATGTTCTTTTTCCAGATAGTCATATGACTTGCTTCTTCACTTCATTTAGGTCTCTGCTCATGTCTTATCTTCCCAGGGCAAGCTTCCCCAACTAACTTTCAATGGTTTCTTTCTTTCTTTCTTTCTTTCTTCTCTTTCTTTCTTTCTTTCTTTCTTTCTTTCTTTCTTTCTTTCTTTCTTTCTTTCTATTTTATTTTATTTTATTTTATTTTTATTAGATGAGAAGTGAGGAGGCAGAGACAGATTCCCGCATGCACCCTGACGGGGATACACCAGGTAAGCCCCCTACCAGGTGGTGCTCTGCCCATCTGGGGCCGCTGCTCCATTGCTCAACCAAAAAGCTATTTTAGTGCCTGAGGTGAGGCCATGGAGCCATTCTCAGTGTCGTGGGGCCAACTTTGCTCGAACCATTCGAGCCATGGCTGCGGAAGGTGAAGAGAAAGAGAAAGAGAGAGGTAGAAATGTGTGTGTGTGGGGGGGAGAAGCAGATGGTCACTTATCCTGTGTGCCCTGACCAAGAATCAAACCCGGAACTGCCACACAACGATGCTTTACCACTGAGCCAACCAACCAGGGCCAGTTTCTTTCACTTTACCTGATTTATGCTGCTTCTTAACATTAGAATGACCTAGCATGTTGTATATGCATATAGTTATTATTTTATTGTCTTACCCTGGATGTAAAAGCTCCAGGAGACCAGGTTTTGAGTTACCACTATAGCCCCAGTGTCTGGATCAGTCAATGGCGCCTATGATGGTTCATTCTAGGTGTTAATTTGGCTAGGCCGTGGTACCCAGATATTTGGCCAGTAATCTGGATGTTGCTGTGGAGGTGGTTTTTTTTTAGATGAGTTTAACATTTAAATTGGTAGATTTTGAGTAAAACAGATTACTCTCCATAAGTGAGTGGGCCTCATCCTATCAGTTGAAGGCTTTAAGAGAAGAAAAACAGGTTCCCTGAAGAGAGGATTCTACCAGCAGACTAATGTTGGACTTAAACTGCAACATCAACACTTTCTGTGGTCTTTAGCTTGCTGGTCTACCCTGCAGGTTTTGGATTTGCCAGCTCCAATTATGTGAGCCAATTAAATCTTCTATATATCATCTATCTATCTATCTATCTATCTATCTATCTATCTATCATCTATCTATCATCTATCCATCCATCTATCCATCCATTCATGCATCTATCCATCCATCTATCTATTTGTATTCTTCTGTTTGTATATCTCTATGTACATCATATTGATTCTGTTTGTCTGAACAACCCTGAATAATATAGTACCCAATAAATATTTATGAATGAATGAGGAATAAGATCTTAGAAGAGACTATATTCTAGACACTGGGACTCCCATGAAAGTCCCTCTAACTATATAGAGCAACGTGACTTTAAGGAATCTTGGTGTGTAGGTTTTGGAGGCATCAGAGGTGACTACAATAGGGAATAGAGGTTCCTTCTCCACATAGTGTTCTTTCTCAGATTCTTGAGTGGGTTTAAAGTAAGAGTAGAGAGGGGTCTTGAGTAATAATGATAACTTAGAGCCAATTTATTTTGATTTAAAGAAAATGCAGTATTAGGACATGTCTTGGATATCCACTTTTATGGGTTAAGTTTTATTATCTTTCAAAGGTTTTATTTTTCCATTGGTTATTCTTGCCTTGGCCATTCATCTTCTCTCATCAATGGTTGCAATGTTTAATGTATGGTCCTTCTGCTAGAAGCTTCATTCATTCATTCATCAACTATAATATTTTCTGAGCACCTGCTGTGCTTTGGGAACTACATGATTGTTAAAGGTCCATATTAGTTGTCTCTGCTGCATAACATATCATCTCCAAACTTAGTGGTTGGAAACAATCATACCTATTTATTATATCTCATAGTATTTGTGGGTCAGAAATTCAGGAGTGGTTTGTCTAACAGGTCATTGCCTGCATTCTGTCAAAAGATTACAATCTGATGTTAACCTGGGATGCTGTCATCTGAAGGCTTGACTGGGGCTGGAGGATCTGCTTCCTAGGTGGCTCAACCACGTGGCTGCCAACATGGTTCTTGGTGGGAGTCCTCAGTTTTCCCCTATGCAGAACCCTCCACAGGGCTGCTTAAGTGTGCTCATGGCATGGCAATGATTTCTCCCCAGTGAGAAATTCAGAAGACCAAGGCAGAAGCCACAATGCCTTTATGATGTGGCACAGGAAGTTACACACCATCATTTCCATTCTTAGTAATACTGGTCAGCCCTAAAGAAGGGGATTGTACAAAAGCATGGGTACCATCTTTAATCTTTTCTAGACCTTATTTTTGCTTCCTAGACCTTTCCCTACCTGGATGTGGAAAAGAGGGGCTAACAGGTAACAGAGATTTATGGGCTTCAAGCTTGGGCTTAGGACACTATTACCGTATTTCCTCATGTATAAGACATTCCCATGTGTAAGACGCACCCTAAGTTTGGGTACTGAAATTTGAAAAAAATGTATTACAGAAATTGAACTCAAGTTTTTTTTTTTTTTTTTTTACAGAGACAGAGAGAAAGTCAGAGAGAGGGACAGACAGACAGGAACAGAGAGATGGGAAGCATCAGTCATTAGTTTTTTGTTGCGCATTGCAACACCTTAATTGTTCAATGATTACTTTCTCATACGTGCCTTGACCGCGGGCCTTCAGCAGACCGAGTAAACCCTTGCTCGAGCCAGCAACCTTGGGCTAAGCTGGTGAGCTTTTGCTCAAACCAGATGAGCCCTTGCTCAAGCTGGCGAACTCAGGGTCTCAAACCTGGGTCTTCTGCATCCCAGTCCAACGCTCTATCCACTGCGCCACCACCCGGTCAGGCACCAAGTTTTATTCATCATAAAATTTGTACAACTCCTCATCACTGTCAAAACTCCCATCCATTAGCTTGCCCTAGTCTGTGTCTGAAGACAAACCACTGTTTTCATATACTGTACTGCCTCGTCCTCAGTTCCATCTATGGCATTTGAAATGCCCCAACCACTGTATAAGACACACCCAGTTTTTAGACCCCAAACATTTTGAAAACAGGTGCGTCTTATACATGGGCAAATGCAGTAACTTGGAGCATGGACACAAGAGTATTATCCTCCTCTGAGTTTACCTGTAGGAAAGGGTGCTGAGGGTAGGATGGAGGTGCAGATACAGGGAGGGCAGTTGTGGTGCCTCATGCTCTAGGTGAGATCTTGTACCAGCCTGAAGAGAGAAGCAGGGTGAGTGTGCATCATTATCCTATGATTAATATATAATAATATAGTAATCACCATGCAGCGCTATGTTAATACAACATTAGGCTTGAAATAATACCCACAGGAAACACCATTTGAAGCCTCCCACAGCATCGGTAATTTGGCTTCTCATCCTGTTAGCTCAGGTGAATGTAAGAGGACCCTGAAGACATTGGAAATACAGCCAGTTTCCTAACACGTTCATTCAGACCCCGTTCCGCAGGGAAGTGCTGAATGACTTAGCGGCTTTGTTTGTCTAGGATGTTGGCTACCAGGGGGAGCTTCAGGACTTCTCTGCTCCCTTATTCCCTCCCTCGTATTATGCACAAATGAAAAAATGAGTCTCTATGGGCCACGCTGCTACAGGTATGGTCTCTCTCTCTCTCTCTCTCTCTCTCTCTCTCCCTCAGGACCCTGGGGCCTAGAATTTTCCTTCCCTCCCACTGGGGAACTATCTTGATCTGTAGATTCCTGGCAGTGCCATTAAGAAGAAATTCTGTGTTTTCATTTTGTGTTTGGCTTTGGGTTCCCCTCTCATCTCTAGTCAAGTAGATGTAGACCCAGAGAGGAGAAGGAAGAGCATCTATCTCTAGTCTTGGCCAAAGAAGACTGCTTTATGCATAGCCTGCTCCCCAGGGACTGTTTGGGGGTTTGCAGGACAAACTTCAAGAGCCTACCTTGGACTGGCTTTGTCCATCTCTCTCTCTCTCTCTCTCTCTTTCTCTCTCTCTCTCTTTATGAACACTACAGGGCTCAGATGGGGTTGAGTATGTTAGTGGTAGGGCAGGACTTAGGCATGCTGGGCTCATGGTCACTGACTAGCCACTATGTTCTGTGTGTGTGTGTGTGTGTGTATGGCAGAGACAGAGAGAGTCAGAGAGAGGGACAGATAGGGACAGACAGACAGGAACGGAGAGAGATGAGAAACATCAATTCTTCATTGCGGTTCCTTAGTTGTTCATTGATTGATTTCTCATATGTGCCTTGACTGGGGGGCTACAGCAGATTGAGTGACCCCTTGCTCAAGCCAGCGACCTTGGGTCCAAGCTGGTAAGCCTTGCTCAAACCCGATGAGCCCGCACTCAAGCTGGCGACCTCGGGGTCTTGAACCTGGGTCCTCTGCATCCCGATCCAATGCTCTATCCACTGCGCCACCACCTGGTCAGGCCGTTATGTTCTATCTTAACATGATTTACACATAGTAACAGCAGTACACCTCACATTCTGGGAGGAATAAATCTCTAGAGGTAGGGGGATGAATGCCTTGACCCTTGCTTGATCCCCAAATTCAGCAAGTCTCTTGCATTTCCAGTTTTCACTAATTTGCTTAAGAAAATGGCTCAAGTGAAAGGAAGCATAGCCTGACCTGTGGTGGTACAGTGGATAAAACATCAACCTGGAATGCTGAGGCCACCAGTTCGAAACCCTGGGCTTGCCTGGTCAAGGCAACAGGGAGTTGATGCTTCCTGTTCCTCTCCCCTTTTCTCTCTTTCTCTCACCTCTCCTCTTTAAAACGAATAAGTAAAGTCTTTAAAAAATAAAATTAAATAAAAAAAAGAAAAGAAAAGGAAGGAAACAGTGGTTGGAGCAGAGCCCACGCAGGGTTCGCCTTGGTGGAAGTGGTACCCCAGAGGGGAGGAGGTAAGTGGGCAATGCCTGCTGGCGTGATGTCAAAAGCAGTAAATGCAGATGGCAGCCCGAGAGACTGACCAGGGCCGATCTGTTGATCGAGGCATGATGTTTGTGCCTGCTCTGCCCCCATCCACTTTTCTTCAGGTCATTTACATCTGCTTTCATTCCCAGGAGCCTGAGTCCTGTCTTCTTGGCTAACCCTCCATTACCGGCAGTTTCTCACCATACCTGGGATGTCCTATTGCACCACGTGACCCCTTCTTTACTTCTCTGGCGCAATGCTTTCCCTGTAAACGGGGCCAATTTAAAGGTTGCTGTATGATTCCAGCCTAGTGAGCAGGGAGCCATGATTCATCTTGTTTACGTGAACGGGAGTGGGGGCCCCTCTCCGAGGACCTGGCGCTGGCGGGCAGGCCCGGTGCAGGCTTCTCTGCTCTGGCATCCAATGTCTGCAGACAGATTCTCTGGGACTTGTTGCTGTCACTTTCCCTCTTTTTTTTTTTTTTGCCAGAGGAGATACTATTCTCTTGGGCCAATTCCGTTCTGAGAATAATCACCACCTGGTCTGTTCGGGCAGGAAAAGGCAGAGGTAGGAGGGCGCAGAGAAGGTACTGAGGCTGAGGGCAGAGGGCGAGAACCAGGTTGGAAAATACTGCTGCAAAATTCCCTCCCCAGAGCACGTCTTTCCTTATCTGGGTGATGCTGGCCTCCCAGAAATGCGTGGTAAGGGCTGTAGGACTCAAGATTCCTAGCTTAGAGGTGAAAAAAAATACGAGATCCACCATAAGGCAGGAAGCACGTGGCCCCTGATGTCAGTCCCGTGGGCAGAGAATCTCAGGCGTAAGATCACTGTGGCATTGCCCTTCTTTGCCAAAGTGCAAGGATCCAGGTCAACCTCCAGGCTCCTGGAATAGTTGTCTTTTCTCTGGGGATGGCCAGCTTTGGCCGGCTCTGCTCTTTTTCTTTCCAGGCTAAGGGAGTACTAAAGGCTGGCTCAGGTAATTAATTCCCTTTCTGGCTGTGTTTTTTCAGGGCTGCTACTCCATTCCCAACACAGAGCTATTCTTATCCAGCCCAGGCTTCTGGATGGAGCAGCGCTGCCTTCCAGCCACAGAGAAAGGAGACCTCCCTGCGGGCTGGTCAAAAGAGGGCCGGCCCCATGCTCTGTTACCTCCTGGGAAGATGCTCAGATGATCTGGCTTTGGAAAGCAAGCGAAAAGCGTCTCAGGCAGAGTGGCATGCCCCCTGCCAGAGCAGTGCCCGATGTCTTCCACCTTCGGTGCCCTTTGGTGGCTCACAAGTCTTACTACAGTTTAGAATTCACTGCAGCCTAAATACCAGCTCTGTTTATGGCGTCTAATAAAAAACACACCCTGCAGCTTTATGTTCTTAATTAATAAGCTCATTATTAATCCCCAACTACCTGCAAGCAAAACCAGTTCTTTGTTGTGACAATTGGCTGTGTTGGTGGGAATCTGCATCACCCAGCTCGGGCTCATCTGATGTGGGAGGGAGGCAACTTGTAAGAACCTCTTGCCTTTCCCTTGACCTCATCTGT
Source organism: Saccopteryx leptura (assembly GCF_036850995.1). Taxonomy (NCBI): domain Eukaryota; kingdom Metazoa; phylum Chordata; class Mammalia; order Chiroptera; family Emballonuridae; genus Saccopteryx; species Saccopteryx leptura. Next base: position 377,087,933 of record NC_089504.1, on the reverse strand, counting down.
CCAATTCTCATTCTCTAGGAGACCTGTAGTGCATCTGCTATTTTATACCTCTGACAGTTAGTGCTTCTTCCAGATCCTTTTAACTGGGCTGCTGCCCCCCCCCCCCCAAGCCATGCTGGCCTTTCTTGGCTCACACTTGCACTCTTCCCTGCAGGGAAGGGCTCGGGAGGTCATGCCCCTACCTGGGATGACTGCAGCTGGTGACTGACCAATGCAGATTACAAAAGCCAGCCCCTTTCATCAAGGTGGGACAGCTTGGTAGTGCCCCTGGAGTTCACACTTCAGGACTCCAGGGGAAAGTGGGCTGAACTTAGACTTCTTTTTTTTTTTTTTTTCCTGAAGCTGGAAACAGGGAGAGACAGTCAGACAGACTCCCGCATGCGCCCGACCGGGATCCACCCGGCACGCCCACCAGGGGCCACGCTCTGCCCACCAGGGGGCGATGCTCTGCCCATCCTGGGCGTCGCCATGTTGCGACCAGAGCCACTCTAGCGCCTGAGGCAGAGGCCACAGAGCCATCCCCAGCGCCCGGGCCATCTTTGCTCCAATGGAGCCTTGGCTGCGGGAGGGGAAGAGAGAGACAGAGAGGAAAGTGCGGCGGAGGGGTGGAGAAGCAAATGGGCGCTTCTCCTGTGTGCCCTGGCCTGAACTTAGACTTCTGATGGAACCACAAACTTCCTTGGCTTCTTCCCCTGCCCATCCTGCCTCACTCAATTTCTCTTAGGTTCTTCCTGAGTACCCTCCCTCAAGAAGTCCCTTGTGCCCCCTCTCAGGTTCTATATCTCCGGAACCCGATCAAAAACAGTTTATTCTAGAAATGTGTGTGTGTGTGTGTGTGTGTGTGTGTGTTCATGCTTCAGGACCTTGCCTACATGTTTATGTGTTTAGGTGCCTTACATGTCTCCATAGGCACGATGACAAGGTAAGTGGCTTTTTCTCTCATTAAATATCTATATTTAAGGACAAACTGTCCTTAACCCATTTTCATCTTGTTTGTCAATGTTCAGTGAAGGGAGATGTCTCCATGCTAGAGCTTTTAAGCGGAATGGACTTGAATACAGCAACGTAAGGGCTTACACAATTGTTGGAAGGGCAGAAGTTAGATTCAGGGTTGAGACTGCTAGAATGACTCCTGCAATGATGCCGTAGCAGGGCCTCTGTTACGATAGGCTGTCACTGAGGCTAAGCCCATCCAGGTTGGAGCAGCCACCAACCCCGGAACCCTCTGGGGACCTGCAGATGATGGGAGACTAGACAGTAAAATGCAGGGGTTAGACAGTTGGATGAAGAGGCTGCTGCTGCTGTTTTTGAAACTTAGAAAATGAAAAATGAGCACTGGGAACTCAGGCAAGACTATTATGACCTTGAAAACCACCAACCGCCAAGTCTGCGGGATTATCACCTCCATCTCCTGTTTGTCTTCCAAATGTCGTACACATGCATGTAATGAATGGACTCTGATTTATACCCAGAAACATGGCTATAAGGTGATTTGGTAAGTGGTTCCTAACATTTCCATGTAAATCGTGAGGTGACGGGAAATAACATGACAGGTGACAGAGCCAGCCATAGGAATCTCCTATAGGCTTCTTTTTTCTTTCTTTATTCCCCTTAATTTTTATTTTTATTGATTTTAGTGAAAGAGAAAAGGAGAGAGAGAGAGAGAGAGCTAGGAACATAGCCCTGTTCTTGTATGTGTCCTGACTGGGGATTGAACTGGCAACCTCTGTGCTTCTGGACGATGCTCTAATGAACCGAGCTATCCCGCCAGGGCTAGGCTAGGCTTCTTTTTTCTATCAGATGGATCCTGTATTGTTTTGCCTGTATGTGACTGATAAATGGCAAGAAATATCTCTCAGTCCAAGCAGTGATAGCTATGTGATGTGGGGGTCACAACGGAGCAAAGTGGATGGTCTTCAGGCCCTCAAGAGGAAAGCTCTGTGTGAGTGAGGTGTGGCAATAGATTACCCAGAGAAGCTTCCAACCGTGTGGTGAATGAGTTCGGAGACATCCACTTTACGTACTAAGGCTCAGATTGTGACCCTGGGGCCGAGGCCTGGGGTGTTTGTGTCCTGGCACACGCAGCCCTGGAAACGTTCTCTCAGACCCCATCCTCTGTGCTACTCCTATGAACTCACTTCATTCTGAGGGCAGCTGAACTCAGAGAGACCCAAGAAAGAACTTTCCCCACTGCCACATAGAAAACTTAGGAGACAAAATTGAGACCAAGCTCACACTGGCCTTCTCCGACAGGTTGAAGGCTATAGTGAACATTTTCAAGATGATCTCTTGCATATGAAAGGTCTAAATCACCTGCACATTTTCCTGAGGGTGAGATTCCCCCCAGGTCTCAGTCATTCACTTTTGTACAGAGTCCTGCATGAAGAACTATGTGTAGAACGGTGAACAGTGTTCCTTCCTATAAGAAGCTTCGGTAGAACAACCAGCCACTTATAACGAAGAGGCTTCCCTTCTTCATGCTGTTTGGTGGATGCTAAGGAGAGAAAGGCTTTGACTGAATGTTAGAGCTGTCTAGCCAGAGAACCAGCTGCCTGAGGAGAGGTCTCCATTCCCCAAAGTGTCCGGGTCACATGTTTAGTGTGATGGATGGTCCCTGCTGAGAAAGTCATTAAGGAAATTTAGGCATGGAGAAAATGGGGTGGGGCAATCTAATTACCCCAAGGGCTCTACTGTTTTGGATGTTTTGTGTTTCTGTGACTTAATCCAGAGATGGATTGGGCAGAAGGTCAATGGTCTGGGTGTGTGTGATGGAGGGCAGAAGAACTGGAACACAGCTAGTGGGCAGGGCGGTCTGAGACCATGGGCATCTGCTTGGGCTGTATTGAGTGGGTGGTCCCATTCTGCCTTCTCTCTATATACTTGGCATTCTCTTTATGTCCCCATCTTTGTGCTAGGTGGAAGTGGGCCGGTGGCTGTCACACTACATTTGCTTCTGTAAGTCTTGGCACCTCATTTCCTATGATTTGAGGCCTCAGGTGCAGATGTGCTCCAAGCCCCTCTGGGATTGGAGGTGGAGAGAGAGCCCAGATGAGTTATCATGGGCTCTGTCTGGTGTAGAAGTGGCCGGGTACTTTTCCAACACCTCTCACGGGATTAGCAGGCAGGGCATGTCCCAGAGGAGTGGGAGCCAGAATCCTACACAACTGGCAGAAGAGCGTCTGCTGGAGGTGGGTGTCATAGGCGTATTGAGCTCGTCACACCATTACTCACAGGCAGTGCGTGCTCCTGAGTGTGCTACTTGGAGGGCGGGTGGGAGGGGGTGGTGAGGAGCTTGAATTCTGCCCATCACTGGGCCACAGCATGTTTTCTGTGATTCTAAATGCTCTCTTCTTCTAGTCAATAGCTTGTGTATGTGTCCCATGTATGAATACGCATGTTTTCATGTACCATGTGTAGACATACAGGAGAGTGTCCAGATGTGTATATCAAACTATTTACCTGTCTACATGCAACCATCTATGTGTGGCCCAATGCATTTTGTGCACGTACTCATCCATAAGCCTCCTTAAGGTGGGTGTGTCCTCTCCCATGCACACATGCATAGAGTGTGGGTGGGCGGGTCTCACAGGTGGGTGTGTCCTCTCGCATGCTCTTGCATAGTTTGGGTGGGCGGGACTCACAGGTGGGTGTGTCCTCTCGCATGCACTTGCATAGTTTGGGTGGGCGGGTCTCACAGGTGGACTTTGCCTTGGGCTGTTAGTTTCCTAGAGGGTCAATTTGGATTCGTCCTCCCTGTTTTTGGTCGATGACATTGATCCAGGAGGAGTGAAGAATCAATTGTAATTTGGTTGGAGGGCCTGGCGCCAGAGTGTGCGAAGAGTAATTAGAGGGAGAGGAGCTGCTGCAGAGGGCGGGGCCCCTGGATGGGGCTGGTGGCCTGGGGCGCACTCGTGTGAGGCCCAGGGAGACACGTGGAAAAGAACGAAAAGAACTTCGTTCAGGAGGATCCGGGGGATTCTACTTTGAACACACGAAGCCAATTCCTCCTTCTTTCCCCACACGCTCTTCCCGGATGGGCTCTGAGGAGACAGCCGTGGAGGGGTGGGGCTGGAGGCCACGCTTCGCAGGTCCTGCCCTTGCTGATTTGCGGCGTGGGAGCAGGCTCTCCTGACAGATCCTCTCTCTGCCTTTTACTCCCACAGGTCTCTTACATAATAATAAAAACACGTGTCATTTGTTCGAGACATCTCGCTCTTCAACAAGCTTTCCCTTTTCTCCTTGGAACCTTACAACATAATTACGAGGTGGAAGCACAAGTATCATGCCCATATTATAAACCGGGGGACTTAGCAAAGGTCCCGTGGCGGGTTAGTGGTAGAGCTGGCGTCCCAGTAACTGGGCTTCGCCCGTACCAGCGCTTCTCCAGGGAGGCAGAGCATGCATGTATATGAAGATGTTGACTCACCTCTGTTGAAGGTTGATGGGGATAGAATGACCCATCACTGTCGCAGGCCTTGGAGGCTTGTTCCTGCGACAGTGGGGCAATATTTCCTCAAACGGCAGTACGTCTGAGCCATGAGAGGCTTCGTAGAGTGCGGATGCTCAGGCCCCGCCCTCAGCGGTTCTGACTCAATCTGAACTGGGCCTGAGGTGCGGCCCAGAATCTGAGATTCTATCCAGTGGGGTGATTCTAAGGCAGGGGGTCCAGGAGCCATGTTGGGAGAAGCACAGCTTTAGGGAGCGAAGAGAGAAGAAGGGAAGATTCCCAGGGAGCAGTTAGCTCCAGGTCACGGCAAGAGACAGCCAAGAGGAAACTGGGGTGACCGGGCATCCTGTCTGCCTGTGACAGGTGGAGAGAGAAGGAAGGCTCCTGGGGTCAGTGGGGACTCCCCAAGGCATGAACAACGAGGGGAGGGTAGAATGACAATCGTTTGAAATCCCATGCAAATCTGTGGTTCACTGGGACACTTCGTGTGTTTTCTGTCTCCTCAAATTTAGTAGGGACTCCTTAAGAATTTCATTCTTTGAAATGTAGAGAAGGGGCTATTGCAATATTTTGAGGCAGTTGGGAGTCCAGATTAAGTTGTAAGGGACTGTGATAGGGGATGGGAAAGGACAGCGCAAAGCAGAGAGCTGGGAGTGCCCAGAGCCTTCACAGCACTGCTAATGGTGCTAGGCTCACAGCCATCCCAATTAAACGCCTGGGTTCATTCTGCCAGCTCGAGGGGCACAAAGAGAGGACTCTGTCCTAATGGATTTATCATCCAGGAAGGGAAAGGAGGAAGAACTAGGCTGGGGGGCGAGGGGAATAGAAAGATTGAGAAAACAAGGAGACATCTGAAGGACTCTCCTGTCTGGCAAGTGACTATTCCGTCTTATATGGTAGCCAACCAAGGATAAGGGACATGGGGCTTCCCAAAACATGTGTTTTTTTCCTCATGTAGTGAAATGATTTTTTTTCCTGAGAATCAGAGAATCTTCTCTGGGAAGTGGTAAGTCATATCAGGATGAATCAGATTGGGGACCAAGGAGCGTTTCCAGAGCCGTCCTTTTCCTACAAATGGAGTGCCTGATCTCCACGTCCTGCTCTTTGAGACAGAAGATGGACCTGCTTTGATCTATAGGAGCTTCTTTTTATTATTTTTCAGAGACAGAGTCATAGAGAGGGATAGATGGGGAAAGACAGGCAGGAATGGAGAGAGAGGAGAAGCATCAATCATCAGTTTTTTGTTGCGACACCTTAGTTGTTCATTGATTGCTTTCTCATATGCGCCTTGACTGTGGGGCTGCAGCAGACTGAGTAATCCCTTGCTCAAGCCAGCAACTTTGGGTCCAAGCTGGTGAGCTTCGTTCAAACCAGATGAGCCCGCGCTCAAACTGGCAACCTCGTGGTCTTGAACTTGGGTCCTCTGCATTCCAGTCCAATGCTCTATCCACTGCGCCACCGTCTGGTCAGGCTAAAGGAGCATCTTGACTTGATTGCACTTCTGAGACTTGCCCTGGGATGCTCTGAACTTTATCAGTGGTCTTCCCATAACAGTAATTCTCAAATATGTCATGAAACAGGATAGAGGAGAGGGGACACTATAGACTGGTTGAGGAGTAGGGTGGTGATGGAGGGTGCAGAGGGGAAAAGGCAATGGCTAAATTAAGAAAAGCACTACAGGGGGACTTGGAAATGATAATCTTCACACTCTACAGAGTAGTTGGACCTCCACTCCTAGCTAGGAACGGATTGACTAGGTGAGAAGCAAAAGCCAGGCAAGGATGCTTGTGGCTGCTTTGCCCCCTTTGGCCCATCCTCTACCCACTTCTTTCTTCTTGGGGTGATGTGCCAGTCCCAGATGGCAGCCATGCCCATCCTGTTTCCTGCATTCAACTCGGTTCTCACTTTTTGTGCAATTACTCATAGCATGAGCCAGGCTGGGATGCACAATATACCCTCATATTTATATAATGTTTTGCTGTCTTCAAACTACTTTTATGCTCATGATGTCATTTGGTGAACATGACACACTGTGAAGGAGGCTGTTGTAGTGTCATGGTTAAGAACACGAATTCTGGGGGCAGGCTGCCTGGGTGTCAGTCCTGTTTCTGCCCCTACAATTGATGTGATCTTTGGCAATTGCTTTCATTTCTTCTCCTATAAAATGGGGACAATCACAGATGATTTTACTTAATGTCATGAGAATTCAATGACTTAATACTTATAAAGTGCTTATAACATCCTGGCCTGTGGGAAGCTCAATTTGTGTTAGCTATTTTATTATCTGAGTCAGTAAAAAGGGAAACTAAAACTCAGGTGGGGAAAGTTATCTACCGATACTTAGGTCTCAGAGCTAACATTTGGTAAGTTTGAGGCTTGAGTTCGCCTCACGCAGCTCATAGCCTCACAACAAGGAAATGCCACAGTACCAAGCAAACTGGATTCTTCACACAGGTTATTCACCTCCTTGTCCAGAAGTTCATGGACTTCAGAGCAGCTGTTACCTCTATAGAGAGTGACCTCCAGTATGTGCCAGGCACAGTGCTCAAAAGCTCTAGGGTCTTCAAGTCATTTGATCCTTACACCAGCCCTGAGAGGCAGGTATTTTTATCTCTGATCTGACTCCAGTTGCTCTTCTGCGTGCAGATAAGGGAGCTCTAGCATCCTGAACCGCTGAGAACTGCTCTGGGACTTCAGGTCCCTGCTGGTTGAGGCGCTGTCCACAGTGCTGGGGGACGTCAGCAGAATCATTGGAGCAGGGAGTTGCTTCTGCTGCGCAGGCTCCAGCGAAGGGGTGTGTAGCATGGTTGTTCTCTGCACTCTCACAGCCCCCCAACAAGGGGGCTCTCACATTTCATATTTCTCTCTTGGACCTCTAGAGGCTCAGACATTAGGATGTTGTACAGGATAGGAGAGTCGTCTCCTCTCTGTTAGCCCCTCCCTTCCACTCTCCTGAGAGTGGGAGGCTCTGAGAATTTAGAGACATAGTACAGAATGTGCAAGCGTGCACACAAGTGCTTGTGCATGCGGAGCCAATGTGTGCCAGGGTGTCAGTGTGTGGCGTGCCTGCAGCTATATGTATTCCTGTGGTTCCGCACAGGGCCCATGTAGATGTGTGAAAGTGTGTGGGTGGGCAGGTCTGTAAGTGGCAGCATGACACCTGTCTGCGTGGGTGGTGTGAGAGTGTGGTGTGTGTCCCTGGAGTGTGTATGGTGTGGTACGTGTGTGGGAGGGGGCTAACAACTGTGGCGTGTGTGATGATGGTGGCATTGTGGTTACGGGGAGTCATTTGCTTCGCTTCATCTTTGTCCCTCCCTGAGTCACACTACATGTAGCACACACACAAACACGCACACACACTCCTCCAGTCTCAAGTTTAATCACAACTACTTCTCCCACATCCACTGACACACAAGTACCCCACCAGCGTCACAGCCCAGCACTCAGATGTGTATGCAAACACTGACACATGAGTACAGACGTGTCCAAACCTCTGACAGCCCACACAGGAGCTGGCTCTCTGCTGCCACTTCCTCTGTCCTGTCCCTGGTCTTCATCTTCTCAGGAGCTCCCAATCTCTTATGTCTTCTCTCTCCTCTTCCTTGGGAGTGGTTTCCTGTGGCCTAGTGCCCTTGGTAGATCCTTTCATTGGGCTCGGTCCTGGACACCGTTTAGGAGGGTGGGTGAGGGACCGGCAGGAGCCTTTTCCTCCCAGAGCTGTGGATTTGTTCTCAATACCAATCTTGGTTACATGAGGTTCCTGCTGGCGCCACCTGCTGGTAGCTGTTACTTAGTGTCTGTAACAGGTGTGGGGAGGTAGCTGACTGCTCAGGAGACAAGCATTACGGTGAAGACCAGGGCAACCTGGGCTGAAGATGAGTTTGAGAGGGTGGATGTCATGTGAACAAGTGTCCTTGGGATTGGATTTAGACAAGAAGAGAAGAAGGTTCTAGGGACACCTAAGCTGGCCATCCTAGTGTAGGGAAAGCAGGAGGTCCCCAGAATCCATGAACTGTGGGTCTGTGTGTGCCAATCTTGTGATGAGGGAAGGTATGGTACTCACTTGCCCATTTAAGCAGCTTTTCAGGATGTGGCCTTTGTGGATATGCAGATGCAGACATGATGTGTGGGTACCTGTCGAGATTCACGTGGGAGTATGTCAGAGGGGCATCCTGCAGTCATGTGTGTGATCTTGTGCATGTGTCTGCAAGTTCCTGTGATGGGTGTGTGCGCAATGTGTGTGTGTGTGTGTGTGTGTGTGTGTGTGTGTGTGTGGAGAGGCGTGGGTTTCAGCTGTATTGACATGCCATATTGCAAAAGCATTGGCATTCTTGTTATGTCAAACCCTCCAACTTAGACCCAGGGCCCACGCTTGGGTCTTCCTTCTCACTGTCAGCTCCTGAGCCCCCTCCCTCGAAAGGAACTGCCTCATGTTCAGTTACTGCTCAGCTTTCTCCTCATCTCCCGTTGTGCCCTTCTCGAAGTACCCATAATTCATGGGAGACAGCCAGACTCTGGAACTCCATGAACAGAGGTCCCGCAGTCACGGTTATCTCAGGGGCCCAGAGGCAGCTGAACCAGTCACTGACCTCTTTCTTCTCTGCCAAGCAAGGGCCATTTGCCTGAGTGATGAATGGCAAACGTACATGCTGGCTCCCCACCCCACGCTGTTTCATGGAGCTCCTGCCTCAGAGGACCTCTACAAAGGGGCAGCAGCCCAGCGCAGAGAAAGGCCCCTTCTCTCCACAGCAAATGCTCTTTTCAAAGCAGCCTCCCTCTTGTCAGAATGTCTTGGAGGCTTCATGGTGCCCCTTGATTAACCTTGGGAAGTTGCCAGGGAGCTGCCGGCACAGCAGCCTGCCCCCGAACCCCGTCCCTCCACATCCCTCCTCTATTAGCTCATTGTCCTCGATTCCCAATGAGACTCTCTTTTCAGTGCCTCCATGGGTCTCCACCCCCGAAGGCTCCTGTCCTAGGCTTTCCCGGCAGCTGTGACCATCCTCAGTCCACGGGCTTTTCCAGGTTGGTTTCCTAGAGAGGGAGGGGCTGGGATCATAGCTTCTAAGTCCTCAGAAGTCAGGGCTCTGGATGGACTCTTCTCCCTTTGCGCAAATAGTTTTCATCACTCTTTATAGATTTCCTCCATTCCACCCAGGAACGCATACTTTTTGAGCACACGCACAGAATTTCCCACACAGCTGGGCCTTCCCAGGCTGGGCGATCCTATCACCCACTGATTCTTCTCTATCTCTTTTGTTCCCTACTTTCTAACCACCTGGAAACTGACACTGGTTTGCAAGCAAGGCAAGGGGTTCAGCACCGTCTCCTCATCTGAACCAGCAATGTAGCAGCCATGTCTCATGGAGGGCATAGAGGCCAGATGGCTCTGCTCACTGGGCTTCTGATATCCCTTCTGTGCGCAGTGCCTCTCAGACACCTGCTACAGAGTGGCCACTGTGCTAACTCCTTAGCTCATTCTCTTCTTCTGAACAACCCTCTTGGCTATTAACTGTAAGTTTTATGAAGGCAAAACCCATGTGTGCATTTCTCGTCCTATACCCAGTAAAGTGCATGGCTTGCTGTAGGTACTCAGTACCTATTTGAGAATGCCAGCGGCTGACTGAACAGTTGGACATTTGTGGAATGTCCAATGAGGCTTAGGAAAGGTACAACTTGCTTCAGTGTACAGCGCTGGTGAGGTAAGACAGGGGCAGGATGCAGGTCTTCTGACTTTGAGTCCAGTAATCTCTCCTCTATACCTATTTCCCTTGTGTCCAAGAGCCATGGAAACTTGTTGCTGTGGTACCTTCTGTCATGAATGTTTTCTACAAGAACAAATCCAGATTTGTCTCTAGGCTCTCCATACCATGCTGAAACTTAACCAGGAGCAGAATGGAGAGGAAGAGAAGAAGCAGAAATTGAGAAGTGAGGTCATGTGATAGAGGGAGCAGTGAAAGAAGGGTGGGACAGGGACAAAGGGACAGAGGGTGAGGATAAGAGGGGGGCTGAGGGGCTGAGTCAGAGAGGAGGCAGTAGGGACTAATGGAGACTGGAGACGGGGAGGGCTGATATTTCCATCTGACCTCTGGCTCCTGCCTGGTCCTCAGCCCCTCTTTTCCTGTTTCCTGCACCTGGTACAACGAGGCTCATGCCAAGGCTTTGGGGAAGGGGTGGAGGGGCAGTTGAATAAAGATGCATTTGGCATCTCCTCGCACTCGTACACAGGCCCTTTTGTGTGGGGTTGAGAACTGAGTGTGGAGGATCCAAGAATGGGAGGTCTGGGGGTCGAATGTGTGCCAGAAACAGACCCCCTCGGCCTCCAGCTGTGGCTCCAGAGCTTGTCCTCCTCCCCCGTGCACGGCCTGTCCATCTGTGGGTCCCCAGCAGCAGCACAGCCCCTTTGCACACCATGGCTTGGGCTGCTTGTCACCACCCATCCCCCACTTCTTTACCCTTTGGTCTCATTTGAGCCAAGAGACGATGCTTTCTCCCTAGCTTTTCCTTAGGCCCAGATTCATCTCTCACGCTTCCCTCCTTACTTCTCTAATCAATCCGGCAGGCGCTTGTGTTCCTCCTATTAGTCTGCTCCTCCCTCTCACCTGTCCTCATGGACCTAGGCTTCCTCATTTTCCCCCAACATCATCTCTGTGCTAGACGTGGGAGCCCTTCCCTTGTGCATGGACCTGCCAGCCAGGCCACCTATTATACTGTACTTCTGTACATTCATCCCCTGAATCTTTGCTGAACACCCACTCCCTGGTGGGTCCTGGGGGCACTGGATAGGAGTAAACTAGATAAACCAATTCTCTGCCCTTGGGGGCTACAGGCCGGCAGCTTCTCTTGACTGCAGCACCTTGTTTGATCTCTTTAGATTTTCCCTCCCCTTTATTTAAGATCTAGTTGACATTTCACTTCCATCTTTCAGCTCTCATTCATCTCTCCTATTTCCACTGTCTTGATGTTCTATGGTAATTCAAGACTGGGCCACAGTCTTTATTAAGTATTGTTCAAGGGGTCAGCCTTACCCTTCCTGCTGGATCCTAAGCTCCTGAGTGATAGAGGTTGTGTGTCCTCCTCAATGCCTAGCACAATGTTGACTGTACAGTGCTGTTTAGTGTGGCTACTTATTAACTGGAGAATTCTTTCTGAGGCTTCTTGAGCTCAGGTCCCTGATCTTTCCATTTCTTGAGTTCTAGCATGACTTGTTCTTTGGCTGATTCCCTACATTTTCCTGATCTCCTGCGCACATCAGCCTTTTGCCAATTTCCATGATACCAGCGATTCCAATCCATGACTTCATGTGTCTCTGCAGAAGCTTCTATACTATACTAGAACCCCTGACCATTCTAGAGTCTTTGGACTCTGGAATAAGGCCAGGTTTGATTTACTTTTTAAGCGAGAAAGAGGGACAGGCAGACAGGAAGGGAGAGAAGATGAGAAGCATCAATTCTTTGTTGCAGCATCTTAGTGGTTCATTGATTGCTTTCTCATATGTGCCTTTACTGGGAGCTCCAGCTGAGCCAGTGACCCCTTGCTCAAGCCACGACCTTGGGCTCAAGCCAGTGATCATAGGGTCATGTCTATGGTCTCACGTGCAAGCCAGTGACCCAGTGCTCAAGCTGGTGAGCCTGCACTCAAGCTGGTGAGCCTGTGCTTAAGCCAACAACCTTGAGATTTCCAACCTGGGTCTTGAGTGTCCCAGGCTGACGCTCTATCCACTGCGTGACTGCCTAGTCAGGCTCAGTTTTTCTTTTCTATAATGTAACAAAGATACAGAATTGAACTATTACTTGAGACTGTTGCACAGTGTATGGCAGAGAAACAGCACATATGAACCTTCAGATTCATCTCCCCTGCAGACCTTCATTCCTACTACCTTCTACTCTCCCTTCTATAGATGGAGAAGGTTGAATTCAGACAAAAGAATGACCTGGGCCCCAAACTTGCTATGGCCAGGATTCAGATGCTTCAGTAGAGCCCTGAAGCCTAGCTGTGTTTTAGACTCTTGTATGTCAGAGTATGTAAGTGGTGGGCACTGTTACCCATCTGTTCCAGAACCTTGCTGCTGGGCCGCTAGCCCTGGGAAGATGAAGGCATACTCAGGTGGGTCCCAGTTGCCTAGGGAGTCATTTTCTCTGATGCAGCTCTAGGCAAAGTGATGGCTTGGGGAAAACTAATGGCAACATAGTCACCAGAACAACCATCATTAGGGCTCCAAATTTCTGTAGGAAAAATTTGATGCAAAGCAGAGAACATCTTTTCTGCATTCCAAAAGCCACAAAACCATGGAATATGTCTTCTTTGAGCCTGTTTAGAGCTGGCCTCATAAGCCAGGAAGGAAAAGTAGAGTCAGCGAGCCGTTGGTGGTTGGAACTTAAGGCTGGGAAGGACTGGACCTGTCCCAGGGCCAGTCACTACCACTGAATCAAAGATATGGCCTTAAGGGAATTGCAACTGAGTGGGAGAACACTGGGCATTCTGGGAAATTTAAATCATAATGAAGTTTGAGTTTTAATAAGGAAAAGTCGTCAGGAATTTATTTTTGGAGAGAGAAAAGTGGACTGTTAAAATAGCTACTCAAATCCAGAAAGACAACTTATGACCAGACGCCACCTGCCCAACAGAACAGCAGGGATCTGGGAGAGGAGGAAGCAGAACAAGGTGCCTGCAAAGTTCCGTGAACATTTTGAGCCTAGTTGGAAAATTCTTATGATAAGGATGTTTGAGAATATCTTTTAAAACCTTTCTCTAGTTCTCCTGTATCAGATCTTAAGATTAGATTTTATATTTTGCAAATCCAATTTTTCTTGTTTATTTTCTTCTCTCATTCCAAGTTCTTTCATAACATACAGACTGGTCTCTGGCATAACAAGAGAAAACCAGATGAAATGATTTGCTTCACAAATGGGCTAGAATTGTATAAGGGTCAAGCTCACACCTCCGTGTGCCTGAGATTGCTGGCAGCAGCTTGAATTAAAGTGAGGAAATTTTAAGATCTAGATACCGTTCGTAAACCCTTCCTTTCTAAGAATTTCTTCTATAGTTAATTTTTGTTTAAATTTTGAAGGCTGTTTTCACAGCAGAAGGTATCATTCCCAAGTGGCTACAACTCAACCTCCTATCCCACAAGCAATACAATGTGGAGACTGCTCCTGGTGAGAGGTGGGGGTCTACATTCTCTGCCTTAAAACTGGGGCAGGGCTTTTCCTTTGGCAGAGTGACAAATTGCATCTTTTAAGGTTAGGACATAAAGGGATTCCAGTTCTTGGAACCTAGCCACCATGCTGTGAGGAAGCCCAAGTAGCCTGTGGAGAAGCCCACATGGAGGACTATGGTTCTTTGTCCAGAGCCCTTGAGAACAGCCAACTTCAACTTACTAGCCATGTCAGTGAATCATCTTGAAAGTATGACTTGCACCCCCCCCCACCCCCCCTGCCCTTGGCTCCATTGGTCAGATGTCATATGAAGTCAACAAGAGCTATCCCCACCGAGACTTGCCTAAACTGCATATCTGTGCAAATAAATGTTGCTGTTTTAAGTCACCGCATTGTGCAATTGTTTAAAATATGGCAACTTAACGGATACAGTTTCTTAATTATATAAACACTCAACATGCTCTTTGGTGCTCATTTTGGGTAAATTGTTTTGACTTTGAGCAGCCTCTTTCCTCACAAGTAGCTTTACCAACAACCGTCCTAACCTAGATTCCACAAAGAGGTCTGGAACCACTGAGGAGGGTAAGAGGTGATATATGAAAGAACCATTGTTTATGAGTCCTACTTCCTCAGTGGATATGAGGGAGGAGTAAGGATGGTCTTCTTTTCTCTTAGACTTGGGGTTTGTCACTTGTTCTCCAAGGGCCTATGGGGATGTGTGGGTAGGTGGTGAGATGTGTTTTTTCATAGAGTAACTAGTAAGACTAGAATTTTGTATTTCCAGAAAGTAGAAAGGATGACATATACTCCTATACCTGATTGTACACACACTGCATCTTTTACTGACATCGCTGAATAATCAGTTACACCATCTTCACATTCTTCCATTTTGCCCTCTTGGACAGCTGGAATCTATGATCACCTTAAATCCTCCACTGGATGTATCCATGCCAGAGAGGGGTTGCCATCCTTCCTGGGTCCAGAGATTAGCCATATGCCAAGAGCAAAGGATTTAATTGGTCTCATTCCTTACTGTGTCTTTTTTGAGCTAATATGAAACCAAAGTGAAACATATCTGGTGATAATGCTGACTTTTCCTTTTGTATCTAAACTTTTTTTTTCTTTCCTGTTTGCCTTTACTCTTTTGTTTTACTCCATTTTCAATAGATTCATCCAGAAGAAATTTAGTCTCCTTTTCAGATAGGTCTTTTGAGCTCTCTCCCACCCCAGCTCATGCTCATAAGCTCTTTATGTATTTTCTCCCTTCAATCTGACGGTTTCGATTCCCTAGCGGAAACCACCACACTGAGAAGGACAAAGTAAATGGCCAGCAAATACAAGCAAGATGGTGGTAAGGGTGGTTCTATCCTTTTCCTTATTCTGCAGGCCATCAGAATGTTTCTCTGAGCACAGATGCTCCTCATGCCTTGTTTATATCTAAAAAGGGCCAGGAACTGGGGCTAGCCCTTAAAGAATCCAGCATTTCTCTCTAGGACAGAGCTGCTTAGAGGTTTTGGAAGAAGAAGAATCCTGGTACCACCAGCTCTGCAAATGGATCTTAGTAGGCTTTAGAGTGCTGAGACCCTAGGAAAACATGTGAATATGTGTGTGTGTGTGTATATATAGTGAGGGTGGACTTGTTATTCTTGGTCACGCTAGTTGGGAATTAGATCATCAGTGGGGGCTTAGAGCTTCCAACTCACTTACATCATATCCCCAAGAAAGTCATCTTTGCAGAGGAAAAGAACCTAAGCAATGGCTCAGTGAGAGATGTACCCAGAGTTATTCCTGAGTGTGTTTGCATGACTGGAGTGGGTGGGTAGAGTAGGAGGTTACTCATGGGTTCTGGTTCTTTAGATTACATCCAGATGCTAAAACTTTACCAGTGTGTTTGCTGCTCTGCTGGGGATCCTAGCTTTCCATCTCTTGGCTGGCAGTGAGCTAAAAAGTTTCAGGTTTCAGGGAAAGCTGTTTGTCCAGTATTCAAGGCCACTTTCCATGTATGTTGTGTGTGTGTGTGTGTGTGTTCACAGAGGCAAATCTCCTTGTTCTATTGGGAGCTTCATGTCCTACAGCCAGTGCTTTGTGGCTAAGGAGTATTTTGAGAAGTTGAAATTCCTAAATTCTCCTGTGCTGCGCCTCTGTCTTCCTTCCTTGGCCAACAGCCCATCCTTGGGAGCTATGCCACTCTTACCGCTGCTTTCACTCTTGAAAGAACAAACATCTTCACTGCAGCCTCAGAATGCTGGCGATTGTTTGTAGTAGATGTTTCCATGACACTCATTTATTCCTTCTGCAACTACAACTATATTGGGGGAGGGGATGTGGAGTGGTTACACTAAGAGACTGGGAAGCAAGAACTTCCCTGTACATCTGTCTTCTTCTGTGGGAATAAGAAGCTCACCTCCCCCTTTCTCTGTAGCTCTCTGTTTTGGGGGGCCCCTAAACCGCTCCCCAAATCCATCGTGGCTTCATGTTGCTCAGATGGGGCTAGGCCCCAGTTGGGTGGGGAGGGGAGGAAACATGTGCATGAAGAGACAGCCTTGTTTTGAAGAAGGAAAAAAAAAACTTTTATTGCTCCAAGTTGAGATTTAGTAATGATGAACAATGCTGACCTGCACTGGGGGTGGCAGGGTGTGTGTACGGGTGTTCTAGAGGCGGGTCTGTGACACTCCTGCAGCTGAACCAATGACTCATTCTCAATCTTAGCGACTTTCAGAGGTCATTTTAGTCATTCCCTTGCCTTCAGGCGGGATGGAGCTTAACATCACGTTTGGGTAGGAGGGGTGCCTTACCGAGGGAAGCGTGTCCGTGTGTGGAAGGGAGTGGGGGCGGGGGAGGTTGCGCGTGACCTCTTGGAAAAGATCTCCAGCGAAGGACATTCCCGAGCTTTCCCAAGCTGCCCGTTCCTGGGCTTCCCCATTACTGAATCAGCATCATCCTCCAGGGAATTGCTTCTAGCTGGATGGAAACCGGATGTTGGGTTCCCTGGGTGGGCGGGGGCGACGTCTCCTCCAGAACTGTCATGGGTAATTGAGACTCCCAAGGTCCCATTATCAAGCCAGAAAATCTACCATTTCCTTTATCAAAAACTTGCCATGCAGTGTGAACAGAGAAGAGAACAGAGCAGAGTCGCTACAACGCCTTCTCTCTGGCAATGCGCATGATTCTGCGGCTCTGTGCTGGCTACACTTCAACGCACCTTGAAATGGGCTCGCCTCCGAGCCATGACGGGCATACCTGCAAGCCAATCATATCTGAGGCTTGTGGGCAGTGACCAATGGGCGGGAAGTGAGGGCGGTGCCGGAGGCCCGGCCCGCTAGGCTTCACCGTGGCTCTGGCTGCGCTCTGCCTGAGCTGGTAGTGCAGGTGCCGCTGCGCCGGGCCCTGGGAGCCTGCGCGCCGAGACGAGCGGAGCCGCGGTGGGATGGGGAGCGGGCCGCCCAGGCTGCAGGAGCACGGGCGCGGGGCGTAGGCGGGTCGAGCAGGCGTGAGCAAGCGCTCGGGCGAGAAGTGTGAGGCGCAGGAGCACTTTGCGATAGGATGAGGCTCTTGGCTGGCGCGCGGTAGTACTATGATTTGGTATGTGGCCACTTTGATAGCAAGTGTGATCAGCACCCGAGGTCTTGCGGCTCAAGGTGAGTTGAAGTGCAGCGTTCCTGCTTTGCTCTTCCTGTGGCTTTTCCGCCCCTTCCTCACGGCCTCAGGTTTCCCGGCCCCTCCGAGAGCCGCGCCTTTCCGCGGGCGAGGCTCGGGCTCCGGCCAGGCGCGCTCCGAGACACTGCCTGGGAGGGCCGGGGGCCGCGGGCTGTAGGGTCAGGTGGAAAGCGGTCCCAGTCCATGGGCTGCCCGGCTCTCGGGACAGACACGTTGGGCTCGGGGTTGACTTCACTCACCTGCCACCCTAGGTCTTCACACCCGCGTGCCGAGCCCGATGCCCTTAGCAGGAGCAGCGGTCTTCTCGAGCGTTGGGGAGGCTTTCCTAACTCTGGGTGCCGGGGAGTTTGCGGGTGTTCGGACAGGCTGCAGCGTTGTCGCGCCCTCGCTTCGCAGACTGGCCCTTGCAGGGAGGCGCAACCCAGAGCCTTGGGACTCTCGG
Source organism: Saccopteryx leptura (assembly GCF_036850995.1). Classification (NCBI taxonomy): domain Eukaryota; kingdom Metazoa; phylum Chordata; class Mammalia; order Chiroptera; family Emballonuridae; genus Saccopteryx; species Saccopteryx leptura. The sequence continues at coordinate 377,070,232 of NC_089504.1, read as the reverse complement.
CACCCATGGCTAAGGGACAGCATTGTCGGCCCTGAGGGTACCCACCGCTCCAGCTCGCGCCCCTCCTGACCACAGATCTTGGCAGCCATAGGTGGATCCTCCTCTCAGTGCGGGAAGCGCACGGAGACCCGAGAGAGGAGAAGAGCGAGGGTCCCTCGGCGGGATCCAAGGAGTGTCCACTTTTGGCTAGCCCGGCCATGCGCCCGCGCCTGCCTGAGCCGCACCTGGGCCCGGCCAGGTAAAAGTTCCCTGAAAGCGCACTCTACCCGCGCGGACTCCAGGCCTCCCTCCCAGGCTGCGAGGCGGAGCTGGCTGGGGGCAAGGGCAGCGGGGGAGAGGGTTTCCACTGCTGCATCTCTGAGCTCAGGGAGGCGTCTTCTTTCTCTCCCCCCACCCCCTTTACTGATTTGGGGAAGAGACTAGAGGGATGCTGGCGAGTTGGGTGATGCGCGCGTGAACGCGCGGGCTTTTGCTCTGGAGACAGGCAAAGCGACCTACAAGCCGCTGGGTGGCACCCCCAGCTCTCGGCCCTTGTATGGAAGTAGGAGCGCAGCCTGAAGGGTGCCAGGACTCTGAGCTCATGGTTCTCAGCGCGCCGACACGACCCAGCAGCGTACAAGTTCATAAAGCCTGGAGGACATGGCTGCGGGAGAGAGCCGGTCTTCGGATGGAAGTCGGCAGGGAAGACCTGCCGAAGAGGGAATCTCAGCGGCGCTAGGGCGGAAGGAGTGGTCAGGAGGCACCCTCCTCACCTTGTCTGGGGCTGTGTACGGGGAGAGGGAAGTGATTTGAAAAAGTTTCTGGAATGGAATGTCTCCCATGCTATTTGGGGAGGGTCTGAAAACAGAACCGGAGGAAGGCTAAGGGGAAAGGCGATTTTGTTAAATAGTGTGTTGACCAGGATTGTTTTAAAACTTCATTTATCAGTTGTGAAAACAGGCCAGGGAGCCTCCAGGAATCTATAGAACGGGGCTGGGGCTGAGGTGGGTCAGGTTGTGCTTGAGAATCTGGATCTGTCCTCAGTCTCCTTCCTCTATTGCAGTCTTCCAGTGCCCTCATCCTCCCCTCCAGTTTTTGGTATGTTCCTGCTTTGGAACTGTCACTGAAAGCAGAAAAGGATATGCTGGGATCTTGGGAAAAAATGGAGGGGGGGCACTGATAAAAGGATCTGAAATAGTCTCCAAAGCTGAGGGGTGAGGAGAATGGACTTTTTGCAAGTTTAAGCACAGAATGAAGGAAAATGGGTTTATATTGCAGCAACACACAAAATGGCCAGACAAAAAGAAGGACTTTCCAATGTTACATGCTGTTGGGCATGAAGGTTATACTTTCTTTCTGGGTGTAGGGAGGGCCTTCTGTTTGGGATGGCTTGACATGCACCCCTGCCTGCCACCCCTTAATGATCTTGTGGTTTTTCAGCCTAAAGAGGATCTACGTTTAGTGGCTGAGGACCTAGGACTAGAGTCAGGTGACCTAGACTCAAATCCTGACTGCCACTTGCTGGCTTTGTGACCTTGGACAAGTTGTTTAAGCTTGCCTCAATGGGAAATGGGGTTAACAGGATGAGATTGTAGGTTTTTTTTTTTGTGTGTGTGTGTGTGTGTGTGTGTGTGTGTGTGTGAACATTAGGGCTATAAAGAAATGAGTGACTATTTGTTGTATAGTTAGTGCTCAATGAATGTTATTGTTATTACAATTGTTTCATTATCTCTGGGGTTCTAGGCTTCTTCTCACTTTCTTTCCCTTGGGCCATTCAGGCCTTTGGGAACAGGAGTGTCTTGGGGGAAATTCAGAAGGCTGCCCCTGTCAGGAGCCAAATACTTTTCACAGACTGACCTTGTCTGGGAGAACCTCTTACCCCTTTGCAGCCCAGGGAGATGTGTGGAGGGCATGCAGGCCTCTGGGCTGCTTGCAAAGCCTTTGAAAGATCTGCAAAACTGGAATTTCATCAGTGGCCGGAGGCTTGTGGGAAGGACGCAGCAGGTCATAGCCTCATAGCCTCTGCAGGAAGGGAGAAGGGGGGCCTGTATGGCAGGCGCCTGCTCACATGAGAAACAGCCAGCAGTGTTCAAATGCTGGCTCTGTGTGAGAGAGCTCAGCTGTGCTCTGACTGGCAGAGGTGACTTCCGGGGAGATTCCTGAGGGGGAGGGACTTGGGGATGCCATGCTTAGGGTTTGCCTGAAGCATCGGCTGCTATAGCACAGGGGTCTGTGTCAGGAGAAGATTGAAATGGGTGAAGAGGTTGGGGGAGGTTTGGAGAAGGAGGAGACTGGAGAAGTTTCTGTAGTCTGTAAGATGATGATTGGAGTCTCAGCATCCCAGACATTTGCTGAGCAAGCTTCGGGGAGGACCCTGGGCCATGCTCAGCTGACTCTCAGCCTGGATTCCCAGGGCTCCCTCCTCTTGTCTCCCACAGATTCTGTGGCTGGATTATCCCAGACTATAGTGTCCCCCCCAAAAGTGGAGTTCTGACTCCAGTCCTGCTGGTAGCTGGACCAGTGCCCTCTATTCTCTGCCTGGCCTTGACCCTTCATTCTTCTTTTGGTAATGAAGATGAAGAGGAGGAAGTTAGACCTGGAGGCTGCCAGCAAGACCTCATGGGCAGCCAGTCTATCAGCTAGGAAGGGCTTGGCTCAGGAAGTGGCCAAGTGGTGTGTATATGTGCATCCCTAGCCCATACGTTAGAGGCAGAGACAGAGTTGTGTTGTTGGAGTTGGAAGCAGAGTTGCATAGGGCAGCATGTACCCTGGGGGAGGCTGACTGGGGGATGTGTTTGAAGGGGCATAGTAGAGGGCGGTGGGAAGAATCAGCTTTCAGTGACTGGCCTGAGGCCCAACATGTGCTAGACTTGGAGTTGTCAGGTCCCAGAGCTGGGAGGTTTCATGTTTTAGCCCTGAGATAGAAAGCTGGGATCTGGTTACCGGAGGAACAGAGGCTACCTAGCTGGGGAGATGCTGAAACCCTGCATCTCCTGGCCCCACCCTCTTCCCTGGCTCCTGGCTTCTGGCTCTGCTTTCTCCCAGCGCCTGCATCCCCCCCCCCCCCCAACCCGCCCAGCCAGGGCGTGGCTCTCAGCTGCTTTCTCTTGTCTCTTGGCCCATTCTTTCTCTGGCATGCTGGGTACCTTCCTGTGTGCCTTACCCAGCGACTGAGGGCAGGGTGATAACCCCAAAGGGGGCTAGGTTGGAGATTACCACACTTCTCCACGAGCGCCTCTCCCCCTCCCCCACCCTGTGGCCTCCTCAGGCTGGGGCCTCGGGTCTCTGTGGAATGAGCGCTTTTCTTCTGTCTGCTCCTAGGGATGGGTTAAGCAGCTTGTGTGAAGAGAGGTTCTGAATTGTGGAAAGAGCTTTAATTGGTGTAAGCTGTCTAGATGTGTGTGCATGTCTGCATGTATATGTGCATGTGCGTGTCTCTATGTGTGTGCATGTGTGTTTGTATGCACCCATGTGTACACGTGTGTACGTGTGGAATGCAGCAGCAGAGGGGGCAGTCTGTCTGCATGCATGGGGTGGGGAGTCACTCCTCTCCAAGTGCTGTGGGCGGCAGTGCGACTAGACTCAGAGAAGATGCCTTGCTTTCCTCATCCCTCCTCTCTGCACCCGAGTTTAGGCAGCCCAGAAGTTTCTAAAGTTGGAAGCCCAGCCCAGGTTCTTGATTTAAGGATGCCTGCGGTCCCTGTGGGAGAGCCTGAGTAGGGGAGAGAAACCCAGGCAGAGCTCCCGGGATGCTGACAGCAGGCCTGTCCTACTCTCATGGCTCTGACACTCGCTGCCCGTTGTTCATCATAGGCCAGAGTAGAGGGCTGGTTCCAGGGAAGATGGGAGAGGTGCTGGGTTGGAGAGGCAGCCTGCAGCCTGGCCCTCAGGCACGCTGCCCACGGGTGCCAGTTCAGTCTGCCCTAGGCAGTTGACCTATTTTTCTTAGGAATCTCCCGCTTTCCTGTTTTTTCTTGCGTGAATAAGTAGCAGACTGGTGAGCAGAGACAGGGCTTCCATTAGGGTTTAGAGAAAAATCCCATGGGACCAGTGTTTTGAGGGAGGCCCCAGCCATCCTAGCTGTCCTGAGAAGAGGGGACTGGAATAGTTCCCTCTTAGCCTGTCCTTCTGTCCCCTGCCCCCCATCCCCTTTACCTCCTTCCTGATCACAGGCACTCACCAAGACAGTCTGTGGCAGATAGCTTGCACCAATACTCATCTTCACAAGCTGTGTGAGATGAGCCACTGTCTTCCTTTTCCAGCTTCAGAGTGGGGAGTGCTGATGCTTCTACTTGAGTAAATACGGGCCTTGGTCTTTCACTTATTATGTCTACCCTGGTGCCTTCCCTGAGGATTGTGACCCTGTGGCACACACAAGCCCCTGTGTCCTCACCTGACCAGGCCTGCCTGCTGGTCCTGGAACACACGGATGCACTTGGCCACCCGTGAGTGTGTAGGTGCAGGCCTCTCCTCCTCCCCCCGGGTTGGGGAGATGGAGGAAGGGCTTGAGATGGGGTGTGGCTTCGCCTTTCTGCTGAGGAGCCATTAAAGGAGCAGAGCGGAGGTTGAATTACTGGCTGCTTCCTGTCAGGGGCTCCTGGGGAAAGGGCTCTAGGAAAGATAATCTAGTAGCAGAGAGCAAATTAAGGTTGCTAATAGCGTTACTGCCTTGTGAGCTGCTAGGGCAGCCCACCTGAGAGGGACAGGGAGGAGGGTACCCACAGGAGAAGGGGGCCTGCAGTTTCTGCCCCTCCTCCCCTGGACCTTGCGGTTCAGAGGGTGGAAACTTCCCTGGTGAGGCCTGGGCTCGCCTGACCTCTGACTTCCGACCCGGAGAGGTGTAAAGGGAAATGGGTCAGAAGGGCTGCGAGAACACTGATGGGGAGACACAGGAATGGGACTTCTCTGAGGACCTGTCAACATGGGTGTGGGAGTCCTCACAGGAGACAGAACGGTACCTAGGTGACCCCAGCCCACGTGCCTGCTGGAAAGGAGAACAGGCGGATGCTCTGATGGTTTGAACACAGGCGTCTTCTCCATCTCACACTTTTAGATGTTCTGAGCTTTGCTTTAGATGGTAGGGAGTCTGTCTTCTGCCTCCCTTGTGACACCTGCTGGGTGTATGCCTCCCTGGGAGCTGGAGTCGCAGGCTCCTTGGAATCTCCTGGAGCCTCTTGGCTTGACATAGAAGAATGATTGGGGGACTGTCAGGGGCTGTACCTTTTTTGGACTCAGCAGAGATTATTTTTAGTTTGGCAGATGGAGGTGGCAGTGGCTGTCGCTTGTATTTTTAGACAACAGGCCAGTGGTTGGGGAGTCTGGTGCCCAGAGGGGGAGGGGGAGAGGCCGAAGGAGCAGGAAGAAGAAGAGGCTCCAGTCAGGACCAGTACTCATGAGCTATGGAGGCTGGTGCTCACTCGTGGTCTCTCCTTACCTCAGCGGCCACCAGACCCAGCCTGAGGCTCCTGGGTCTCAGGTACAGTGACACTTAGCTCAGAGCCAGCCAAAGTCAGCCAACTGCCTTCTGAAATGCCCGCCTTGTCGTCCTCGTTGGGTCCTGGGCTGCAGGAATCCGGTTGTTGGAACCTGGGCAGAGCATGCGGGGGGGGGGAGGGGGTGGCCAGGGAGGGTGCTATTTCTTGGGTGCAGTAGGGGGGAGGCCTTGGTGCTTGGCCTTTGGTCAGTAGGTGGTGTGAATGAATGAGTTCGGCAAAGAGGACATGCCGGCCGCCCCCCCTGCTACCCTGGTGACCGGGCTGAGCCACGGTGCCTCCTTGCTCGCTCCTTTGTGAAATGGAGGTGGTAGCACTATGTCAGGTGGTCATTGTGGGCATGAAATGAGCTCCATGCTGCATGCCCGGTGCAGAGCCTGGCATGTGGTAAGTGTGTGGAGGAAGTGGATGCTCTCCCTGCCCTGGCACTTGGACCTGCTCTCCCGATGGAGTGGCTCCCATTTTCGGCTGCTCTTCCTCTTGCAGCCCTGCCCTGGTGGAAGAGCTCCAGGTTGTGAATGTCAGGCACGGGGCCGGGACAGGCCCTGGACGCCTCATGGCTCTGTGCTCACAGGGGATCCAATGGCAGCCCTGGACTTGCTTTCTTGCTGTGCACCACCTGGCCCAGAGAGCAGGAGATTTGTACCCTGTGAGCTTTCCAAAGATCAGCCAGACCGCAGGTCCCACCTCGTTCTCCTCTGCCCTCCCCCTCTCTCTTCCTTACTGGGGTAAAATGGCTCCGAAGTATGCTGGCTGGTGGAGTCCCAAGGTACAGATTAGCTAGGCTCAGGGCACTACTGTGTCCTGCCTTCTCTCAACTGGGGATGGGAAATCCGGGACACCTCACAGTCTCCTGCTGTCCTCACCCCTGCAGAGAGCAGCTCCCCCAGGAGGCTGCGGCCATCCCTGGGCTGCTCAGTGCTCAGGCTTCTGTGATGGGGAAGGGCATCTGGGGGCCTCGACCCCTCTAGCAGCTTCTCATCTCAGGTCAATCACTCTTCCCCTCCTTCCCTCCCTCCCTCTCTCCCTCTCACCTCCCCCCTTCCTTCATGCTCCCTTCAGAACCACTGGGCAGTTACTCCAGCCAGCTCTGCTGGAGAGAAACCCACCTGCTCCCTGAAGGAACAGCCTCAGCTCTGTCCCCTCCCAGTTCTGGGTCCCTTGAAGGCCCATGTCTGTGTCCCAGCAGCTGATTTCTATGTGCCAGTGAGTTCTCTCTCTCTCTCCCTCTTTCCCTCTCTTCCTTCCTCCCTCTCTCTCTCCCTCTCCCTCCCATTCTCTCTCATCTTGGGCTGGGCGCTGCCTGTGTCTGGTTTGCATTATACTCATCTCTGTATCTCTCCTTTCTTGCTTCCTGAATCTCTTTCCCTCCTTGGTTTGCGTTTGGTGTCCTCCTGGGTTTGAGTTCCTCCGTCTCTCCTCCATCCCACCCCTCGTCCTTCTTCACTGATAGCCTGTTTACTTATTTATTTTTAGTGAGTTTTTCTTTAGAAAGTGTTTTATTAGACATGGTTTCGTCCAGAAAGGATCAAGCTTAGGGAAAAGTGCTTGTGGGTGATGGAGAGAATGTGTGTGTGTGTGTGTGTGTGTGTGTGAGAGAGAGAGAGAGAGATGGAGAGAACGTGTGTGTATGTGTGTGTGTGTGATGGATAGAACGTGTGTGTGTGTGTGGTGGAGAGAATGTGTGTGTGTGTGTGTGGTGGAGAGAACGTGTGTGTGTGTGTGGTGGAGAGAACGTGTGTGTGTGTGTGGTGGAGAGAACGTGTGTGTGTGTGTGTGTGTGTGTGTGTGTGTATGTGTGATGGATAGAACGTGTGTGTGTGGTGTGGTGAAGATTCAGAAAACCAAGGAGGCAGACTGAGTTCGGGGGCCAGGCTTTCTTCTTGGGGAATTCCGTCTCTTTTGGCTTTTTCTTATCTTTGGGATGCTTATCTCACTGTGTCCTCTTTCAGTTACTGGTCCCTAGTGGACAGGGTCCTTGAGAACACACGGGATGCGGCTGCCTGGTTAAGGGGGGGAGCCTCGAGTGGATGCTCAGCCTATGAGCCCAGGGGCTGGCTGTGGGTGGGGTGGAAACCTGGAGCCTCCTCCTGCACTGGGGGAGGTGTGAACCAGGCTGCTTCATTGCCATGCGGTGAGAATGAGGCAACTGGAAGTGCAAATGAGCAGCTGGCACTGTGGGCACCTGTGTCAGAGCCCAGAGCCCACCACCTCCTAGGCTTGCCCCACAGGGTCCTCAGCCCCAGCAGCCAGAGAACTCCAGAGCCCTGCTTCACTGGTAGAGGTGGGCAACCACCCAGCCAGCAGTTTGGCCTTTCTTTCTGCTGCCCTGGGCCATAGCGCTCAAGTCTTGGGAAGGAGCCCTTCTTGTATGGACAGCCTCTGTGTTTCCAACCAGGGAACCCAGCCCCTGGGAATAGCTCCCTCTTCTGCTCCTCTGTTTTCTCTTTTTATCTCCTTGAAAGTCTGTGCTGCACACACATGTGTACATACACACACTCACAATGTCCTTTTGCCAAGAGCTGTACACAGACACACACGTGCACACACGTGCACACACGTGCACATGCACATTCCTCCCCTGCTCACTCATGCACCACTGTTTGTACATTTCTCCCGAGTCCAGGATCAGCCTTTGTGCTCTCAGGTGCTGGAAGGCAGGTTCTGTCCCTCTGTGGGTGCCCCTGGGGTGGTGGGGGAGGCACCTGCTCTAGCAGGGCCCTGCCACGCTTTCCCTGAGGGGCTGGAATTCAAATTTAGTGTGAAGCACGGCTGGGGGGGGGGGGGGGGACTGGGAACCTGCTGGGGCCTCAGGCAGGTGAGTGCAACACTCTGCTCCAAAAATACTCTGTGATCTTAGCTCTTTCTCTAGAAAACAGTGATGTCACTGGTAGCCAATCAGCTTCTGGAAGGTCTTGCCTCCTCCTCCTTCTGCAACTTGCAGGGGAGAAGCCAGAGAGGGGGAAGGGGAGAGGGAGAAAGAGAAGGAGAGATACACAGAAACAGACAGACAACATACAGACACACAGAGAGTCGAAACACAGAGACACACAGGCACACAGAGACAGAGGTCCACACAGAGAAAAAGCAGGAAAAAACTCCTTCCCCTTGCACAGTCAAACAGAAATCCACATACCCCCTTACACACACACACACTCACTCTCTCTCTCTCTCTCTCTCTCTCTGATACAGGCATAGAAACAGGGAGAGGGAGACAGGAAAGTAGACAGAATCACCCGAATAGAGTGGGAGCTAGAGAGAGATGGAGACAGAGACACAAAGACAGACAGAGACACAGAAATGTGGAGAAGGAGCAAGAAAGAGCAGACAGACACAGCAGAGAGACCAGGAGAAAAAAAACAGAGATGGAGACAGAGACATGAAGGACAGACAAAGATGAGAGAAGGAGACAGGCAGGAGCACACAGGGGTCCGAGAATCAGACCCAGAAGCAGCCGACAGACAGACAGACAGACAGACAGACAGACAGACAGACAGACAGACAGGCATTGCTCTTCTAGGCATCCTCCCTGAAGTGGTGGGCGGGCCAGGGGCGCTGTGGTTTTCAGCCTCAATGAGCGGCTGCTGTCCATGGTGCTGCCTGCAGGATCCTGGAGGGGAAGCGGGTGGGGACAGAGAAAGCCTGGGTTGTGTTGGGTAGTGTGAGGGAAGGCAGCAGGGGGAGACTTCTTCAGCGGTCCCTTTGATTGGGAAGTAAGCGGGACAAGGTGACTTTGTGGGCACGGAGGCCTGGTGTGGGAGTTAGGAGTGTCAGGCTGGAGGTGGGGCTGTGCCCCTCGGGTAGGGGCTCTCGTGTTTAGGGGTCCAGGAGCATGCTGTTGGGTAGTGTGGAGCAGTGTGGAGCAGTGTCTGAGTTAACCTCCAGCTCGGGGTGGGCCTTCTCACCTTGTCCCCCTCCCCTGCCAGGAGGATGGGTGCATTCTGTCCAGCTGTATGGTTTGTCCTCTGCCCAAGGAATGATTTCTCCTTAGCTGGCTGAGGTTAGCGGGCCCCAGGGCCGCCTCCTCTGCCCCTAGCATCCTGCTCTTCTGATGGGGATATCCGGGGCTTCACAGCCTGGTAGGCTAGGGGCTTGGAAACTGGAGGGCTGATCTCTCTAGTAGCTGCAGGCCCAGCAGGGGGTGGGAGGAGGGGCCTGACAGGGGTTTTCTCTCCAGTGTGCCCCTAGCAGCCTCCGCTGGGCTTGGGAGGGATTCCCTGCTCCTTCATGGAACACTCTTGTTTTGTGCTGCCAACATCAGACTGCGTGGGGGTAGGGAGTAGGAGGAGGGCAGGAGGAGGCAGGGAGCTCCTACCAGGCTCTGGTGGGAAGCTTCTGGTGTAGGAAGCTCATCTGAGTTTATCCTCGGCCACAGCAGCCTTGGTGGCAGGCCTGCTGAGGTCACTCCATTTTCTCAGTGCCCTTCGAATTCTTGTGTGGGGGTGTCACAAGGAAGGGTGTGGCCATGGCTCTGTGCTTTGGGATTGGGAAGGGGAGGGCTGGCCCACAAAACTGCAGAGGGCCGCCCCCCTCCCCTGTGGGCTTGAGGCTGGGGGCTGGAGGAGAGAGGTGCAGGGTGCCCTGGGGACCCTCCTTAGGAGGGGGTCTGAGGGTATCTGGCCTTGGGGAGGGCGGCAGAGGTCCTCAGACATGACTAGAAGGCTGCCTCTGGGGCCCCCAGGGAAGGATCTCCTTGTCACCTCCTTTTCTAAATTCCAACTTTGCTGTCCCGTCAGCTGCCCACGGCCTGCGAGAGGAGCCCGAGTTTGTGACAGCGCGAGCTGGCGAAAGCGTGGTTCTGCGATGCGACGTGATCCACCCTGTGACAGGACAGCCCCCGCCCTATGTCGTGGAGTGGTTCAAGTTCGGGGTGCCCATTCCGATCTTCATCAAGTTTGGCTACTACCCGCCCCATGTGGACCCTGAGTATGCAGGTAAGGGCTGGGCCTCTCTGCCTCCTGCCCTTGGCTCTGCAGGGCTGCCGTGTCCTGTGGAGCCCCAGTTCTCAGCGGTTAAGTTTCCTCCGGCCTTTATCTCTATTGTCTCCTCTGTTTTTCTGACTGGTCTGTTACCTCTGTTCTCTACAGTCTCTGCCTCTGTCTTCCCATCCTTTGGACTTTGGTAGGTTTCCATTCAATGGTGGAAGAAGAGGGAAGAGGAGGTGGTATAGACACGAAGCCCTCCTAAGCCACCCCGCCCATGGTTTGCAGGGGCAGAGGCAGGAGGCGGAGCCAGGGCAGCCTAGACAGCTGCCCACGTGGGAGAGCCGGGCTGGGCCGAGGGCTGGTCTGTGCCGGAGGAAGCTGAGTCAGCTGCCCCGACTTGTTGTATGGTGGCGGCGGCAGCTGTGGGGTTTGCTCTGTCTGCCTGTCCCCACACCTCCCTCTGGCTCCCCGAGTGTGTGTCTGCCTCTGGCTGGTGCCTGCTCTCTGCCTCCTCTGCCCCGGTGGCTCCTGCCAGCAGCTGCCGCGCTGTGAGTCACTTCCAGTGCCTGCCCGCCAGCCTGCCCCGGAGGGGGCGTGGGGCACGTGCACATGTGGGAGGAGTGTGTGCACCTGTGAGTGTGTGTGTGTGTGTGTGTGTGTGTGTGTGTCTCTGTACTGAGGATTAAAGGAAGAGAGGAAGCTGGCAGGATGCTACTTTTGTCTTTACAACTGGCTACTGAGGTCCGCGTTGTATTTCTCAGAAAACTTCCACCACCCCCTCCCTACTCCTGTGCCTATGTCTCTTTTTCTCTTTTTTGGCCTGCTTGCAAGGTTCTGATAGTCTGGTCTGAGGCAGATTGCCAGTGTAGAGACAAGGAGGGAGGCAGAGGAGGTAGTGACACTGGATGGAGGGGTGTGCTGAGGTGGTGGGGGAGGGGAGGGAGGACCGGTGGGTGCCCGGGTACCCTCCCTCGCCACGGAGGACGGCCCGGGTACCCCCCCTCGCCACGGAGGACGGCCCGGGTACCCTCCCTCACCACGGAGGACGGCCCGGGTACCCTCCCTCACCACGGAGGACGGCCCGGGTACCCTCCCTCGCCACGGAGGACGGGTCGCTGCTCCTCATTCTGCGAGGCTCCTGCTGCAAATCTTCCCATCTCAGTGCTATGAGACAAACATGTCTGTGAGCCCAAGGCGACCTCAGGGGAAGAGGATGGAGTTAAGGAGGCTAGCTAGGGACTGTTTGCCCTGCTGGCGCCAGCCCTGTCCTCATTCTGAGGCAAATAGACCCTGTGGCCTTAGCTCCTGGGCTCTGGCTACATGAGTGGTGGCTCTGGAACTGGTATCGGAACTGGGAGGGCATCTAGTGCCCTGGTCTTTAACCTGCCATCCTCTACTGGACAGAGGGGGGGGGTGTGCCCGTGGGGGACAGCCGGGAGAGGTTACTCCCCTGGAATGGAAGTGTTTCGGGGCCTACACTTGCTTCCAACCCTGCTCCCTTCTTCCCCCTCCTCTTTCTCTTTCCCTCCCTCCCCTCCTGCTCTCCCTCCTTCTCTCCCCTCAGCTCTGTGTCCCTCCACTCTTTCCTTTGTCCCAAGAGATCTCCGAAAGAAGGGCAGCATTCTAGGGAGCGAAGGCTCTTCTCAGTGCCAAGCACAGAGCTGCACTCACAGCTGGGCTGGGCCAGCTGCGGCTGGAGGGCTGGGGCGGGGTGGTGGCTCCAAGGCCAAGGCTCTGTGCCATCTCCTTGGCCACCTGTGGCCAGAGGTTGGTGCCAGCTGTTGTCTGCAGGCAACGCTGGGCCTCTGCCTTTAGCTGGGGGTGTGGCGCTGTGGGCCTCACCCCTGGTGCTTTGTTCATTCTGTCCCCCAGGCCGAGCGAGTCTTCATGACAAAGCATCGCTGCGGTTGGAGCAGGTTCGCTCTGAGGACCAGGGCTGGTACGAGTGCAAAGTGCTCATGCTCGACCAGCAGTATGACACCTTCCACAACGGCAGCTGGGTCCACCTCACCATCAACGGTGAGTACCGGCCTCATTCCCCGGGCTGGGCAGCCCAGGGAGCCTGTTCTCTGGGGCCTGTTTTAGGGAGAGCCTCTCTTTGGACAGCATCTCATCCCTACTCCAAGCCCATCCTGCAGAGAGGAGCCTCAGCACGTGGGGCTCCACCCCTTGCGCCCCTAGCTGTCCCCAGAGCCTCTGAGATCAGTGTGGTGCCTGGGAGGAGCAGCTCCCTGAGCATGAGGGAGGGGTTTGCTGTGACTGATGGTCTTGGAGTCCCTTATTGGGAGGTAGGAATCTAGTTCTTGACGCCAGGAGGGTTCAGGCTTTGTGGAGGCCAAGGCTGAAAGTGCTGGCAGTGTTCCCCAGCCCTGGAAAGACCCTGCTAGCCCGGGAAAGGCCTCCCCTCTCATTAGTGGGGTTCCCAGAGCCCCACCATTGCAGTCTTCCTTTTCAGGGTGACATGTTGGCTCCTTGTTAAGTGTGTTCATTTGCATAACACGCACCGCGGGTCTCCTGTGCGCCAAGCCCCGCACCTGATGACGGGAAGGCAGTGGTGGGCAGACCCAGACTCCGTCCCTGCCGGAACTGGCCTTTTTGTCTAAGGCAGTGGTCGGCAAACCGCGGCTCGTGAGCCACATGCGGCTCTTTGGCCCCTTGAGTGCGGGCACAAAGGCCAGCTTAGGGGTACCCTAATTAAGTTAATAACAGTGTACCTACCTATATAGTTTAAGTTTAAAAAATTTGGCTCTCAAAAGAAATTTCAATCGTGGTACTGTTGATATTTGGCTCTGTTGACTAATGAGTTTGCAGACCACTGGGAATGGGAGCAGCCTGGGAAGAGTCACAGTTTTAATGGCTATCTGTTATTTATAGCTCAGGTTAAATGAATTGTGCTGTGCATGATGCTTTTCAAGTGTTAGGGCAAGGAAGCCCCACGTGGAGGCCCCAGGGGAGGAGGCTGGTTCCTGGTGCTGGCCTGGGCTGGGGTCCTGGGCCTCCCTCGGTGGAGGGTCCCTCTTGTGTCACTGGGAGTCCTGACTTGGGAAGGGAGCCTTCTGAGGAGCCAGGAGAAGCTGAAAGGAACTGTGGAGAAAAGGAAGGGCGGGAGCAGGTTTCTCTGGTTTGTTTTTCTGGCTGCACCCTTATCTTTCTATATTCAGTGTATGAGAAATGTATTGAGTTAGCTCTGTGTTGAAGAACTGAGCTAGTGGTGCCGAGGCTTCAACAGGGTGTGTGCTTTGGATGCGCGCACGCAGCTTGGGTCCCTGCGGTTTGGATGCTTGCGACTGTAGCTGCTGTGGTTGGGAGAGAGAAACTGGTGTTGTTCCTGGCTTGGAAGCTTCTCTCGGTATCGCTCTGCCCGGAAGGACAGCTCTGTCTGCCCTCCCTTGCGGGGCTGGGTCACGCATCCCAGGGCTTGGCTCACACTGTGCGCCTTCTGGCGTGAGAACCCATCCAGGGCTTTGAGGGCAGGGCGTGTTTTAGCCAGAGCCCTGACCTCGGGAAAAGCACACTTAGGCATGGCGGCCCCAGGCCGGCGTTGGTCCAGAATGCTGGACCCAGGAGGTGCAGTCAGCTCTTGTTAGCCGGTCCCAAGAGACTGATTGGAGGCTGCTTGTAAATCTTGGGTGGACCGTCCCCACCGACTGGCAAGCTTTTGAGTCACCTCCTTTTGATGCCAGCTGTTGTGTGTGCTGGGAATGAAAACTCATCGTAATATTAGCCCAAGTACAATGTAATTAGGAAGGTAAAGCTGCTGCAGCAAGCCTCGTGGAAGGAACACTGAGCCAGAGGTCCCCGCGTTGCTAGTGCTCTCTCTTGTGCCCTTTCCTAAACCGAGCGGAAATCTCGCTGTCTCCTCTTCCTGTCACATCTTCCTGCCAGTGTTTGCTTCAGCAGTTTGAGGCACCAGGCCTTCCACAGATGTCCGCGCGACAGGAAGGAGAACGTAGTGTGGAATTGTGCGTTCCGTCACGTCTCTGCCTTGGTTGGCATGGGTGGGAGTTGCTTCTTTGGGGATTCCTAATTACTCAGAGTGGAGTGGGCCTGGGAGAAAATCCTGGAAAAATTCAGTTGACTTCATGAATCCATTGCCTGTCATGTATGTAGAATCCTGGGCAGCTGCGGTCACCTCTCTGGGCTTCAGTCTCCTCAGTTACCAAAAATATGCCCATTTGCAAAGCTGTTGTGAGGATTGAGTGATGCACTGTATGAGAAAGTGTCTTGCCCAGTGTCTGAAATGTTAATTACATGAGGGTAGTTATGTGCGACATGTTGGCCATTCTTCTCAAGAGAAAAAGCAGGTTAAATCAGAGATGTATCTGCAGGGATGTGGCAACACAGGAAGGTACTTCAGGCTGGAAGGTGCAGAGAATGGTCATCGTTTGAAAGTTCTTGCAGGCCCTGGCCGGTTGGCTCAGTGGTAGAGCGTCAGCCTGATATGCAGGAGTCCCGGGTTCGATTCCCGGCCAGGGCACACAGGAGAAGCGCCCATCTGCTTCTCCACCCCTCCCTCTCTCCTTCCTCTCTGTCTCTCTCTTCCCCTCCTGCAGCCAAGGCTCCATTGGAGCAAAAGATGGCCCCACGCACTGAGGATGGCTCTATGGCCTCTGCCTCAGGTGCTAGAATGGCTCTGGTTGCAACAAAGCAACGCCCCAGATGGGCAGAGCATCGCCCCCTGGTGGGCACGACGGGTGGATCCTGGTTGGGCGCATGCGGGAGTCTGTCTGACTGCCTCCTCGTTTCCAACTTCAGAAAAATACACACACACACACACACACACACACACACACACACACACACAAGAAAGTTCTTGCAAATCCACCCATAATTATCCATTCAAAACACATTCATGAGTGTCCAGTCTGGGCCAGCTCTGGGGGTCCAGGGGTAGGCAGTCAAATCCAGAGACAGTTGCAATATGGGCTTGGGGAGCACAGGAGAGGGAGAGCCTCTCTGGGGAAATGATTCTGTGCAGAGACCTGACAAGGGATGAGGAATTAGTCAGGGGCAGGGTTGGGAGATGGGGAAGTGTATTCCAGGCAGAGGGAACAGCATGCCTGGAAGCCCAGAGGAAGGGGAGCTGGTATGTTCAGGGAACGCAGGCAGGTTGCTGATATACAAGTGTTAGGCAGAAAAGCTAAGAATACACACCATCTGCTTCAGGCTTTAGAACCAGTGCTCCTCATAGACTACTTTGCCCTTATCAATGAGCCTACCTCCCAAACAGGTAGAACAACACAGACACCTCCCAAGGCAAAAGGGAGATCTCCCTCCCTTTATTCTCCTGTCCCTTCATTCCAAGTCCTGAGGTTCCTTCTAGCATAAATATTTTCGTTACTGAAAGCAAGAGTCTAGGGCACCAATATTCCGTTGCTTCCAAATGAGAATGTTTAATGTCAGGCATTTTTGACTGGGATCACCTTTGGAAAATGAAAGGCCAGTGAAAAATTAGAATTACAAATTGTTGCAGTCTCCTTTGGTGTTTTCTTGAAGATGGGTTGTGTGGAAACAAACCAAATCATTTCTTTATTATGCATAAAAATACCTGCACAGCCCAAGCCAAGCCTCACTGTAGGTTGGTGAATTCCTTGGAGGAGAGGCCTGCCTGTTTCTAACCTGCTCTATGAATTATAGGGCCTTAAAAAAAAAAAGAATTAAGCCTGGAAATGTAGCTAGCAAGCTAACACCTATTTCAGTAAATAATCCAGAGTTAAACCATTATTTTCCTGAAAACTTGAGATTGGTCAAAGTACTTTCCCGATTAGCACCTACATAACAAAGTAATTATGTAATTAGTAATTAATTTGTCACTTCAGGACATAATGTAATTTATTATCTTTCCTTTTAAGCTTGATACCAGAGGTAATAGAGGCTGTGTCTGTCTGTGTTAACTGTGTTTCAAGGGGCCGCTTGGCGAGAGGAGGCTCTGTTGGAGCTGAGCGCACATTTCAGGACAGGAGGAGAGGCCGGGAAGTCGGCACTACAGGATCCCTTTGGAAGGATTTGGGTGGATTTTAGCATTATTTTTGGTGGATTAGACATTGGATGAGAAGTGAGTGTCTTTGAGATGTCAGTTGTGTGTGTGTTTTGTATATGATGGGAGTGTGCTTGTATGATATGGGGGTGTGCTTCTTCCTTCATTCGGTGCTCACTCTCCCATTATCCCCGTGTACCACACTGAGCTCAGGGCTTGGAAGGTTGTGGAAGAAAGTGGTCTTGCCTTACGCATGCTCTTAAGGAGTTTTATGTGTTTGCATTTGTGTTGTTCTGTAGGTGTGTGTGTGTGTGTATACATTCATTTACTCATTCATTCATTGATCCGTTCAACAACGATTGTGGAGTGCTCTATTACACGTCAGGGAACTATGCTAAGAGCTGGGCATGCAGTGGGATTAGACGAGATTGGGCGTGTTCAGGGTGGTATGGCTGTTATGCAGTGGGATTTATGGAAGAGATCTCTGCTCTCAAGGAGAGTGAGAGGTAAGTGCTTTAAAGAAAGCACTGAGTGGTGGTGGCACACTGGAGAGAGCATCGATCCGGAATGCTGAGGTTGCCAGTTTGCAACCTGAGGTTGCTGGCTGGAGTGTGGGGTCTCCCGCTTGTGCATGGGGTTGTTGGCTTGAGCCTGAGGTCACCGGCTTGAACATGGGGTGGCTGGTCAACAGCTTGAGCTCAAGGTTGTTGGTCTGATCCCCAGTCAAGGCATGTACGAGAAACAGTCGATGTACAACTAAGTAGTAGCAACAAGTTAAACTTTCTCCCTCCCTCTCTTCTTCTTTCTCTCTCTCTCTCTCTCTCAAAAAAGTAAAACAATCTAAGGGGACAGAGAATTCTAGAAGTACCATCTGAGATTGGCTGACTGGGCAAGGCAGAGATGGCATTTTGGCAAAGACTTCATGAACTGAAGGAGGGAGATCTTTATGTAGAGCTCCAAGCAGAGAGGACAGCAAATTCAAAGGCCCTGATGTTCTTGACACGTTTGAGGAAGGCAAAGAAGACAGTGTGGTTAGAGCACAGTGAAGGAGAAAATATGGTAGATGATGTTGGCAGAAGGGTGGGGGACACCAAATACTAAAGTGCTCCAACTAGTTCTTGGGGCAGGGCTGTCTGGAGCAGAGAGACTCCTCTGAGAGCCTCCCATTAACGCATCAGAGGTTCCTGCAATGTGCGCGGGGCATTTGGGTAGCAGAGCCGCAACCCGCTAAGCCCACCCTGAGCCTTTGTGTTCTCTCTGCAGCTCCCCCCACCTTTACAGAAACACCGCCCCAGTACATTGAGGCCAAGGAGGGAGGCAGTGTTACCATGACCTGCACAGCTTTTGGAAACCCGAAGCCTATTGTCACCTGGCTCAAGGAGGGGACACTCCTAGGTGCTAGTGGGAAATACCGGGTAAGTGTGGTTCTTTGTTGGGGCTGCTGTGTGCTCCCTTCTCCCTTCCGTGGCCCCTCTCTCCCTCTCTAAGGCTCTCTCCCACTTCACGTGACCAGTGACACTGTGCGAGGCACAGAGGGGAGATGGAAACAGCTGGCAGACTGGCTGGTGCCTGTTGTTGGAGGGGGATGAAAAATGAGGCACCTCCGTGTCTCCTGGGTGCATGAGCCCTGAGGCCACCTCTACCCGAGGATGGCATTGGCAGCGCCCAAGAGTGGGTGCTGAGTGCCATCTCTCCTTGGCCCCAGGTGAGTGATGGGAGCCTGACAGTGACATCGGTGAGTCGGGAGGACAGAGGTGCCTACACCTGTCGTGCATACAGTATCCAGGGGGAGGCTGTCCACACTACCCACCTGCTCGTCCAAGGTAACAGTCCTATCTCTGGCTTCTTTGTGTCCCGGGCCTTTTCAGGGACTTCAGCGCAACAGAGCTGGGGAGGGTTTTCTAGGAGCATGGTTGGCACAGCTGGGGCAGGTGGAAGTGGGCAGCCCCATGAGGGGCTGGGCAGAGCTCCTCCCACGGTGGCCTGCTGTGGCTGCCATGCGGGTGGCACGAGGCCCCATGCTGGGTGCGTTTCTGGTTCTGTAGCTGTCCAGGCAGCTTTGAAACAACACTGAGGGCACTGGGGCATTTGGCAGAGCTGGGGTCTGCATGGTCAGCCTGGAGATATTAGAAGGGGAGGTGTCTGGGCCTTTCTCTGGGCTGAGGCCATTCACTGGCCCCGCTTCCCACCTACTGCCTGCTGGAGGGGCTGGGGAAGGCATGTGCTCTTCTACCCATCTTCTGACTTGGGGTTCTGAGGGCAGCACCAGACCCTCCAGTTCCGAGCAGAGCCAACCTCTCTCAGGAGAGAGCCAGCCAGGTGGCACCTTTAGCGGGTCCAGAAAGCTGGCACCAGGGACAGCTGGAATGCTCCCCCATTCACTCTGCTCCCCCTGCCCCCTCTCCCCTGAGCCTCCCACTTAACCTCTGCCTGGTGAGAGGCACAAGCCTCTATTCCTCTAGGGGCAATATTATTCTTGCTTTAGATTGAAAGGTGGCTTTTCACCCTCCTGGATGCCTCCTGCTCAGGGCTCTGCTGGGAGAAGTCTGGGCAGGAAGCACTGTGTGTGTGTGTGTGTGTGTGTGTGTGTGTGTGTGTGTGTGTGTGTGTGGAGGGTGTTAGATGGCTGGCTTGGGAGCCAGTGTTTATGGAGGGGTTATGCATGGGGCAGGGGCAGGTATGTACCAAGGTGTTTACAGCTCGCGCCAGAGGTTGGCACACTGTGGCCACATCCAACACCACCTGCATCTCTGGCACCTGTAGGGGGAGTGAGATCCCGAGCACTGACAGAAGCTAGAAACGTGTCCATGACAACTGCCTGGAGTTGTGCTGCCAACTCTCGGGCTGGTGCTGCCCCCAGCTCTCCCTCCCAGGGTCAGAGCACCCTCCCTGGGCCCCTCAGAGCGTCCTGGGAGGCCTTGGTGCTCTTGTTCTCCCCTGCCCCACCAGGTGAGGTCATATTTGTTTCCTGTGTCCCCAGGGCCTCCCTTCATAGTGTCCCCTCCTGAGAACATCACTGTCAACATATCCCAGGATGCTCTGCTTACCTGCCGGGCAGAGGCGTATCCCGGCAACCTCACTTACACCTGGTACTGGCAGGATGTGAATGTCTACTTTCAGAAGTGAGCACCCTGCCCTGATCTGTCATGAGAAGTGGGGGGTCATCCAGGTGCCCAGGGGCAAAGCCTCTGAGCCAGGGCTGCTGCAGGCTACCCTCGGCTCTGGGAACTTGGAGAAGGGTTGGTCAGGCCACATGTCCCACTTGCGAGGGCCTGTGTCTGCTCAGAGGGGCCCTGAGAGGGACCCGGGATGCGAGGGCACGCTGGGTCTCTTTCCCCATGCATGGGGTGAGGGGATGCAGTGCTGCCCAGCTGTGGTGTTTCATGGGAGATCCTCTTCCCTCCCCTGCCAACGCCCGCCCCTCCATGTCTCCTTGTCTCCTCTGCAGTGACCTGAAGCTGAGGGTGAGGATCCTGATTGACGGGACCCTGATCATCTTCCGGGTGAAGCCTGAGGATGCAGGGAAGTACACCTGCGTCCCTAGCAACAGTCTGGGGCGCTCGCCCTCGGCCTCGGCCTACCTGACTGTGCAGTGTGAGTAGGGGCGAGGGGGAGCCTCGGTTGCCGGGGTTCCAGAAGGTTCAGACCGTGTTAGCCAGACTGGAGGCTGCAGGGCAGCCTCATTTCAGGGAACGTGGGTGGAGGGATGGCTGAGACGGGAAGCAGGGAGAGTCCAGGAAGAGGCCCATCCTGGGCCGGTCAGTTGTGCTGAAGCGAGGCCTTGTTGTGTCTTCTGTGGGCCGTGTGCTAGCTAAGTGAGCCACCGGCCCGGCCGAGGGGGGATTCAATGCTGGGCAGATTTTCCGAACAACTGCGCTTGTGCTGGATGCTAGCCAGCACCTCTCTCTGTGCCTTGAATGAGATGCTCTCTGGTGCTTTGTTTCTTGGGTGTCTGAGGGAGTGTGACCTGTGTAGAGTTAGATTTCCAGCCTGCTCTCCGTCTTTCCCTACCCTGGATGGTGTGCGGGTAAGGGGAGCAGAACCCTCTTCTGGGGTGACTTGATCCAGTCCCACCAACACCTGGGTCCCTCTTGGCTTCCAACTTCCTTTTCTCTGAGCTGCCAGGGTTCCAAATGAATGAGCCGCTCCTCGTGCCAGAACGCTGGAAGGCCTTTGCGTCCGCACAAAATTCGGTTTGCTCAATCTTCTCTGCTTCAGTATTCACAGTTTCCCTACCCCCTGACAGGCTGATCATTGTGAGAGAGAGAAGGATGAGTAATGATGATTAATTTCTTCCTTTTGATTTGCTGATGGCCCCGTCACTCAGGCAACAAAGGCCCCATGTTGCTGCTGTAGGTGACAGGCTCTCTCTCCATCACTTGAAGGCTGGTGTGGGAGAACCGTGTGCCCCCAAAGGCATGGAGTGGCAGGGTGAGAAGTGCAATAGTCTAGAGACAGCTGGAGTCAGCATTTGAACTGGAGACGGGTAGAACAATTGGTGACTCCAGGAAGTGGACTCATCTCTGACCCAGCCTTGCAGAGCAGGGTGTTTGCACTGTCTGCCATGGAGTGGGCAAGGAGGTAGAGCCAGGCTGGACCCGGGAGCCCCTTGGAACTCCCTGATCTCACATTCTCACTGTTTTCTTCTCTATGCAACGATTTCGCTGCCTGGGGCAAAGGCACCTATTTCTCTACCTCTGCTGTCAGTAAATTGCGATGACTTTCAGCAGGCTCTATCTGTTATGAATCCCAAGTGTTTAAGAGCTGTGAGGTCCAAGAAGAGCTGTGTGACCCAGGACATCAGTTCTGTCCCACCCAGACTGGTAGCAGGAAAAAGCAAGTCAAGACACTATTTATAAGTGACATGCTATGTGCCCCAAGCTGTGCTAGGTGTGGAAGAGCGAACAGAGCGAGGGTTCCTCTTGGAGCAGTATCCTGGCTGGCTTGTGTCAGCTGTGCATGATGGTGACGATGGTGGCGGAGGGGGCGAGCCAGCAGGGGGTCGTCTTTGGGGACCGAGGCCCCATCCTTGGAGCTGTGGGCCATTTTTTCTGCTGAGGCGGGTGTGGTTTCCCTGTCTCTCCAGCGCCATCACCCACTCCCACTTGTCCCTTCTTACCTCCTTCCTGCCTTCAAAGAAAATCTAGGGGGTGAGATTTTCAGGTGGGTGAGACAAGGATCTTTATTTCTGCTAAAAAGCAGCGTTCAGAGTATTTCCCATTCATAAACGCTTTGAAAACCTTGGAGGAAAAAAAAAAAAAAACCTCCACCATACAAAAGTAGGAAGCTATGTCTAAATATATAACTCGGCCTGGTATTTATGTAATGCTGTTCTCTGAAGTGCTCCAAATGCTTAAAAGATACCAGCTCATTCATCCTCCCAGCCTCCCTGGAAGTTCTGGATCTTTCTCCTTGGTAGCCTTCGGGGAAATTGGGGGAGAATCGAAAGGTGATGACTCACTCAGATGCAGGATGTGCGGCTCTTGCTGCTGTCCCAGGAACCTGTCGTCTGTTCCGGGGCCAAGGCCGAGTCTGCATTCCAGCTGCACAGACGGGAAACTGAGGCTGGGAGGCTGGGCAACCAGCAGAGTGGACAGGAGAAGAGCCACCTGGGGTTATGCCTTTGCTCACCCGATGCATGGGCCTGCCTTTCTGCTTTTGGCTTAGAGGGTGGAGGCAGAGGGGCTGGCTTGGTGGGAAGAATTTGGGATAAGGAGCAGGTGGCGGAAGGTGTGGTCCACTGTTGACTTGGAGGTTGGGAGTCAGGGAGGGGCTGAAGTGGACATGAGAGCCTCTCCCTGGCAGTAATGTTCATGAGCAGAGGCATTTGAGGAGGGCTGCAGACTGAGGCAGGCCAGCATGTGCCTCTGAGTGCCTGAGCTTTCAGAACAGGAGTGCTTATGGATACGGCAGGCTGGCCCTGGCCTGGTAGCTCAGTTGGTAGAGCATCGTCCTGATATGCCAGGGTTGCAGGTTCGATCCCTGGCCAGGAAACATACAAGAATCAAATAATGACTGCATAAATAAGTGGAACAAGAAATTGATGTTTCTCCCTCTCTCTTTTCCTTCCTTTCTCTCTAAAACCAATCAGTCGGTCTATAAATAAAAATACTGTAGTCTGGAGAGACAAAAGAAGTCTGCAGCCTGCAGTGGGGTGGCTCAGTGTGGCCTCTGGGCTGGAAGCCCAGGAAGGCCAGGGTTTGTTCATCTTGTTACCCATGTGGGCCCAGCACATAGCACTGTGTTGAGCAATGAGGACACGCAGTGTTTATTGAACGGGTACAGGGTATGAAAGGCTGTACTTTGGGGGTGCCTGTGTGGTAGCCTGACCCCCTGCCTGGATTTCTCTCCTCTTGACTTCCCTTGTGTTTTTCTTCTCTTTGACCCCACACTACCCTCTGCAGACCCAGCCCGTGTCCTCAACATGCCCCCCGTAATCTACGTGCCCGTGGGAATTCATGGCTATATCCGCTGCCCTGTGGACGCAGAGCCGCCGGCCACTGTGGTCAAGTGGAACAAAGACGGCCGCCCCCTGCAGGTCGAGAAGGTGCTAGAGAGACGCATATGGGGTCCCAATGAGATGCACCCTCAGGACACTAAGATGCTGGAGGCCTGGAGGGCCTGGGGATCTGGTTCCCTGCCAGGAACCTTCCCCTCCCCACCTAAAACTCTGGGAAAGCAAAGAGCTGGTTCCCCAGGGGTCTGCAGTCCACAGGGCACATAGACAACCCCACCCCCAGGAGAGCTGGTGCTATACCTGGTGCTGCCCACAGGGTGGCTAGTGGAACCCGTCCCGCCCAAATCTGGCCCTGGTGAGGCTGGGACAGAGTATGCACCCCCTGACTGTGGCTCCCGCTCTGCTGTCTGCTCCGGCAGAATCTAGGTTGGACCTTGATGGAGGATGGCTCCATTAGAATTGAGGAGGCCACAGAAGAGGCTCTTGGCACTTATACCTGTGTGCCTTACAACACTTTGGGGACCATGGGCCAGTCTGCTCCTGCACGGCTCGTCCTGAAGGTGAGGCCCAGGACTGCAGGAGTCCTCTAAGCGGGCAGGTGCCTGAAATGCCCGCCTTCACGGTCCTGCTGTGCTCTCCCTAGGACCCCCCGTATTTCACGGTGCTACCAGGCTGGGAGTACAGGCAGGAGGCGGGCCGGGAGCTACTCATCCCCTGTGCTGCCGCCGGGGACCCCTTCCCTGTCATCACTTGGAGAAAGGTACCTCTGGGTTCTGGAGCTCCCGGGAAATGTGGTGGAGGGGAAGGACCCAGTAGCGGCTCTGTTCTGATGGTCCTGGTGCCATAGAGCCGGGGCAACTTCTGATGGGTGGCTCGGAAGCGGGGCGTGGAGGGGTGCGGGCCGAGTGCTCAGGCACTGTCCTCTCCGTCTCCTGCTCCGACCCCTGAGGTGTTGGTGGCTTCTCTCCTCCCCTGCCCGACCTGGCTCCTCCTCTGCTACCCTGCTCCCGCCCTCCCCCCGCCCTCCTCCTTGCCCCCTTGTTTGGCCAAGGTAGGGAAGCCCAGCAGAAGCAAGCACAATGCCCTGCCCAGCGGAAGCCTGCAGTTTCGAGCCCTGAGTAAAGAGGACCATGGGGAGTGGGAGTGCATCGCCACCAACGTGGTCACCAGCATCACTGCCAGCACCCACCTGACCGTCATCGGTATGGGGCCACAGGCAGGCGGGCGGGCGGCGGGCCGGGTGCTGGGACTGCGGGCAGTCAGTCCACCCTGAACTGGGAGCCTCCCATGGGTAGCCCTAGCCCTCTGTGGATTCTGGATAAGAGAGCTGGCATGGGTCTTTTTCTGGTGGGGACAGGTCAATGTACCCAACCACTCCCGACACAGAAATGAGGCACCTGCCTGGGTGGTAGCAACTACCCAGAGCTCTGAGTCTAGGATCTAGTGGAGAAGCTGGGAGGCCTGGAATGAAGGGGCCTGGGTGGGTGATGGAGCTGAGACCCACTGGCTGGGCCTAGTACAGAGGAGGTGACCAGTGCTCACATTTCCTGGGAGCCCCAACGGGCATTCTGCCCCCACTTATCTGCCTGAGGTGTGTCGCCCCAAGACTTCAGTGCACCATTTTGCCTGCACCTCTGGTAACAGACAGTGACAGATGTAGCAACAGCCACCCCTCTCGGAACACGTGCCACCAGTTCTAGGCTCTGAACCTTGTCATTTGCAACTTGTGCGGCGGGAGAGCTGTCGCCCAGTGGGCGTTCATTGAGAGTGAGCACCTTGCCCAGCGCCACGGCCCTGATGAGTGCTGGGCCCAGGCCTCAAGCCCAAGTTGAAGTTCTTACCTGCTGTGCTGTGCTGCCCCTCGTGTCTGTGTCTGGGTAGCGATGGCTGTGTCCTGAGGCTGGAGAACTTTACAGGAGAGGGGCTTTTTGGCTTTGCCCGTGACCTTAAGAGAGAATGTTTCTGTGCTTGGTGGAGGAGCACAGGACTGTCCTAGGGCAACGCAGGGGTGTGGTTTCCCTTTGGCCCACGTTCCTAGGGCCTGTGCCCTCTCCTGCCGGATGGATTAAACTGCATGGTGGGCGGGGTTTCCTTCTCCTGCCTTCCTATCCAATAGGCCGGGGTGCCAGCCCCTCAGAGCATGCCCCATCCTCGGTACTCCACATGGGTACTGCCTTTTGCTACTAGGCAGCGAGGTTACGGGTTCCCAGCTTGGTGGGCTCAGTTCTTTTCAGTCTGAGAGGTCTCCACTTGGTCTCCAGGCACCAGCCCCCATGCCCCAGGCAGTATCCGGGTCCAGGTCTCCATGACAACTGCCAACGTGTCCTGGGAGCCAGGCTATGATGGAGGATTCGAGCAGACATTCTCAGTTTGGTACGGACCTCTGTGAGTCAGCCCCGCATGCTTTGCTCTCTGCTTCTCCCTCCCCACCCCTCACTGCAGGCCGCCCCTGGGGGGCGGGTGGAGGTTATCAGAAGGATATGGTTCTTCACCAGACCTCTAGGTGATAAGGGTGTTGACACAGTGACTGAGTTCTTGCGGGGGAGGGGCATGTCTAAGGGCCTCTGGGCTCTCCTATGTCCCCGGCCGGAGGGTTCGGGAAGCCGACTGGACTGTTGCCTGAGCTGCCCATCACCCTCTGCTGCTTTCTCCCCAGCTTATCTCCCTGCCTCCTTGTTGTGTCCTTGGTTCATTATTCCTTTAGGTTCCCCTGTCCTCTGGAGTCTGGAAGAGACTCCCCATCTTCAAGGGCCTTGTGCAGCAGCCTAGCCAGAAGGGTTTTATTCTGTCCCTTGCCCGGTGGTTCCAGAAACCAGTGTGAAGGGGCCTCACCTTCCTAGCTGAGTCTTCAGCACCTGCACTCGCTCTCTAGGGCCCTGTGACTTTATTGTGATTAAAATTCTGGTATTTAGAGGTAGAGAGCTCACAGCCTGAGGACTGGAGGTATAGAAAAGAGGGGGAGAGAAGCCACAGTTCACAGCAGGTGAACCCCCTTCCATCGCCTTCAGACTCCCCTCTCCCCACATCCCTGTCCTGAGCCAAGAGCTGGCCACGCGCATCCTGGGTCCATCCCTGGGTGCGGAGCATGAGCGCCCTCACTTCTTCCTTGAGAAGGAAGAGACCTATCCCATCTGGTGGGGGGGGGAGGGATTCCCTGCTGGGGCCTGGGGTGGAGGAGGCCTCCTATGCGGAGGAAAATGCTGGGGGTTCAGGGAGAGCCCGTGATACACTTCTCAACAGCAAAGGAGGTTGAGAGGGAGCCTGCTCTCTTTCCTATCCCGGTGGCTTGGTGGATATTTCCCAGACTCTGAATGTCCTCGGCATTTTGAGTTCTGGAGAGGCAACCTGGACCTCGATGCTGAGCTTGGGGCATTCTATTTGTAACCAGAATATCCTCCAACCCTCATCTCTAGTCTCCCCAGGCAGGGTCGGGCAGGGGTGGGGCTCCTGACAGCCCCGCTGGGTGACCACTGCGGAGTTATGACCCCGCTGGGCAGCTCTCTGGCTGGGGCTGCGGTTGGCATGGCCACCTTCAGGGGGATGCCGAGCAGAAGATCTGAGCATAGGGAGGGGCTTCCCTGGCTGCTTGTGGCTCTGCTCCATGCTGCTGCTCACCTGTATTGCTTTTCACACTTTGCTTACTTGCTTTGGTGCCTGGGTGGGGACGGGTGGGTGGAAAAGGTTCGGAGGGCTCCTTCCCTCCGTTCTCTCTCTGTGTACTGACGGAGACATTTGGCACTAGCTTTTTTTTTTTTTTTTGCTGTGCTTTCCACTGCCTCAGCTTCAACTCCTGGGCATATACATGGTATTGGGTTTTAACCTAAAGGGGAACCTGGTGCTCATCTACTGAATTGTAGCTCTGGACAGAGAGGGCTGCTTAGTGTCTCAGTCCAGGACAATGACTCCTCCCAGTGGTGATGCTGGGTACTGCACTTGTAGACGGCCAGCTTCACTGCAGAGGGAGTTGGTGGGCCGTGTAGAACAAATGCCAGTGTTCTCTGCACACAGTGTGATTTCCCCCCGTCATTGTGACTTATAACCCTTAGCCCTTAGGGGTTCTGGTCCCCATGGTGGAGAAGCCCCAGGTCATCTTTAGCATAGACACTGGACCTCCTCATCTGACTCACACCTGGTTGGACCGAGGGAACCCTCTGGGTTACTCTAGGCCCACTCTTGGCTGTCCCTGGGAGGGTGGGTGGCCTGGGTCACCTGGGTTCCTTCTTTAGTCCTGCTGTTGCCACATCGCTCACCTTCACTTTTGTATGACGATTCCTGCCTTGTTTCCAGGGTCCTCGCTCTCCCACCACAGAGCCACTCTCAGGGTTGTGGCCAGGGTGAGATTACCCAAAAATACAATGGCTGATTTGACCAGCATTTTGAGCATTTCTTATGTACACCTAAGTGTCCCATTTAGAAAAGGAGGTGCCAGCAGTGGCTGGTGACTTGGCTTTGTGACGTCTGGCACATCCTCAGCGGGGCAGGTCAACCCTCCGTGAACCCGGGGAGGCCAGGTCCACCGATGGCCGCCTCCTCCAGGACCTTGCA
Organism: Saccopteryx leptura; assembly: GCF_036850995.1. Classification (NCBI taxonomy): domain Eukaryota; kingdom Metazoa; phylum Chordata; class Mammalia; order Chiroptera; family Emballonuridae; genus Saccopteryx; species Saccopteryx leptura. Next base: position 377,042,857 of record NC_089504.1, on the reverse strand, counting down.
GGCTCTCTGTGTCTCCAGCGTAACCCACCGCACCCCCTTGTCTTCGATCTTCTATTTTTCTTTCGGCCAGGATGAAGCGGGCACAGTTTGGACCCCATGACTGGCTGTCCTTGCCGGTGCCGCCGGGACCCAGCTGGTTTTTAGTGGATGCCCTGGAGCCTGAGACGGCCTACCAGTTCAGTGTCCTGGCCCAGAACAAGCTGGGAACGAGCGCCTTCAGTGAGGTGGTCACTGTGAACACTTTAGGTGAGGACCGGTGCCCAGATGTCTTGAGGGTGTTTCCCAGAGGCTCGGGGGTAGATAAAGATGGCGATAGCCCTGATGGTCCTGGAAGCTCACATTTACATGCCTGCTGCATGCGAGGCATCTTGCTGTGAGCCCCCTGCAGGCCTGTCATTTGATCTCCCAATACAGATTTGTCAGACCGTTCTCAGGGATTTTTCTGGATCAGAGTGCCTCGTCCCATGTTGGAACATTTTTGGTTAGGTTCCTATTGAGTCCTTAAGATGGACAGATGAGGCTTTGAGCTTCATGCTTCCTGGTCAGGCCACATGTTTGCATCTTCCTGTGGCTTCAGGGGTGAGGGGTGGTGGTGTTGGGAATCCTCATTCCTCCTGTACTTCTGCTGGTATTTCCCTCTGGCCCCTGGCCTCATTCGGTGGCAAGCCTGAGGCCCACTCTTCCTTTCTGGACCCTGCAGCTCACTCTGTCCCACCTGGGGCTAGACAAGGCAGCTGGGAACATGGGGCACCACTCCAGCTTGCTTTCTTGCCACCAAGGGGGGCAACAGCGATAGATAAGAGTGTGTACCCTGCTTGGAAGCACCCCTTGCTGGCCCTTGATTTTCCATCTGAGCCAAGAAGGGAGTTGAAAGAGTAAACAGTGTATGCAGGAGGCTGTTCCTACTTCCGGGGAAGAGAATGAAAGATACCTTTTGCAGTATTTTTGTAAAGATATTACCACATTAAAAAGATAATTACATTTAATTCTTTTTCCCTGTAATTCCCTTTTCTCCCCCTCCTTTTAAAGAGCTCGTTTCTTTCGTAGGAGATTTTAGAAGTACTCTGAGAACAGGAGCACGCAGCTCTGGGCCCCGTGCCGTGCCTCCTTCCTTTGGGTCAGGAGGGTCCTTTCTGTGACCCTTAGGCCCCTGAAGTGATGCATGCATCGGCATGTGGCATGCGACCATCGCCTTAGGGCCACGGTGCCCCGGGGACACGTGCTGAGCCAGGAGACAGTGTGGGCGGACAAGTCTGCCGCGACCTTAGCGCTCCTGCGGTCTCCCTTCTCTCTCTCCCACTGCTGCAGCATTCCCCGTCACAACTCCAGAACCCCTGGTGCTGGTTACCCCACCGCGGTGCCTCACAGCCAATCGGACCCAGCAGGGTGTGCTCCTGTCCTGGCTCCCACCTGCCAACCACAGCTTTCCCATTGACCGCTACGTCATGGAGTTCCGCGTCGGAGAACGCTGGGAGATGTTGGATGATGCCATCCCAGGCACTGAAGGAGAATTCTTTGCCAAGGATCTGTCACAGGTGAGGTTCTAGCTGTCCCTTGCTTCTTCTTCCCAAATTCTGGAAGTGACCGGACTCTTTCTAGAGTCCCTGGAAGCACAGAATGAATGGAATGACCGGACTTGGATGTGTGAGGTCTGGCCATGTACTGGTACATCACACCGCTGTTTGTGCGTTCTCCTAGATCTGCTACCAAAGGTTTGGCATCCTCAGCTCACACGCGTGAGGATCCACAGGTTCAGAGCCAGCTCTGCGGCAGAGCGGGGTTGTAGTGCCTTGAGGGGCTTCTCCAGGCACTGGCACAGCTAGGGCAAAGGAAGCAGGGAGGCACGGCAGGGGGGTAACCAGCCACTGACCTCAGCTCCTTGCTAGGAGCCTAACTGTGATGGATAAAGGAGTTCCCAGAGGGATTGTCTTTTAGCTTCACCCTTGAACAATTAGAGCCCTAGAGAATACCTTATTTTTTTTTCCAGCTGACTCCCTCTAAACTTTGATGTCTCTGTAGCTGGAGAGAGGAAGCAGTGTATTTCATGGATATAGATAGTCTTACGTATATTTCTTTTTTACCTATATTTCTGTCTTTCTTCCCTGGATACTCATTTAGTGCTGGAATTGGCTCGTGGTGGCTCCTGAGAGCCCCTGTGTGCACAGTGACCTCACAGATATCAGCTATGGTCAGAGTATTTACAACATGGCAATTGGCAAATGCTAAAACTCAGGACTTTTTTTTTTTTTAACTTGAGGGCTGGTCATTAAAACATTTCCAGTACCCACTGCTTTGGGTGCCATGTCCTGTGACACATTACTGCAGAATCAGTGGTGGTGGCGTCAGTGACGGGTTCGTGGCCGTCTCTGGTCCCTGGCTAACAGGGTTTTGTCCCTGGGGCTGTAGGACACCTGGTACGAGTTCCGGGTTTTGGCCGTCATGCAGGATCTGATCAGCGAGCCCAGCAATATCGCCGGCGTCTCCAGCACAGGTACTTGGGGGGTGGGGGTTCTTTTACAGCCGTAGGTATATATGCCCCAGAGCTGACTGGGAGTCCCTTCTGAAGTAGCTAATGTGGGAAGAGAGCTTGAATTAGAAGCAGTGGAGAGCTCTAGTTGAAATTGTGTGAGTTGTAGCCTTTTTTAACCCTGTCAAATCCATGTGTCTGCTTCTATGATGATGAGATTTCTCCAACTCAAGAGCTATGTTAGTGACAATTTCTATAAGATATCCACAGCAGGAAAGTCAGCTAATCTTCTCATTATCATAGTCAAGAAGAACTTGGTTTAAGCTATTTTTCTATAAAATCTGTTTCCTCCAGTGTGGGTCTCTGTAATGGGGTGGGGTGATGGATCCGTCAGACCACAGAGACAACAGGTCAACACGTATCCATTGAGTGCCTGCTGTAAGGCTGCCTTATAATGATGGCTGTTTTATTTGGAACATGACCATTTGCTGCTGTTTCCCTTCACTCCTTCCTTTCCCTAGATTTTTTTTCAGGTTCAATAAAGCCAACTCCTTAGCATTTTCTCAGTTTCTCTTTCCTCTTCTTGGCCCTGATCCCATTTCTATACATCTTCCTTCTGATGCAGTTTCTGAAATATAGCAGGGTCCCTCTGTCTCCCCGTGGAGTGGCTCCCTCGGTGTGGGAAGAGGCACCTGCTTAGTGACAAAGCAAAGGCACCATTTCCATGGACACTGGGCCCCTGGGACCAGTTGGCAAGGAGCTTGGCCGAGCGTGGGGTGGGCAGATTGGGGAGAGGGCAGGGTAGGACAGAAATGGCATAAGAACATTTGGAGGGGAGTGGAGTGTGACTTCTGTACACCATGGGGCTTTAAAAAAAATAGAAATATATATACAAAGGTACCTCGTTCAGGCAGTAGAACCCAGTATACTTCTGTCTTGGCTTCCCTCCAGGTAAGCGACTCGGAGCAATGGAGGAGCGGGGAGTAGAGCTTGCAGCCAAGGCCAGCACAGGGGACTTGTGGGTTTTGCGGGCTCATCTCAGTGCACCGTTCTTTATTCAGTAGCTTTGTGTTTGTCTCTCAAAAGGAAACATACACAGTTGGACAATTTCTCATGGCTGAATGAGGATACAGTGACCTCAGCATCCCCTGTATTTAAAGCCCCTGTTTCCAAAGAGGGTAGCATTTATTTTTCTACTCAACCAGTCGGCCCAATTTGGACATTTTCTCCCCATTGTTATTATTGACACAGCAGTGGATTTTGGCCGGATATATCAGAATATGTAGATTTCCCCTCTGATGATCTGAGAAATGGCACTTGCTAATACCACCGTAGTGCAATGACTGAGGCACAGTCTTGGCTCTGTCCCTAACTAGCTTGGCAGGTTTGGGCACAAAGGGAGCTTCAGTTCTTTACCTGCAAACGGAGGAAGCTGGACCCCTTACCCATGTCCCTGACGGCCCCAGCATTCTGTGCCTGAGATGACCAGGATATGCGAATTGTTCCTGTAGAAGTTGCTTGCCTGTGGTGTAAGGAGTTAAAAATGGATGGAATTGGCCTGACCTGTGGTGGCACAGTGGATAAAGCGTTGACCTGGAAATGCTGAGGTCGCCGGTTCGAAACCTTGGGCTTGCCTGGTCAAGGCACATATGGGAGTTGATGCTTCCAGCTCCTCCCCCTTCTCTCTCTCCCTCTCTAAAAATGAATAAATGAAATAAAAAAAAAATGGATGGAATTGAATTGTGTAGTAACAACCCGTTTCCCGGCCGGCTGTAGCATTTTACCCTCAAAGAACCTGCATATCCAGGCCCTCGTTTGGTAGCGACAGCATGGTTGGTGGAAGCCAGAAAGCACCCAACTGGAAGTCAGAGTAACTGTGTATAGTTTTGGGAATAAAGTTGTGCAAACTCAGCCATGCACGGATTTTTCAACTGGAGAACGAGAACAATATCCATGCACTGTCTACCTCATGGGGGTAACGTGAGAATAGTAGATAGTATGCATAAAAATGCTTTGCAAAAAATAATTATATTGAAATGGTTATAGGATATTGAAATCGTTATCGCCATAGGGGTAAGACAGAGATGCTATTACCGCTTTCCTAGCTATGTGGTGACCACTTGCCTAGTGTCATCTAGCCCTTCTTCTCCCTCCTCCCTCCTCCTGTTCCATACAGACCTCTTCAGGGCAGGAGTTGAGCTTGGAGCCTCAGTGTTAAATTGTCTGTGCTACAGAAGGCAGGGGAAATGTCTGGGGCTGGGTGTCAGCAGGGTGGGGGCCTTGGGGACAGAAAGGGGCTCATGAATACTTCCTGCCCCTGTCCCCCCGCAGACATCTTCCCACAGCCGGACCTGACCGACGACGGGTTGGCTCGGCCTGTGTTGGCTGGAATCGTAGCCACCATCTGCTTCTTGGCAGCTGCCATCCTCTTCAGCACCCTGGCGGCCTGCTTTGTCAACAAGCAGCGCAAGCGGAAGCTCAAGCGCAAAAAAGGTGGGTGTTGTCCCCCCCCCCTCTCCCTGGCCCAGCTTCCAAAGCGCCCCGTTGGGATAGATGGCCTGTTTTTAGCATGGGGCCCCTTGAAAAGAGGGATCCTGGGATATTGTGGGCAGAGCTGCCAGTGGGACTTGATCTAAAAGAGGGGTAAAGGAAGCAAGCATGGTGGGGAGAGTCAGATGGACCAGACCGAGGGTGAAGGCAGGGCCCAATGGTGGGACAGGACGCACAACTAGAGCCAGAGATGCCCTGTGTCGAAAGGAACTGCCTCCCTCTTTTTTTTTTTTTTTTTTTTTTGTATTTTTCTGAAGCTGGAAACGGGGAGAGACAGTCAGACAGACTCCCGCATGCGCCCGACCAGGATCCACCCGGCACGCCCACCAGGGGCGACACTCTGCCCACCAGGGGTGACACTCTGCCCACCAGGGGGCGATGCTCTGCCGCGACCAGAGCCACTCTAGCGCTTGGGGCAGAGGCCAAGGAGCCATCCCCAGCGCCCGGGCCATCTTTGCTCCAATGGAGCCTTGGCTGCGGGAGAGGAAGAGAGAGACAGAGAGGAAGGGGGGGGGGTGGAGAAGCAAATGGGCGCTTCTCCTATGTGCCCTGGCCGGGAATCGAACCCGGGTCCCCCGCATGCCAGGCCGACGCTCTACCACTGAGCCAACCGGCCAGGGCCAGAACTGCTTCCCTCTTGGGCTCTGCTTTGCACCCTATTACAGCCGGGGTGCGTTTTTCTGTCTCGGGCCTCAGCAGACGCTCTCTCCCCTCTGTCCTGTCTAGATCCCCCGCTCTCCATCACTCACTGCAGGAAGAGCCTGGAGTCTCCGTAAGTGCCCCTGAGCCCTGCAGAACCGAGCATGGCTGTCTGTGGTGTGGGGGTGGAAGGCGGGGTGCAGACCCTGCGTGTTCTGCCTTGCTCCGCCCCATCACCGCGATTCTAAGCAGTTCACCCTTAGCTGATCTGAATGGCAATTTTAAGTTGTCCACAGAAGGAGCTGTGGTATGGACCAGTGGTTTTCAACCTTTTTTACACTAGGGGACTGGGATAATAGGAGAATTATTTCAGAGACTGCTCAGGCAGAAATCACCCTGAGCATAAGCAAATTCGACCAAGATCATTGGGTCTATAACCTTCATACAACATCAGGGTGGCCAACTCTTTTACAGACTGGCATGACATTTCTGGTGGACCCCAGTCTGGCCGTTGAAAAACACTGGACAATCCCAGTTCATGGACAAGCCATTTCTCTTTAGCTTCGGAATGTGCTTCTCTGATTTTGGGTGGTCACCCTAACAGGTTTCCCTTCTTAATATGTTTTACGTAAAGTTAACATTAAAATTAGTTTTTGTGAGCAACCTGGATGTGAAGTTGCAGGTGTGACTAGACAGAGCAGGGCAGACGAGGGGTGGGGCGGAGTAAAAGCAGAAATGTGGGTGTTCACTCAGAAAACACATCTCGATATTTGAGCGTTGGCCCAAGAGCTTCATGCCAAACTCTGCAGTCCATCTGGAGTCCTCTTTCTTCATCCCGTCTTCCGAGGGGTTTGTTAAGACAGTGAAAATAAGCAGTGGACCAGTGTGCCCCCACCTCATCCCTCCTGCTGTTTCTCCTGTTCTCACAGCCTGTCCTCCGGCAAGGTGAGCCCAGAGAGCATCCGGACACTCCGCGCCCCGTCAGAATCCTCTGACGACCAGGGCCAGCCAGCAGCCAAAAGAATGCTGAGTCCCACCCGGGAGAAGGAGCTGTCCTTGTATAAGAAGACCAAGAGGGCCATCAGCAGCAAGAAGTACAGTGTGGCCAAGGCCGAGGCCGAGGCGGAGGCCACAACACCCATTGAGCTGATCAGCCGAGGCCCCGACGGCCGCTTTGTGATGGGCCCCTCCGAGGTGGAGCCCTCGGTGAAGGGCAGACGCATCGAGGGCTTTCCCTTTGCGGAGGAGACGGACATGTACCCCGAGTTCCGCCAGTCTGACGAGGAGAATGAAGACCCGCTTGTGCCCACGTCTGTGGCTGCCCTGAAGTCCCAGCTGACCCCTCTGTCATCCAGCCAGGAGTCCTACCTGCCACCACCAGCATACAGCCCTCGGTTCCAGCCCCGCGGGTTGGAGGGCCCCAGCGGCCTGGAAGGTCGGCTCCAGGCCACGGGCCAAGCCAGGCCCCCTGCGCCCCGGCCCTTCCACCACGGCCAGTATTATGGGTACCTCAGCAGCAGCAGCCCCGGGGAAGTGGAGCCGCCACCTTTCTACATGCCAGAAGTGGGCAGCCCCTTGAGCTCCGTCATGTCCTCCCCACCCCTGCATACCGAGGGGCCTTTCGGCCACCCCACCATCCCGGAGGAGAACGGAGAGAATGCTTCCAACAGCACGCTGCCCTTGACTCAGACTCCCACTGGCGGGCGCTCCCCTGAGCCCTGGGGCCGGCCAGAATTCCCCTTTGGGGGTCTGGAAACTCCAGCCATGATGTTCCCCCACCAGCTGCACCCCTGTGATGTAGCCGAGAGTCTGCAGCCCAAGGCCTGCCTCCCCCGAGGACTGCCCCCCACCTCCCTCCAGGTGCCCTCTGCCTACCCGGGCATCCTGTCACTGGAGGCGCCAAAGGGTTGGGCAGGCAAGTCACCGGGCAGAGGCCCTGTCCCAGTGCCCACCGCCACCAAGTGGCAGGACAGACCTGTGCAACCTCTGGTGAGCCAAGGGCAGCTAAGACATACCAGCCAAGGTATGGGCATACCCGTGTTGCCTTACCCTGAGCCGGCCGAGCCGGGGGGACACGGTGGCCCCAGCACATTTGGCCTGGACACCCGGTGGTACGAGCCCCAGCCCCGGCCCCGGCCCAGCCCCCGGCAGGCCAGGCGCGCCGAGCCCAGTTTACATCAAGTGGTGCTACAGCCCTCCCGGCTCTCACCTCTGACCCAAAGCCCCCTCAGCTCCCGTACTGGTTCCCCTGAGCTCGCTGCCCGGGCCCGGCCCCGTCCTGGCCTCCTGCAGCAGGCCGAGATGTCAGAGATCACCCTCCAGCCACCGGCCGCCGTCAGCTTCTCTTGCAAGTCCACGCCATCCACAGGCTCCCCATCCCAGAGCAGCCGCAGTGGGAGCCCCAGCTACCGGCCCACCGTGGGCTTCACCACTCTGGCCACGGGCTATCCCTCCCCTCCACCAGGCCCCGCAGGGCCTGCGGACAACTTGGATGTGTTTGGACAGACGCCTTCCCCTCGAAGGATGGGGGAGGAGCTGCTCCGACCAGAGCCCCCCCCACCTCAGTTACCTACTTCAGGGTGAGTGTGAGCCGGTTTCTCCTGCCCACCTTCACCTAGTCATCTTCCTGCCCCCATCCCTTGCCCTGCCCTCCACCCTTCCATCAACCAGATTGACAGGGCTTGTCCGGACACACTGCAGCATCCCTTCAGGAAAGGAGTTCTGGTTTTGGCATCAGCAGGGTGTGGTCATTGGGGTGGGGATGGGGCTTACCTGCCCAGGTACCCTGCCAGGAGCGTGAGGGATCTTCTCCAGTCGGCCCAAAGCTCTCAGGAGGCCCCCAGGGTGCCAGGGAGTGGGCGCGGATGGGTAAGGGGAGGGGCGTGGCCTGTCCCAGTGAGTGGTTTCCCAGTTCCTCTCGGAGTGGAGAGCTCACCACATCCCTGTGATCCTGGCTTGGGGGTGGTTCCAGGGTTTGCCCAGAGGCCTCGTATCCAGTCTCCTTTTCTTCCCCAGCCCCTCTTCCTTGCTTAGCAGGACCCTGAAGCCTGACTTCCCTGGACCACCAGGCCAGGGGCTTGCTCCTCTTCCCCAACCCTGCCCTTAACAGCCTAGCGAGCGCGGGTCCCCTCCCACAGCCTCTCCGGGGGCACATCCTGGAGGCTGGGAGCCACATCTCAGGCTGTGACTCATGTGCCTGGAACCACATACCCCACCCCAACCTGTGTGCCTCGCAGGGAGCTGCAGACAGACAGACAGACAGACAAGCTCCTGCGGTCAGCCTGCCCGAGAGAGCACACTCTAAACAGTAGCAGCTGGTATTCCAGGTACCAGTCAGCCTGGACGCCTGTCTGTGCCTCTTTTTTCTCTTGTCTCTCTTCTCCTGCCCTCCTCTTCTCTCCTCCTCTCTTTCCTTCCTCCTCAAGTCTGTCTTTCTGTCTGCCTTTCCTCCTCCATCTTCTTTGGGATGGGCCAACTTGCTCAGAAGAGCCTGCGATGTCTGGGTCGTGCCCCCCCAGGCCTTCCTGTCCACCCCCCCACCCCCTTTCTGGTTCAGTCCTTTGGTCTCTCTTCTTGATGTGGCCGCCTGTGCAGGGAAGCCGCGGGTTCCAGAGGAGGCTGGCCCGGTGGTAGGCAGGATGGGCAGCGGTTAAGGAGGAGGGAGCCCGGCGCCCTTCCCCTGCCCCATCACTCCCACCTTGCCTGGTACCTGGAAGTGCAAGCCTCACTTCCCACTCCCACCCTGCTCCTGGTGGGGGGGCGGAGGGAGCGGGCCTCGGGAGGAGGAGGAGAGCCGGAGCTAGCACGCCGGGGGCGTGGCGGACGTGCTGTGTCTGCGCAGGAGATGCTGTGGGCGCAGCCCTGTCGTCTGCTTTGCAGTGCTCTCATTTGCTTTGTCCCATCGTTGCGTCTGGTTCTCTGTCTCTCTCCTCTCCTTCCCCTCGCCCCATTCTCTGGCTTGTCGCTTGTCGGTTCTCTGGTCCCTGTGCTCCTCCCCCTCCCTCTGGGTGTGCGTGGGTGGTCCCCCCACGGCCTGTGTTGATAACTGCTTTGTTTCTGATTGATCTCAGCTATCTGGGCAGTGTTGTCGAGACAAGCCTCTCCTCAGCTCAATAGGTAAGGGAGCTCCACGGCTGGGGCCGGGCGGGGGGTGGACAGGCGGACGGGGCTTTGGCAGGGCCATCGCTTCCTTTACAGGGGAATCCAGACCACCTCCCTTCACCCCCTCTATAGGGGGGCAGCCTCTGCTCCTTGATTCCCAAGGCTTCTGGGTTCCCCACATCATGCCGCTCCAACAGCCCCACAGGCCACGCTCGGGCACTGCCTAGCTGCAGCTTCTCGCCGCCCCCCCCCCCCCCCATGTTAAGCTCTCTCCCACAGCTTCCCCGCAGTTTTCCTTACTCAAACACCTCGCCATTCTGCTGCCAACACACTCAGAGCTTCCACAGATGCCCCTTGGGACCCTGCATGCACCCCGAGGGACCCAGAATGCCTAAGTTCTGCTTTGCATCTCCAAACCCTTGAAAAATCTATCTGGGGCCTTACTGGTACCCAGGAATGGCCTGCCCCCTCTCTGCCCTGTTTCCCAGCAACCCCTTCCTCCCCCCACCCCAAGACTCAGACTTTCCCTGGTGGTTAGTCCCTCACTGTTCTCTCAGGATCTTAATAAGAGTTGATCCTCTCAGGCAACACAGTGCAGCCTAGCTCCTTTCCTGGACCAGTGGCTCCCCTGGGGTCCTCCGGGAGCAAGGGACAGGCAATGCCACCACTGCCCGGGCGCCTTGCATTGTGCAGCCTGTCCTTGGCTGTTACAAGACTGAGAGGTGGACCTGGCCCTTAGGTTCAAAATGCTGTCAAGGTCCCGACCCCCTTGGGTCGTAGCTGTAGGGAGAGTCTTTGGAGAAGCTCCGAAGAGGAGAGGACAGGTGTCCTAGGCAGAAGGAAGTTGAGCTGGTGAGAGCCAGATGTGCCCAGGGATGTCGCACAGACTGCTTCCTCTGCCGTCCGCTGTGGTGACACCTTTCTCACCTTCTTGCGGGAAAGGGTCTCAGGAACTGGGCATTTGGAGAGGTATCAAGTCTCCTAAAAAGGCTTTTAGAGTGAGGCGGGGCTCACTCACTCCCATGGTAAACTAAGAAAATTCTTTGTGCCATGGACGTTAAAGCTGTGCTTCTGGGCATGTGTAGGTCACCAGCACTTAGACGGGAGTGGGAGGGCCTCCTTCCCGTGCTCTGGCTTCCATAAGTGAGAAGAGGCTGCCTCCCTCTGTCACCTGGAGAGGTCCAGGAGGCTGATCAGTCTCACTCAGGGCTGTAGATCTTGTGCATTCATAAGAAAGGCATCCCATAATGAGGGTGTCATACCATTTCTTTATAATCTGCAGCTATGTTAAAATGTTTAAAAAAATAAATAAATAAAGATGTCAGCAGCCAAGAGGCCGTGGGATGGTGTGAGACTGGCGGGAGGCCCACCTCTGCTAGCAGCACTGGGAGAATGAGGAAGGTCAGGAAGTCTTTGTGAGCTCACCTGCGCTAGGGGCCTCCTGTGGCCTGCTGGGTGGGTGCTCTAGAGGGACAGTGACTGCACTGTCTCCACCCCCTTGCTCTCCTTCCCTGCCACCCAGTTATGACCCCTCTGTCACCCCCCAGAGGTGTGACAGCTCCAGGACTAGCTTTCATTCCACCTCTGGAAAATGCCTGGACCCCATTCTCATTTGCTCTTTCCACTGCCCCTCACCCACATGCGGAGCCCTCTCTCCCCGTTGTGCCTATTGGCATCAGGTCCGAGAGAGCTGAGCTATCAGACTGTCACTGCTGTGGCAAACCCAGAAACCAGGGGCCACAATGAGAGCACGGCTTCCTCTGGATCTGGCCGGAGTCCCCAGCCTAGGAGAGTAAGATCCTCCCACAGCCTCAGAGTAAGCCCTCAGCGGTGCTGGGCAGCGGGAGCCAGCCCTCGCCCTGCTGCTGGCTGCGGGCAGTCCTGGGTGCCGTAGCTGCGGGCCATTGGGAGGCGGCAGGCTCCTCGTCAGCTGCTGTCTTCATGCTGTGCCTATGCATGTGTCTCCACGTGGTCTTGCTTGGAGATGTGACACGTCTACGTCCGTTGTTCTCGCTCTCTTCCTGTCAGTTTCTTTCCTGTCCCTTCCCACACCTGTAGTTGTTTCCCTGCCTCTCCTCCCCTTCTCTCTCCCCGCTTTTCTCCTCTTCCCAGCTCCCTTCTCAAAACGGGGAGTTGTAATGCGTGGACCTGTCCTTTGTGAGTGGTGGGGAGGCTGAGCGGTGTTCTCAGCTCACTGTCTGACACCAGTGGTACCCCCCCCCCCTTCTCATATCTCCCTCTGATCCCTTTCTGGTCAATACCGACTTCGGCCTCCATTGTGCAGGTGGGTCTGGGAGCCTGGGTGGGGCCGCCTCTGACTAATGAACCACAGGAAGGAGCTCTCATTTGGAACAAGCTTCTCCTGACTTCTGAGGCCAAGCACTTGGTGTGTGCACTGAGCTACTAGAAAGGTACCATCTGTGGTCAAAGTGGAGTAGCAGCTGCCATCCAGATGCCTGGCTCTCTATTTTGTATATGGGGCATAGATCTGCCTTTTTCCTGGCTGCACCTTGTGCATGTGTGGGTCTCCTCGGCTCGCCGACCGCGGAGTAGGAGCACAGTCTGCTCTTGGCCAGTTCAGAAACGGAGGAACATGCTCTTTAAATCGCTGCTTCTGCCTGTGGACTGGGGGGTTGCTGCAAATTGTGTCAGAATGATCAGCTGTTTGGGCATTAAGGGCAGGAAATGTCCTTAATGGATTTTGGATTTTGACTTTCCTGTCCTGTGGTTTGCCTGCATTTTGAATCAGGAATAAGAGTATCTTTCTTCCAGTATTCTGGGTCAGCATAGAGCTAAGCAGCTAAGGTAAGCTTAGCTAAATGGTCATGATTTGGGTTTTATATGGATTTTATGGAGAGGGAGAGAATGAGAGAGAGAGAAGAGAAGAGTGTTAAAGTAAATACCAGGCAGTTTTTTGGTAGTTTTGAGCTGCGAAGAAATACCACTGCAGCAGAGAATTGCGGTCCAGAAAGACCCCTAAGTTTTGAGGTGTTCACCTGTCAGTGATACTCTTACTTCTTGGGAGAAGGAGCCCCCCAGAGTTTGCAGAATTCCTGTGTTTGAGGAGAATTGAGGCTGATTAGAGTGAGAACTGGTATCGCAACTTCCTGCGGAGCCCAGGGCTGGATTCTGTTCCGAGAGGGTCACCTACAAGTTAGCCTTAGGGCTGCTCGCCAGCTTCATTCCAGGGACAGATGGGGGTCCTTAACCCAAGCTTCCTCCTGTCTGAGAGACCCCGGTGCCCAAACTCCCATCACCTGGAAGTCCCCCAGGTGAGCTCCGCATTGATAGGGAGGGGACACCCTTCCTAGGAGTCCAAAGGGCCTAATGTGCTGCAGGTGAAGCCTGTTGGACCACATTTTGTGTGTCTTTTCCATATACTTTGCTAAAAATAAAGCCCCATTTTGCCCTCCTCCCTTCTCCCTCCCTCCTGTCCTTCCAGATGTTTGTGTTTTCTTTTGCACTGGGACAGTGTCTTGATGATTCCAGGAGCCTTCTTCTGCCGTGTTTCTGTGTTTGAGTGCTGAGTCAGAGGTGAGAACAGGGGAACAGCAGGTGTCCTGGAAGGGCTGGAGCTTGGCTCTTTCCTGACAGAACACTGGCTTATCTGCCTCAGTAGGTGATGATTGTGTGGGGATTTTTGCCTAACGTAGCCATCCCTGATATGTCTCACGTGTGCTGTCACCACGGCTGAGGATGGCAGTGACTTGCCTCTAGATTATTCCGGCAGATTGATTTCTCAGATGACGTGTGGAGGCAGTGTCCTGTGATGGAACTTTATACCTGCTTTAGTAGGAAGACGTTGGGAAACAGGTTAGCCCGGTGTTGAGAGTCTTGGCTCTATCTATACCTAGATAATTGGACAAGCTACCTGGTCTCATTTCAGCTTCTCCATTTGAAACTCGGGGTTACTATAGTATTTACCTCTTGGGGTTGTTGTAAAGATTAAAGAAAATTAGGTAGAGAACATAGAGCATACAGTTCCTGGTGTGGTAAGTGGTATAGAGATGCTATATGATAAAAACGGTAATAGTAACAATTTGTTGATTGTAATAATACATCCCTGGAAACTATACCTGGCTTGGAGAATCCATAGAGCTTTTAGGGTCACCCTGTACCCACTTCTCTCATACCCTAGTGGGTTATGTTTTTTAAGCACTGTTTCCTGGATCCACTTGATAGTTGTATTCCTCCTCGGACCACACCTCACTCACCTGTGTGGTCCTTCTGAGGAGGTTGCCTGGGACCCGGAGACAAGACAGGTAAACTGAACAGCAGATTTATCTTTGTGATTTTCCTTCTCGGCAGCATGAAGAAACCTTAGTCAAGGATGAGAAGGGGGTGAGGACAGTCCGCCAGCATTGGAAGGTCATGTCCCCTCATGCCCTAGCCATCTTCATCCTTTGCCTGCCTTCCAAAGTCCTTCCAGCCGCCGCTGCCACTGCCGCTGCTGCTGCTGCCATATAGGATCTCTGTGGGTAGACTGGAGTTTGAGAAAGAGGAAGGAATGGGGAATTGACAGATTGGGTCTTTGGGGGTGGAAGACCTGACTTCTAATGGTGAGTTGCACGATGTCTCTGCTGGACTGTGTGTGCCTTTGTGCATGTGTAGGTTGGGGCTTCTTAGCTCCGTGCTCTCAGGGGGCTATGGAAAATCAAGAAGTTGTCTCTGACCTGAACTTGGAGGAACTTCTTGATACTTTATTTACTGAAGGGCTATGGAATGATGACATCCATCAAAGAAGATGAAGGTTGCTTCATTGCCAGTTAATGCAGGAAACCCCAGAGACCAGAGGCTTACCTACAATTCTTCTGTAAGTTTCTTCTTCCTCATTTCCACCAAGATATCCAGTGTTGGAGCAATGCAGCTGCAACCTTCCCATCCCTCTGTCATATTTTCAAATACCTCGGACTGCTTGCTCACCAGTGGGGGCTTCTTTTCCCCTCACAGGGTGTCCTACTCCTTTTAATCAGGATTTACCCCAAACCCATTGCAATGGAGATGGAAGAGGGAGATGTGGGGATTGAAGCAGATTGTCCTTCTCCATGGCTGTAGAATGTGTGCTGATACCAGCATGCGTGGAGAGGCGTGACCTGTCTCTCTCTTTCCCCTTTATTCTCCAGGCTCCAAGTTTGGCTTACTTTGAGAAGAAATGCCATTGATAACATATCTTCTAGATTTTCTTCTTTTATAACTCTTGACAAGTTCTCTCCAGTATGCACAGACAGTCACAGAAAGCCTGTCCTCTCAGCTCTCTTTGGTCTCCTCTGTCACCTGGGCTGCACAGACTTGACTTAAATTGTTGACTTTTTTCTAACCATGCATTTGATCCATCAGGCAAATGGCAATATCCACTTGACTGAGGGAGAGAGACCAATCCACATGGTTTCTTCTCCGGACAACCTCGTTTTCTCTGCTGAATCTCAAAATACTGAGATTCATGCTACAGATGTCATGGGCTTTGTAGGGCTGCCAGATTTGGACTCTAACCATTGTAATCTACTTAAACCCTTCTTTTATTCTCTTACATGATTGAAGAAATCTGAGCCCAATCTGCAGGGTCAGGGAGACAGCCCTGTGAAAATGTTGGTAGATGACAAGACTTTGTTGCTATTAGCTGCTGGGTTCTGCCTGAATCTTGTCATGGAGAGAAAGGAGGCCCATGGGGCCGGGTTTCTTGTTTGGCCCTGGCCTTCTTTTCTCTGGAAGAGGACTGTTGATTGGGGCTGGGGTTGCTCACGTCTTACTTTAATCTGCCCTTTGACTTTTCCTTTAAAGGTGTTGATTGTGATGGTTTCTAAGAACATCAGATACCGAAGCTGCTTTCTTCTCTGACCTTGCTCCTCCCTGTTGTGTCCCGGGTGATGGGGCTTCCTATTAAAGTCTCTCTCTCCCTCTCCTAGGTCTTCCGATTGGTCTACAGGTTCATTTCTATGTGAGGTAGACCTCCAGCTGATGGAGCTTTCCACTGGGTTTTCTTCCTTCCAGGAGCAATAGACAGGTGTCACGGGACCCTTGTGGACACCTGGGACTCCACAGAACTGTCCTCTGTTCTCCTATGGGCCAGCTACTTGGCTTTCTTCCAGCCCCACTTCCAAAGCTCCCTATCCCGGGAGCTGATCCGTGCCTCTCTAATTGTCCCTTTCCAGAACACATCCACCTGCACCCGGGAACGCTGCTGCACCTGAGAGGCTGGAGGCTCTGAAATACCAACGGATAAAGAAGCCCAAAAAGTCATCTAAGGGCTCTTCGAAGTCCAAGAAACGATCCGGTAAATGGCAGGAAGCTCCTTGCTCCTCTCTTTCCACTTTGCCCGCCGTTATTGTGGGATTGTTTGCTCCAGGATCTCAACCTGGGCTTTCTTCAGAATTCAGTCCACCAGCTATCTCATTCTTTGCTAATTTTCAGTGAATACATGAATATAACATTCATGTAAAAAAATAAGAAAAGAGAAGGTTAAAAATCTCTGATTATCCTTCATATTATGTTTCCTCCCACCTGAGAACCATTCCTCTTAGCGGTATGTCTGGTTTCAAGAACCTTCCTGTGCATACACTTTTAGAAAAGAAATATTGTATTATTTTAATATGTTTTTAAACAACATAAATAGTATCTTAGTTTTTTCCGTTCTGCAGTGTGCCTTGGAAATACTCTAATCTCTTTATATGTTTTCTCCCTATCATTTCAGTCTTTTTATCTGGACATGGGAATTATGGGGTTCTACTCAGTGCTTATGGGGCATGGACCTAGCACGTTTTTCTCAATGAGAGAATGAAATCTCATTTTCTAAAAAAGACACCTCTTTTGAATTACGTCTGATGTTTATCCAGCGGTAATAGGTAGCGTCTAAGATAGGGTAGAAACAATTCAGCCCTTTTTCAGATGTAGAAAATTCCTTAATATTTTTCTCACAGTCTATTTTTACTGATGGTTTTGGGAATGTGGCAGGCTGTCAGAAAAGACTGCCGACCAGTGTTTGCGGATCTTTGGTAACTAACTGCAGAGTAACTTTCTTTAGAGACTGGGTTGTGGAAAAGTCTCATACGGGGGCCCCTTGAATCTTGGGGAGAATGTGAGCACTGGTTTCTCCCTTAGCCTTTGGGTGGTGCTATTATCCTCTCAGTTTATAGATGGGGATACTGAGGCAGAGAAAAAGAAAATGAAGTTTTTGGAGCTTGGGTGGAAATTGGAGCCCAAAGTTGATTTTCAACTTATGTAAGCTCATTTCAACATTTCAACCTAAATAAGTCCTATAGCTATCTATCTATCTATCTATCTATCTATCTATCTATCTATCTATCTATCTATCTATCTATCATATATCCTATCATCTGTATTTTCTTTTTTTGCCAAAAAAGGTGCATCAGATGCCCATACTCTTTTGTTCTCTTAGAATGACCCTGTTCCTGTATATGCTAACATCTCCCAGATATGTCTTTAGCCCAGATTTCTTCCATGAGCTCAAGTCTCATATTTCCAGTTGTCCGCTGAACATGCATTTGGATGTTTTATAAGCCTTTATAATGCCCAAAATAGAGTTATTGATTCCCTTCTTCACATCTACTTCTCAGTCCTTCCCCTGTTTCATAAATAGCACTGTTGCCAGCCCAGTTGCTCAGGTACTCAACCTTGACTCTTCTCTTGCTCTTATGTTTTACATCCATTCTGTTTGGTAAGGTCTGATGGCTCAGCTTTTAAAACATATCCTGACCACTTTTTTTCTGTCTCAGCTGCTAAAACTAAATTCTGACTCACGCTCATCTCTCATCTTGACTATAACAATAGCCTCCTAACTGGTCTTCCTGCCTCCATCCCGAATCCTGTGTATGTGTATTGTACACACAGCAACTATAGAATGATGTTTAGAGAATGGAATAACATACTGTTTCCTTTGGTCATGGACAGGTGCATACACCCCCACAAACACACACATGTACACATACACACAAACACACGTTCACGCATGCTTATGACTAAAACCTTCCAGAAACTTCCCACAGAAACCCGAACAGATTTAGAATTTTTTTGTGATAGCCTGTCTGTCTCTCCTGCCTCATACTCTCTGCTCACTCTGCCTTAGCTGCGACAGCCCTCCTTCTGTCTCTGGAACGTGTCACATTTGCTCTCAACTCAGGGCTTTTGCACTTGACATTCTTTCCGTTGGGAATGCTTTGCCTTCCGATCTGTGGAAGGCTAATAATTCAAGACTCAAATGATGTGTTAGTCTTTCAGAGGTAGCGGGGTCTCAGCCATTTGCTATCTCATGACCCTATTTTATCTTTTTTTTGGTAGCACTTGCAGTATCTGAAACTTTTATTTCTGTAGTTTTTAAGTCTTTAAAGTTTGTCTTGTCCTTCTTACCTTTGCCTTAAAGTATGATCTTCAGAAAGCATGGACTTTGTCTCTGCATCCTCAGAAGGGCCATTAGGCAGAGGAGTGACCCTGGATGTCCAGGAAGGGCCAGGCCTAACTCTGTTGCATATGACTGGGATCCTCTATAAAATCCAGCATTGCTTGAAGGGAAGAGACGTGGTGAAGGATGAAAATAAATGTATTCAACCCCAAGCCCAGCACCTGGAATGATATCTGCTACTCAGGAGATACTAAAGGAGACATACTAATATTTCATTTTTCCCTCTCCTCTCCTCTCCTCTCCTCTCCTCTCCTCTCCTCTCCTCTCCTCTCCTCTCCTCTCCTCTCCTCTCCTCTCCTCTCCTCTCCCCTCCCCTCCCCTCCCCTCCCCTCCCCTCCCCTCCCCTCCCCTCCCCTCCCCTCCCCTCCCCTCCCCTCCCCTCCCCTCCCCTCCCCTCCCCTCCCCTCCCCTCCCTTTCCCGCATGCGCCCGACCAGGATCCACCTGGCAAGCCCCCTACCTGGCAAAGCTGTGCCCATCTGGGGCCTCTGCTGCATTGCTCTGCAACTGAACTACTTCAGTGCCTGAGGCGAGGCTGTGGAGCTATCCTCAACACTTGGGGTCAACATGCTTGAACCCATTCAAGCCATGGCTGAGGGAGAAGAAGAGAGAGAGAGAAAGAGAGAGAAGGAGGAGGGCGAGGGTGGAGAAGCAGATGATTGCTTCCCCTGTGTGCCCTGACTGGGAACCAAACCTGGGACTTCCACATGCCAGGCTGAAGCTTTATTGCTGAGCCAACCAGCCAGGGCCTAATATTTCTTTAATAAAAAGAAAAAAAAATGATATAAAATATGTTAAATAAATATATTTATTATTAAATGAAAACTAAAATATAAAAATTGATTGATTAGATCCACCCTGCTTTTTTTGACTCTCGTGAGAACTAGGGGAGTAGACAGGGAGTCTTGGGGCCTTCATGGTCTAGAACTTGGCTCTGGTCTCTCATAAGCTCAGGTGGCCCTTTGTTTAATATGAGAAACCCTGCGCAGGTGCCCGGGCAGGTGACCGAGGGGAGTGCAGAGTCGTGGTCTTCCTTGTCACCCACTTTCTTTTCTTCTCATCTGTTTTGTGTGTGTGTCTCACCTCCCTAGACGGTCCTGCCTCCCAGGCTCAGCAGCTTCCAAACTCTCAGGTTCTGTGGCCCGACGAAGCTGTCTGCCTCCGGAAGAAGAAGAGACATTCCCGGCCGGACCCCTTTGCCCGCCTCTCAGACCTGTACCACCGCCAGCTCCCGGAAGACCAGAAGGCCATTCTCAGCAGCGTAGATCATGATGACCCCGGCCACGCCACCCTGCTGTGACCATACGACTCTGAGTGCCCCCAGAGCGGGAGTGCTGGGCTGCGGGCGAGGGGTGCACGGGGTGGGGGCTGGGGCTCGTCTTCCTGGCAGTGGAGGCCTGGCCTGGCCGGGAGCTCTGAGGGCTGCTCAGACCTTTATTCTGCCTGTTCTCTCTCTGGGCAGAGCCAGGGGCTCCTCCAAACCCGGCCAGCTGGCCTCGCCTTCGGGACATGGGACTGGGGCGGACCTCTCGGCTGTGAGTGGAGATCAGGTGGTGACCTGGGGATGGGGAAGTATCAGCCTCACCCTACTGTTCCTCTCTTGACTAGGTTGATTTTTCTCACCTCCTCAAAGATCTTGGGAGGTGAGGGGGAAGGTGAAGTCTCTCACTGCTCCCTGCTTCCACTGCTGTTTTTTAAGTCCTGGGAGAGGGCTGGCCTTCCACCCCACCTTCCAAACTCTACATATATATAGATATAGGTGCAGATGCATAGGTATGTAGTTTGTGGGTTTCTCTATGTGTATATATATGTACATGAAGCCGAGTGCTGTTTATTTCTGTGGTCAACGGCAGAGGCAGGAAGAGGGTGGCAGTCGTGTGGCGTTGTGCTGAGGACTGGCGGACAGCTGGCTGGCGCCCTGACGTCTGTCTCGGGGGCTCTTCTTCCTGAGGCAGGACTCACGCCTTCTCAGCTGAGGTCACCACTTGACGCTCTCCCTTCTTCCATCCAGAGCAGAGACGGGGGCTTGTCGTGCTTTCCAGCTGCCGGCTTTGGGGGCTCAGCGATGCATTACCACCGAACTAAACACAAGCCTTTATTTCTTGGTTCCTGGGGGAAGCAAGGCAGGCAGGGCACAGGCCAGACTGGCACCTTCCTTCCACGGCTCAGAAGTAGAAGCTGCTCAGCAGCTGGGCGGAGAAGCAGGCCCTGCCGCACAGGCCCGAGCGCCTCCATCAGTCCCTTCGGTCCAGCCAGGGCCGGGCTCCTTGGGGGCCACGGGGGCCTCGCTTTCCGGAGCCGGGGGCGCTGAGCACCAGGCCGCCTGTGCTCTGTTTATACCCTGCCTCTGGCTTGGCCCCCTCTGGGGCACCGTTCCAAAGCTGCTGACTGGGTTCTTCCTTTCCTTTTGTGGGAGCTAATTTCCCAGATTGATTAATTGCCACTTGCGGGAAGCCCGCTGGCGGCTCCTGTCTCCACTCTCCCTGTGCTGCCTGCAGACTCTTATCTGCTCTGGGCCTTCCCCCGCCCTGGGGACCCCGCTCCAGCAGCGTGGGATCAGACGAAGCTAGGAGGCCTCAGGTGTCCGGGTTCTGGAACTGGCTGACAGGGCATGGGAATGCAAGTGGAACGGGTGGTAGGTACCAGCCTGGGGCCCTGAGCCTTTCTCGGCCAAAATCTTGTCCTAGTTCAAACCAGAGCACCCAGAAGCTTCTGGGAGGTCATCTTAAAATAACCAAAGGTGAATCTCTCTCCCAGTGAGACCGTGGTGCGGCCCAGCACAGGGCAGAAGGCCTGCGGGGGTGGGAGCACCTCCGGTTTCTTGTCCCCCTTCCTGTGCGGGAGCCTGCGCTTCCAGCTGCCAGGGGTGAAGGTGGCTGTCAGGTTCCTTGAAGTATTTCCTTCTCGGTGCTGCTGTCTTGGTGGGTGTGGGGACATCTACCTCTCCTCAGTTACCTGCTTAGACACTGGCCAAGTCAAAGCGTTGAGGCATCCGTGACTGTGGCTGGGCCCAGTGACCAGGGCCGGGCGGTGGGGGGCTGTGAGAGTGGGAGGCCGCGCTCTTCTCTGCCCTGCGGACTCCAGCATACCCTTCTCTTGCCCGGTGCGCAGGGACCAATTCCACCGACAGGGCTCTGCCACACAAGCCATGCAGCAGCCGCTGTTCATGTCTGAGTGTGGTGAGTCGTGAGAGAGGTAGGAAGGCCTATTGTTGGCGGCCTCATCTCGCTGGGGCTGGGCCTGTACCCTTGGGGGCGGGGGACCCGGGACTTCTGACTGCTGCACTTCTCTGGGCTTCCAAACCCGGGGAAGAGCCAAGGTCGGTGACTGTCTCCTTTCCTGAGGCGGCACTCCCTCCGCCGCGGAGCCCTGACCAGAGATCACTGATACCTCTCCTAGGGTGTGGGGGCCTTGCGCTGGGTCGTTGGCAGTCTCTGTCTGCTTTCACACCATGCCCTTTCTCACGCGGGGCCGGATCCACGCTGGAATGTGAATGCGAGACGTCAGGGATGCCGGTCTTCGGGATGAACGAGGTGCTTGGAATTCTAGGCCCTTTGGGTTACAAAAGGAAAAAATGAGGTGGAAGGCTTTGCTTCTTTAGGATGTCACGCAGGGCTGAGAGCCAGACTCTGGGCTGAGGTGCCTCAGACTAGGGCTGTGCTTTCCTGGGGGACCCTCCAGTGAGCTGTCACCAGTACTAACAAAGGTACTGACTCCTTCTTCCTCTGGCTGTGCCCCTTACCTCAAGCACATCAGACCAAATGATTGGAGCAGTGCTTTTTTCTGGCCACTAGGTGGCAGCTGTGCTGGGCATGCCCAGGACAGGGAAGGACACACGGTCAGCCTCTCTGAGGGCCTGGGACTCATTTCTCCTCCCAAGAGGTCTTCCTTCTTATGACAGTGTCTTTGAAGGCCAGAAGCCTTCCTACACCCCTGGAAGCTATTCCAGTACTTCCTTTAAGGACTGTGATGGAAATTGGCAGAACACAGTCCTCTCTGTCCACATGATGGAGGGCAAAGATGTCACCGGCACATGTTTAAATGCTGGGTTGTGTGTATGTGTGTGAGGGTGTGGTTCTGAATGTATGCATGGTGGGGGTATAGCCAGCTCTGCGGACCAAATGTCCTTTGTGCTCTGCCCCTGAATAATTGCAACGAGCACTAGTAAGCTTCCTAGGACTTTCATGCTCCACTGTGGGAGATCAGGTGTCTTCCAAACTTCCCCTTCTATGGTCTGGTAGCCTCGCAGGCGAAGTAACTCAGATAAAAATCTATTCCTAAGTCTCAGTCTTTTGTCTGCTTCTCCGTTCTGCATCTTAAATGGAAACTTTGGCTTTTTCAGGCTTAGGTAACTTTGTAGACCAGGAAAAGGGTAAAATGTTTCGAGAAGGTGCTTGAGCACTTAGGGGGATCTGAGACTGCAATTTTTTGAGGAAAGAAAATGAGCAATAAGGAGAAGGGGAGTCTGTGTCTTGACAACATTGAGCGGGTCTCGAGCAGGAGAGGGGCCGTGTGTGTGGATTGCTGTTTGTGGCCCCTCTCAGCTGGTGCTGGGGAGCTTTGCCACCGTATCTCCCAGCCTGTCTCCTTACTAGCTTTCCTTGAGAGATAGGGGGTTTGAGGGGCCTGTATCTTGGCGGGGGTAAGGGAGAGAGTCTCAAGCCAGGGTGGACTGAGGTGAGCAATTATTAATAATTTTAAATGTTCTGTTTTATTTGGAATCTAAAATATTTGGGATAGAACTGATTTCAGTTGTTGACCTGTGTGCCCCTTTCAATGCAGCGGAGACTGGATAGGGTTAAGATGTGGACCTTCCGACTATGTTTTTTTTTTTTCTTCTTTTTTCCCCAAGGTTGACCAAACAGTAGCTTCAGGGAAGAAACAGACTTCCCAGAGCATCAGGGCGACCTTGCCCCTCCCCAGGATTAGAATCCGGAGTGGAGTTGTGGGTGATGTTAGAAAAAAGCCTTTCAGGGGCTTGGGCTGGGTTGGGGAAGGCTTGTACATAAAGTACATTTTATGATTATGTAGAGAAACATAAAAGAAAAGCTCGTGGTTCACCTCGGATGTGCTTTGCTGGCATGTAAAGGAGCTTTGCGAGGTGTCGCAGGGGTTGCCGTGGGGCACTGGGAAGGCGTCCAGCGGTGTAGAGCGCGGCTCACTCTGAGGAGAGTGTATTCGCCCCGGAACTCCTCGCCCCGCTCTGCCTTTCTACCTTCTCCAGAGTAAAGGGAAGCAGGTGCAGCCGCTGGAGCTCAGAGCACCCCGGGACCGCACCTGCCGCTTTGGGGACGGGGTCCAGGAGGTGTGCTAATGTCCAGATGGAGAAAGAATAAGGTCACTGGTGGGGTGGGGATTTCAGGAAGGGGAGCCTGAGACCTGGAGCACAGGGAGGGGGGCAGAGTCTTTGCCAGGTGCCTGTGAGGCTGGAAGGGGAATAGAGAGTTTGGTCAGTCCTGGAGTAGGAAGTGGGGGTTCCGGGGTTAGACAGTAAGACCAAAGCCAGGGGACACTGAGGCTTACTTTTCTCTCCGGGGCACACGATAACTTAGCTGCTGCCAAGGGTGCAGCATACAGGTCGGAGGTCATCCTAAGAAGAAGAGGAGTGATTACCCTGGGGCGAGGGCAGGTTGGGAAGGGGTGGCAGGGACAATCACCTTGGGGACAGTTGTGGGAGAGTGACACTGTTCTTGCCAAAAGGCTGTGGGGTTGGGGTCTTATAGGCCCACCCTGGATCTTGGAAGAGGTCTGGCTTCTCAGCTTCTTTTAGAATTAGCCTATAACACATAAGTGCCCAAAACAAACAAGGACATATTTTTTGTGATGTCTTTCAACTTTACCTATTTGTTGTTGGGGGCTCCTCCGGCCCCCCAAGTAGGACACGTGTCTTGAGACCCCCCCCAGACTTTCACCGGCTGTGGCAGTGGAGAAGGAAGGCTCATTCTCTGGTGTCATGTTTTGGTTCTCACAGGCAGATGTGGCAGGTGGCCGTTTCCTCCTCTCCTGTGATCTAAAACTGTTCCCGAGAAACCACTGCTGGTGATGAAGAGGAGGGATTGTTGCTTGGCTTTGGCGTTCACTCCCCTTTCTTCCTGAGGTATAGAGATGCCTTCCGGCCATGAAGGGACACCTCGGCTTTATACCTGCTGGTTTTTTCTCAGCTTCTCTTCCTTGGATAGGTTAAGGCTGCCAGTCTGGTTGACATAGGAGGGGAAAGAGATTGACTGTCAGATCTGACCAGACATGCCTCTGTTCTCTTTGATGTCTCCAACTCTGCCTCCTTTCTGATCAAGAGGCAGAATTAGCAAACTTTTCTTTAGAAGATTCCAATAAACCAAGAATCAAAGCCCAGTACTCCTGGCAACTTGTTGTTTGGTTAGGGGTACCCATTACCACCCCTTCCTCTGATGGTTAGTGAGGCCACACCAGTCCATTGTGTTACTTCTGGGCCCCCATCTATACTTTCAAGTAAGTCTTTCATGAGCAAATAAGTGATCTCTACCAGATGTTTTGTGTGTTAGGTTACTGAGAGGGTAGAAGTGTTTTCATGACCTTATTTTAAGCTCATAGAATAATTTCCAATAGATGAGTTTGATCCAAAGACGGCCCTATACCCCAAGGGTTTCTGTGTAGGATAAGGAACAATGAAGACATCATGCAAATATCATTAATGGCTGGCCATCGCTGGGAGAAGGAAGAGTCAGAGAACCTTGACGGCTAAATGCTCTGCTAGAGCAGCAACCAGCAGTTGAAGTCATGTGGGTTTTCTCTTCTGTGGTGGGTCTGTAGTGGGAATAAGGGTTTTTGAAGGGAACCACTGACATAACTGTCAGCTTTGTGCCCCTGGCTGGGACAGCTAGATTGGGGGATTTGAGCAGTACAAATTCTCGGTTCTTGTCCTTGGTCCTTTGGCTCTCCGCCTTTCCTATCCCTGCCTAGCTGGTGGCATGCAAGGCTGTCCAGTTCTTGAAGAAATGTGTCCCACCTCTCCCTGGCACTGGGTTTCCCAGATTTATTTTAGGAACTAGGGCGAGCTCTTCCCTTTCACTCATGTACACACCAGTTAGGTTCCCTTTCCTTCCTCACCCCACTTCTTTGTGGCTCTCGGGATCTTGAACTTGTGCATGGTTTACGATGGGGAGATGGCTGGGTGGGGAAGGGAATCTGGGAGGGGAGAAAGGTTGGGCTGGGGAGGGGAGATTTGCATTTTCAGCCTTAGGAATATCACAAGCATGCTTTAGGACCATGTGTGGGGTTTTCACATATGTACGTGGAAGGGGCAAATGCCAGCTCTCCTAAGTTGGCCATGAAGGATTAGGACCCTTTAGCTTCTTTTAGGTTAGGGTGTCCTGGAGAAGTAGACCTCCTCATGGTCATGTTGCAGTCCTTGGAAGGAAAGTTGTCAATCACTCTACTGACGAATATTTATATTGCCTACTGTGAACACTCGGAGGTCTGTTATGAGTGGACAGTGTCCTGGCTGGGTCAGAGAAGTGAGGTTGTCTCACCTGGACCTCTGCTTTTACCAGGTTCTCAACCTGGTCTCCAACATCCGGCCTGCTGTCTAGTCTGTGTTCCTTTCCCAGGCTCAGGAAGTAAGAGTATGTGTGTATGTATGTGTGTGTGTGTATCTGTGGTGTGTGTGTGTCTTGTGTGTGTGGTGTATGCATTTGGTGTGTGTATGTGTATGGTGTGTGTATGTGTGTGTGTGTGGTGATGTGTTTGTGGGGTGTGTGTGGTGTATGTGTTTGGTATGTGTATGTGTGTGTTGGTGGCATGTAGGGTGTGTGTGCACTGTGGTGTGTGGGGTGTGTGTGTAGTATGGCATGTGTGTGTGGGGTGTGTGTGTGAAGAGATTTGTAGGGACACACTATTCACCTGAGGGTCAGGGGCTTCTTTTTGGCTGACTCTTTCTCTGTAGGCAACTTCTGTTTTGGTAGGAAGGTGAGGTTAGTAATATACCACCGTTAGTGTATTTTTTATGGAGATTGTATATAAAATTATATAAATATATAAAGTTTGTTCTATTTTAAGGAGAAAGGGAACTTATGTAAAGGGGTGGGTGCAGGATCAGATGCAATAGTCACGGGGGTGGCTTCAGGCTCGTGGCCATCGGGGGAGCGGGAAGGGAGGGCAGGAGACCCGAGCCGCCCGGCCTGGCCTGGCACCCTCTGCATATCTGTATACATAGAGAGAAGACCTATATAAAGTCTAGCTAGCTAGCTTATCTATATATCTATATAAAGTCATAGTCTGCTTTATTTTTGTACCTGTGCTTAGAGATGTCTGGAGCAGGACCGCCTTTCCAGGCGGACTGGACACTCGCTCACGCCTTGACGCCCCGCCTTCCCCGCCCTCCTCTGTGCTTCTTCATTTGAGACGCTCTGTTCTGAGTTGCTTGGGTATTTCTGATGAAATAGGTACATATGAACAACTTCAAAACAACAAAACAATCAGCTTGCAGAAAGGACAAGTGAGCTGAAGGCTGTGGGGAGCTACGGGTCTGATAGCCCCTTAAACCAGGTTCCATAGTATTTCTGGTCATGGAGAGGGGACACTATGGCTTGAAAGCTTTGGCGTAGGTGCTCAGTACAGTGAGGATGGAGAGTTGAGTTCATCCCCTTGTTTCTGTGGGTTGGTACGCGGTGCCTCTGAAGGAGTCCGGCTCCTCAGCACTAGAAGGGAGAGTCAGATTACTTAGAGGCTTATAGTACCTGTCCTGACCCCAGTGCCCCCAGGGTGTGGAGCGGTGACAGATAGCATCGCGAGATAGCTCCGTGAGGCTGACCACCTGGACTTGGTCTTGGAAAGGAATACCCTGCTCATTCTTGCTGCAGTTTCTTAGAATCTGTGTGAATTGAATATCTAGTATAAATATAGCATATATGCTTTTTTCTTTCCAGTTAGTATTTTATTTGGAATAAGGTTGCAGTGGAAATGGAGTGGTTTAATGCTGGGACTCTAAATGGAGGCTAAGTCTGGAGAGAAGAACTCTGGGCCCAGCGGGGAGGGTGGAGCCAGGTGGAAACTCCTTCTGGCACCTGGCCCGGGACTTAGAGAACCAAACAATACAGCAGAAGTATTTGACCCAGAACTGGAGAGTCTCGGGAGTAGGAGCTCACTTCTATTTGAACAGGAGACTGTGTGTGCCCTGAAGAATAGCTCTCTGAGAATTCAGGACTTCACATATGCTGTCAGAGCCACATACCTTGCAGCTTCTGCAATGGTCCCCTGGGTGCCGGCTCTTTCTTCTGACTCACCGAGAGCTGAGAGTGATATGTTTGAAGCTGTTGTAGGGCCAGATGGTGCAGGCAGCCCGGGGAAGCTCATGAGCACAGTCTGTCTGCTCTCGTCCTGCATGTCAACTAAAAAAGGGCCATTCTAACCCCTCCTCCCCAACCACAGTGTCATCCTGTCCACGAGCTTTTGTCTCGTGGTGTTTGATCATTGGAGGGACCCAGATGCCTCATGAGGAGAAGGGCTCTTTTAACATTTTTAGGGTATTGTGGAAAGTGTAGGGCGAAGTGGAGCTTGAGCTTGACTCCTGGCCCTTCTGCCTGCAGTGTATACCTTGTGGGTCACTGTCTGTCACTCAGGCACTGTCCTCGCGTCCCTGGAGTTATCTGCTCAGAACACTTCCTATTTTTAAGGGCACTGAAGGAGACATGGGCTTTGTTCATGCAGTGCTGGGTCGAAGTGGCTGTGTGTCTGTCCTCAGAGGCGATGAATGTTTTCTGTAGTCTTCTTGGAGGCCAAAGGAGGTTATAGACCGCTGTTTCCTGTAAGATTTTTAGGGAGGTTGAACAAGAGGAAAAGCAGCACATTCTGTCCCCCTTCCTGGCTTGTAACCCCTTCCCACCTACCAAAGACGCCACACCAACTGTTCTTTGGGCTCTTAGAGCGATCCTCCTCTTTCTGTAAGCATCCTGTCCCACATCTGTAGCCGGCAGGATAAATTATGTCAGCAATACAGGCCGCTCTGAGGGTTGGTACCTGCAGTAGGACTCGGGTTATTCTAAACTCTACTTCTGTCCACATTAAACCCAAGGCTCGATCCTTAGAACCCTCAGCAGCATCAAGGTTTGTGGGATCAAGAGTCACTGGCCTGCGTGTTTCCATCCCATCCTTCAGCCTCCATTTGGACTCTTCAGTCACATGAGGGAAAGTGAAGACAACAGACATAATCCCTACTTTGAGATTATGGAGGTTGGAGCGGCCATAGTTCTTACCTCTGCCCCTTCCATAATCCTGGCCACGAGCCCTAAGAAAGCTGGTGAAAGGGTGGGCGTTGGTGAGGACAGGATAGACAGCACAGCAAAGATGTCCACTTCTCTGAAGAGCCAGTCCTTCACAAAGGCACGGACCAGCTGGGACCCGATTGTCCATGGAGCAAGCAAAGTTCTGCGTCTTTCAACCTCTCAGTTAATGGACAGGTTGTTGGGAGGGGTGCTCTGATGAAACCTGTGAGGCTACGGCCACTTCCAGGAACATGAGCTGTTCCATACGCCTGCACCATCATCCCTGGTCCCCGTATAGTGGGATTGTTTTAATTTTGCTGCCTCTGTGCTATGTGAACGAGTGTTTAGAGCGGACGGATCCACTGGGAGCTACTCCCCCAAGGATTGGTGTGGGCCCTGTCCGTTCCTGTTTACACTACCTAGAAGCTTGGGGAAGAGGGGTCTGTGCACTGCTCTTTGACTTCTTGCTAGGCCCTTTCACTCCTGTTTGCTGTAGACGTTCAGGTTGAGCCACTGTGGACGGTATAACAGTAGGGCGAGGGGAAAGAGGAGATCCTATACTTCCTGTCCGTAGAGACTGGCCACGGTTGTGCAGTGCCCAGGGCCCGGGAGGGGATACGTTACTGGATGATCTTGATTGCTGGAACTTGAGACTGAAATGTGAACAAGGGGGATGGTTGGTTTAGTAGAGAATGGCAGTTTAAAGCTCCATTTACCACGTTGTCTGCATCAATCTCTAAAAATCGAAAATCGTACTGTCTCAGGCGGAGTTAATTTCCTAACTGCCATCTGTGGGGCCAGAGATTGAGGGCACGGATGGCATGTGCTTCCAACAGGTGCTCCTTCCTTTTCATGGCCACCGACTTGAAGGGACCACGTCCTGCTTCATGGCAGGGACGTCTGGTTCCTTTTCCCTTCCACTTTTCGTCTTCTCTCGGGAGGACTCAACCATCCTGGATAGAATTCTTCCATCGTGCACATGGAGGCAACTTTGTGTGAATTGCTTTACTCCGTTTCGCCCAGGGGTCTGTAGACATTGAGAGTGGGGTGACTAGGCAGCATGGGTGGGGAGGGGCTTCTGCTGCTGCCTCCCTAAGACCTCTTAAAAAGTCCATACCTCTAGATGCCCAGTAGCCTCTTGCATTACTTCTTATCCAATGAGTCTGGATACGACTTATCAGCTTTGTCATGGGAGTTCTTGCTCTCAGGCCGAACTCGATTTCCTGCTTTGACTTTCTTTGGGGGTGACCCTCCATCCACGCCAGGTCTGTTGAAGACCGTTCACACTCGTTTCCATTTC
The DNA here is from genome assembly GCF_036850995.1 of Saccopteryx leptura. Taxonomy (NCBI): domain Eukaryota; kingdom Metazoa; phylum Chordata; class Mammalia; order Chiroptera; family Emballonuridae; genus Saccopteryx; species Saccopteryx leptura. Next base: position 377,013,150 of record NC_089504.1, on the reverse strand, counting down.
TTGAATGTCAAGTATTACAACATAACTGCGCTAGGGTGCTTTATGGTGCTGTTCTTGAAGAGGCCAGCTGGACTGAACCTCCTTTGTCCCACCGGTTCCTTAAAATTCGCTGTATTTTGTCTATTATTTGATTTGTTTTCCCTAGGGGTCCGGGGTGGGAGACTTCGGGGTGGCTTTTGTGTTCTCTCTCTTTTCTGTATGTATGGACTGGTTCAAGTCAGTTATCACGGGCAGCTGACTTCACAGCATTGGTTGGCTGACTTCGGTTAACTATTAAAGACAAACCGACACATTGTACAGCTGCACACAGACCACCTTTCAGTGTGAACTTGAATGGCAACTAGAAGCTTACTATTTGAACTTCAGGTATGTAACTGAAAAAGTAAATAAAAACACTATTTTTTCAGTAAGCTTTTTATTTCTTCTAAAAGACAACTTAGAAATCAAAACTCTTAAGAACATTTCATCGGTGCTGTACCAAAGCCTTACGCTGTATAACCCGAATCTGGTGCGCTCCCTGCGCGACACCTTCTTCCCCAAAGCCTGGGGATGCCGGTGGGTGCCAAGCCTGGGGCAGGGGCTGGGGCACCTACGGCTGAGGGGACCCCTTGGAACAGAGGATGATGGCGAAGATGGGACACCATTCTTCTCCTTTCTCTAAAAGGAGACCAGGCATTTGTGTGTACGTGTGCATGTGTGGGCCTGTGTGAGGGCTGGCAGGTGGGTGTGCATAGGTGCGTGGGTGTGCTTATAGGTGCGCAATGCCAAAGTGAGCGCACTCACTGGGGCCTGGGAGGGAGACCAGGTCGACTGGGAGTGGGCGGTCATGGTAATGAACGGGGAGCATGCGCACTCCCCGCTTCTTGTCTCCTTCCCTCCCTTCGCTGTCAAGAACTGGAGGTGTATGGACACAGCTACACTCTCCACTAGGTGCTTTTTCCTCAAAGTCTACAAACTCTAAGCATTTATAAAGGGCCCGTCCAAGAGACAGGCACCCCCAAACACCAAATCACAGACTGTCGAGACGGGGAGGCATCTGTCTCAGCTCTTGTTGGCTTTCTTGGGGAAGGGGGTTCCTCCTACAGTGGCCCTTGACCTCCCATTCTGGGCCTGTTCTAGCTGCTGCCTCTCCAGGTGGTCCTCCCCCTCTTCCCAATCAACAAGGAAGACCAGACTGGAAGTCACCCTTGAGCCACGCCTGCCCCGTGGCCCTAAGCAATAATGCCTTCCCTGCCTACCAAGGACAGTAACGCCTTTGGCCTTTGACTCTTGCCAGTTAAAAACCGAGTGACACCTCCAGCTCCATGAGGGAGAGGATGAGGCCGCAGGCCGCCGGCCGCCGGCCGGCTCAGGTCGCTGTGCCAGGCTTCACTCGCTGGTATTTCCAGGCTTGCCGGCCACTAACCAACACATTGCCAGTAACACTGCATGTTCGTATAGTGAGTTAAAAATGAATCAAGCAAACACGTACATAAGCAAACAAACAAAAAGAGGGGGGGGAAAAGGCACATCACATGACAAGATGTGCAGCCCTGGAAGGGTGTCTTGGGAGGTGTTGCAAGTTAAACTGATGAAAAGAAGTTTAGTATTTAATTGCTCCTCATGTAACATTAGTTTGCTTCAGAAATGTTTTGTATTTTGATATAAATAAACATTTGCTAAAAACGTTTATTTCTAATTTTTATTTATACCCAGGAAGTGTTTCCTGATGCTGTCTGATCTGGCATATTTCTCCCTAATTGACCACTTTTAAAGTCACAGTGCACCTGGATTCTGAAAGGATCGGGGCGTGGAGATTAAGGAGCAGCTCTTCATTCACTGAGCAAACGTGTGCTGAGGGTATATTATGTGTTAGTCCCCTGTTCTATTCACTTGGGACTTGTTGGTAAACAACATAGATGAGGTCCTTATTCTTCTAGGGCATCTGTTCTAGTGGGAAGGACAGACAATAAGCAGTCACTGCAATAAGAAAATTACATAGAATAGACTGTGGTGCTAAGTGCTCTTTGGACTTACAGAGCAGGGCCAGGGGAACTGGAAGTACAGAAGGAGGGTGCCAGTGGGCAGTTTGAAGTAGAGTTCTCGGAGTGGTCCTCCCCGAGAAGGCAGCACTTGAGCAAAATCTAGAAGGGGTTTTGCTTGTCTCCATGGTTGATGCACATTAAGTTTTTAACTGTAGATTCTTCACAATGCCTGAGATCGCTAAGAACTAGGAGAAGATATGCCAACTCTTCAAGTGTGGGATGAAGATGTTTTTTGGTTTGATGCCATTTTGTCTAAACGAGTTCCCGACTCTTAACAGAGGCTGGCCCTAGGCAAAATTTCACATTCAAGAGTCAGCGGTGCAGTGACATTTCTATGACTGAATTATACCTTTCCCTTCACCCAGAGGGGTTAGCAGGCGCCTATGTCTTATTCTGTCATCTCCAGGGCTGGTTTGGTGGGTATAACTACCTAAATCGCACACGTTCTTTTCCTTATCAACATCATCTTTCTCATTTCTTTTCTTGACATACTTTCTTCCTTCTGTTCTATCTGGGCAATACTCTCTTGTTATCAACTCGTACTGTGCTTATTGTGGATTTCATTTGGTATTCAGGTAGAGGGCAAATACTGAACTATAATATTCCTGTTTAATGCCGATAATTCCAAGTGAGGAAATCAACCCACCAGCTAAACAAAAACAAAACTAGGTCCATCTACAATTTTTTTTAAGATCTTATTTATTGACTTTGGAGAGAGAAGAGAGAGAGAGAGAGAGAAAGGAGGGGGGAAGAGCAGGAAGCATCAACTCATAGTAGCTTCTGGTATGCGCCTTGCTGGGGCAAGCCTGGGTTTTAGAACCAGCGACCTCAGCATTGCAGGTCGACACCTTATCCACTGCACCACCACAGGTCAGGCAGCCATCTACAAATTTAAAAGCATCTGTTGTGATGTAAAAAGTCTCCATATAAAATTCCCCAGTGCGAGGGGGTGCTATGCCTGGGCAGCCTTCTAGTGTCTGCATAGCTTTCTTTGGCCTCAGTTATCTCTCACAATTTTCATCTGTACCTAGTTTCCACTACCTCTCCCTCTCCTTCCCTTTCTTTTTCTTAGCAGGCCATAATAGAAATCTTTTTGATATTTTTTTTCTTTTTAAAGAGAGATAGAGAGACAGACAGAAAGGGAGAAAGATGAGAAGCATCAACTTGTTGGGCACTTTAGTTGTTAATTGATTGCTTTCTCATATGTGCTTTGACCAGGGTCTCCGGCCAAGCCAGTGATCCCTTGCTCAAGCCAGAGACCTTGGGCTTCAAGCCAGCGACCTTTGGGCTCAAGCCAGCAACCATGGGGTGATTGATGTCTATGATCCCATGCTCAAGCAGCGACCCCACACTCAAGCTGGATGAGCCTGTGCTCAAGCCCACAACCTTGGGGTTTTGAACCTGGGTCCTCAGCATCCCAGGTTGACGCTCTATCCACTGCGCCACTGCCTGGTCAGGCAAGACCCTTTGCTTTAAGCTTTGAGAGAGAAACAGGCTGGTCCTGGGGCAGTAAGGGATTCTTGGTTATCATGCAGGTGGCATGGTGCAGGGTGAGCCCAAGTCAGACCTGTAAGTTAGTCCAAATTTTCTTTTGTGTCCCAGCTTCCCCCTTTAGAGCCCTTACCCCTATTTTCACCAAACCTCTTATGGTCAGAAACCTCACACCCTTCTGCTAAGGAAGAATTTCAGGATGGTCCAGAGGTCTCCAAACTTTTTACACAGAGGGCCAGTTCACTGTCCCTCAGATCGTTGGAGGGCCGCCACATACAGTGCCTCTCTCACTGACCACCAATAAAAGAGGTGGCCCTTCCGGAAGTGCGGTGGGGGGGCCGGATAAATGGCCTCAAGGGGCTGCATGCGGCCCGTGGGCTATAGTTTGGGGATGCCTGGTAGTCTCTGCATTGGTCACGGGATGTGGGCAAGCCCCTTTTCTCCTGACCTGACCTTCCAGGTGGTAGGTCACTCTACTGTTGAGAACCTGCCTTTTCCTTTACTCCTCAGCCCGAGTCTCCAAACCACTTGCATTTGCATTGGTCTACTCCCTTCGGCCCACTCCCCTCCCCCCCAACCCCGGGAAGGAACCCTGGGTTTGGTTCTACCATTTAGTACCTGATGAATTGGGAAAATCACCTCAACTTTCCGAGGGGGCTACTCTTCCTAGTTTCTCTCATTCAGCAACACCAGGTGGGAGGCATCCACTCTCTGCATACATCCCAGAGCTCTCTGCCTCCATCCTCTGGACCCTCCAAGGGCAGGGTGTGGGCAAGCCCCTCAGTGGATGAGCTTTCGCAGGAACCTCCTTCGCAGCACAAAGTTAAGCACCGAGATTCCATAGCTCAGCCAGCAGCCATCCAGTGAACAAGGTGACGGCTCCTTCCTGCCAGTAACCGTTCTGCTGGAGCCCTTATTTCATTTGTCCTTGAGGCCAAAGCACACCCTTTCTTCCCACAGAAGGAGGAGAGCAACAAACCTCTTGTCACAGGCACTCCACGTAAGGCAGTGGCTTGACTTGAGTCTTCCCCTTCCCCCTCCCCCCCTGGGGTGGTGCCTGTGCTGGTGATGCTGCCCCTTGAGAGCTTGTGCTGGAGGTCACGGGCCCCCTTGACAACTGTGCTGCATTGAAGAGGAAAGGTACTTAGCTCCTACCTGTTCTTACTCTGTGGCTTTCATTGCCAGTTTGAGGTGGCAGGTGTGTCTCCTGCTAAGTGCCGGTGAATGCTCAGTCACACTTGTTCACACTTGTATGGAAGCTCCTTGGAGGTTGAACCCTATCTGCCTTGTTCACCTTTGGAGCCCAAGTGTCTATCACAAAAGAGAGATTTATTAACTACTTACTGAATGAACAGGGGACTGGCCCAAAATGCCTATTCTATTTGGTATCATTTAACTCGAAGGTCATTGGTACCCTTGCTCAGAGTAGTGTCAGCAGAATGGTGGGAACAGAAGCCAGACTGGGATAAGTTGAGGCCGAGGAAATGAGCAATTAGGGACAATGTCTACCAACGACACTTTTGAGAAGCCTCGTGTTTAAAAGTGTACAGTATTAATAGAAAATTTGAGGTATAGTAAGGTCAACAGATCAGGAGGCAATTGGTATTGACAATGTTGTTACATTTCCCAAGAGGAGGGGACATCTATGCCAGAAGGGGCCACACTGGTGAGCACCACGGTTGGTTGGGAGGCAGGTGAAGGGGGAACTGTAGGCAAGAGTCCTTACTGTGGTTTCCATGGGAAGAAACAGGTGAGGCAGGGTAAGCAGGCTTAGGATTTGCTAGTTTGAATAATTTCAGCAGGCTCTCGGGCAGAGAGGCTGTCTGCATCTGTCTGGTACTTGCTCCGGGGCTTAGAAGCTGTCTGCATCTGTCTGGTACTTGCTCTGGGCATAGAAGCTGTCTGCATCTGTCTGGTACTTGCTCCGGGCATAGAAGCTGTCTGCATCTGTCTGGTACTTGCTCTGGGGCATAGCAGCTGTCTGCATCTGTCTGGTACTTGCTCTGGGCATAGAAGCTGTCTGCATCTGTCTGGTACCCAGCCCCGGGGTGATTAGGGCAGGTGAATACTGGCCCTGTGTGTGAGAACCTGATATAGAGGGTGGTTGGAGGAGTGGGCTCTGGATTGGTTGGTTTGGATCTGAAAAGTGCACTTGTGGGCAATTTATCTACTATCTATAAGAATCGGCTATTCCTGCGAAGGGCAGTCCCTCCAGGATCAGCAAGGCCGAAGATGTCAAAGTATCAGAGTACAGAAAAGAGAAGACAGGATTAACACACCACGTGGCAAAGGGAGACAGAGATTTTATGTCAGGGCGTTAGAAAGTCATTGGGGGAGTTTCAGGCTGGGAAAGGCATGATCTGATTCATGCTTTAAAAATTTCTCTCTAACTGCTGGTGGAGTGCGTGTTTCAAAAGGGTAAGAGTTGAAGCAGGGAGACTAGAGAAAGACCCGCCATGTAGCCCAAAGTTGAGAAGATAGTGTTTTGGACTAGGGCAGTCACAGTACAGATGCAGAGAAATAAGACCAGAGGGCGATATGTTTGTATGGTAGAGTTAACAGGCTTCCTGAAAGAAGTGAGAGATGAAGACAAGAGAGGAATCGAGAATGACTCCTCAGTTTTTGTTTGTTTGTTTTTTTTCCCCTTAAATGAGAAGCAGGGAGGCAGAGAAACAGACTCCCACATGTGCCCTGACTGGGATCCACCCAGCAAGCCCACTAGGGGACAATGCTCTGCCCATCTAGGGTCCTTGTTCAGTTGCCTGGCAACGCCTGAGGCGAGGCCATGGAGGCATCCTCAGTGCCCAGGGCCAACTTGCTCCAACTGAGCCATGGTTGTGGGAGGAGAAGAGAGAGAGAGAGAAAGAAGGGAGAGGGGGAGGGGTGAAGAAGCAGCTGTTCACTTCTCCTGTGTGCCCTGGCTGGGAATTGAACCTGGGACGTCCATATGCCGGGCTGACCCTCTACCACTGAGCCAACCAGCCAAGGCTGACTCCCGAGTTTTTGACTGGAGTGACTGAGAATGAGAAGACAGAAGGAAGAGGAGACCTGAAAGGGGAGAAAGTCAAGGTGTTTGGCAGACATTCAGCTCTGTAGCAGCATGTTCTATTGGCTGTCCCACCTGACAGAAGACAGCCACTGGTGAGCTTCTCATCCATGCTGGTCCCCTTCTCACAGACACATCTTTCCTTTATCTCTTGGGTAAAAGGAGAGTCCTCAAACCCAATCAAAAACACAGCCAGGTGGTGAGTTTTCTGGTTGTATAGAGTAGATCCGGTTTAGCATGCCCACTTCCCTAGGCCTTCTGGTCCTTCTTTCGCAGTCTGCAATGGAGTTCTGACACACCTAATTTATTTAATGTAGACCATCACTTTCGTCAAGCTTTCAAGAACCATTCATTCAGCAGCTACTAAAACCACCTGCTGGCACCCTCACAAGTCTGTGACATCCTGTGATATTGGACAGTACCCCCATATTAATTAGTTCTCCTGTAGAGAGTTTTATATTCTGACCCCCCTGATTCAGCACACACAGGATCCACTTCCCCAGGCATATTCTCCCATCCCTGCTCAACACACACCAGCCAGGCCCTGCAGCTCCCTGAAAAACCTCTTTCTGGCCGATTAAACAGTTGCCTTGTGGGGCTGCACTGAGGTTTGACTCTTATTATCTGTCCGGTGATAAGAAGGGAAGAGTGGAGCAGCTGCTGAAGATGACGAGGCTTTCTTGTTAAGCCATCTGCCAGGTTGGAGGCATCTGCATTTTCTTCAAGCAAGGAAGGGCTTCTGTCTATCAGCAAGGGGCGTGGCCATTTCTGCCAGACCAGAGGCTTCAAGGCATCTGAAGGTTCCTGGCCTTCCAAGGCCTTCATCTGTATATTTCTGTCCCAGGTCGCAGGGTCCAGCCTTTCCCTATCAGAGACAAGACTTTGACCTGGAAGACTGATCAGGCTGACACTCAGCCTTCTCCAATATTCTGTCACTCTTACAAGTAAGCCTTCAGCTTTGTCGGCTCTGCTGCTACAGGTGAGGAGGTCTCTTTAAAGCTGCTAAGGAGACATTTGCTTTAAATTGGTGATTGAATGCTCTGATCATTTTCTCTCTTCAAAGTTTCAGCGGCATTCTGTAAGAGCCGCTCAGCCCCATAGTTCCTATATGGGTTAATCTTCCTCCAGCATCTCTCAAATAGAAGATAGTCTATAAGCCAGTACACATATCCCTTTCACCCACACCATGCCTAAGATTGAGATCAGCTTAGGTGATACCTTAGCAATCGCACTGTTAGCACAAGCTGGGGACTATGAACACTGTACCGACCGCGTGGTGGAGTCCTGGTGCTGGTGAGCTGACAAGTTACCCAACTCCAGAAGGTCAATGTGGGGCAGCTGTGTTAGGTTTGCGTGTGGGTTTACCAGCTGCAAGCACTTTACTTGATTAGTGCATGAGCACGAGGCAGAGGCATGTGTGCATAGTCTATATAAGGCTATGGGTGCCCCCCCCCCTGGGGGGGGGTGATTCTCTCAGATCACTTTCCTGCCACAGTGAGATGCGGTTTTCCTTGCTCCTTTGCCCTTACTGCGAATAGCAGATTTTCCTTTGTTTATTAGTTCGCCTGTCTTTGCAAGTTTCCAATAAATGGGTATGGCCCGACACTTTCTGGCTCCACAGTTTCTCTACCATCTGCCTGAATCCAATGTGAACCTGCCTGACCTCGGCCGCCGGCATTATAGTCATCCTTAGAGTTTTCCGACCACAGGCCTTAGAATGAATTCCCTACATGTGAAGCCTAAGGCCGGTAACATGGTGGGAATGCTCTTCAGGAAAGAACCATGTAAGGGAGTAAGGAAAACCAGACAGGACTGGGGAAAGACGAATGTGGTCTCAGGTGAATTCTACCCCTGGCCTGATTCATGGAGATCACCAGCGAAGTGCCCGTCTTAAGGTAAGGAGGTGGGATTTTGTATCTGTATCCACCACTGGCTCTGGGTCACCCTCGGGAGAGCTTCACTCAGTGGCTTTTCAGCACATCTCTTATGCTCCGTCTGTTTCATGTACTTGTTTTTATTTCCCTCTGAGGATACCTCTATTCCTAGAATCTCAAAGGGTAGGGATCAGGGAATGTCTCCTTTTCCCCTTCTCTGCCTCCATGTGAATTACTGAGTGTGATTGGATGAGTAGAAGGAGCAGTGTCCAAGTCCTAAATGTACATGGACACACTGAGATGAAGAAGGGAGCAGTGTATCATGGCACATTGTTAGAATTCCAAAAGGAAACATAACTTAATAAAAGACTTATTTCTAAAGGGACTATTCTAGGTGTGGGAAGGGTGTAGGTAGCTCAGACACGCAGGGCAATCAGTGGCTGGCTGACACCATCCTAGTCCTGAAGGCAAGCAGGGAAAGAGAGGTCACCATAACTGGGAAGTAAGAAGCAGTCACACAGAGCAGGCCACTTCCAGAGGAGCAGTGACAGGGATACAAGCAGCCCCAGATGACCTCGCAGGTATGGAACCAAGGGAATAAATACTTTGATTTCAGATAGAATCCAGAAAGGTACAAGAGTCCATTGATATCACTCATGTAGTGGAAAAGAGCAGGGAAGAGAGGGGGTGGAGAATGGATCTTGAGGGACAATCAGAAGAAATCTGGCACAGACATGACCTGCCTACAGAAGGTAGGATTTAGATTTATGCCCAATTGACATGTTGTGCGGCATAAAGTAAGAACCAGAGAGTGCTTGCTGGATTTGGCAATTTAGAGCCCATTGGCAACATTGTTGCAAGAATAGGTTTAGTAGAAAAGTGAGGAGAGAAAGCTAATTGCCAGTGGATTGGATGATAAATACTATGCTTTCAAGAAGCCCGAGATGATCAGGAGAGATCTAAGATGAACTAGATCTAGGAAACTACAGGACGTAGCAGATGCCTTCGATTCTTTACTCTTTCTTGTATTCAAACCCTTTGCTGTGTAGCTTTCTACAGCCTTCCCTCTCTACCTCTAGACCTAATCAGTTGACTGATAAACTGGGAGGAAATATTTGCAATGTATATCATAGTTAGGGGGGCTAAAATATACAATATATAAAGCACTCTCAAGAATCAAAAGAATTAAACATGCAATATGTAAATGGGTAAAATATAAGGGAGTTCACAAAAAATATAAATGGATTTTTAAACAAATGAATAGATGCTCAATTTCTCTCAAGTATGTAAAGGGAAGTTAAACTCCATAGAAATACAATTTCTCTTTTATCGGATTGGCAGTTAAAAGAAAACAAAGTTGACAAGACACTCCATTGGTGAGGCTGTGGGGAAGTAGGTATGCTCCTACAGAGCCAGTGGGAGTAAAATGTTGCAACCTAATGAAATGAAATTTAGCAATATCTAATAGAACCACAGATACATGACAGATCGAAGCAGCCACCCTACCTCTATTGACCTATGTTTTTGACAACAATAATAGAAGGTAATTAATTAGGTGTTATTTCTAATAGCAAAATATTGGAATTGCACATGCACAGGAGACTGTTTTTATAAGCTACACAATGTAGTGCTATTAGCTGTAAAAATCTGAGGGAGATCTTTATGAAATTCTATGGAATAATTTCTAGGGTATATGGTTAAATTAAAAAGGGGTAAAGGATGTATATTATTTATCTATTCTTCCTAACAAGTTACTCATGAACTTAGTGGCTTTAAGCAACAATACATATCATCTCAGTTAACCTTATTAAGCTATAATTGATATACAAAAAAACCACATATACCTGATGTATACAATGTGTTGAATTTGGACATATGCATACACTTGTGATTCTATCACCTCTGTAGGTTTCCTTGTGTCCTTTTTTGTTTGTTTATTTGCTTTTGTGGTAAGAACACTTAACGTGAGATCTAGCCTCTTAACAAAGTTTTGAGTGCATAGTCCAAAATTGTTGACTATAGGTCCTATGTTATGCAGTAGATCCTGTCTTGAATAATTGAAGCTCCATACCAATGAAACAACTCTCCACTTCCCCTCCCCTCAGTCCTTGGTAACCACCATTCTATTCTCTGTTTTTAGGTGGGTCAGGAATCTGAGAGCAAATTGGGTGGCTCTAGTTTAGGGTCTCTCAAGGAGTTGCAGCCAAGATGTGAGTTGGGGCTATAGTCACAAAGGCTTTTCTCCCGGACCTGGGAGGTCTGCCTTTAACGTGGCTGGCAAACTGGCCCTGGCTATTGGTGGAAGGCCTGTTACTCTCCATGTGGACTTCTCCACAGACTGCCTGGATGCTTCCAACTTCCCTAAGATCAGGAATATGAAAGACTAAAGATGAGGCTGAAATCAATGTCTTTTACAAACCAGCCTATGTTCACACAGTCCAGGCTTATCCAAAGTAGGAGAAAACCAGGCAAGGGCATAAATACCAACAGGCAAGGATCTTAGGGGGTGGGGAGGACTTTTCAACGCTGGCTAGCGTGTGCGTGTGTGTGGTGTATGTATGTGTATACACTTTTTGAGTAAGAAAGAAGGGAAGGCCGCGGCCTCCTGCTGCTGCTGCTCCAGGTGCTGCTGTGTTCTCGTCCATGCTCCGTGCAGACTTGGTACCTCTTTTGCGAAGCAGCAGCTGAGCAAATTCTGGCGCTTGCCATGGCGGATGAAAAGCCCAAGGAAGGCGTCAAGACTGGGAACTACGATCACATTAATTTGAAGGTGGCAGGGCGGAATGGTTCTGTGGCACGGTTTGAGATTAAGAGGCACACACCACTTAGTAAACTAATAAAAACCTACTGTGAACAACAGGGTTTGCCAATGAGGCAGATCCGATTTCGATTTGACAGACAGCTAATCAATGAAACAGACACACCTGCACAGCTGGAAATGGAGGATGAAAATACAATTGATGTGTTCCAACAGCAGGCAAGAGGCATCTGCTAAAAAGGGAACCTGCTACTAGACTCCAGAACTCTGTTCCTCCAGACCGAGAAGACACTTTCAGTTGGAAGACTGCTATTTGGTCCCACCACATCCTAACTACTTTACAGTATAGTTTTCTCTATTCTGTCATTTACCACTTCCCCATTCCTTTATTGCGTATAAAGTAATTGATGTATGTGCACAAGCATTGCATTTGTTTAAAAAGCTAAATGGCCAATGGTATGTTTGACTGACATCAAATGGAGATGGAAAGGGGAAAAATACTGGTTCTGTGAAAATACCCCCTTTCTCCATTAGTGGCATGCTCATTCAGCTCTTATCTTTCTTTACATTACAGTAAGTTACTTTGCTTTCACTGTTAAACAAACACACAAACAAAAAAGAACAATATAAAAATCCTTGCATACCTTGTTTGACTGGAGAATTTTAATGTTTTTCATTTATCATTGTAGGACAAATGTGCATATATCTTTGCAAATTAGCATTTGGATTTCTTCAGGCAAATACACAAAAGCAGATTTGCTAGGTCATATGGTTTAATTTTTGGAAGAATCTCCATACTGTTTTTCCATAGTGACTTGCATGAATTAATGATTTCACCAACAATGCACAAGGGCTACCTACCTCTTCTCTACGTCCTCGCCAACACTTGTTTGCTGATTTATTGATATAGTCATTTTAACAGGTGTGAAATGATATAGTGATAATGAACATTTTTTTATGTGTCTGTTTTATGTCCTCTTTGGAGAAATGTCTGTTCATGTTCTTTGCGCATTTTTAAAATTTTTAATTGAATTTATTGGGGTGACATTGGTTAATAAAATTATACAGGTTACACCCACCATCACCATTTATCCCTCCTCTACCTTCCTCCCCCTCCCCCACTCCCATTCCTTCCTGCAGTCCCCACACTGTTGTCTGTGTCTATACATTTTTCTTTCTTTGCTTAATTCTTTCACCTTTTTCACTCAGCCCCCCAACCTCCATCTCCGCTGACAGTCTGTCAGTCTGTTCTCCATATTTATGAGTCCGTTTCTATATTGTTTATTTATTTTGTTCATTAGATTCTACATATAAGTGAAGTCATGAAACTTGTCTTTCTTTGGCTTATTTCACTTAGTTCCTCACTCATTTTAAAATCAGATTTTTAAAATATTTGAGCTGTATAAGTTCATTATATAGTTTGGGTATTAACCACTTATTGGCTATATCATTAGCAAATATTTTCTCCCATTTAGTAAGTTGCTTTTTAGTTTGATGCAGTAGTCCTATTTGTTTATTTATACTTTTGTAATCTTTGCCCTGGAAGCTATATCCCCCCAAATACTGCTTAGACCAATGTCAGACAGTTTATTTCCTATGCTTTCTTTTAGGAGTTTTATGGCCTTAGGTCTTACATTTAAATCTTTAATCCATTTTGAGTTTATTTTTGTATATGGTGTAAGAAATTGGTCTAGTTTCACCTTTTTTTTGCATGTTATCTGTTCAGTTTTTATTAACATAATTTATTGAAAAGATTTTATTTTCTTTGTCATAGATTAATTATCCATATAGGTGTCAGTTTATTGACACATATGAGAATGAAAACACAACATACCAAAAGTTAGTGGTGCAGCAAAAAGCACTGCTAAGAGGAAATTTATAACTGTTATTAAAAAGAAGAAAGATGGCCCTGGCTGGTTGGCTCAGTGGTAGAGTGTGGGTCTGGTGTGTGGATGTCCCGGGTTCGATTCCCAGTCAGGGAACACAGGAAAAGCACCTAACTGCTTCTCTCCCCCTCTCCTCCTCTTGCTTCGCTCTTTCTCTCTCTCTTCTCCCCTCCTGTAGCCATGGCTCAATTGGAGCAAGTTGGCTCCATGGCCTCTGCCTCAGTTGCTAAAAAATGACTCTGGTTGCAATGGAGCAAGGGCCACAGATGGGCAGAGCATTGCCCCCTAGTGGCCTTACTGGATGGATCCTTGTTGGGGCACATGTGGGAGTTTGTCTCAGCCTCCTTGTTCTCTCATTAAATAAATAAAAATAAAAAAAGAAGAAATATCTCAAATTAACAACCTAAATATATAGGAAAATGTACACTGTAAAACAGTAACCATAACAGAGCTGGAGTGGCTATGTTAGTAACAGACAATGTAAATTTTAAGAAATATTAGTATCCCTAGGTGGGTAAGTCAATAGGTTAGAGCAATGGTTCTCAAACTTTTTGAAGTTGGAATGCATTTAAAATCTTACAAATAATTATAGTGCACTCTATACAAATTTCTGAGAAATATGTTATAATAAGTCAAATATTGAAGAAAATAATATAACTATTATAATATAAATCCAAGCATGCTTTTATGGTAATTAAACAAAATAAATACGACAAAATTAAATTTATTCTGACATTAAAAAACAATTTTATGTTACATTTTTTGAGTTATACTTTTTAGAATTCATAAAAAAGGGGTTAAAAATAAAAAAAAAACAGCCTGACCAGGCGGTGGCGCAGTGGATAGAACGTCGGACTGGGATGCGGAGGACCCAGGTTTGAGACCCCGAGGTCGCCAGCTTGAGTGTGGGCTCATCTGGCTTGAGCAAAAAGCTTACTAGCTTGGACCCAAGGTCCCTGGCTCCAGCAAGGGGTTACTTGGTCTGCTGAAGGCCCATGGTCAAGGCACATATGAGAAAGCAATCAATGAACAACTGAAGTGTCACAACGAAAAACTGATGATTGATGCACTTCTCATCTCTCTCTGTTCCTGTCTGTCTGTCCCTATCTATCACTCTCTCTGACTCTCTCTCTATCCCTATAAAACAAACAAATAAACAAACAAAAAACCCCAAAAGTTTCCTTTATATATATAATATATATATCATACATTCTTAGTAAGATTTAGTAAATTCGGCAGGTCCCAGCGCAAATGTGTTAAGTTTTTTTTCATTCTTGTGTTTATGAGAAACATGAGCCTGATGTGTCCTAGAGATTTCTTCAATGTTTGGGCATATATCTGAAAGGCAGACTCTCATTTCTTTGTCAATATATTAAAGAATTCCTCTCTTTTTACTCTTAATTGTGTTGCGAACAGAAAACCCCCACCATACATATCATCTTAACTTTACACCAAACAAAGAAGAAACTTGCCTCCAGACTTTCTGAGGAACATGGGGGTAGTGTAAATAGTCTGGCACCACAGCTTAACAGCCTTTTGCAACTTAATCAGGCAAGTGAGGTGGGGAGTTGGGCACACTGTCAGCTTACAGCCAATTCCCCACACCTCTGTCCCCCCAAAATCTAAACTCCAAAAACCCCGTTGGATTTTTGGTCCCCAACAGGCACATATTTCTCTGGAATACCATAGGGCACACCAGTGCACCCTGGCACACACTTTGAGAACTATTAGATTAAGACCGTCGTCCCAATATGCCAAGGTTGTGGTTTCAATTCCTGGTCAGGACATATACAAAAATCCACCAGTGAATGCACATTAAGTGGAAAAACAAATCAATGTTTCTTTCTCTCTCACTCTCCCTTCTCTTTCTCTCTAAAATCAATAAATTAAAAAATATTAGTAGACATAAAAAGGGACATTATATATTGATAAATGAGTTAATTCACCAGAAAGATATAACATTTATACATATCTATGCATGAAACAGAGTTCCTAAATCCATGAAACAATAACTGAGAGAATTATAAGGAGAAATAAACAATTCAACAAGTTAGAGTTTTAAATACTTGATCTCAATAATTGATAGAAAAGATAGAAAGTCAGCAAAAGTACAGAAGACTTGAACACTACCAACCAACTTGACCTGATAGTGAGATAACTCTCTGACTAATGACAGCAGGGTGCACATTGATAAGTAGTACACTTGGAATGTTCTCTAAGATAGATCATGTGCTATACCATAACATGAGTCTCAAAAGTATGGTTTTAAAGACTATTCACTTTTAGAGAGGAGAGAGAGAGAGAGAAAGAGAGAGAAAGAAAGAGAAGGGGGAGGAGCAGGAAGCATCAACTCCCATATGTGCCTTGACCGGGCAAGCCCAGGGTTTCAAACCAGCAACCTCAGCACTCCAGGTTGATGCTTTATCCACTGTGCTACCACAGGTCAGGTGTTTCATTTTAGAAATTGGCAAAGTAATTCTAAAATTTACATGGAAATTCCAAGGACCGAGAACAGCCAGGAAACCTTTGAGGAAAACAAAACAACTTATACTACCTGATCTGAAAACAACTCAAAAATAAAAAGACAAATAATCCAATTAGGAAATGGTAAAAGCTTTGAATAGATATTTTTCCAAAGAAGATATAAAAATGGCCTGTAAACACATGAGGAGATACAAATCATATCATTGTCACTGAAATGTCTAAACTCAGAATGACATAGTAACAATGCTGGTAAGGATATGAAGAAATTGAAACTTATATATTTATGGCAGAAATATAAAATGGTGCTGCCAATTAGAAAGAGTTTTGATATTTTTATGAAAATCAAGTTTACCATATAACTCAGATACTTATCACTGCTAATTGGTTAATTAAATGCAAGTTAAACTGTTCTTGGTTACCACTATATCTCCACTCATCTGGCTGAACTTCAAAAGAGTGACAATACCAATTGTGGGGACACTGGAAATGTTATATATCTTGACCTGGGTTGTGATTAAACACACACATATATGTATTAGTATATTTTAATGTATATATTTTATAATAGTAATAAAAAGGTGAGAATAGGCCTGACCTGTGGTGGCACAGTGGATAAAGCATTGACCTGGAATGCTGAGGTCGCCAGTTCAAAACCCTGGGCTTACCTGGTCAAGGCACATATGGGAGTTGATGCTTTCTGCTCTTCTCCCTTCCACTCTCTTTCTTTCTTTCTTTCTCTCTCTCTCCTCTCTATAAAAAAAATGAATAAATAAAATCTAAAAAAAAGTAAGAATAGATTTATGTATCTGTTTCCTTTTCAAAAAATTAACATAGATGTACAATGTAAACACTTAAAAAACCTTATTTCTTAAATAAGAATATGGTTGAAGAGCTAAGGGAGTAGGTGGAACTTCCCTGAGTATATATCTCCATGTAGTTTTAATTTTTGAATCACATTGATGTATTAAATATTTAAAAAATAGAATTATATCAATAAGGATGGAAAATAATTTTTATGGGATGGTGACAGAAACAGATTTTGACAAGTCAATTTCATATTTTACTTTACAATTCTGCTTCATTATTGTCAAGATTATGTGACCAGCCATATGCCCTCAGCCCCCATCTCTATCAATGGTTTGGTAATTTCCCCTTGTCTCTTCCTCAGGGTTATATTGGTTATATCTTATGCTTACTCCCCCCCCCCCCCATCTCCCTATTTCTGAGCCATAGCATCACTACAGTAGATTATTTCCTGATCTCTCGATTTCATCTCTCTGTGACAATGGAGGGCATTGTCACATCATCATAGGGCAGCCAATCAGGTGGGCACCTCCCTTCAATGACCTTCTTGTTCTAGAGGAGTCCTTGGGCCGCTTTGATGGAGGAGGGAGCTAAGAAGAAGGCCTGACATAAGTTCAAAGATGATAATTACAACATGGATTATGTACATTTTCGCTCGGAAAGGTACAGGGTTCTCCTTCCCACCAAAAACCAGTTCGGTAAGTGAAGCTATTGATAGCTGTGTAGAATTGTTTCTCATGTATCTTTTCCCTTCTGAGCCTCGTGCTGCACTTCTACAGAGAAGATCATACAATGTATAACTCTGGGTAAGAATGGAGAAGGGGCGCTGGGTTCTAGATATTCTGAGGGCATCAACGTATCAATTTGTTACAGGACATTGAAGTTGTGGAAAGTGAGGCAGTGTCTGTAGTACAGCACTGGCTGAAAAAAGTGAGTAAAACCCCTTTCTGATTCAAGGTACCCCAAATTATAAAGAGCTGGCCTTAGTGGGTGCAGGGTTCTGGGACTTCTCTCTACCTAGAATGGGAAACTCAAGCTCATTGACAAACACCTCGCCTAGAGCTGTGTCTAGTTCACCACATGTCCTAGATGTTGGGACTTTGTCTTTATAAGAAGTGTGTTGGAATCGCCACTAACCCTGCCCTGCATCTCAAGCATACTGGATACAGGGCTTCAGATGTGTCACTCTGGTTACAGGATGTCTCAGGAATATCTTGGGGTAAGGCCAAGGATTTAGTGAGCTCCCTGAAATCTCATGAGAAGGTAGTAATAGGCGAGTTTATTGCAGGGACCGTGAGATACAGAGCTTGTGTGTGTGGCTATGTGGGATGTGTGCTGTGATGGAAAAGGGAAAAGGTCAGGTACCAAGTAACACTATCAAAGGAAAAGTATTCACCTTTCAGACTGAAGAAGAGGCTTCTCAGAATATAAAGGAGAAGATGTCTAACAACGGCCCTCCCACTTATGGCCAAAATATACATGTGACTAAAGATGTGGTAACTGAGAGCTGAGACCATCCTCCTGGGAGCGTGGGGAGTGAGGGAGGGGGAAGGTGGGAGGTCCTACCGCAAAGGATCTCGGGTAAGTTGGTGGAGCAGATCCAGCCTAGGCTCCACCCCAGCCCCCGAGTCCTAGCTGGGCAGTAATCACGTGGACCCTACCGAAATTTCCTAGACGAAGCACCAACTCTCCAAGTCTGACTTATTAGCAAACCAGAGTCAAGATGTCCTGGAAGAAAGAACAAGAATCCAGTTCATAAGATGGAGGTAAAGCAAATCATATTTGCTCTGAGCCAAGTTATGGGGTTGGAGACGCAAAGAAGGCACAGACCCAACACAGACCCACGGCCGTTCTCCTCCAGTGCTGTTGACTCCTTTGGCTGAGAACACTGTCAGACTCACTTTGGGATCTGAAAGGAATAGTTGAGCCATCTTGAAAGCCCCCACTCATGTCTTAAAATGATGTTTTAAAATGACGTCAGGGGCTGGAAAGCTCAGATGGCTCACCATTTCCTAGATGCTTCTGAGTAAATTTCAGACTCCTGTTATTTTTGCACTTGGTTTGTTTAGAAGTGGTGGTGCTTTAAAGAGCTAAAAGAAAATAAGCTCTGAAAATGCAAACGCCAAAGCCTTCATATGCAACTGAGGTTGAGCGGAGGTTTCCCAGCGCAGAGGCTAGAATTATGTGCTCCACACTGGGGTAGCTTTGCCAGCCTCCCCCGTGCTTGGGAGCCCAGCCGTCTGCATCCTGGCACTGACGCTGCTAACTAAGGCAGAGGGAGCTAGGTCTGGACTCCGGCTCTTTCCGTGGGTGTAAGCTTCCCTATTTCCTTTCTAGGACTTGTGCTCACTTAGGGTCTCCTTTTTCCCAGAAGAACTGTGGGATTAAACTGTGAAGGAGTCCTCTGTCACTGCCTTTTTCATGTCTCCACCGCCAGCTTTGTTCTCTTCTCTCAAGGAGGATATATTTCTCAAGAAATTTATTTTTGCTTTAGGCTATCCAATTTTCAGGTGTTTACCCCTTCCAGTGGCATTAGCATTTTAAATGGGGATTCAACTACTCAGTAATTACAAAACAGGGAATTTGAGACCTCCCTGGCAAAGAGTGTTTTGGATGGAAAACCGGCCAACAGACTCTAAAATTATAAATGTTGGTGACTATAATCCAATCACAGCCTTGCTTCTGGGAGGCTTGTCCGTGCTCAACGTGGCCACACTGTGGAACTCTGAAAGTCGCAGCTCCTTGGTTTGGATAAGATGAACAACATCTTCCACTATTTTTTTTTTTAAATCTGAGCTGTGTGGCATAATAGGTTAGCAGATGGTCGCTTCTGTGTGCCCTGACCAGGAATTGAACCAGGGACTTTCACAAGCCAGGCTATGCTCTACCGCTGAGCCAATCGGCCAGGGCTTTTGATTGCAATCCTAGGAGTTATGATACCTAGTGAAACCAAAAATCCCAGCGTTTGCGTGATGTTTTACAGCCACACCCGTATCTTCCAAGTCCCAAGCGAGGTGAGAGATGAGGTTATGCGCGATCGAATAGAGCAGGTGAGACGAAGGTAAGACACTGGGACTAGTGGATTTGTACTCCTAACTGGGGACCGGTGGGGTGGCTGCTGGCCTTGCTTCTGATGGTCTCCCTCAGCTACAGCTCACACCTAGCTCTGGCCAAGCCTGGAGCCCTTCTGGGCTGAGTACCTCTTTGTAAGGCTCTGCTTCTAGGTCTAGGTGGGGCGATGACCCAGGTGTGGGCTGCCTGCCCTACCCCATTAGGGACCACGGTCTGGGTATGCTCTCTGGGTGGGCTCTGCCATCTTTTTTTTTCTTCTTTTCTAAGTAAGAGGAGGAGAGATAGAAAGATAGACTCCCACATGCGCCCCGACTGGGATCCACCTGGTGACCCTTGTCTGGGCCCAATGTTCTGCCCATCTTGGGCCATGCTTGCGACTGAGCTATTTTTAGTGCCTGAGGTAGAGACTCCAGAGAGCCATCCTCAGTGCCCGGGACTGATGCACTTGAACCAATCGAGCCATGGCTGCGGGAGGAGAAGAGAGATAGAGGAGGGGGAGGGTGGAGAAGCAGATGGTTGCTTCTCCTGTGTGCCCTGACTAGGAATCAAATCCGGGACATTTACATGCCAGGCTGATGTTCTACCACTGATCCAATTAGCCAGGGCTGGGCTCTGCCATCTTGCAGTCACCTCTCTGCCTTGCCCTCTCCTCTGTGCCCTGCAGCTTGTGCCATCTTTCTGATGAATCATCTCAGCAACTTAACGACAGAAGTTCCTTCTCAGAATGCTGAGAGCCACAGTTGAGGGAGCTGACAGGTGAGGAACCAGGCAGGGAAGCTGGCTTACTGGGCAGGAAGAGCGTGCTCTGGGGCTGGGACTTGACATCAGGTCAAGCCTTTCTCTGTTGGTGAGGGCTGGCACTGGGGCCGTTGCGGGTGGGGGGAAGGCAGGTGCCTTAGGCTCCTGCACTGTCTCTCAAATTTCTGGAAGGACTTAAAGTCAAGCTCAGATGGGCTTCTCTGACTCTTTCAACCGTGGTGTCACAGACCAGTGCTTCTCAGCTGTGCACAGGCCGGGAGACCTCCTGAGATCTGGCATCAGGCCGGGGGTGGCCCCTGGCTCTGCGTTCCTGATGTCCTCAGGCAGTGCTGCTCTCAGTCGGCTGTCCCCATTTTGAACCACAATATCACAGGGCACTGATGTCAGGAGTGAGGGTGCATAGGTTTTGGCCTTATCACCAAATAGGGCCATGACTTGGGTCACATGGCCTCTTGGCCTGCACATGGTAGTGGTTATAACGGTGGCTATTGATATGGCTCTGGGAGGTGGAAAGCCACCCTTCAGGACACATTACTGCACTGCTGCTGGGGGTGGAAGCCCGTGCAGGCTGTCGTGGGGGAGGGGCTGAAGGAGTGATTTAGATGCAGCTGACCCCCAGCGAGGTGGAAGGAGGACCACAGAGGTGTAATATGGCATTTGTCGAGCACTTGCTGGATGCCAGCGTCTGCACAGGGCACTTGGTCAAGATTTCTCATCTGATTGGAAACAACCAGAAGAGGAGGGCATCGTCTGTGCCCAAGATGGCAGAGGTTAAGCCAAGCTTTGCACGCAGATGCTGGGTCTCAGTCCAGCCCCACTGTGGGCGGCTTGTGTGCCTCAGTTTCCTCAGACTTCGGAATGTTGCCTTGAGGACAGTGGTATCCAGCCTATGATAAGTGCCTTGTCAGTGGTTTGCTAATGTTAATTGAGGTGAAGAATCTGAGGTGCTTTCGGGGGCTTCTGAAGTTTGAAGTGGCCAGGCTTCTGTCCCGGTTCTGTTTGACGCACCCGCCTGCTCCTTCCCTGGGATTTTGTGCTCCCTGCATCCAGTTCTGTGAAGGAGGAGCCATCGTAAACCCTGCCCTTTATCATCTCGCATTTCTGTGATGAGCCCCGTGGTCATTTCTCTGCTTCCCGGGTTGATGTCCTTCAGGGTCAAAGAGCAGCCTGTGTAAGAAGAACGTCCACCCCTTCTTTGACCTGAGGAGTGACCACACCTGGGCAGAGAGAATTCAGTGGGTGAGCCCTCCCTTGTGACGGTGGCAGCACTGGAATATTCTCAATGAACTGCTATTAAAGACACATGTTATTTGACCACATTGGCTTCCAGGGTTGAAAATGAATGGTGCTTTGCCATTTATTCACTCACTCATTCATTTGTTTGTTTGTTCATTCATTCATACATTTACCAGACACTGAGCGCCTCGTGGCTTGTCTCGAGACACACAACTTTCAGCCCTGGGTGAGACAGAATACAGGCTGCCGTAGTGCTAGGTGATACAGACCACGCTGGGTGCTCCTGGAATGTTAGGAGGGGAGCTAGTGAGAACTGGGGTGGGGGTGGGCGGAGCTGAGGTAGGAGGAGTCTCTGATGTAAGTGTGGCTTGTTTCACTCAAGGGTTTATTTTATCTTTATTTTTTTCCTACTTGAGCACTCCTCCTTTCTTTATGGAGAGCCAAATTTTTTACCTGTATTCTTTCCCCTCTCTCAGCAGAACTTTGAATATTTCTTGCAAGTCAGGTCTACTGGTGACAATTTCCTTTGATTTTTTTTTTCTTTTCCCAACTGAGGGAAGGGGAGATAGACTCCTGTATGCCACCCACTGATATCCGCCTGGCAACCCTTCTCTGGGTCTGATGTTCTGCCCATCTGGGGCTATCCTCGCAACTGAGCTATTTTGAGTGCCTGAGGTTGAGGCTCCATCCTTAGTGCCTGGGACTGATGCATTTGAACCAATAGAGCCATGGCTTCAGGAGGGGAAGAGAGAGAGAGAATGGGGGGGGGGAGGGTGGAGAAGCAGATGGTCACTTCTCCTGTGTGCCCTTACTGGGAATCAAACCTGGGATATCCACACATTGTGCCAACACTCTACCACTGAGCCAAATGGTTAGGGCTCCTTTGATTTTTGTCTGAGAGAGAGTATTTCTACTTCACTTTAGAAGGACAATTTAGAAGGATATAGGATTCTAGGTGGGGTTTTTTTTGTCTTCTTTCAACACTTCAAATATTTTGCTCCACTCTCTTCTTGCTTGTATGGTTTCTGAGGGAAGTTGAATATAATTTTTATCCTTCCTCCTCTCTGGGTAAGGGTCCCCCCTCCTCCCCTCTGACTTTCAATTTTTTATTTTTCTTTGATTTTCTGCAGTTTGAATATTACATGCCTAGGTGTGGATTTTTTGTTATTTACCCTGCTGGTATTTTGAGCTTCCTGGATCTGTTGTTTGGTGTCTGTCAATAGTTTTGGAAAGTTCTCAACTCTTATGTTATAGTTTTTCCTCTCATTTTTCTTCTTCCATTATTTCCATTGTGCATGTTATACCTTTAGTAATTGTCCCAGTTCTTGGGTATTCTGTTCCACTTTTTTTAATTCTTTTCTTTTTCCTCTTTGCTTTTCAGTTTGGGAAATTTTTATTGACATTTCCTACAATACACTGATTATTTCCTTGACCATGTCTAATCCACAAACAAGCCCACCAAAAGCATTTCTCATTTTTATTACAGTGCTTATTTCTTGCATTTCCTTTTGAATTTTTCTTAGAGTTTCCATCTCTTTGTATATGTTGCCCATTTGTTCTTGCATATTGTCCATTTTTTTCCATTAGAGCCCTTAGAATAGTAAGCATGCTTCTTTTAAATCACCAGTCTTATTTCTGATGCTTTTTGCATCTTTTTGGATTATATGTTTTACCTGTCACCATTCCTTGTAATTTTTTTTGTTGAAAGCCAAATATGATGTAAAAGATAAAGAAACTGAGGGAGATAGACCTTTAATGTGGGGTTTTATCTTTATCTGTGTAGAACTTAAGCTGTGTTTATTCTTTCTAGCAGCTGAGGTTTCCAAGGTTCATATTGTCTCTGGTGTCCTTGTTTTTGTCTCTCCTGGTGTCTTTGGGTTTCTCTAGAGACTTCTCCTTAAGTAGGGTCTGAGCTCTTCTTTCAGTGGCAGTCCTGTTATTATATGGGAGCCCTAGTGATGTGGCGGTGCGGTGTGAGGAACTCAGGGACGTGTCCTATAATCCTCTGATTAGGACTCAGTCTCTTAGTGAGCCTGTGACCTTCACAAGCGCTCCTCTACTTTTCCTCTTGTTCCCACTCACCCCTCAGGAGAGACAGCAAGTCGAGAGGGCCTGTAGTGGGACATTACTCTCCCCAGCTGTGCACACTCTGGGAAAGGGTCTCCCTGAGGGCAGGCTTTTGTTACAGAGAACAGAACTCTGGACATAATACAAAGTGGTCATTTTCCTCTCCTCTTGCTGGAAGGCGGAGTGGGTTTTCACTGTGGGTACCAGGTGGGGCTCCTGGAGGTAAAGAGCAGGAAGTGTGGGGCTTCTTTAGGATCGGCCCCCCAGACTTAACCCTCCAGCTTGTCCACATTGAGCTTCAAGCAACTTGCCAATCACAGTTTACACTTCCCTAGCCTGGCACTGGTTTCTGGGAGGTTTCTGCACCGAGGCTTTTGCTCTGGTACATTGTGGTTCTCTGTACCCACCTGTCTGTCCTTCTCCAATGTCCAGGTCAGTGGTTTGCCCTTTGGCTTCAGTTCTATGATGGATCTAGAAAGACTTGTTGGTTTTCAGTTTGTCCAGCTTTTAGCTTTTTTATTTTTTTTCTTACTGGGAGGGTGGAAACGACAGTTTCCAAGCTTTTTACATATCTAACTAGAAACTGGAAGTTTAAAATATTTGGTTGTCTACTAGAACAAAAGCTCATGTTTACTGAGTACTTACTATGAACCAGGTACTATCGAAGTCCTTAATCTAAGCAGCACTTGGATGCTCTGTTATTATCAGAGAGTCACTGTTATTATTAGAGAGACAGCTTAAGACCAAGAGGGTCAAGTACCTTGACCCCAGTTGCTTTGGTGACAGAAGCTACCTGTGGGCCTGGGCTAAGCCTGGTGAATATGGCAATAAGATCCACCCTGCCCCCACCCTGGTGGCACTTCCATTTTGACAGATGAGACTAATTTTAAGTAAACTAATTACTTAGTAGTAACAAGTTTCACAGCTACTGTAAAGGAGAAGTATTCCATAGAAGTGGGAACTTGCCCTACTCAGAGAAGGTAACAGGTTTATTTTTGATTATTTACAAACCATTACCCCCTCCTCCCCATTTTAGAGATGAAGGATTGGAAGTTCAGAGAGGTTAGATAGCTTTCCTAATGTCACACAGCCATTAAATAGCCTAGTTAGGGTTTGAATACAGGCAACCTCAAGCCAAAGCCAGGGCCCTTAACTAGTCCACTGTAGAGATAAGCTTGGGTGAGGGGGCATTTTGGTAGGTGGTGGTGGTGGTGAGCCTTGGCCAGCAGACACTGGGAAGATGGCAGGGTGGGGGTGGGGAAGGACAGAGGGGGGAGAGAGCATGAGTAGGGGTTAACCAGGCAGCCGCTAGGAGAGCAGCCCTGAGCTGAAGGGAGGCGCGTGTGACAGAGGACATGCCAGAAGGCCACTCTAGCTGGAAAGGAGCAGGAGGGAGTGGGGCCACAGAGGAGGCTGCCGAGAGGGGGCCAGGCTCTGGATCTTGTTAAGGATCCTGGCCTTTCCCCAGCAGGGCTGGGAAGTGCAGGCATGTTGGAGGGAGGACATGATAGCCCATGTGAAGGCAGGCTGTGGAAGTGAGGGGATGGAGAGAAGCGGGTCGCCTTGAGACAGCACCGACGTGACTTGGTGGCACGTGGCCCCGGGGAGTGGGGGAGCAGGAAGGTGCTGGGCACAGCTGGCAACGGAGCTGCCACGTGCTCACACAGGAGGTGTCGGTTGTGGGAGGTGAGTTCTGTTTGGGTCCCACAGTGGTGATAGAACGGGGCTGGCAGGCAGGAGTCCAGGTGGCACTTAAAAGGTGCTGGTATGGAAGAAGAGCCTGGCCTTTTTCTGAGGTTCAGCTGCAACACGGCGTCAGCGGGAGGAGAGCGTCAGATTAGAGGTAAGCAGGCATTGCTCGGTGGTGCTGGAGGTGACTTCGCTGCTCCGATCTCTCAAGTCTGGGAAGGCAGGCCATGATGCTTAGGCTGCCAGCGCTCAAGGGCTGCAGGAGCTCCATCATTGCTCAGCACTGCCAGAGCCCTCCTTGCTCTCCGGACGTAGAGGTTATTTTTTCCAGATACCACCAGATGGCGCCATGTCCATGCAGAAAAGATTTCCTGAGGGCCAAGCATCTCCTTAGAGTCAGAGCCTGTGTGTTCTGCAGGGTTTAGATTTTTAGCACCATTTGGGAAGCCTAAACAGATGAAAGGCCTTTGAGTATCTTAGTTTTGTAAGTGACTACAGCTCGCATTCACATGCTGTTCATTCAAACATTTAGCATTTGTACCCAGCAATGGGCTAGATCACAGGGATACACAAGTGGATATTCCTTACTAGTCATAGTTGTGGTAGTCGTATCCGAGGATCTCAGAGTGGTGGAGGGCCTGACAGGCAAACAAGTATGCAACGTGGTGTGAAAACAAACCCAAAGAGAATAAAGGGCAGAGCAGAGAAAAGAGTGAAAGGATGAAAACATGCCGACTTCCCAGCAGAGGTGACGTGTAAGTGGAAGCTTACCAGGCTCCGGCAATAAAGGAGAGCTCTACCAGGAAAGAGAAAACCCACGTGGGAAGGCACAAGGACATTCAGGGAGTGGGGCTTGGCCCTTCACGTTTGGACTGCAGGGTCTGGTGGGGAGAACAACAGAGGAGGAGGTTGCGAGGCGCATGGGTGGGGTTACACAGGTAGGTGCCAAATCAGCCCATGACAACTGGCTGGAGGACCCAGGGGAAAGCAGCGGCAGAGCCGGAAAGGCTGGCCAGGAGAGGCTTCTCCAGGGCGGGAAGAGGGGAGAGAAGGTGCGCCCAGAGGTCCAGCTCCAGGCCCTTGGAAAAGAGGTGGAGCCCATTCGTTCAGAAAGCAAAGACCTTCAGTTTCCCCACTCGGACCTGGGTGGAAGCAGTGAAGGAGCTCGTAAGGGGCACCTGTCTTTCATAAACATCTGAAGTTTGGGGAGAGAGGGATGTACATTCGCCTTATAGCTGCAGCTCCTTCAAAACCTAGGGAAGAAATAAAATCATTAAGTGGCTCAAATGGAGTTTTGTTCTGTGCATGATTAACCCCAGGAGGGGAGTTTGGGAGCAAATATGCCTCCTCCACCTGTATTACAGGGGGACTGAGCCACGGTAAATTAAAAGAAAATCACTGGCAAATTTGGGACCAGTCAGCTGTGACCAAGCCATTTGTGTAGTTAAATGGAGCAGAAAGAGCTAATAAAGGCTTTGGGGGTCATGGATCCTCTGAGGGGTGGGTGTGGGAGATGGGGTGGGCAGGTGGGTATGGGAGCTGGTCCAGGCTGATGATGCCCTTAGACGTTTATCTGGGACATTTTAGTGGTGGTGATGTGGGGAGGGGTGGGTGGGTTGGCCTGTTCTCAGCCAGATGTGCTTCATTCCCTAAAGGAGAGATTAATTCTAGGAAGAGCCAGTGCCTGAGACCCAGCCTCTGCCTCTGCTGTCTCACTCAGAGTAAACCCACTCAGTCTACACAAAGCAGAGCCTTGGTCACCAGGGGAGATAGGAGAGGACTCTTTCTGAGTCTGTCACTGCCGAGTGAGGTGCAAGTTGGGGACTTAACATCATGTGCGCTAAAGAACAACACCCAGTGTGGTAGGGACCCCAAGGATGGAGACCCAGCCATACCCTGTGGCGTCCACTGAGAGACTGGGTGGGGCTCTGGTCCAGCTCCTGAGGAGAACGTTAGGCACGCAGCCAAATCCGAACATAAAAATGGGGCTGGCTGTTATCAGAATGCCAAGGGCTCTGAGCAGAGGGCAAGGCAGGGAGGGGAGTTCTGGCAGGTGCGCTGCCTGGGGCAGTTGGCTAGAGAGGCTGGGGAGGAGGGGTGGGGACCTGGGCTTCTGCAGGCGCGTTCTTCAAGCTCTGAGACAACAGCAGGCTGCAGCGCGGGCTGCGGAGTCGGGAGGGCGCGCAGTCTGGAGAGCAGAGCTGGGACCTGGACAAAGGTGGGCGCGGCCAGCCCTTCTCGGGTGACTTACCAGTGCGTGCCCCCAGGATGTCATCTCCCCAAGCGCTCTTACGACCACCCTATTTTATTTAACGCTTGCCCTTGGAGACACGAACCCCCACACCAGCTGCTTCCGTGGCTTTTCAGCAGCGCGCAGGAGCTGACAAGGAGAACCCCGCAGAGCCACCGGCCCGTGTTGGACTTGCTTTCCAATTGCTTGGCGCGTTCTACAGCGAGGCTCGAAATTCATTTTCCGTCCTGGTTGGAAAAAAAAAAGTCTGGAGAAATCAGCAGCTACTCATGCGAGTTTGAGAAATTTTGCTTCCAGCCTGGCGCGACCTAGGGGCAGGGCCGGGCCGGGCCTCCGTGCGCCCTCGTCCCCCTCTCTCTGCCTCGCCCGCCTCCCACCGCCGCCTCACCCGCTTACAGCTGCTCAGCCTCTTCCCTTCCCTTCCTTCCCGGTATTCCCAGGCATAGGGACCTGGGGCAACTGCAGCTCTGCGGGAGGGGTGCCCTTGGGAACTCTTAAACAGGGAGACCAAAGCCTGCAGCGAATGTCCTTAATCACTGGGCTCGGGTTGGGAGGGGGAGGCCATAGCCCGGCTTGGAGAGGGAGATAGCAAAGAGGGGCCGGTTAGCTGGCCGTTCAGATCAACAATTTTCCCAAGAGGCCTCTCGTCACAATCACTGTCTGTGATTTCTGACTCGTTTCTGTACTTGCTGAGGTCTCCACCTTTAGGGGGTGCACCTGCAAAGAGGGTTGGGCATGCCCTCCGCCCCTGTGACACTGCCTGATGCAGGTGCCCTGTGAAAACTCACAGGAGGAATGACCATTGCAGGGGTCGCAGGTGCGAGTCCATGCCTCCAGGGTTTGTGGCGCCATTTTTTCTAGTGCTCACCCCATTCTGGGGCCTTTATGTATCTCTCATTTCTGATGCCTTCCACAAGGCATCTTTTTTGTGGGTGGGCCTGGAGGTCCCACAGATGAAGGCATGCCGCCTGCCAGGAGCGGCCACAGCCGTCCCTGCCTTATACCTGGGATGCCTGCGAGGCTCATTGAGACACTGTGTGGTGTGCTTTTGGGAAGAGGATGCACTTACTACACGTGTACACGTGTGTGCTTTTTCTGGAAGGCAGCGTGACATAACTGCTAAAACAGAAGCTTCTAGTGTTAGATTGCTCAGGCTGGAATCCTGGCTCTGCCATTTAGTGGCTGTGTGGCCTTGAGCAAGTTGCTTAGCCAGTCTGTGACTCAGGCTCCTGGAGCCCTCGGGAAGATCCAGCCAGAGGACCCCTGCAAAGTGTGCCGCACATGCCTGGCACTTGGCAGAGATCATTTACCATCAACGTGGTGGCCACAGTGATGATAATACCAGGAAGAGGCTTTGTCCCAGCACAACCCCTTTCTGATGGGATGGTTGTTGGCTATTATTTCTCACATTCAGGAAATACTGCCATCAGCCCCTTTGCAGTGGGAGCTGGTGTTGTAGCCACTGCATAAAAGATAATCAGTTGTTGCCTTCCAGGAGCTGATACTAGAAGCTGTAAGATTATAGGAGCATCTAAAGATGTTGGGGGACCACAGATCAATGTTTAGTTAAAATAAAACTAGTAGGAGTTTATTTGGGAGCCAGTGTGTGAGGGAGTGTGTTTTCAGAAATCACATTCTGTCAGGTCAGGGTCTGCATCTCTTCCAGGTAGATGACCTTTGCCTAGAGCAGGGGCTGGGAACCTATGGCTCGCAAGCCAGATGTGGCTCTTTTGATGGCTGCATCTGACTCGCAGATAAATCTTTAATAAAAAAAAATAATAACGTTAAAAATATAAAACATTCTCATGTATTACAATCCATTCATTTCCTACCGGTCATATTCATGGTTGTAGGTGGCTGGAGCCAATCACAGCTGTCCTCCAGGACAACACCAAATTTTTATTGGATAATGTGTCATGTACACGGGTCGTTGTATGGCTCTCATGAAATTACATTTTAAAATATGTGGCGTTCATGGCTCTCTCAGCCAAAAAGGTTCCCGACTCCTGGCCTAGACGGTCCAGAGTCCTAGCTCTGCGAACTCTGAGAAACGCCCCCTTGGAACCGCCTCCTTCCCTCCCCCCGACTCCCTTCACTTTCTGGGGTGGGGTTTCTCTGGGCTTGTGTGCCAACTGAGGAAAGACACTGCTTCCTCTGGCCTCAGTCTTTCCTAGGACCTGGGGAGAGAGGCCCCCAGCATGGCCTGAGCCGGGAAGGAGTGTGGTGTGGCCTCTTGCGGCCAGCAGATGATGCTGTTGATCCAGCGTTGCCAGCGGCTGCTCCCTAGATGCTGGTTCCCCTCCCCCACCCCATCCCCAATCTGCTCATTTCTCAGCTACGTCCCACCTGTGTCCCATACACCAGCCACCAGTGTGCCCCATTAGCATGGCACTTAGCACTTGTGCGTGTCCTCTTAGTGAGGCAAGTTTCCCTTCCCACTCAGGGACCTGGGATTTGGGAACAAGCAGCAGACAGCAGGCCTTTGTTTTGGGGAGGACGTAACTTGCTTTCTCTGGCTTTAGGCCGAGGCTGGGGGAATGAAATCACCTTGACATCCACAAAGCACAGTCCCTGCCTGCACCCTTTGGGGGCTGCCAAGTTGCCCTGTAACAAGGTGTAAAATGGGGGGCATGCAGGGTTTGCGTGGGTAAGGGAAGAGGCAGCACTGTGAATCAGTCCTAGGGCTTCAGATTCCCTTTTGGGACCTACGTTATATCCATTTAGAGCATAGCCGGGTGTAAAACAGGGCTTCTCCAACTTCCGTGGGCATCAGAATCCCACCATAGTGCAAGGACACCTTTTAACGATAGAGATTTGTGTGTGTGTGATTGCCATTTTATTTTTTTAATTTAAATATAATTGGTATACAATATTATATAATTATATTGGTTTCATGTGTACAACATAGTGATTCAATGTTTTTAAACCTTACAATGTGATTACCCCACTAATTCTAGTGATCGTCTGTCACCGTGTAAACTTACCACAGTCTTACTGACCATATTACCCTTCACCTTTTTCATCCATTACCCTACCCCTTCCCCTCTGGTAACCATCTCTTTAATCTCTGTTTCTATCAGTCTATTTTTGTTTTGTTTTGTTTTTCATTTATTTTAGATTCTATCTATAAGTGAAACCACATAGTATTTGTCTTTCTCTGTCTGACTTATTTCACTTAGTGTAATACTTTCCAGGTCCATTCATATTGTCAAACATGGCAAAATTTTATTAGTTTCTTTTCTTTCTTTTTTTTTAACATTCAATATTATTGTGTATTAGTTTCAGGTGTACAGCATATGTGTTAGACCAGGGGTCGGGAACCTTTTTGGCTGAGAGAGCCATGAACGCCACATATTTTATTATATATATTTTTTTATTTTTTGTATTTTTCTGAAGCTGGAAACGGGGAGAGACAGACAGACTCCCGCATGCGCCCGACCGGGATCCACCCGGCACGCCCACCAGGGGGCGACGCTCTGCCCACCAGGGGGCGATGCTCTGCCCCTCCAGGGCATCGCTCTGCCGCGACCACTCTAGCACCTGGGGCAGAGGCCAAGGAGCCATCCCCAGCGCCCGGGCCATCTTTGCTCCAATGGAGCCTTGGCTGCGGGAGGGGAAGAGAGAGACAGAGAGGAAGGAGAGGGGGAGGGGTGGAGAAGCAGATGGGCACCTCTCCTGTGTGCCCTGGCCAGGAATCGAACCTGGGACCTCTGCACGCCAGGCCGACGCTCCACCACTGAGCCAACCGGCCAGGGCTTGAACACCACATATTTTAAAATTTAATTCCATGAGAGCCATACAACAACCTGTGTATGTTATGTGTTATCCAATAAAAATTTGGTGTTGTCCCGGAGGACAGCTGTGATTGGCTCCAGCCACCCACAACCATGAACATGAGCGGTAGGAAATGAATGAGTTATAACAGTGGTCCCCAACCTTTTCTGGGCCACGGACTGGTTTAATGTCAGAAAATATTTTCATGGACCGGCCTTTAGGGTGGGATGGATAAATGTATCACTTGACTGAGACAAGCGTCAAGAGTGAGTCTTAGACGGATGTAACAGAGGGAATCTGGTCAATTTTTTAAAAATAAAACATCGTTCAGACTTAAATATAAGTAAAGCGGAAATAATGTAAGTTATTTATTCTTTCTCTGCGGACCGGTACCAAATGGCCCACGGACTGGTACCAGTTTGCGGCCCGGGAGTTGGGGACCACTGGATTATAATACATGAGAATGTTTTATATTTTTAATGTTATTATTATTTTTATTAAAGATTTATCTGCGAGCCATCAAAAGAGCCACATCTGGCTTGTGAGCCATAGGTTACCGACCCCTGGGTTAGACAATCATATAGTTCAGAAAGTGCTCAGCCTAGTATTTCCAGTACCCACCTGGTATTATACATAGTTATTAAAATGTTATTGACCATGTTCCCTATGCTGCACTTTACATCCCTCATGACTATCAAGTAACTCCAAATTTGTACTTCTCTCTTAACTTTTTTACCTAGCCCCACAGAACCCCTCCCCTCTGGTAACCATCAGTATGTTCTCTGTGTCTATGAGTGTTTCAATTTTGTTTGTTTATTTTGTTCTTTAGATTCCACATATAAGTGAAATTGATGGTATTTGTCTTTCTTTGACTGGCTTATTTCACTTAGTATAATACCCTGATCCACCCATGTTGTCTCAAATGTTAAGACTTCATTTTTTTATGGATGATTAGTACTCCATTGTATATATATAAATTATATATATATGTATGACAACTTTTATATTTACTTGTCTATTGATGGGCATTTGGGTTGCTTCCATATTTTGGTTATTGTAAATAATGCTGCAGTGATCATAAGGGTGCATATCTTTTGAATTAGTATTTTGGGTTTCTTTGGATATATACCCAGAGGAGGAACTACTGGGTCATAAGGCAGTTCCATTTTTAATTTTCTGAGGACCCTCTATACTGTTATTCACAGCGGCTGTACAAACTGAATCCCCACCACTAGTGCATGAGGATTCCCTTTTCTCCAACACTTGTTGCATGTGAATTTATTGATGAGAGCCATTCTGACAGATGTGAGGTGATATGTTATTGTAATTTTAATTTTCATATCTCTAATGAGTAGTGAAATTGAGCATCTTTTCATATTGCTTGTTTTTTTTTCTTTGGTTTTGAATTGTATGAGTTCTTAAGAAATTTTGGCTATTAACCTATTTTACAGATGGAGAGTTTTGAGCACCGCCTCATTTGTTTTGATGGGTAGCTTGGTATAGAACCCAGGAATTTGCATATTTTAAGAACTGTCCACGTGATTCTGAGACAGCTGTCCTCAGGCCATGTGTTGCAATGCAGAGAAATAAAACCACTGCCTTTCCTTAGTAGAAGAGAATTTGTGAACTCCAAGGTCAGTACCAGAAGGCGACAGTCCACTCACAACAGCTCTTCCTCATTTGGCCTTTGGGGGCATCTTCAGCTAGTTACCCCTGTGACCACCTCTTGGTGTCCTGCTCTGCTTTGGTCCAAGAGCATTAGCTAAAAGGAGAGAAGCAGAGAGAGAGAAACAAGTCCTAGGCAGTTTGGTTTACCCTGTCCTCTTATTCAACTTGAGCCCATTAGTCACCATCTCTCTCTTCTCACTCCCTCATCTTTAATCCTATTCATCTAAGGGCCTACCTCTTCTGAATTTTCTGACTTCTTTCCCAGAAAGGCTGGGTTCTGCTTGCAGGAGAGAGACCCATCTATCAGCACAGAAGTGGGCTTTCTCTGAGCCTTCCCAGGGCCATATCAACACGTGTTGTTGCAGAAACATGTGTGCATACCCCTGGTGTGCATTTTCTATTCTGGGTCTCCTATTGTCAGCATTATTATATGCCTTGTAAAGCAAAAGAAGCAAAAAGGTTACTTTTCTTTGAGCTTGTACCATTTTTGCTGCCTTTTAACAGGACCCTTGAAAGTGCAAAAGCCATGAGGGCGGGGGAGGGGGCGGTAGAAGGGGGCGAGGCAGCGGAACTGCGTCCATCGCTGCTCTGCCTTCTCCAGCTGTGTGACTGGGGTTGAGCCACTAAACTTCTCCACACGTGGGATTTGCTCTCTGTCAGGGCCCAGTGTCCCACTCTCAGTGCTGTTGTGATAGCATATGAAGTAATGTGTATGAAATCCCAGAGTGGCGCCTGGGCAGAGCTGGCCCTCAGTCAGTGTTACCTGCCCCGCTCCCTTCCCCGAACTTCTTTTCTCCAGGTTCAGAAACAACGGGCAAATCATTCAATGTGTCTAGACTGCAGCTTCCCTCCCTGGAAGATAGGACCCCCAACCCCAGCAGCTGGTCTTGGCAAAATCCTTGGAGTAGGGAGGGATGTCCGGATTTGAGTGACACTTTGATGACCTCCCGTTTTCTGGGCCTGGACAGGCCATCTGACTGTTCTTTGCTCCGTCCCGTCCTCTGAGACCTTTCTGTGTGCTCATCCCATGCTGGGTTTGTGCAGAAGGCCCCAGTTGGCCTGGCCTTGGGAGCCACACAGAAGGCACTCAGTAAACTGTCTCGAGGGACTCAAACCTTGGAGTGAAGGTATGGCTTTGGCCTCGTGGGTGCAATGGAGATAATAACATCTACATGGCAGGCACAGAGAAAATGTGTGTGTAGCTTCTAACAGGATCCTGCATATTTAATAAGCGCCTCAGTAAGTGTGGGCAAGATTAGTACAGAAGAGATGGTGGTTTTTCCTGGCCTTCAGCTCTGGGTAGGGACACTTTTTCATCAACAAAGCTGCGTTTCAACCTCAGCACCTGTAACCCTCTGCTTTGAAGGAGCGCAGATGAGGCTCAGAGGGGATGTTAATGACCGAACTGAAGTTCCTGATGGGCAGAAACACATTATTTTCCTCTTCGCAACAGCAGAGGAAAAAGCAGCAGTGCAGCTGAGGCCACCTCTGTGCTAAGCCCGCCACTCTGAGACCCTTCCCAGTTTCAACCTTAGCAGCCTCAAGGGTTTCATTCGGAAGTTCATTGGTGTGACGACTATATTCTCTTCCTCTGAAAACGGTTAGTGGGCAGGATTGTAGGTATGTATTCTCCCCATAGTGTCCATGCATTTCAGTACTCCCTAGCATTACTGTAGAAGAGAAGAGGGGCCCTCCAGAGTTCCCGTGGACCATGCTTCCATGCCCAGCAGGTCAGACTTACCTGTCTGGGCCCTGCTTCTCTGACGACCTCACCTGGTGGCTTATTCCTGTCACCTACCCCTGCAGGGATGCTCTGTCCTTCAGGCTGGCATGCCCTCCCTAACCCCATTCTCTGCTGGAACAGTCCACTCACCTTTTTTTTTTTTTTACAGAGACAGAGAGAGAGTCAGAGAGAGGGATAGATAGGGACAGACAGACAGGAACGGAAAGAGATGAGAAGCATCAATCATCAGTTTTTTGTTGTGGCACCTTAGTTGTTCATTGATTGTGTTCTTATATGTGCCTTGACCATGGACCTTCAGCAGACCGAATAACCCCTTGCTCGAGCCAGCGACCTTGGGTCCAAGCTGGTGAGCTTTGTTCAAACCAGATGAGCCCATGCTCAAGCTGGTGACCTCGGGGTCTCGAACCTGGGTCCTTCTCATCTCAGTTCGACGCTCTATCGGCTGCACCACCACCTGGTTAGCCATCCACTTACCTTTTAAGACCTGGCTCAAATGCTACAACCTCTGTGAAATGTTTTCTTCTTTTTCCTTTCTCCCGGCTTGCCAATGAGAATCAAGTTCAATGTCTGCATATCGATTTAGCATATTTTCTTTTTACATTATATTTTCCAATAGTCTCACCCCCCCCCCCCCCAAATGAGCCTGTTAGACTTGCTAGATGATAAGATTCTTTAGGACAAGATCTAGGTTTTGTTCATTTTTAGTAGGTGATAAAGGAACTTGAATTGACTCATTGTAGCCTAAACTAACCCACTGAAATGCAAACCAGGCCCTGGCCTGCTCAGCAGTAGAGCATTGGCTTGGCATGTGGAAGTCCTGGGTTTAATTCCTGGTCAGGGCACACAGGAGAAGTGACCATCTGCTTCTCTTCCCTGCCCTCCATCTCTCTCTCTCTCTCTCTCTCTCTCTCTCTTCCCCTCCTGCAGCCATGGCTTGAATGGTTTGAGCAAAGTTGGCCCCAGGTGCTGAGGATGGCTCCTTGGCCTCACCTCAGGTGCTAAAATAGTTTGGTTGTCAAGCAACGGAGCAGCGGCCCAGACAGGCAGAGCATTGCCTGGTAGCAGGCTTGCTGGGTGGATCCTGGTCGGGGCACATGTGGGAGTCTGTTTCTACCTTCATGCCTCTCAATTAATAAAAGAAAGAAGAAAGAAAGAAAAAAAGAAAGAAAGAAAGGAAAATTCAAACGTATTTGCTGTTATGTTCCCAGACCCAGGCTAATAGCCAACCTGTATTACATTCTTTCATTGTCCACCCCTTCCACTTCTGATCAATGTCCACACTCTGATGTGCAAACTGTGTTTCCTTCCCTGAATGGAATTATCATGGGTGTGAAAAGGGCCCCCTGAAATGAACCCTGGCTGTAGAAAGCATCTTTCCAAAGATCACTTGAGTGATGGTTCCTATAGTGGTTAACAGCCTCGGGGCCAATCCTTCAGGATTGCTGTTTAAACTTATTACTGAACACAAAAGGCCTTTCAGGGAACACAAGACAGAGAGAGGATGGACGCAGAGCAGTTTCGCTGACTTCCTCCCCTCAGGGGTTTCTCCTCTCTTCTTTATTTTTCTATCTTTCCACAAAATCTCACCTTCAGCACACAGTCGCAATCAGGATGCTTGCTGCATTGCCAGGAGTGAACAAACCCCCTCCCATCCTTCGTGATTGGAGTACAAGTGACAGCCGAGTTTCCTACCCTTACAGCTGTGTTTGGCAAAAGGGCAGCAGAATTCCCCCAGAGAAGACCCTTGGTGGGGGTGTCTCGCACGTGTTGGTCCCTTGGTTGTGGTTCTCGGAGTTCGTGTTCCGCTTCCTCCTGCTCCTCTGACCCTAGGTCACCCCGAAGTGCTTCCAGGACCTGAATGGTTGGCTATAGGAGAAACAGCTTCCTTGATCACTGCAGGACATCTTTGACCACTCGTGTCCTCTTTGTATTAAGGTCAGTCTGAGTCGTATGTATTTAAAATTTCAGTTTTCCTATGGTAGAAAGACCATCAAACTTGAAGTCCCAGCTCTGTTACTTCTAAATGTGTAATCAAGGGCAAGTGGCTTAATTTCTTGGAGAGTCACTTAAAATATGAAAAATATACATA
Source organism: Saccopteryx leptura (assembly GCF_036850995.1). Lineage (NCBI taxonomy): Eukaryota > Metazoa > Chordata > Mammalia > Chiroptera > Emballonuridae > Saccopteryx > Saccopteryx leptura. The sequence goes on along the minus strand of NC_089504.1, from coordinate 376,976,434 downwards.
CACGTATGAATATTGATTTCTGCTCTTCCTGCCTAATCGGGCGCATGGAGATGACAGGAAGGCCCACGCTGTGCTCTGTGGACTGTGAAGTGCACTACACGTGCGTCCCATGAGGGCAAGGATGGTGCGTATCTTGTTCACAGCTGCCTCTCCATCAGCCAGCCTGGTGTCTGGCACATGGCGGGTATTTGTAAATAGATGAGTGAAGGCCACTGGGAAGAGTCCAAGCTGGATGCGAGGTTATGTGAACATGATGAGTGATGATAAAGAGAGCGAAGGCTTAGAATCTTTTTTTTTTACCCCAGGAGAAGCTGAGGGCAGCTGAGTGAGGGATAGCTGGGCTGTGACAAACAGTTGTTGAGAGTCACATAAATCAATAAAATAGACTCAGTCCCTATTTTAGCTGTGCCAGTGCAGACTGGCATTACAGAGTGTTAGGTCAGATGCTGAGAGGAGCCAGGCCGACCAGGGTTTAGGGAGACAATATTTTATTCAGGCATCTGCCAGCAGACGGGCAGGGCGGGGGCCTCATTTATAGAAGAGCCTGATACAAGGCGTGCTCAGCAAAGGCGAATGTCGGCATCTGGGCGCAATAGGGTCCATGTGCTGTGGACAGTGGGGTCCAAGTACAGCAGGGGGTCTGTGGGCAGTGGGATCCAGGGTAGCAGGATGTGGGAGGTCTTTTCACAGCCTTCACGCAGTCATCTGTGACTCAGGACACTGAAACCTAAATAGCAGAAAAGCCACTAAGGAGTAAGTGCCATAGATGTGGGCTGGGTGGGAGATTACTGTGAGCAGGGGTCATTCTACCTAACACAAAGAATAGACAGAAAAGCAGATACACAATAAAGGGGTGATGCCAGAAGAATGGGGGCCCCAGGTGAACAATATTAGAATGCTATTGGTAGCTTCCTCACCTGTGCAGCACCCCATGGTTGCAAGATGGCGGCCACAGCACCAAGCACCACGTCACCATCCAACAGCATTTTCAGAAGGGCTAGAAGGAGGAGGCAATAATCTTCCCTCGGGGTTTTTATATATATTTTTTTAATTAGGGAGGAAATATTTTGCATAGGCTTTGGCAGGATTTGCTACATCTCATTCGCCATTGATGATGAAGGGAAATTCAAATTCCTGTGACTGGTTTAGAGCAGCGATGATGCGTACTTGGAAGTGGGCACATTGCTGTCCCAGCAAAAATGGGACTGTTACCAGAAGAAAGCGAGGGAATGGATGCCAGATTAGCAGCAAGTCGTGTCTGTTACACGCTGGGGAAAGAAGCAGGGCACGGGGCGATGGTGCCGGGAGAGGGGTGTGCTCGCTGCATGGTGCCCGCTGCAGCGAGGGGAGCATGCGGGGCACCAGGAGGGGCACCACGGCAGGAGTCCTGGCGGAGAGGGAGGTGAATGGTCTCTACTGCTAGGTGGGGTAGAGACATGTTTTGTGACTCTGTTCCATTAGTTCTCTAAGTCTTTAAGTTAAAAGGAAAAGAAAACAAGAATCATTATATTTGTTGGCTTAACTCACCAGGTTACTGCTAGTGTTGATGGTTGTGACAATGCTGACCATTGTAGTAACAGTAATCAATAACATCCATTGAGCATTTGCGATGTGCTCAGTTATGTAATTTACTTCTCTAAACCACTTTATGATGTTGGTGCTATTTATATCCACACATCACAGATAATTAAACTGACACAGAGTGATTAAGAAACTGTCACAAGATATATAGATTACAAGTGGAGGAACCAGGATTGTAGTTTATATATTGCTCACAAAAATTAGGGAATATTACATAATGAATATGAAGTGATAAGATATCCCCTAATTTTTGTGAGCAGTGTATTATTACATTACTGGGCTCCTAACCTGTTCATTGAGTTATTAAATATACTGCCTCTAAGTAGTTGTGATTACTGGGAGCATGAAGTGTAGTAACAGGAATGAATACTGTCTCTGTGCATAAAGCATGTTTTATTTTCCAGGTACTTTTTATAGGATCTGAAATTTCAGTGGTGGGTAAAAGAAAGTCTTAATGTCTAGTGAAGACAGGGGGTAGACAAAAAGCAAAGTGATAGATATATAGATAGATAGACAGATAGATAGATGACAGATAGGTAATAGACAGATGTTGGGTAGATAATAGCTGATAGATGATAGAAGGTCTGGGTTGCTATATGCTTTAAATGAAAAAAAAAATGTAGAGAGAGAATGACTGGAAATTTATGGTCCCAGATGGCCTTGCTGCAGAGATAAGATCTGAGAATGGACTGACTGAAGTGAGGAGGTGAAGCACAGATATGTGGAGAAAAAGATCTCAGGTAGAGGGAACGGTAAGTGCTAAGGCTCTGAGGCACAAGTGGGCTTGGTCTGTCCAAGAAGCAGCTGTTGTGGCTGGATCAGAGTTAGCAAAAGTGATAGAGGGGGCAGGAAACTGTAGTATGGGTTGAGAGATATTAAGCTACATGGCAAGGCAACATGGCAGTGTGCAGAGTGAGGGTGAATGGCCCAGAGCGAGGCAGGTGAGGATGTCCTGGGTCAGGGTAGATGGACATTTGGCCCTGATTACCAATCTGATCTGCCTTTTTCCTTAAGGTAAACATTTACGGCTGTGGCAGAATGACATGACCAGCTTTGTATACAGAAAGTTCTCTTGGTCTCTCTATGATCAAGTTTTCTCATCTATTAAATGAGCACAGTGGATATCTATGCTGACAAACCTCGTAAGATATTGTCAGGATCAAATTAAATGTTTGATAAAGGCTGCTTGGCATTCTGATACACAATACAAGTGCAAGCTGCAATTACAATAATTAGGCTTTGTCCTGATTGTTGAGTGGATTTCATCTCTTCAGGCTAGCGGCCAGATAATAGTCTCAGAGATTGAAGAGCACTTTCTCATAGATTACCTCAGTCTTTGTATCCCATCTAGAGTGTTCAAAACTATTATTATTCCCACTTATCAGAAAATGAAACTGAGGCTCAGAGAAGTCAGAGAGGTCAACATATACAAGTAGTAAGTGCCAGACGCCGGCTTTTAAGCAATACCTTCTGATTCTAAATTCAGCTCCCAAGATGAGGATGCTAGGTGTTTGTGGAAGTGGCATGTGAAGAGAGGTGGGGTAGGGATGTCAAAGTATAGATTAAAACTTTAATTACATGGGCAGAAATGGACTTACTTGGAGTGACAACGGTTGTGATCACATACATAGTCCCTGGAAAATAACGCAGCATTACAGACAGCACAGATTAATACACAATAAAAATTGCTGAAAGTACTGTAGGCAGATGCTAGCTATAACACAGAAAGCTTAGGGAAATAAGGCGCAGTCATAACACACCAGCTGATGGCAATTAAGGACAGATGACAGAGAGCAGCATAATTCAGCAGAGATCTGGGAGCCTGACTCAAAAGACGGTGGGGAGGGGTGAGGGTGGTGGTGCCTCCACCCACCCAAGAAATACCCCCAGCCCTAGCCCTGCCAGGAACAGTTCTTAGGCAGTTAGGGGAGCCAGGAAACAGTGGCAAGTAATTTCTAAGAATTTCACCCCCAAATCCATTGGTCCATACTAACTCTTTTAAAGAGTTCTTGTGTTCTTTGAAGTCCCTAGAACTTTGCCTTGGTTTTGGAAATATCAGAGGACAGGGAAATTCTGCAAATGTCCAACATGTGGTTGGCAGCCCAGCAAAGAACATTCCCAGAGAGGCCACTCAAAGCAGCCCTTAGCCTCTAAGCAAGATGTTCCTCTACTAGAGCCAACATGCCCATTCTCAGAGGCAGGACTGCAGCCTCAATCATGTCTTCTTTATCAAATGTTCTCTGCTGAAATGGAGGTTCAGTTGTTCTTCACATACATTCTTCATTTCCTCTCCTGGCTCTAGTCGTTCTCAGGAAAGCCTCTTCATGCTGAGTGTACATGCTTGTGGGGAACGGAAGTGAGAACCAGCCCTGGCTGGTTGGCTCAGTGGTAGACCGTTGGCCCAGTGTGTGGATGTCCCAGGTTTGATTCCCAGTCAGGGCACACAGGAGAAGTGACTATCTGTTTCCCCCTCTCTCCTCCTACTTCTATCTCTCTCTTCCCCTCCTGCAGCCATGGTTCAATTGGAGCGAGTTGGCCCCAGGGTGCTGAGGATGGTTCCATGGCCTTTGCCTCAGGCACTAAGAAGAGCTCGGTTGCTAAGCAACAGAGCAACGCCCAGATGGGCAGAGCATTGGCCCCAGATGGGGGTTGCTGGGTGGATCCCGGGTCAGGTGCATGCAGGAATCTGTCTATCTCCCCTCCTCTCACTTGGAAAAGAAGGAGAAAAAAAAAGTGAAACAGGCATTCCAGCAAAGAGGAAGAGAAGGAGGAACAGCAGAGGGGACCAGCTGCAGTGCCACTCTGCCAGTGTTTCAGGGGCCACAGAAGCGGGGAGGTGTCCCTGGTGTGCTTTTATCAGCATTACCATGCAATAGTCCCAGCCTGCTTTGTTTTTGCTTTGCATTTTATCAATACCACCAGGGATCCTGCTGTCCCTTTCTGTGCGTTTATTAATATTGCCCTCTGATCTACAGTTGCTGCCACACTTTATATTCCAGCTCCATCCCGGCTTCTCCAAACTTAGACACCATATTTAATTAGATTTTCTCCCTGGCTCAGGCAAACAGAAATTGAACTCCTAGTATATATCTCTGTTGCTCTGGAGACCGTGCCTGACAAAACTGGACAGCTCTCTTTCCCTCCCTGGCTTTCTCCCCCCCATCCCCTCCTTTCTCATCTCGGACGAGAACATTCCAGCACAAGCTCATTTCTAAGGTCAAGTCTACGGCCCCAAACTGAAATTCATCCTCGTATCACCCACTGCCATTCAGATGAACACTATGTCAAAGGGCTTTGCTGCTGTAACTTTTTGATCTTCCTTCAGACTGTGGTTGGACTTGAGTGTTGACAGGTGGTGTGGAGAGTGGAGGAGACGGAGGGAGACAGGCAGTGGTCTCAGTCTGTGTGCAGTGTTGGAGAGGCAGTTCTGTCTGAACACGAGAAGACAGATGGAATGTCCTTTCGAGAGGATGACTTCCACCCTTGGAAAAATCTTAGGGAAAAATCTGCACACTTTTCGGGGTTACAATTTTTTCCATCTGTGGAATGGGGAGACAAACAGAATTGGCCTGTTTTGAAGTTGTGAAAAATGAAGGTTTCGAATTTTGCTTTTTGTCCACAAAATGTGAAAGGAGGGAGAAGGGTTTAGGAGGAACCTAGAGAACACAGAGGAGAGGTCCTGGGCTAGCATTCCTGGGCGAGGAAGTCCCGCTGGCGGGGGCTGGACAGCCAGGGCCCCAGCCTGGCCCCGCCCCTTACTGAGACTTGCCCCTAAGAGCCCAGAGCCCAGCCGGTCCTCAGGGAAGTGCATCTGCTTCTCACTCTGCAGAAAATTATTTAATATCTTTGAGACTCCGTTTCCTCATCAACTGAATGGGGATGATGGCAGCTGACCTGTGCTCGTCTCATCGATGTGATGCTCAGATAAACCCGTGTGCGCTCACGTGTTTCCTAAGCGGCACTGCTCGCCACTGAGACCGGGTATTCCCATTCTCCGTCTAATCTTGATTTGTGACTGCTTTCGTATGACATCAGGTCCTGGGTGGTGTGAGATAGAGGGCAGTAAAATACTTGTTCTTTGGCTTTGAAATGATTTTCATTTTTCTTTAGCCAAGAAAATGACTGTTTTAATTAGCCTACCTCAACTTAGATAAACTGCTATCAAATGGGATTTAAGCTGACAAAAAAAAAAAAAAAAAAAAAAAAAAAAGGAAAGAAGGAAAGGAAAGAAGAAAGGAAGGGAGAAAAAATAAAATAGAAGGGGAGAAAGTGAAAAAGAGAGAAGAGCAAGCAGGAAGCACAGAGGCTGGTTTACCTGAATTCCTTGGGCGTATCTGAAACGGCTCCACCACACCATGATGTCAGCCTAGGCAAATATACTTTACATTATAGTGAATACTTATGAAATTTGAGTGTGAAGAGCTTCCAGCATTCCTCAGAGGGTGGGGAGGGCTGAAAGACAGCAGGGTCTGCATCCGCCTTCGGGGTTGCAAAGAGAAAAAGCGGCTCTAGGGGAAGGACCGCACCAGCACTCCAAGTCCTTCTTACCCCACCCTGCCCCGCCCCCGCCCAGGGGCGTGGCATCCCCACAGCAGCTCCTGCTTACCTGTGGGAATGGGGAGCTCCTCCCTTTCTCCTGGAGCCACAGAGAATGCAGTGAGGGGCAGGAAGAGGCAGGGAGAAGTCACAGGGCCTCACCACGTGACCAAACGCAGAGCACAGTGGATGTGGCAAGGGTTAGAGTGAAGGCTTTGAGTCAGATGACCGTGGGTTGGATTCTTTTTGGCCATACTGCTCACTAGAAATGTGACCTCTGGCAAGTGATACATCGCTCTGAGCCTCAGTTTTGTTACCTGCAGACAGAAGGAACTAAGCCTGACTCATGGGGCTGGCCTGAGGATTAAATGGAGAACTGCAGTAAAATCTTAAGGAGGATGTCTAGCCCCACTGTCCCTGGCCTCGGGACTTTTTAATATCTTTGTTCTCTCCATGCCTGAGTAGCCAGCACCCCTGAGAGATGAGGCTTCAGGACCGACCACAGTTTGGGACATGCTCCTGTCAATTTTCAGAGAAGCTACATTTGCATTCTGACTCCAGGTCTAACTAACGGAGCAGCACGTTGTGAGGACTCAAGAGAGGATAAAGTATTTGAGTGCCCCAGGCAAAAATAAAAGTCCTCAGAGATTCCCTTGGACCATGGCTTCAAACTTTATTTTTATCAGCTCACTTCATAGGAGCTCATGTCTTCAAACGAAAGTCTTACTTGGAAGCCACAGGTACCTAAGAGGTAAAGAAGGGACAGTTCTGTGTGGCAGAGGCAGCAGTCTGGGGCCCCAGCTCCTTAGCCGGTGAGGGGCTGGTACAGACCCCCAAGGAGCCCCTTCTTCTTAGGGAAAGTCCCGTGCCTTGTTGGAGACATGGGGCTGGTTAACCGCAGAACTGGTTCTAGAACTAAATCCTAATCTTGGGATTATCTATGACATAGTGATGTCTCTTGGCAGAGGAATTCTTGCCATTCTCAGCTTTGATTGGATTGCAGCCAATATTAGGGAGAATTACACAAGCTGCTCCACACTTTCTGTGGCTTAGTACAATAGAAGTTTATTTCTTGCTCACGTAACAGTCCAATATGGAATTTCTGATTAGCAGATGGCATTTCATTCCACGATGCGGCAGGAACTCAAAGCTTTGTCATCACGGCTCTTTGATTCTGGAAGGCCTGCTGCCTCTTTGTCTAGATGGCGGAAGGGGAAGTGGAGCAGGGTGGGGCACAGACACTCAGGAGCAGCGGCCTGGAAAGGCACCTTCCACGTGCACCCATGCACCTTCCACGTGGGAGCTCATGCACGTGGCCACGTTTAACTAGGAGAGAGACCGGCAAGTACAGTCCAGCTGTGTGCTCAGACAGAAGAGGGAAACAGGACACTGGATGTTGGTGAACAGTGGGCAAACTCTCCCACAGGAGGCCCTGCTGTCACCAAATATCTGTTGGTGCTCTCCTTCCTGTGCAAAATACTCCCATGGTCTGTTTTTCTTGGGGTTTCTCAAGGTCTGGCTACCTAGGATCTGGCAAGGCTAGGACAAAGTAATAGCAAAAAACCCTACCCATTTGGACAGCGCTGAGTGGCAGCCACAGCAGCCACAGAAGGGTGAAATCTTGCTGGGCAGGCCATGTGAGGATGCTCCACCTGGCAGCGGGTAGATTAACCTTGATTAGACCTGGATTCTGTTCTCTCAGAGAGAGTTCCTTGTCTGTTGTTCTCAGAGCTCTCGCTCTGCCCTTTGCCCACCGCCTTCCATGGTCATGTCTGGGGAGAGGGCTGGGGAGAATGTCTTTTGGGAGCTGCTCGACTTTCATGGCTTGCTTCTTGGCGTGAGTTTTCCATCGCAGGGTCTTTTAAGCCAGCAGCTAGTATCTCTGGTGTTTAATTTCCTGAAAACTTTGGTAGGTTTTTGAACGATTTGCTTCCTGTCAGTTTCCAATGCTAGTAACAACACCCAAAGTTCTTTCCACGGCATAATTCTCAAGTGTTTATTTTTCCTTTTGGACCTTATCTCATAGGTCTTTCTCTCTCTTTCTCTCTCTCTCAATTTAATAACAGCCACCGTGAGTGGTCTGCAGCGATAGGCTTAGAGGGCGGATTAATTTGCCAGTGCTGCTGTTACTAAGTAACACAGGCTGAATGGGTTAAACAAAAGAAATTGAGGCCTCACAGTTTTAGGGGTGAGAAGTCCTGAACCAGGGTGTGGGGTGGCTTCTTCTGAGAGCTGTGAGGGTAATCAGCTCCATGCTGCTCTCTAAGCCTTTGATATTTGCTGGAAACCTTTGGTGTTCCTTGGCCTTTGTCCCATGACCCTGGTCTCTTCTCTCATCTTCACATGGTGTTCTTCCTGTGTGGGTGAGTCCAACTTCCTGTGTGAGTCCAAACTTCCCTTTTGTATAGTATGTCAGTCATATTGGATAGGGGCCCATGCTACTTCAGTATGACCTCAACTTAACTAATTTAATCTGTAAAGACCCTCTTTCCAAAGAGACGATATGGAGGGTGAGGACTTCAGCATGGATTTGGGGCGGGGGAGGGCACAGTTCAGCCTATGGCAGAAAGGCAGCATCCTCTTTGATGTGACCTTTGTTACATGGCTGAGTCTTTCTGTTTTGCTGAGACTTCTAAATGGGCTTTGTTACTAAAAGCCTCTTTTGGAGTCACCTCTGTTCTAGCCTGTCAGTGCCCCAAAGTCCTGAATTCTCTTCAAACATTCTCCTAAGAAAGCAAACCCATGTTAAGAAAGAAGGCAGTTGGCACACACCGAATGCCTACTGTGTGCCAGGTACTGTTGTTCATCCTGGTCTCCTTAAAAGACTTGGCATTCTGTGAAATGAGGATCTCCCACGCCTGGTTGGAGAGAACTTTTCCACAAGTAAACTAAAAAGAATTTTTAATTGAAGTATAATTACCATTAACTTTATATTATTTCCAGGTAATACAACAAAATGATTTAATATTTATATTTCAAATATGGAATACTTTCAAATATGCAATAATAGTTGATAAATTATTAAATATAGTCCACCGTGCTGTACACTACATCCCCACGACTTCTTTATTTTATAACTGGACGTTTGTCCCTTTTGAACCCCTCACTCATTCCCCCACTGCCTCTTTCCCCACTCTGGCAACTGCAGATCTGTTCTCTGTATCTATGAGCTCTTTTTCCGGTTTTTAAATTGTTGTTGTTGTTGTTTTCGATCATCCTCTTATAGTGAGATCTCACAGCACTTGTCTTTCTCCGTGTGACTTATTTCACTTCACATGATGCCCTCAAGATCCATGCATGTTGTTGCGATCCACCGGCGAACTCTGAGCCGCATGCACCCTCCCCAGCCTTTTCAATTCTTGGTCCCGACGTCAGTTTCTACGTAAGCGTTCACTGAACACCAGATTTAAAATTTTGATGCTCCAGCATTTCCAGTCTCCCCTTTCTTGCTCCACCCTTTTCTCATAGCACTTAATCCTCACTGCATTCTAACAGAGTACCTATGTCAGTTTCCAGTTTTCATGTTTATTGTCTGTCTCTCAGCACTATGTGCCCACCCTGCAATGAGAGCAGAGACCTTGCCTGCCTTGGTCAGTGAAGGACTTTCAGTGCCCAAGACAGAGCTGGGCACTAGAATGCATTCGGTATGTTCATGCTGAATGAGTGGATTGAAGGTAACTGATTGCACCTGCGAGACTGGGGCCGAGGGCCAGTTTCCGGGGCTGAAGCAGTATTGTAGTGGAGCAGATGGTCTTAGACTCACCCCAATCTCAGTGATTCCAAGTGTGTGACCTAAGGTAAGTAACTTTATCTTTCTGTCCTTTAATTTCCTCATTGGAAAATGAGGCAATCACAGTGTTTCTCTCACAGGATTGTTATGAGAACTGACTGATAGAATGCAAAAAGAAATGCTTTGTAGAGGCCCTGGCATACTGGAAGTGTTCAGTAAATATGAGGTTTTGCATATATATCTATGTATATATAAAATTTATTTATTTATTTATCTTTTTTTTTTTTTACTTTTTCTTAAGTGAGAAGGAGGGAGGCAGAGAGACAGACTCCCGCATGTGCCCTGGCCAGGATTCGCCTGGCAAGCCCCCTATGGGCAGTGCTCTGCCCATCGGGGCCTTTGCTCTGTTGCTTGGCAACTGAGCTGTTTTAGGGCTTGAGGTGAGGCCATGGAGCCATCCTCAGTGGCCTGGGGCCAACTTTGCTCTAACTGAGTCAAGGCTGTGGGTGGGGAAGAGAGAGATCTGAAAAGGGAGAGGGGGAGGGTTAGAAAAGCAGCCGGTCACTTCTCCCTTGGGCCCGGAGTAGGAATCGAACCAGGGACATCCACACACTGGGCTGATGCTCTACCGCTGAGCCAAATGGCTAGGGCTACAGTTGTTAATAACACTAATTCTCTCTCTTGCTCTCTCTCTCTCTCTCTCTCTCATGCACACTCTGATTTTTCTCATGTCTTTCGCTTTTGGTATATTTTGAATTTGAGTCCTCATCTCAGAGGTCATGAAGTGATACCTCCATGAGTAAGAAGGCAGAGGATAGTTTTTCCTGTAAAACACTGTTTTGTTTCACTCTGTTTCTACCTTAGACAGTTACTCAGTGGTATGGACAACTGTGAGACTGTTGGACTGTTTGCCAATAGCAAACCTTGTCTCCAAGGACTGCTCAACCCCCATGCAGCTGGACCACCTTGGCCCTTGAGACTTATCATGTTCCTCGCCTTATTTCTTTATTTGTAAAATAGATTTTTTTCTTGGTAGAATACTTGAAGGGAGTTCTGACATTTGGGGCACTGGGGAACTGAAACTGAAAAGGGCTTAGAGTAACAAAGGCCCATCTGTGATTTTATCTAAGCAAAGGAAACTAGATGATGTCTCAAGTTCTTTTTGTTTGAACTTTTTCTGAAATGGCTATCTACGGTTTAGCCAGAAGTATTTCTCCACAGTTACTATCCAATTACTTAGGCCTCTAGAGTCTGCATGCTGTGGTGCTTGACAGACTCACTTGTCTCTCCTGATGTTGTCAAAGCCGGATTCTCCTTTGGCCTCTGGAAGGTCTTGCCATGAACTGTCTCAGTGAGATCAGCTTGGGTTCTTCAGCGTCAATATGCAAGAGAGCTGGTGCCAAGCAGACTGCTCCTTGAGGCCCAGGAGGGCTGGAATGTGTGGGTGCAGACAAGGAGGTCCACAGAAACTGGAAAGTCAAAGAGTCAAGTCTTACCACCCTATTCTCTCTCCCATCCCTTCCGCACCCAGAAGCTAATTCAGAGCCAGGGAAGACAGGACCAGACAGTTATATTTCTAGTGTGCATTTATTAATGAAGGGAGCAGACAGCGGAAGAGAGTGTAATGACATCATAGTGTGTCTGATCTAATTATGCTAATGGATTTTTTTACGGCTCATCACAGGGAATCCCAGTTGGGCTTGAGTCAGGAATTCCTCAGAAGATCTAGAGAAGCTGTTGGGAGAACATCTCAAGACCTAGGAGTCGGGAAGCGCCTCCTGCTGTTCCAGGCCACCATCTGCCCTATCTGGTGGGAATGGCTAGGGCAGTGCCCTGGGAGCTGGACCTGGCAAAGAGAAAAAGTCTGGCAGAAGCCTGCAGAGGAGAGCCGCAGTTTGTGATTCCAGCAGGAGCAGCAGAGGCCTAGCGTGGGGCTGGGGGCCGCTGGCTGGGCTGTGTGCTTGGCACTGTACTCCACAGGCAGGAATTGCAGCCTAACCAGTGTCAACTATCCACTGCAGTGCCGCCTGCTCCTCTCTGCTGTCTTCCCACCCACACATGTCAAAGCCCACTTTTAACTGCTCTTGGGTTCATTTCTGATACCTTAGCCAGAGAGAGTTATGCAGTTCTATGCTTATGTCTTTAAGTTTTATCTCTCTTCCCAAATTTGTGTATATCTTCACGGTTGGACTATACTTCATATAAACATATGGCAGGTAGCATATGTTTATTTAAGGCAGCTTGAGAAAACTCAGGAAGCCAAATAATCCCACTCTCACCTTACCAGCTGCCCAAAATTCTACACTTTTTCTTTGTCTTAAGTCATATATTTACATTAAAGGGCCCATCTTCCTCGGGCATGTGAAAAATGTATGGTTCTTTAAGTTATCATCTGTAAGTGTATCTGTATCCATCACATTGATTGGGGGGGGGGGGAATAATTTCCAGGTCATTTCTTGTGGGGAGTTATTTAAGGTGGTAGAGAGGAGGGATACTGAGAGCAATGAAGGGCGGGTGGGGGCTCTAAAAGGAAAAAGGGGAAAGAATAGTGAGGCTGGGATGGCCACATAATCATTTTTCCCTCCAGGGCTACATCTACAAAGGTCACTTGTAGGACACACCAGCATACGGGGGGTTCCCAGGTTACGAGAGTCTAGACGTATGATGTTTCGAGTTTATTATGCTCACTCCTGTAAAAAAGTAAAAGAATTGAGATGTAGTGTTTCGGTTTATGCCTTTAGTGTCATACTTATGGACTATGTGGGTGAACTAGTTTGGTTGTGCGCAGTGGAAAAATACTCAGTAACATAGCATATGAGTGAGGGAGTTGGCGTCCCCCAGTACGCTTACCCACACCATTTTGGACTTAAAAGCACAAGTGTTCTGTTTGTGTTGCTTTGTTTGGTGACTTTTGGCCCTTATCATGGCTTCTAAATGAAAGTCAGAGCTACTGGGATCACATGGAGAAGAGCTGTCTGCTGAGGACCTTATTTAGCTGGAGAAGCAGCTGACTGAAGAGGAAGAGAAAGAAACCCCAGAACCCAAGAGATTTACTACCAAGGGTTTTGCAGAAGGTTTTTCTATAGTAGAGGATGGGTGGCAAAATTTCAGGCTGAGGACCCCAGCAATGACAGACTCAGTAAGGTCAGAGCTGTTATGGATGCCTTCCAATGCTATAGGCAGGTTTTGGAAGAGAAGAAGTCATCAACCTTCCAGATTAGCCTGGAACAATTCTTTAAGATAGAGAGGCCTGCAACAGATCCTGTATCCTACAACAGCTGCTTCTCAAGATGAAACACCTGTAGTACAGGTAGATTCATCTCCAGCGTCTCCTGCATGTTCCTTAGGCAATCCTGTTTCCCCTGACCCAGTATCTCCAGCACCTGCTGCAGGTTCTCCTGCCTCTCCAGCTTCCTCCTCCCAATAGGTCACTCTCTCCCACCTTGCATGGCCCTTCCAGTGTGCAAGCCAACCACAGGAATAAAGGTAAGGAATTTTTTTTAACATTCATTTCTTTTTCATTTTTTTCTGTTGATACAGTACAGTGTACAGTAGAGTATATTTATGTTCTTTTCCTTTTTTTGTGGCATAGTTGTGTTTTTATGTTCTAGATTATGATTTACAACTGTGTTAGGAAAGGTAAGTGACTTAGGCTAGGGTGTGTTTTGACATATACCAAAATTTGAGTTATGTCACTGTCGTAGGAACAGAATTGTGTCATAACCAGAAGACCCCCTGTATATGCCTGTCTCCATGAAGGCTGGGTCTGCCTTACTCCAAGGGCTTTGTTCAAAGATGAGCCTTTGCTCATAACACTGACGGCCCTGGACTGCGGGTTACATGAGTCTCAGAGGACCGAAGAGAATGGGGGTAGAGTGGGGGAGGGGAGGAGAAGTCTGGCCAGAGTTCTGGTAGAGTTTGCAGTCCTATAGACACCTTGATTTTAGTTCCATGAGGCCATATTGAACTGCTGACACATGGCATTGTCACATAATAAGTTTGTATTTTAAGTCACTAAATTTTGGGTGATTTGTTATGACAGCAATAGAAAACAAACACAGGGAATAACTGCTCTCAGCTTTAAATTTTGTGTCTAATACTTCAATAGTATGTGGCATTGTTGCCAGGTGTGTACTGGAAATATTGGGGGAAAACACTTCGTTAATTGTATGATTGTGTGACCACTGTGCTGTACACCTGAAGCTAATACGAAATAAGACTGACTGTACACCGTAATGAAAAAGAAAAAAGTTAAGTACAGTAAAAAACATTTACATTAAAAGAACAAAATAAAAACAAGAAATAATTTCTCCATGGAAAAAAGTGACTTGATCTTGTAGTAAAAAATTTAATTGGGGTTGGCTGTCCCACTTAAGTCTGTTATACCAGATACCCTGAAGACAGCTGCTGAGAAAAAGAGGCATGATGGGAGGGAAGAAACAGTAAGTTTGAGAATTATGTCTAGGAAAGAACCTTGAAGGTGCTTTTTTATTTTATGCAAATAGAATTGACTGAAAGCAAATGGATCAGAAGCAACAAAGGTTTTGAGGTATTTGTATTGCAAAAAGCAAGCAGGCAAGCAAAAATCCATGAGCCTCAAAACCCCCGGTTGGCAGGAGCCAGCAGGGAATTTCTCCAAGAGTTCAAGTTCTGGTTAATGTGCATCGGAGGAGGGTGATAGACGGGAGACAACTCCCCAGGGGGCAGAGGCGGGGTCATGGATATGATGTCCGCCCAGGTGAATATCAGATCTGCTTCAGACTGGTCTCCCATTCTACATTTTTCTTCCAAATGGGATTGTTTCCTATGTTTATTGTGGTTATTTTATCCTGTTGCGCTGTTGTAAGTTGGGTTTATGAGTTGACGGCAAGCAGCATATCTTTAGTTCACAGTTCACTCGAGCGAGGTACATTCAGGCTAGGCGGAGAGGGCTGTGAATGCAGGGACTGCTTAGGACTCCGCTGGTCTTTGTTGGGAAGGCTACATGTGGTCTGTGTGTGTGGGAAGGAGTGTGAAGAAGAAAGGTGGGCTGTGGCACACACTGGCTCATGCTCAGCAAAACCTCCTTCCTCGTCCGAGTGGACCATGGCGAGGCTGCCTTTTCTTGCCTGCCGTGTAGTTAGATGCAGCCATGTGACTACGCTACGGCCTGGAGCCTGTGGTGGAAGTGATGTACACTTCCAGGTTTACTTCTAACCCATTCCCCTTGCTGTCTATGGGTTTAAAAGGTCCAGAGGACTCCAATGCTCTGTAAAGTAGGGGAGCCATAGATGGAAGGAGCTGCATTCTCTGAATGACCATAAGCAGCAATGGCCTTCTTGCCCCCAACCTGCACCATCCCCACAGGCCCACAGGAGACACCGTAATGTGAGCAAGTAATATCCCTTTGGGGTTTTTGTAAATGGCAGTTATTCTACTCTGACTGAAACAGGTTATTTTCATGACATATATTTTTTTTTTAAATGAGAGGAGGAGAATAGAGAGAAAGACTCCCACATGTGCCTCATGATCCACCTGGCAATCCCCATCTGGGCTGATGCTCGAATCAACCAAGCTATCCTTAGAACCTGAGACTGATGCTTGAACCAGTGAGCCACTGGCTAGTGAGAGGGAAAGAGAGAAGGGTAGAGGGAGGGGAAGAGAAGCAGACGGTCACTTCTCATGTGTTCCCTGAGCAGAAATCAAACCTGGGATGTCCGCACGCTGGGCCAATTGCTCTATCCACTGAGTCAAATGGCCAGGGCCATGAAATACTTTCTGAAGAAACAGTAAATAACATTTATATGTAAGTCCATTTCTCTAATGGATGGGTATGTCAGTTTCCTGCCTCTCCCACTCCTTTCAGTCATGGTGATGACTTCCAGTACACATGATATAAACTGAGTCTGTGGGATCACCTAACTTGGGCATTTGGTTTGGGAGCTCAGCAAGTGAGAATACATGCATTCTGGGTGACAGAGGTCCAGCAGGGCAGCTGTTGGTCTCTGTTATGCACAGGAGCAGGGGACTGGCTACAGACAGAGGACAGTATAGCGAGGGTGAAGACGGGACCCTTGGAGGGGGGGAGTTGGTGCTAGTCCTTCCCGTTCCAGCTGTTCTCTTCTAGGTTCTATGAGATGTTCCTGATTTATGTAATCAATTTTCTTTGATTGAATTTAGTTTTAGTGGGTTCCTTCTATAGTAAACAACTTTTGACTGAGACAGAAGCAACATGAAAATATCTTCATATTATTTCTGGTGGAGAGATCAGGTTATAAAATAGATTGTACGTTATAATCCTGAACTTGTGGCGTTAATCAGATATAAATATATAAGGAATATAGAATAGCCACCAAGATATAAGCAATATTTCTCTCAGGAAGAGGGAGGCATTATAGTTAATTTTTAAACTTTCTTGTGCTTTTGGTATTTAAAATTTTATACATCTGCTCTTGACCCTGGAAGTTCTGCCTGATTGGCTCTTCTGAAGAACAGCTGGCCAGATATGAAGGCAGGCTTTGACCCTTTGGTATTTATTGAATTTTTTAGCTTTTGCTCCAGCCTTGTTCTGTCTGACCTGGAAACATCTTCTTTCCAGGAGCCAGTTGGCTTGGCTTTGTCTCATTTCCCAAAGCAGAGATGACTGTCTTACTTTTGCCCATGAATGTCCCTCTCCTTAATACTTACCTCTTAGAGGCACGATATTTCAGAACTCTAACCATCACATTGCCAAAGCAGCACCACTCAAACAGCAGGGGGAAGATCAGTTTGAGAAACGCCCTCTCTTGGCCAGTTTCTGGGAGGTTCCAACAAGATCCTCTCCTGGAAGGACACAGGCATTCTCCCTGCTTCAGAACATTAGGATGTTTGCGACAATGGACTTGTCCCAGCTCCATCTACAATGCTGTTGGTTGAAACTCATATATAAAAAATGCTGATGAAACTCTCGTTTTATTGTTGGCTTTAATGGCCATCCTTTTACTGCTCTGCAGCAATGTTCTCTCCTTCCTGAAGGAACGTTAGCCCAAACTCAGCAGCATCCCTGAGTTAGTGCAGGAGGGCCCAGAGGGGTGAAACAGACTGCAAGCAGGAGATGCCCTGGACTCCATCTGCCTGGGCCCTGGATTTGGGAAATTTCTCCATCGTTAGAAGGCACTGGCTGTCCTTGGAGGGGGTACTGAACTTTGTGGGAAAATGTTGCTGGCCAGTGCTCTAGAGGTGGTTATAGCCATCCTCAGAGATGACTGTCTTCAAGGGGAGGTAGAGATGTGTTTTCAACCTTCCTTTAGGGATGATAGAGGATTTACGTAGGAAATCAGAAGTTGCAGCCATGTACGAATCCATAGTTCATAGTCACTGAAGCACGATTCAGAAATGACTTGGTTGCTTTAAATAATATCTCTGTTTACATATGAACTGTCTTGTGTAATTCACGAGGATTTTGTATCATTTAGCAGCAAGGATCAGCAAAAGTAGTTTTCATGTTCTTGCAACTTTGCAGGTCCTAGTGAGTCACAGCCTCACCTTAGTAAGTCAGGTTTTTGTATCACAGGGACTTTTTCATGAGCATGGCAGGTCTCACAAATTACAAATGCCATGGAGAACAATTATCAGCTTCAAAAAACCCCAAGAAGCCTGCCCTGGCTAGATAGCCTGGTTGCTTAGAGCATCAGCCTGATACAGAGGTTGCCGGTTCAATTCCCGGTCAGAGCACATACAGAAACAGATCGATGTTTCTGTCTGTTTCTCTCCCTTCCTCTCTAAGATCAATAAATTAAAAAATAAAATAAAATAAAAACCCAAGGAGTAAATATTATTTCTCTCCTTTCCCCCATTCCTACCCCAGGGAACCAAAACTCTAAGAAGAGGAGTGTTTGGCCTAAGGTCACAACATCGTGGGGTCTGCAGGAAAAGTTATGGCCCTCTGGTTCTAAGGCTCACATTTTATTTCTCAAAACACAGGAATAAAGGAAGCAAAACTAACAACACAACACAACACAACATTTTGTTGTTTGAAGGACAGGAGAGACAGCTTTCTTCCCTGCATAGTGGGAGGCATTTTCTTCTTCCAGTTCCCATTTGACATCCTTTCTTGGACTGTGAGACTGTGACCTGGCGACAGGAGAGGCATCACTTAAGCGTATCCAAATCCTCTGAATAGTTTGATACTTGTGTTGCTATAACAGGATTTGGCAGGGACTTGACTGAAGAAATCCTGGGTTAGCATGTACTGATGGCTGTCAGAGTTTGTGACGTGTGACAGCTGGAGAAAATATTGTTTAACCATCAATATTGAGAAGGATTACAGCAAACACTTCTCATTTTGTCCTCTGGAATTACTGTTGAACATTCCACCCTACATCCATTTGGTCAGTCTCTTGTGCTTCCGGTTCCCTTCTGCTCCCAAATCCCTCCCACCCTCCCATTGCTGGGGAGACACGGTGATACACATCACCGGTATATTTTCAGAGCTCATAGGACTGTGTGTGGAAGGCTTTCTGCAGCTTCTCTTTATAGATCCTTTGAAATTTCATCGTATCATCAGAGGATCGAATCTAGCAAATCCTTCACAATTAGGTTTCTATGGATGAGAGATAGGGAGAGAGAAGTATCACAATATCCACTTGCAAATATCATTTATTAATTTGACAACACAGGAGGATTTAGGGCTTTCTGAGTCAGAGCCTGAGAGGCTGACATCTTCAATCTCCAAAGCTCAGGAACTGGGTCCAACAGTCCAGCAGGATCACTTCCCTGCCGTGTAAATTCATGTTTTAACCGCAGGTCCCTCTCAGTGCCGGCGGAGGCCTCTGTCAAAAGCAGGCTCAGTCTGGCAGCTGTCTCAAGCCTGGCTTTATTCCCGCCCCTCCCCCCACTCCTCTTCCTCGTGGGCCTTTCTGTGGGACTGGGATCTCTTGGGACTTATCAGGTGCACCTCATTCACTGGGCTCCACTGTATGAGTTGAATCTCAGCTGGAGGCAGCAAGTGTGTGTGTGGGGGGGACAAACGGGCTGATTGAATGTGGTTTGGGACCAGCTCCAAGTCCTGTAAGGCTTGCAAATGTTTGGGGCGTGATTTCCATATCACTCTAAAGTTGCTTGTCTTTCTCCTAAAGGCAAAGGCCGCTGCCAAGCATGGAGGACTTAAAGCTGGAGGCTGCCCTAAAGATGGGGAAATGAAATCAACTAATTTCTGGAGCTCACAATGTGTGTGTGTGTTTGTGTGTGTGCGTGTGTGCTCGTGTGCACACACGTGTGCATGCATGAGAGAGAGGGAGGAAGAGAGAGAGAGAAGATGGCCTTTGGCTGCTTGCTTAGTCCCTGTAACAGAGAGCACAGTAGAGATCAGAGTGCCGGGGAGAGGCCTAGGGCTTTGCTAGGCACTCGGCCAGGGACAGAGGTACAGTGAGACACCTGGACGGGGGATTCTTGGAAAAAACTGGAATAGTCAAGACTGTAAAATGTAACTCTTGGATGCTCTGGAATGACATGCAGGGCCAGGTTGGCAATGAGCTTAGAGTGCCTCTCAGTGAGACTATGTAGATGAGGACATTATGCCCGAGGAGCCAGGATGAGAACATTTGTAGTTGGAGCTGTCAGAAGGAATCCCTTTAGGTTCGTTACTCACTGGCTCTGCACCGCGCAGTTTCTAGTTGGTGGATGGAGAGAATGACCCTCTTGGAACGTTCTAGTTAGTGGTCCTGTAGGAGAAGGAGATACCAAGATGGATCAATGGTTGTCCTTGCCCTTGAGAAGCTCGCTGCTGAGCAGGGAAGACGGGTGCAAAGTTTGGAAGATGCTGCATTGTGTGTTGTGTCTGCATGCGGTGGGAGGAAGAGTAGTGACGTCTGAGGTCCTTTCCAGTCTAAGGTGCTGAGTTTCTACAAAGCCAAGTCAGTCATAGCATTCATTCACTCATTTGTTTGTTAAGCGATTTTAGCATGTTTAATAATCTACACCCTAGGGATAATAGTGAGAAAGGAGACAGAAATGACTGTCCATTTGGAGCTCAGAGCTCTAATATAATAGATGTTAAAGACAGAGTTGCAAGGGCATTTGCTGTAAGGAAGGAACAAAGTATGTGACACAGAGACTTAGGCAGACCCTCTCCTCAGGGGTGTTCAGGTGTGGCTTCTCAGATTGAGTGATGTTTAATCAATTACTGACAGGCTAAGGAGACAGCAAGAAGGCCTTTCTTCGATGATGCAAGTGTAGCACACATGCAGGACTCGACACAAGAAAGAAAGAGTCATATTTAAGGGAATGGAGGACTATGCAGGTGGCTGGGAGTGAAAGGCGGGGGGAAGGAGGAGATGAGGTTGGACAGGAAGAGAAGCAGAAGCTGAATCTTGTCTTCCTTTGCCATGGATTATTTCTGTCCTAAAAATGGGGAAAATAATTAAGTGTTTTAAGAGCTGACCGTGGTGCTACCAGCCTTAGGTCACGTCATTCCTCCCCAGAGAAGCCTCTCCCAACTGCCTCAATTTACACTAGCTTTCCCTGGTTAAACAGCCACAAGGAACGCAGATCTGTTCCTTCAGAACACTTACCCAGCTTATGATTAAAATGACTTTCATGTTTGTTTCGTAATGGCTGTCACACTCCGCCACTAAAAATGCAAGGCTCATCATGACTTTTCTAACCACTCTGTATCCAGCGCTTTGTCACAGTGGCTGACACATGGTGCAAATGTAATAGATGATGATGGAATGAATACACGACTCACACCAATAGTGTTTAAAGGTTCCTTTGCCTGCTAAGATAAAGATTCCTTTGCCTGGGACAGGTGGGAGGGGGCAGTGACAAGGAGTGGGCAGACACTGAGAAGCACCCGGAGGGTACAAACAACAGGATGTTGTGATGGGTCAGGTCAGAGGAAAGGGAGGAGATTTTGCCCATTTACAGCAACTATATAGATGATTAGGGGTGCCATTCATTGAGATGAAAATTCTAGAAGAGGAGCCGAGCGCGTGGCTTGGGGGAGCAGACAGTGAGTTCACCAGATGGGTAGCTTTCCCTCGCCCTGCACTCTGTACAAAGCTACATGTCTAGCTGGCTCCCATTTGTTCGCTGAGTCCGTCGTGCAAGCAAAAAATCTGATGTGAAGAGTTTTCTTTTTCCAACTTTTCAGATGGTCACCACTCAAGAAGTAGCATGGGAAGGACAACACCAGGGAGTGTCCACTTTATGCGCCCTCTTCATTTCTGAGCAGGCTTGTGTTCCAATTCCATGCGGTTTCCTCCCCACTTAAATTAGGTTGATGCACTGAATGAGGAAGTGTGTGTGCTTTAGCCAAATCATTCTTTTTTTAAAAAAATTGAATTTATTGGGTGACACTGGTTAGCATAATTATACAGGTTTCAGGCACCCAATTCTACAGTACATCTCTGTGCACTGTATTGTGTGTTTACTTCCCCAAGTCAAGTCTTATCCATCATCATTGATCCCCCACACCCTCCACCCCCTCCCCATCGCACCCCAGCAATCACCACACTGTTGTCTGTGTCCATAAGGGTTCTTTTTGTCTTTTTTTGTTCTATCCATCCACATCCACCTCCCTTATAGCCAAACCCCAATCTGAAAGCTGTCAGTCTGCTCTCTATCTGTGAGCCTGTCTCTATTCTGATTATTAATTCATTTTGTTCATGAGATTCCACGTATCAGAGAAATCATATGGTGCTTGTCTTTCCCTGACTGGCTTCTTTCACTTGGCATAACGATCTCCAGGTCCATCCATGTTGTTGCCAAAGGTAAGATTCCTTCTTTTTAATGGCTGTGTAGTATTCCATTGTGTAAATATACTACAACTTTTTTATCCACTTGTCCACTGATGGACACTTGGGCTATTTCCAGATCTTGGCTATTGTAAATATTGCTGCAATAAATATAGGGGTGCATATAGTGCACCCCTATATTTTGGATTAGTGTTTCAGGATTCTTAGGATGCGTTCCCAGAAGTTGGATTGCTGAGTCAAAAGGCAGTTTCATGTCTAATTTTTTAAGATAATTTTATAATGCTTTCCATATGGTGGCTGTGTGCATTCCTACCAACAGTGCATGAGGGTTCCCTTTTCTCCAAACCCTTGCCAACACTGGTTGTTTGTTAATTTATTGATGATAGCCATTGATGACAGGTGTGAGGTAATATCTCATTGTAGTTTTAATTGGCATTTCTCTGGCGATTAGTGACTTAAGCATCTTTTCAAATGTCTATTGGTCATCTGTATGTCCTCTTTAGAAAAGTGTCTATTCAGGCCTCTTGCCCATTTTTAACTGGATTGTTTGATATTTTTTGGTATTGAATTGTGTCAATTCTTTGGATATTAACCCTTTATCAGATGTAACACTGGCAAAAATCTTCTCTCATTCAGTGGGTTGTCTTTCTTTTTTTTTTTTTTTTTTTTTTTTTTAAATTATTACATTTTATTTTCCAATACAGTGTATTCACTTTAATCACATATTTTCTAATCCTTTTGCCTTTTAGTTTCAGATTTTTTTTTTTTTTTTTTTTTTTTTTTTTTTTAAATAAATTTTTATTGATGTTAATGGGATGACATTAATAATTCAGGGTACATATATTCAAAGAAAACATATCTAGGTTATTTTGTCATTAAATTATGTTGCATACCCCTCACCCAGAGTCAGATTGTCCTCCGTCATCCTCTGTCTAGTTTTCTCTGTGCCCCTCCCCCTCCCCCTAACTCTCCCTCCCTCCCTCCTGCGTCCTCCCTCCCCCCACCCCTGGTTACCACCACTCTCTTGTCCATGTCTCTTAGTCTCGTTTTTATGTTCCACCAATGTATGGAATCATGTAGTTCTTGTTTTTTTCTGATTTACTTATTTCACTCCGTATAATGTTATCAAGATCCCACCATTTTGCTGTAAATGATCTGATGTCATCATTTCTTATGGCTGAGTAGTATTCCATAGTGTATATGTGCCACATCTTCTTTATCCAGTCTTCTATTGAAGGGCTTTTTGGTTGTTTCCATGTCTTGGCCACTGTGAACAGTGCTGCAATGAACATGGGGCTACATGTGTCTTTACGTATCAATGATTCTGAGGTTTTGGGGTATATACCCAGTAGAGGGATTGCTGGGTCATAAGGTAGTTCTATTTGCAGTTTTTTGAGGAACCACCATACTTTCCTCCATAATGGTTGTACTACTTTACAGTCCCACCAACAGTGTATGAGGGTTCCTTTTTCTCCACAGCCTCTCCAACATTTGCTATTGCCCGTCTTGTTGATAATAGCTAATCTAACAGGGGTGAGGTGGTATCTCATTGTAGTTTTGATTTGCATTTCTCTAATAACTAATGAAGCTGAGCATCTTTTCATATATCTGTTGGCCATTTGTATTTCTTCCTGGGAGAAGTGTCTGTTCATGTCTTCTTCCCATTTTTTTATTGGATTGTTTGTTTGTTTGTTGTTGAGTTTTATGAGTTCTTTGTAAATTTTGGATATTAGGTCCTTATCTGAGCTATTGTTTGAAAATATCAGTTCCCATTTAGTTGGCTGTCTGTTTATTTTGATATCAGTTTCTCTTGCTGAGCAAAAACTTTTTATTCTGATGTAGTCCCATTCATTTATCTTTGCCTTCACTTCTCTTGCCATTGGAGTCAAGTTCATAAAATGTTCTTTAAAACCCAGGTCCATGAGTTGAGTACCTATGTCTTCTTCTATGTACTTTATTGTTTCAGATCTTATATTTAGGTCTTTGATCCATTTTGAATTAATTTTAGTACACGGGGACAGGCTGTAGTCGAGTTTCATTCTTTTGCATGTGGCTTTCCAGTTTTCCCAACACCATTTGTTGAAGAGGCTTTCTTTTCTCCATTTTGTGTTGTTGGCCCCCTTATCAAAGATTATTTGACCATATATATGTGGTTTTATTTCTGGGCTTTCTATTCTGTTCCATTGGTCTGAGTGTCTATTTTTCTGCCAATACCATACAGTTTTGATTATTGTGGCTCTATAATATAGTTTAAAGTCAGGTATTGTAATGCCCCCAGCTTCATTCTTTTTCCTTAGGATTGCTTTAGCTATTCGGGGTTTTTTATAGTTCCATATAAATCTTATGATTTTTTGTTCCATTTCTTTAAAAAATGTCATAGGAATTTTGATGGGAATTGCATTAAATTTATATATTACTTTGGGTAATATGGCCATTTTAATTATATTTATTCTTCCTATCCAAGAACAAGGAATATTTTTCCATCTCATTGTGTCTTTTTCTATTTCTCTTAGCAATGCCTTGTAGTTTTCATTATATAGGTCCTTTACATTCTTTGTTATGTTTATTCCTAGGTATTTTATTTTTTTTGTTGCAATCGTGAAGGGGATTATTTTTTTGAGTTCGTTTTCTAATATTTCATTGTTGGCATATAGAAAGGCTATGGACTTTTGTATGTTGATTTTGTATCCTGCGACCTTACTGTATTGGTTTATTGTTTCGAGTAATCTTTTTGTGGAGTCCTTTGGGTTTTCGATGTATAGGATCATATCATCAGCAAAAAGTGATACCTTTACTTCTTCTTTTCCGATGTGGATGTCTTTTATTTTTTTGTCTTGTCTGATTGCTCTGGCCAGAACTTCTAGCACCACGTTAAATAAGAGTGGAGAGAGTGGACAACCCTGTCTTGTTCCTGATTTAAGGTGGAAAGTCCTCAGTTTTACGCCATTTAATATGATGTTGGCTGATGGTTTATCATATATGGCCTTTATCATGTTGAGATATTTTCCTTCTATACCCATTTTGTTGAGAGTCTTAAACATAAAATTGTGTTGTATTTTATCGAAAGCCTTTTCTGCGTCTATTGATAAGATCATGTGGTTTTTGTTCTTTGTTTTGTTGATATGGTGTATTACGTTAACCGTTTTACGTATGTTGAACCATCCTTGAGATTCTGGGATGAATCCCACTTGATCATGATGTATTATTTTTTTTATATGTTGTTGTATTCGATTTGCCAGTATTTTGTTTAGTATTTTAGCATCTGTATTCATTAGAGATATTGGTCTGTAGTTTTCTTTCTTTGTGCCATCCTTGCCTGGTTTTGGTATGAGGGTTATGTTGGCCTCATAAAATGTGTTTGGAAGTATTGCTTCTTCTTCAATTTTTTGGAAGACTTTGAGTAGAATAGGAACCAAGTCTTCTTTGAATGTTTGATAGAATTCACTAGTATAACCGTCTGGGCCTGGACTTTTATTTTTGGGGAGGTTTTTAATAGTTTTTTCTATTTCCTCCCTGCTGATTGGTCTGTTTAGGCTTTCTGCTTCTTCATGACTCAGTTTAGGAAGGTTGTATTGTTCTAGGAATTTATCCATTTCTTCTAGATTGTTGTATTTGGTGGCATATAGTTTTTCATAGTATTCTACAATAATTCTTTGTATATCTATGATGTCTGTGGTGATTTCTCCTCTTTCATTTTGGATTTTATTTATTTGAGTCCTGCGTCTTTTTTCCTTAGTGAGTCTTGCCAAGGGTTTGTCAATTTTGTTGATCTTTTCAAAGAACCAGCTCCTTGTTTTATTGATTTTTTCTATAGTTTTTCTGTTCTCTATTTCATTTATTTCTGCTCTGATTTTTATTATCTCCTTTCTTCGGCTGGTTTTGGGTTGTCTTTGTTCTTCTTTTTCTAGGTCCTTAAGTTGTGAAGTTAAGTGGCTTACTTCGGCTCTCTCTTGTTTGTTCATATAGGCCTGAAGTGATATGAACTTTCCTCTTATTACTGCTTTTGCTGCATCCCAGAGATTCTGATATGTCGTATTTTCATTTTCATTTGTCTGTATATATCTTTTGATCTCTGCACTTATTTCTTCTTTGACCCATTCATTTTTTAGAAGTATGTTGTTTAGTTTCCATAATTTTGTGGGTTTTTCCCCCTCTTTTTTACAGTTGAATTCTAGTTTCAAGGCTTTATGATCAGAGAATATGCTTGGTACAATTTCAATTTTTCTAAATTTGCTGATATTGTCTTTATGGCCCAACATATGGTCAATTCTTGAGAATGTTCCATGTACACTAGAGAAAAATGTATACTCTGTCGCTTTGGGATGAAGTGTCCTGTAGATGTCTATCATATCCAGGTGTTGTAATATTTCGTTTAAGGCCACTATATCTTTATTGATTCTCTGTTTGGATGACCGATCTAGAGCCGTCAGCGGTGTATTGAGGTCTCCAAGTATGATTGTATTTTTGTCAGTTTTTGTTTTAAGGTCAATAAGTAGCTGTCTTATATATTTTGGTGCTCCTTGGTTTGGTGCATATATATTAAGGATTGTTATGTCTTCTTGATTCAGTGTCCCCTTAATCATTATGAAATGACCATTTTTGTCTCTGAGTACTTTTTCTGTCTTGTAGTCAGCATTATCAGATATGAGTATTGCTACACCTGCTTTTTTTTGGGTGTTGTTTGCTTGGAGTATTGTTTTCCAGCCTTTCACTTTGAATTTGTTTTTATCCTTGTTGCTTAGATGAGTTTCTTGTAGGCAGCATACAGTTGGATTTTCTTTTTTAATCCATTCTGCTACTCTGTGTCTTTTTATTGGTAAGTTTAATCCATTTACATTTAGTGTAATTATTGACACTTGTGGGTTCCCTATTGCCATTTTATAAATTGCTTTCTGTTAGTTTTGTATCTTGTTTGATTCTTCTCTTTTGTTTTTCTATCATTTGTTTTTGTTTGTTTGTATTCCATACTTCTTTCCTCTGTTGCTACCTTTTTTAAGTCAAGTGTTTTTGTGGTGGTTTTTTCAAGGGTGGTTACCATTAAGTAATGAAAAGGGTACCTACCATATTCATTGTAGTACCCTTTCTTATGAGTATTTCTGCGCTTCATCGTCCTTTGCTACTGTTAATCTTCATCCTTTCTCCCCTTTTTTTTCTTTTGTTGTCACAGTTTAAGTTTGGTTTTATTGTTTTCTTGGTGGAGCTGTTACTTGGGGTTCTGTTTTCTTTTGTTCTTTGAATCTGGTTGGAAAACCCCCTTTAGTATTTCCTGGAGTGGGGGCTTTCTGCTGATAAATTCTCTCATCTTTTCTGTATTTGTGAATGTTTTTATATCTCCTTCGTACTTGAAGGATAGCTTTGATGGGTATAGTATTCTTGGCTGAAAGTTCCTCTCTTTCAGGGCTTTGAATATTGGGGTCCACTCTCTTCTAGCTTGTAGAGTTTCTGCTGAGAAGTCTGATGATAATCTAATAGGTCTTCCTTTATATGTTGTATTCTTCTTTTCCCTGGCTGCCTTGAGAATTTTTTCTTTGTCATTGGTTTGTGTCATCTTCATTATGATGTGCCTTGGAGTGGGTTTGTTGGGGTTAAGAAAACTCGGTGTTCTGTTTGCTTCTTGAATTTGAGGCTTTAGTTCTTTCCACAGGCTTGGGAAGTTCTCATCTATTATTTGTTTAAGTATATTCTCCATTCCATTTTCTCTCTCTTCTCCCTCTGATATACCTATTATTCTTATGTTATTCTTTCTGATGGAGTCAGACAATTCCTGTAGGGTTTTCTCGTTTTTTATTATTTTTGAGTCTCTTTCTTCTTCTCTCTGTTGTGCCTCAAGTTGCTTGTCTTCTATTTCACTAATCCTATCTTCTATCTGGGCTGTTCTATTAGCTAAGCTTGTTATCTCGTTTTTCAGTTCGTGAATTGAGTTTTTCATTTCTGTTTGATTTGTTTTTATAGTTTCAATTTCCTTGGTAATATATTCTTTGTGATCGCTGAGTTGTTTTCTGATTTCCCTAAATTGCCTTTCTGTGTTTTCTTGTATATCTCTGAGTATTTTTAAGATTTCTATTTTAAATTCTCTGTCATTTGGCTCCAAGGCTTCCAGTAAGCTAAATCTTTTCTCCATAGATTTTTCCACATCTATTTGTGTTACCTCTCTATCTTTTGTATCCATAATATTCGATTTCCTTTTTCTTATTGGCATCTGAAGGTGGTCTTGTTGATATTCTTAATTAAAATTAATAAAGAATAAAAAGGGAAAAAAAAAGAAAAAAAAAACAAAAAAACAAAAAAACAAAAAAACAACAAAAAAAAAACACAAAAAACAAAAAAACAAAAAACACTCCACACACACAAAAAGTAATGATGTATTATTTCCCCCTTTTTTCTTTCTTCTCCTTCCCTCCTCTCACCTCTTTAGGTAAATATCGTGATGACCTGTGAATTATATTATGCTAAATGGAACAAAAATTGCCTATAATGGAGGGCCTGATTTGGGGTGAAGAGTTCAAGGTGCAAAAAAGGGAGTAGGGACCTACTAAATGCAAAAAAAAAAAAAAAAAAAAAAAAAAAAAAAAAGGAGGATATCTTAGACAAGCATCAAATGATTTGCTTGTAAGTGATGGTCGACTAAAAGATATAATGAGAGGGATAAGAGGGAAACAGAAAAAAGGAGAGAAAAAATAATATTTAAAGAAGAAAAAAAAATAAAAATAAGTAAAAATTTGTTGTATTAAGTGGAGTGAAGACTAAATACAATGGAGACTTTGGGTTGGGAGGAATGCTAGTGAGTTAAAAAGCAATGTAAAAAGTACCCAAAATGCCACAAATACAAACAAATAAAGGAAAACCAAGAACAAAAGCAGAAAAAAAAAAAAAAAAAAAAAAGAACAAACAACAAAAACAAAAAAAACTTTAGTCCCAAATTAAATAATTTGTTCGTAATAGAGGATTAAATGAGAGGAAAAGTAAAAGGAGAAAAGAAGGAACGAATAGAAAGGAAAAAATAAGAAAAAGAGAGAAACAAAGGAAGAAAAAAAGGAAAGGGAGAAAAAACAAAAAGAAAACAAAAGGGGAGAGAGTGAGAGTTAAGGGTTTTGGAGTGTAACCCTAGGGGAGAGTAAGGATGAAGAAAAGAAATAAAATGTAACACTTATGGGTAGTGTAGTTCAAGAAAAGGGTAGCATAAGATGGGCAGAGAATAAATGGACCGAGGTGGAGGAAATACAAATAAAGACAATAAGAAAGAAGAGAGAAACACAACACCAAAGAATTAGTGGAACAAGTTATAAAGTCTGTGGATTTTTCTTGATTTTGAGAGGTTAACTTCTTCCTTTTTCTTTTCTCTCCCTCTTCCTGGTCGGTTACTCTGTACCCCAGGTTCTGCCCCTGTGTCACGCTTAGGTAGGGATTTGCAGTTGATGGGATTCTATGGTAATGTCATATAATTGGCTTTAGTCTCACTGGTAGTCAAGGCTTGTTGGCGTTTGTAGAAGAAGATGCACTATTCGCTGCTTGCTATATAGATCTTAATATCTGCCAAGTCCCTCTTGTTAGGTATATCCCTGAATATAGAGGCTCTGTCAATCAGAAGTTGCCCCCGCCCCTTTAGCGAAAGGCAGTGAAAAATATTATGCCTCTTGTCTTGGATCGCTGAACTGGGAGAGATCTTATCAATTAGAGCCCCGTGGGTGCGTAGATTTTGTGGGTTTAGCTAATTTCAGTGATTGGATCCGCAGCTGTGCTCCAGAGAGTATTTCAGGCTGCCTGCGCGCCCCTACCCCAACGCTTGATTGTTAGCTCGAATGGCTGGGTGAGGTGCCCCGTCCACGGAGAGAATCTCCTGACTAGGAAAGACAGGTTTGGCGCCCCTCCTGGACTGCGTCACGGGGCGCGCGCGTGCACGGCTTCTCAGAACACGCCAGTGGTGGCCGGCACTCCCGGGGACGCGGGGCTCGCGCACGCGGCTTCTCAGAGCACGCCGGTGGTGGCCGCTACTCCCGGGACGGGACGGGGCTCGGGGAGCGGGCACGCGGCTTCCCAGAGCACGCCGGTGGTGGCCTGCACTCCCCGGGATGCGGCTCGGGGCGCGAGCACGCGGCTTCTCCGAGCACGCCGGTGGTTGCTGGCACTCCCCGGGGCGCGCGGGCGCGCGGCTTCTCAGAGCACGCCGTTGGTTGCTGGCACTCCCTGGGACGTGGGTCGGGGCGCGCACGCGGTTTCTCAGAGCACGCCGGTGGTTGCGGGCACTCCCCGGGACGCGGGGCGCGGGCGCGCAGCTTCTCAGAGCACAGAGCACGCCGGTGGTTGCCGGCACTCCCTGGGACGTGGATGGGGCGCGCCTGTGGCTCCTCAGAGCACAGAGCACGCCGGTGGTTGCCGGCACTCCCTGGGACGTGGCTCGGGGCGCTGGGACGCGGCTCGGGGCGCTGGGACGCGGCTCGGGGCGCGCGCGCGCGCCGGGCTTTTCAGAGCACGCCGGTGGTTGCCGGCACTCCCCGGGACGCGGCGGGGGCAGCTGCACGTGTGGGTTTACTCACCCCAGGCGTATTCCCTCCTGGGCAACAGTCCCTCTGCTTTCAGTGTGGATGCTCCGAGGATAAATTTTTCTGCTTCTAGTTGACAAATTTGTTGAGATTTTGGGGAGATCTGTCGGACGTGCTGCTCACGGCGCCATTTCCGTGACGTCACTCCGGGTTGTCTTTCATATTGTTGATGGTTTTCTTTGCTGTGCAAAACCTTTTTCGTTTGATATAGTCCCACTTGTTTATTGATTTATTTTTGTTTCCCTTGCCCAAGGGTATATATATAAATTACTAAAAGAGATGTCAGAGATTTTACTGCCAGTGCTTGTTTCTAGGAATTTTATGGCTTTGAGGTTTACAATATGTCTTAATCCATTTAAAATGTATTCTTGTGTATGGCGTAAGAAGGTGGTCTAGTTTCATTTTTTTGAACATATCTGTCAAATTTTCCCAATACCATTTATTGAATAGACTGTCTTTACCCCTTTGTATGTTCTGCCTCATTGTCATATATTAATTACCCATATAGCTGTGGATTTATTTCCATGCTCTCTATTCTGTTCCATTGATCTATGTATCTGTTTTTATGCTAGTACCATATTGTTTTGATTACTATGACCTTATAGTATAGTTTGATATATGGTAGCATGAAGGTTCAAATTTGTTCTTTTTTTTCCTCAAGATTCCTGTGGCTATTTAAGGTCTTTTGTGGTTTCATACAAATTATAGGATTATTTTACCTAGTTCTGTGACAAATGCCATTGGTATTTTGATTGGTATTGCATTGACTCCATAGACTGGTTTGGGTCGTATGAACATTTTAATAATGTTAATTTTTGCTATATATGAGTGCAACATATGCTACCATTTATTTGTATCTTCTTCAATTTCTGGGTTTTTTTTTTCTTTTTTTGAAAGAAACAGAGGGAGAGTAAGAGAGAGAGACAGACAGACAGGAAGGGACAGAGATGAGAAGCATCAGTTCTTTGTTGTGGTACCTTCATTGTTCATTGATTCCTTTCTCATATGTGCCTTGACTGGGGGGCTCCAGCAGAGTGAGTGATCCCTTGCTCAAGCCAGTGACCTTAGACTCAAGCCAGTGACCTTAGACTCAAGCCAGTGACCTTGGGCTTCAAGCCAGCAACTTTTGGACTCAAGCCAGTGACCATGAGTTCATGGCTATGATCCCATGCTCAAGCCAGCAACTTCACACTTAAGCTGGTAAGCCCGGCTCAAGCCAGATGAGCCTGTGCTTAAGTCAGCTACCTTGGGGTTTCAAACCTGGGTCCTCCACATTCCAGTCTGATGCTCTATCAACTGCACCACTGCCTGGTTAGGCTCAATTTCTGTTTTTAACACCTTATAATTTTCTGAGTACAGATTTTTTATCTCCTTGGTTCAATTTGTTTTTAAGTATTTCATTTTCATCTGATGCGATTGTAAATGGCATTGTTTTCTTTGTTTCTATTCCTGATAGTTTGTTATTGGTATATAAAAATGCAACTATTTTCTGAATATTTATTTTTTTTATTTTTTTGTATTTTTCTGAAGCTAGAAACTGGGATAGACAGTCAGACAGACTCCCGCATGCGCCCGACCGGGATCCACCTGGCACGCCCACCAGGGGGCAATGCTCTGCCCCTCCACGGCGTCGCTCTGCCGCGACCAGAGCCACTCTAGCGCCTGGGGCAGAGGCCAAGGAGCCATCCCCAGCACCCGGGCCATCTTTGCTCCAATGGAGCCTCGGCTGCGGGAGGGGAAGAGAGAGACAGAGAGGAAGGAGAGGGGGAGGGGTGGAGAAGCAAATGGGCGCTTCTCCTGTGTGCCCTGGCGGGGAATCGAACCCGGGACTTCTACACGCCAGGCCGACTCTCTACCACTGAGCCAACCAGCCAGGGCCTGAATATTTATTTTGTATTCTGCTACTTTACTAAATTTATTTATCAGTTCTAGTAGTTTTTTTTTTTTTTGGTAGAAACTACAGGTTTATGTCTATTAGTAATATGTCATCTACAAATAATGACAGTTTTGCTTCTTCCTTTCTAATTTTCTTGTTTCTTTATTCTGGTCTGATTGCTGTGGCTAAAACTTCTAATACTATTTTAAATAAGAGTGGTGAAAGTGGACATCCCTGTCTTGTTCCTGATGTTAAGAAAAGGGAACCCTCCTGCACTGCTGGTGGGAATGCAGACTGGTGCAGCCTCTGTGGAAAACAGTATGGAGATTCCTCAAGAAATTAAAAATCGAACTGCCTTTTGACCCAGCTATACCACTTTAGGAATGTACCCTAAGAACACCATAGCACTGTTTGAAAAGAAGAAATGCACCCCCATGTTTATGGCAGCATTGTTCACAATAGCGAAGATCTGGAAATAACCCAAGTGTCCGTCAGAGAATGAGTGGATTAAAAAGCTTTGGTACATATATACTATGGAATACTACTCAGCCGTAAGAAATGATAACATCAGATCATTTACAACAACATAGATGGACCTTGAGAACATTATACTGAACGAAATAAGTAAATCAGAAAAAACTAAGAACTATATGATTCCAAACATAGGTGGGACATAAAAATGAGACTCAGAGACATGGATAAGAGTGTGGGGGTTATGGGGTGGGGGGAAGGAGAGGGAGGGGATTGGGGGAGGGGAAGGGCACAAAAAAAACCCAGTTAGAAGGTGACGGAAGACAATTGGACTTTGGGTGATGGGAATGCAGCATAATCAAATGTCAAAATAACCTAGAGATGTTTTCTCTGAACATATGTACCCTGATTTATCAATGTCACCCCATTAAAATTAATATAAAAAAATTAAAAAAAAAGAGAGGAAAAAAAAAAGGAAACCGCTTTTAGCTTTTGCTATTGAGTACGATGTTGCTTGTGGGTTTGTCATTATGGCCTTTATTAAATTGAGGTCATGTTTACTATATTCCCACTCTGCTGAGAGGTTTTTATCATAAATGGATGCTGGATTTTGTCAAGTGCTTTTTCTGCATCTATTGATATGATTATGTGATTTTTATCTTTCATTTTTTATGTGTGGTGTCATGTTAATTGATTTGCAGATATTAAATCAAACTTGCATCCCAGAAATAAATGCCACTTAATCATGGTGCATAATCTTTTTAATGTATTGCTGAATTCAGTTTGCTGATATTTTGTTGAGAATTTTTGCATCAGGGATATTTGCCTATAATTTTTAAAAAAGATTTTATTTATTTATTTTGGAGAGGGGAAAGAGTAGGGGGGAGGAACGGGAGGGAGGAGCAGGAAGCATCAACTCCTATATGTGCCTTTACCAGGCAAGCCCAGGGTTTTTAACCAGCGACCTCAGTGTTCCAGGTCAACACTTTATCCACTGCGTCACCACAGATCCATCTAATTTTCTTTTTTAGTAATACCTTTTTCTGTTTATGGAATCCGAATAATGGGGGGCTTGTAAAATGAACTTGAGAGCCTTCCCTTTGCTTGAATTCTTTGGAATGGTTTAGGATAGGTGCTAATTCTTTTCTGAATGTTTGTTAATATTCACTTATGAAGTCACCCAGTCCAAGACATTTTGTTGAAAGTTTTTGATTACTAATTTGATTTCATTGATAGTAATCTGTTTTTTTCTGATTTTTTTTCCTGTTTTATTTTTTTTTTGGTCCTGTCTCTGTTTTTTATTTCCTTCCTTCCTTTTCTTCTTCTTCTTCTTCTTCTTCTTCTTCTTCTTCTTCTTCTTCTTCTTCTTCTTCTTCTTCTTCTTCTTCTTCCTCCTCCTCCTCCTCCTCCTCCTCCTCCTCCTCCTCCTCCTCCTCCTCCTCTTCTTCTTCTTCTTCTTCTTCTTCTTCTTCTTCTTCTTCCTTCTCTCTCTCTCTTTTCTCTCTTTACCTCTTTCTCTCTCTCTCTCTCTCTCTCTCTCTCTCTCTTTCTTTCTTTCTTTCTTTCTTTCTTTCTTTCTTTTTTCAATAAGATAAGGGGAGGTAGTGAGACAGACTCCTACATATGTCCCGACTGGGATCCGTTTGGCAACCCCTGTCTCAGGCTGATGCTCAAATGAACCAAGCTATTTTTAGGGCCTGAGGCTGATGTGCTGGGACCAACTAAGCTATCCTCAGCATGCAGAGCCAATGCTTGAACCAATCAAGCCATTGGTTGTGGGAGGGGAAGAGGGAGAGAATGGGGAGTGGGAATGGAAGAGAAGCAGATGGTCACTTACCCTATGTGCCCTGACTAGAAATTGAACCTAGGATGTCCACATGCCAAGCTGATGCTCTATCCACTGAGCAAACTGGCCAGGGCCTGTTTCTGTTTCTTGATGAATTTTGTTAAATGTTTATCAATCATGTTTATTTTATCAAAGAACCAGTTTTTGGTTTCATTGTTATTTTGTATTTTTTAGACTCTATTTTATTTATTTTTGATCTAATTTTTATTATTTTTTACTTCTACTCACTTTGTACTTTGTTGTTCATTTTCCAGTTATTTTTTTAGGTATAAGGTTAAACCATTTGAGAGTTTTCTTGTTTCTTTAGGTAAGCCTGTATTGCTATGAATTTCTCTCTTAGGATTACTTTTGTTATGCTCCATTGATTTGGGGTTATTGTGTTTTTATTTTTATTTATCTCAAAGTCTCTTTTAATTTCTTCCTTGTTCTCATTATTAACCCATTCATTCTTTAGTAGATGTCATTTAGCCTCTATGTATTTGTGTTTTTAGTTTTTTTCTTGTAATTGATTTCTAGTTTCATACCATTGTGGTCAGAGATACTTGATATAATTTCAACCTTCTTTAATTTATTGAGACTTGTTTTGTGTCCTAGCAGGTCTATCTTGTAAAATGTTCCATCAGTTCTTGAAAAGAATGTATGTTTTGTTGCTTTGGGGTAAAATGATCTAAAAATACCAATTAAATCCATCTGATCTAATGTGTCATTTAAGTATGTTGTTTTCTTGTTGATTTTCTGTCTGGAAGATTTATTCATTGATGTCAATGGAGTGTTAAAGTCCCCTAGTATGACTGTGTTACTGTCAATATCTCCCTTTATTACCATCAATATTTGCTTTATATATTTAGGTGTTCCAATGTTGAGAGCATAAATATTTACGATGGTTATAGCCTCCTGTTGGGTTGATCTTTTTATTATTATGAAATATCCTTCTTTGTCTCTTATTATAGCCTTTGTTTTAGTATCTATTTTTTCTTGAACTAACAAGCAAAATAGAGAAAGACTGCTGTTGGGGGCAAGGGGCGGAGGGATTTAGCAAAAAAGGACAAAAAGAAAAAAGAAAAAAACTGATCAGCATGGACATCAGTGTGGTGATTATGGGGGGGAGGTGGAGCAAGATAGGGGGATAAGTGGTGATTGATAAAGACTTGACTTGGAGGAATGAACACACAATATGATATGTAGAGATGTGTTGTAGAATTGGGCAACTGATACCTATATAATTATGCTAACCAGTGTCACCCCAATAAATTCAATTAAAAAGTAAAGGCTGTTTTGTCCGATATGAATATTGCACTCCCAGCTTTTAGTTTTTAATTGCATAAAGTATCTTTATTCCACCCCTTTACTTTTGGTCTGTGTGTATCTTTTCATCTGATGTGGGTCTTTTTAGGATAGCATATTTATGAATCTTGCTTTTTTTTTTTTAAAATCTATTCAGCCTCTCTGTATCTTTTCATTAGAGTATTTGATCTATTTCCATTTAAAGTGATTATTGATAGGAACAAAGTTTGACATTTTATTATTTATATTTAAATTTCTTAGAAGTCCCTTTAAAATTTCTTATAATCTAGTTTGGTAGTGATGAATTTCTTTTTTCTTATCTGGTAAGTTTTTTATCTCTCTTTTAATTTTAGATGAAAGTCTTGGTGGGTAGAGTAGTTTTATGTGTAGGTAGGTCCTTGGTTTCCATATCTTTGAGTATTTTATGCTAGTCCCTCTAGCTTCTAAACTTTTTGTTGAGAAATTAGCTGATAGTTTTAAGAGGGCTCCTTTGTGGGTAACTGATATGTCTGTGTAGACCTCTTTGGGCTCATCTTGTTTGGGATTCTCTACACTTTCTGGACTTGTATGTTTATTTTCTTCATATAGTAGGGAACTTCTTAGTCATTATTTCTTCAAATACATTCTCAATCCTTTACTGTCTCTCTCTTCCTTCCTGGTAGCCCTATGATGCAAATATTATTGTGCTTTATGGAATCTCAGAAGTCCCTTACACTATTATCATTAAATTATTTTTTCTTTTTTACAGTTGTAATTGGGTGTTTTGTGCTATTTAGTTCTACAAATCACTGATTCGATCCTTTGCATTATCCAGTGTGCTTTTGATTCCTTCTAATGTATTATTCATTTCAGTATTGTATTTTTTTATGCTGACTTTTTCTAATGGTTTCTAGGTTCTTTTCTATGTTTACTAATTTTTGTTGTTGAAGTTCTCATGAAGTTTATCTATTCTTTCTCTATTTCCTTGAGCTTCCTTATAACCAGTGTCTTTTTTATGCCAGTACCATACTTTTTTGATTTCTATAACTTTGTAGTATGGTTTGAAATCAGAATTTGTGATGCCTCTAGCTTTGTTCTTCTTTCTCAGGTTTGCTTTAGCTGTTTAAGGTCTTTTATGGTTCTTCTCTTCTCTTCTCTCCTCTCTTCTCCTTCCTCCCTCCCTCCCTCCCTTCCTCCCTTCCTTCCTTTCTCTGTTAAGTAAACTTAACTTATGGAATGTTTGTTTTATTTATCTGTTAACCTTCCACAGCACCTAACATATTTGTTGAATGAATGAATAAATAAACCCCATTAATCCCAGTTCCAGGGTGTACTTCAAGTCAAATAACTAATAAATCTCCCTACTACATGTAGCATTTCTTGACATTCCTCATCTTTTTGGGTACATTGCTTTGTTTACACCCCTAGAAATTATTTTTTTAGAATAATAATGCTACCAATTGATGACTATGGTAAACAGAATTTAAAATAATCTCCTAAAATTTCTGGTCCCTGGTGTACCTATACATTTTCTTAGTTATCCAAACATTAATGTAGGCATTTTGTAGGGGTTGTAGATATAATAAAGTACCAGATTAGTTGACCTAAAGGTAGGGACCTTATCCAGATGGTTTGACCTAATGAGTTGAACCTTAAAAAATCAGAGTTTCCTCTGTCTGGTCACAGACACAAAAGTCAGAGATTCAAAGCATGAGAGAATTGAACACACAAGAAATTCTCTGTTGCTGACTTTAAAAATGGGGAGGGCCATGTAATAAGAATTTTGGGATGACTCAGAGTTGAGGGTGACCGCTGCATGAAAGCAAGTGAGAAAATGGGGACCTCAGTCCTATGATCACAAAGAACTGAATCCTGCCAGATGAAAATCACAGCCCTGGTGAACACATCTGTTGACCTATGTATCTATTTTTTTAATGCTAGTACCATACTTTTTTATTTCTATAACTTTGTAATATGGATTGAAATCAGGATTCATGATGTCTTTAGCTTTGTTTTTCTTTCTCAGGATTGCTTTAGCTATGTGAAGTCTTTTATTGTTCCCCTTTTAAAAACTTAACTGTTATGGAACATTCTTTGTTTTATTTATTTGTGAACCTCCCATCACACCTAGCATGGATTTCGCTAGTCAGACCCTGAGTGGAGAACTGAGACAAGGCCATGCCCTGATTTATGACCTACAGAAATTTTGAGATAATGAATTTATATTATTTAAGTCACTCAATGTGATAATTTGTTACTCAGAAGTAGGAAACTAATGCAGTGATGGTGATGATGATGATGATGATGATGATGATGATAGAAATGAACTTCAGGAAGGGCAGGAGCAAAGAAAGATCTGGGGAAGCCCTTAGGTTTTCAATTTCAATCTTATGACTTAGGCTCTTCCTGTTATAAGCTCTGGAGTGATGACAGCTCTGACCTCGGTCCCCGGCCACTTCAGGCAGGTTCTAGAAGAGTGGATTCAGACATGATTAGTGAATGAATGTCATAATTTTGTCTGTTTCTTTCTTTCTTTCTTTTAGACTTAGAACAGAAGCACATGCTGTTTTTCCACTGATCTCCTCTACTAAGTGTACTGACCTGAAACAATTGACCTTAAAAAATAAAAATAAATAACCAGCTCCCAGAGCCCTAGCAGGCAGCATTAACATTCTCCAGTCTTTCTGGCTGTGTCCTGGGAGTCTCCCAGAAATGATTCTTATTATTAGTCTACTGCTGGTGGTGACTGCTCCTGATTGCTCCCTCCTCCCAGCTGCAGCTGCTGAGCCTGGCACAGGTGGCATCAGGCTGACGGCTCTGCAGGAATGGGATGAGGGTAAGGGAGGCCACTGAGCCATCAACCTCAAGGCCAGAACAGGCTGTTTGGTCTCCCGCCATCAGAGCAGTCTCCAAGTCTGTTTGTACGACTTTCTAAGGAAGGTGAGTTAGTGTTATGAATGATGAAAAAACACACCATTCAGAAATCTTTATCCCTCCCTTTATTGTGGTGAGAGATATTCTTTATGCAGAGCAGTGCATATAATATGTGTGTATAGTTTTTAAAACTTATAAAGAGAACACCAGTGGAAAAGAAAAAACATTATCAGCATCCCCAAAAATTCTGTTTACCTATCCTTTTACACAAGTCCCTTCTTCGGCCTAGGGTGAGGTAATCACTATTCTGACATTCATGAATATTAATTTCTTTGCCTCTAAAAAAATCTACTTTTAATGCCTATATGTATATTCCTAAATAGAAACAGTTCAGTTTTGCCTGTTTGCAAACCTTATGAAAATGGAATATGTGTACTCTTTTGCCTCTTGCTTCTTTACTCAATATTATGTTTTTGACATTCACCCATATTATCATATAACTGTAGTGTGTTCATTTTCATTGCTGGTTAGTATTCCATTTTATTTTCTTTTTTTTTTTTTTTACAGAGACAGAGAGAGAATCAGAGAGAGGGATAGATAGGGACAGACAGACAGGAATGGAGAGAGATATCAATCATTAGTTTTTCGTTGTGAGACCTAAGTTGTTCATTGATTGCTTTCTCATATGTGCCTTGATCGCAGGCCTTCAGCAGACCGAGTAACTCCCTGCTGGAGCCAGCGACCTTGGGTCCAAGCTGGTGAGCTTTTTGCTCAAGCCAGATGAGCCCACGCTCAAGCTGGTGACCTCGGGGTCTCGAACCTGGGTCCTTCCGCATCCCAGTCCGACGCTCTATCCACTGCGCCACTGCCTGGTCAGGCTCCAGTTTTTGAATATAGCATAAGTTATTTATTCTAATTATGGTGAACATTTTGTTTAGTTTGTTTTTAGTGTTTGGCTGGTTAAACCACACTGCTAGTAACATTCTTGTACATATACACCTGGCAGGAATTTAACTATGGTATGTATTAAACAGAAAACTGAACATACATAGCTAGCATGCATCATCAACCTTCTTAAATGATGTCCAACTGCTTTCCAAGTGGAAGCCAAGTATATGCTCATGAGTAGTAGGTAGAATTTCCTAATTCTCTTCTTTTTTTGCCAGCTGTTGTTATATCAGTTTTCTATTGATGCATAACATATTGCCACAAACCTGATGGTTTAAAACAATTTAAATTTATTACCTTACAGTTTTCATGAGCCAGAGTCTGGGTCCTCTGCTCAGGGTCCCACAAGGCTGAAATCCAAGTTTGACCTGGGCTCAGGCTCATCTCGGTGTTGGGGTCTCTTCCAAGCTCTTGTGGTTTTGTCAGTAGACTTCATTGCCTTGAGGCTGTAGGGCTGATGGAGGCTGCATCTTTAAGGCCAATGGGAGTATGCTTCTCTGACACTTCTTCTACTTCTAAAGGCACATCTGATTAGGTCAGGCCTACTGAGGCTAATTTTTTGTTTATTAGCTAAAAGTTAATGGGATGTGTGTGTGGGAGACTTCCAGTAAAGATGGTGGAGTAGGTAAACATGGAACTCGCATTCTCTCAGAACCACATCAGAATTATAGCTAAACCATAGAATGACCATCATTGTTGAACAGAAGTCCTGGAATGAAGGATATGCAAAAGAAGCCACATCGAGGTTGGTAAGAGGGGGTGGAGATATGGAACAGTTGGGTCCCACCCCCACGTGTGATGGTTAAACATTGGGAGGGATAGATTGGCTGCAGCAGTCCCTCTGAGGAGCAAGGGGTCCCAGCCACACATCAGGCACCCCAATCCAGGGTTCTGATGCTGGGAAGAGAAGTCTCCATAACTTCTGGGAGGAGGAATGGAGATTGTGGCTGAGTGAGATGGAGGGCTGCCTGTGCACAGACTTACTTAGGCTCACTCTCTCTGAGATCCAGTGCTGAGGCAGCAGCTTGAAAAGCGCAAGAATGTGAGTAATACAATGTTGATAATTAAATTTCTATCAACAGTTATTTTAATTGCAAAAGAATTAAATGCTGCAATCAAAAGACATGGTGGTGACTTGGACAACAAAACAAGACCCTTATATATACTGTCCACAAGAGACTCGCTTCAGATGGAAAGACACACACAGACTAAAAGTCAAGGGATGGAAAAAGGCATTTCATGAAAACGAAAGCAACAAGAGAATAAATCTGAAGTAGCAATACTTATACCAGACAGAATAGACTTTAAAATAAAGGCTAAACCAAGAGACAATAAAAGGACCCTGCAATTCCACTTCTGGGTATTTATCCAAAGAAACCCAAAACACTAATTTGAAAAGATATACACTTCTATATATTTATTGCAGCATTACCTGCAATAGCTAAGATATAGAAGCAACCTAAGTGTTCAACAATAGATGAATGGATAAAGAAAAAGTGATACATATATACAATGGAGAATTACTTGGTCATAAAAAAGAATGAAATCTGACCATTTGCCACAAAACAGATGGGCCTAGAAGGTATTCTGCTGAGTGAAATAAGTCAGAGAGAGAAAATCAAATGCCATATGATTTCACTTACATGTGGGATTTAAAGAACAAAATAATGAAACAAATAAAGAGAAACAGGTTCATAGATACAAAGAATATATTGACTTGCCAGAGAGAAGGGGGGTTGGAGGACTGGGTAAAAATGGTGAAGGGATTAAGAAGTACTAAGTGTAGTTACAAAATAGTCATGGGAATACAAAGTACAGCATAAGAAATATAGTAAATTATATTGTAATAACTATATATGGTTTCAGGTGGGTACTAGATTTATTGGGGTGATCACTTCATAATTATATGATATAAATGTTTAGTGTTTTATATATGAAATTGTGTTTTATATACAAAATTAATATAATATTGTACATCAACTTTAACTGAAAAATAAGAAAATATTAGAAAAGTAAAAACTTTTCTGCTACAAGTGATATTAAGAAAATGAAAAGACAATCCATAGAGAGAAAATGCTTGCAAATTATATATCAGATATAAGACCTGTATTCTAAATATATAAAGAATTCTTACAACTTAATAAAAAAAGAGAAATAATCCAATTAACAAATGGACAAAGAATCTGAATAGATATTTTTCCAAAGAAGATATACAAAAGGCCAATCAATAAGCATATGAAAAGAGGTCCGATAGCAACAGTCCTCAGGGAAATGGAAATGAGGTATCATTTCAAACCTACTAGGACGGCTATAACAGAAACGACTTAGTAACCAGAATCAACAAAGTGACGGAGAAACAGGACCCCTCACACATCGGTTATGGGTAT
Source organism: Saccopteryx leptura (assembly GCF_036850995.1). Lineage (NCBI taxonomy): Eukaryota > Metazoa > Chordata > Mammalia > Chiroptera > Emballonuridae > Saccopteryx > Saccopteryx leptura. Next base: position 376,934,668 of record NC_089504.1, on the reverse strand, counting down.
GTAAAATGGTGCAGCTGCTTTGGAAATGGTTTGGCAGGTCCGCAAAGTGTTCAACATAAAATTGTCATTAAACCCAGTACTTTTCTTCCCAGATAAATAAAAATATATGTGCACACACACAAACACACACTCAGTCATGGGCCACTAATCTAATCCATGCTGGTGCCATAGTCACAGGTTCTGCTCATACTTAGTGATGTGTATATCAGGCGCTGGGCATCTTGGACACCACTGGCGAATTGCTTATCATACTTGACAGTATCAGTTTGTTTAATTTTCAACTATTAGATCATTTAATTTTTGAATGTCAAGCAATTTTTATGTTAATAGATGGCTGGCATTTCTTGAAGTATTTATTTCATACACTCCTTATTTGCAGATATTTCTCTGACCTGGTTGAGCAATTTTTTTTTTTTTTGTATTTTTCTGAAGTTGAAACGGGGAGGCAGTCAGACAGACTCCTGCATTCACCCAACTGGGATCCACCTGGCATGCCCACCAGGGGGCGATGCTCTGCCCATCTGGGGCATTGCTCTGTAGCAACCAGAGCCATTCTAGCGCCTGAGGCAGAGGCCATGGAGCCATCCTCAGTGCCCAGGCCAACCCTGCTCCAATGGAGCCTCGGCTGCGGGAGGGGAAGAGAGAGACAGAGAGGAAGGAGAGGGGGAGGGGTGGAGAAGCAGATGGGTGCTTCTCCTGTGTGCCCTGGCCGGGAATCAAACCCGGGACTCCCGCACGCCAGGCCGACGCTCTACCACTGAGCCAACCGGCCAGGGCCTTAAGCATTTTTTTAAATAATAAAATAATATAATATAACATATATTGAGTGTTTATTCTTTGTCAGTCATTTACATGCCTACTTCTCTTAACATAGTTACAAACCCTTGGAATAGGTACTATGAATTTTTTCATTTCACAGAAGAGGAAATTGAAGCTCAAAGGAGTAAGGAGTCATTGACTTGGTTTTTGAACCAGCTCTGTATGATTGTAGTGCCCATGTTCTCAAATTTTAAAGCAGTCTAGCATGCTGGTTCAAGGGACAAAGAGACTTGCTTCATGCTATGTTAGAGGGAAAGTGGTTTCTCATTCCCTTTATAATAAAAAATACTGTTTTTATGGATGAAAGAGTAACCTTTTTTTATGCCAGGTTAACTCTTAATCTCTTTCACCTAGTGTTTTGGCCCAATGGCTAGGTTCTTCTCTCTTATAATTGAATATATTGCTATTACGTTAGGCTTCTCCAGTCTCTGAGTTCATCTGTTAGACCAGGGGTCTCAAACTCGCGGCCCGCCGAACAATTTTGTGCGACCCGCAGACTAATCCACGAAGTTCAAAATATTTTGGATAAAATTAAGTAAGCCTAGGGGCCTACTTGTATTTTTCATTTCTCTAGCATCCTAGCTAGATATTAGCTTAGTTAACAGCAGTTGTGATGCGAACTACAGTTTCTGGTCGTTTTGTGACACTGAGTAAACTGCATGTACAATTGTGCTTGTTGTACTGATTTTTTTTTGTTTTCAACTGCAGTGAGAAAAGTGTTGCGTAACAGTTGCCTTTTGTAGACCTAGTGCGGCCCGCCGAACGGCTGTGATCTTGCTCTGCGGCCCACATGCTGAGTTGAGCTTGAGACCCCTGTGTTAGACCATGCCCCAAAGCCTATGTCATTAACTGGGAATCTGACATCTAAGTTCTCTTTCCCTCTCTTTGGGAGTCTGACTTCAAGGTCCTTCCTAGCACCTTCTTCCACAAACTCCCTGTTCTGTCCCTGGAAAGGACTGGACAGCCCATATTTTATTCAACCTGTATGGCCAGTAGCCACGGCCACCATCACAGCCTCCTGGCCTGTGCAGGTTCACATTAGATTCGGACAGATGGTAATGAAACAATGGAGCCAAAAACTGGTGGGCCATTAGCTTTAATCCTAGCTTGCATCCGGTGGGCAAGTAAAAACACACAGTGGAAAAACACTTCCCTTTCCATTCAGGGCTCCCAAAGCCACTGACTTATCCGAGTTTCCTAGAATCAAAGGTTTCTAACCTCACCAGTCTTATTCACCTCTGTTCCCCATCTCCTTCTCGCTGCACAAACTCTGCACTAACTGGCTTCTCCTTCAGCACTCTACCATCTTGGCTGCCTCTCCTCTCCTCCATGTGGTCTTGCTCTGCTCTCCTACAGCATGGGCTCCTCCTAGAACGTAATCACTCTTCTCCCAGAACAACGTGATCTCATTTCCTTTTAAAACCTTTTGGTGCAAAAGCCCTCCCCCAACACACATTAATATAATCACGCCCATCCCAAGCAAGAAGGGCAAGTAGTATTATCACCTGGGCGATGGGCTTTCACATGGGCAGCACCATCTTTAACGAAGTGAGTGTAATATATTTTATCTGCCCAACACAACCATGACCCCTAATTGTTAACTGTAGTTCCACATTTTTCCCCTCCAAATCCTACTAATCTTTTTTAAAAAAGATTTTATTTATTCACTTTAGAGAGAAGAGAGAGAGAGAGAGAGAGAGAGAGAGAGAGAAGGGGGGAGGAGCAGGAAGCATCAACTCCCATACCAAGGTTTCAAACCGGTGACCTTGGTGTTCCAGGTCAACACTTTATCCATGGTGCCACCACAAGTCAGGCCCCTACTAATCTTTCAAGGCCCCTATTTTATGCCTTCTGAGTCAATCAGCCCTCTCTGTCCCAAGAGATCTTTTCCTCTTTTCTGAATTCCTACAGCATTTATAATTTTTATCATTTCCCTCTAGTCAGATCCTTCATTATAATGCTGCTTAATTTTTCACATGTCTCAATAAAATCACATACTCATTGCTAGCTGGCATGGTCAGAAAACCATTCTCGGTTTTTATTGTACTTGAAATTTCCATAGATTCTAATACTATGAGGCAAGGAATCATTCTTGTAATGTTCTTTTCAATTTTCATTTCCTACTTTAGATTCTAATCTTTACCCTCACCCCAAATGTCTGTTTTTTGGAATGTTGTCTTTGATCCCCACCCTTTTTCTTTTTTTTTACTCCATACTTCTACTGGAGTCCTTACTACACTGTCACTTTAAAAGGACTCTCTCCTCTATTGGACCATTAACTCCATGAGGGTAAGGACAGTATCTCATCTTCATTGCATCCCTGAGGCTAAACCCAGAGACTAGCAGAATGCATTCCCTTAGGACAGGTAACCTTGCTCATATGGTTTGTGAATTTCCACAATTGCCCTCCCATTGCAGTGCCTGAGGCAATATTTATGGAGAAGGAGAAAAGAAGGCAGAACCAATGCTCATGAATGACTTAGACAAGATCTGTAACAAATGGGATCAAAATAGGAAAAGTTCAGTATTTTCTTCTTTTTTTTTCTTAGGTGATAGGAGGGGAGCTGGTGAGGCAGACTCTCGCACGCACCCAGACAGGGATCTACCTGGAAACCCCAGTCTAGGGCTGATGCTCGAGTACCAACCTACTTTTAGTGCTTGAGGCTTATGCACTCCATGGAGCTATCCTCAGCACCTGGAGCCAATACTTGAACCAGTGGAGCCACTGCTGTGGGAGGGAAAGAGGGAGAGAAGGGGGAGAGAGAGGGGAGGTGAAGCCGATGGTTGCTTCTCCTGTGTTCTGTGTTCCCTGGCCCGGAATCAAACCTGGGACATTATACACCAGGCTAATGCTATATCCACTGAGCCTCTGTCCAGGGCAATAAGTTCCATGTTTTCTGAAGATCCACTTGGGAATTCTCTTTTCTACATTTTTGACCTCGGGTGTGCCAATATGGGAAATGTAAGTTGTCTTCAAGTATTTAAAATAAATATTTAGAAAGCTCTCAGTCCTTGAATCCTATTTAGGCCTTTCAGATTCTCTTAGGTTTATTTTGGTCCATTGCTTCTCAGATACTCAGAACTCTATCTCTGACTTGGCTCCCGAAACCAAACACAGAAAGTTAAATCTGATTTGGACACAGATTTTCTGTCTTCACAATGTTTCTACTTCTACTCATTTGGTGTTCATTAAAATACTGTGTGTATGAATCCAGTCATTAAAAATATTTCTTGATCTAGGCACTGTCCATAGTGCTGGAAGGGTTATGAAGAAAAACTGTCTTTAATAATGTTGACATAGCACCTACTGCCCTTATTCTCCTTTGAAGCTGAGGAAATAGAGACCCCGGCGCAATGCAAGGTCCTTGGGTAAATGAAGGAGCCAAAATTTGAGCCCAGACTCTCTTACTCTAAACCCGCTGTCTGTCCCTATACCACCTTGCTAAGTAGCCCACTTAACTCTGAAGTTCACTGGAAATGTGCTTTATTGCCATGTGCTGTTGGCAAGTTTTGTCTTTTTCTTAAAGAGAAAGACAGGAGCACGATGGATGCTGAAAGCAATGTTTAGCTTTTTCTTTCCAGGTTTTTAGTGTTGGATGGCCCAGGTTACAAGGGAGACTTCTCAGAAGTGATTTCAAGCTTACCCAGCCTGGGGGGGGGGGGGGTGTCTCAACAACCTGAGCCCCTCAGCCTCCATGACATATTATTCATGGAGAGTGGGCAGAGGGCAGGAAGGTGTAAGCAGTGTGCCCTACTGTTCAGCTCACAGGCTTACTGATTTTCTGAGTCCTGGGGGCACAGCTGCCTGGGTCTCCACCCCCTACTAGGTTAACTTTCCTCAGAAGAAAGCAAAGGTTAACTGGGATCACATAGCCAGGTGGATGCCGGGATTTGCTTTCCCTGGGGCTAATTATGGAACTACATTAGATAAAAGTCAACATATGTTGTAAAAGGCACTGTGTATCACTGCTTGACAGTTTCTAACAATGTGCTCATGTAACAGCTGTCAAAGGCAGGGCTAGAAAATGAGTAATATGTTGATTTATGTATATCAGATCTGTGCTCATGCTCTGTGTGGAACAGCCCAGGCAAGCTCAGCTCTGTGGGTGGAGACCAGGGAGGGTGGTGAGGGAGGGAAGGAAGGAAGGAATTTCCCTCATTTTCAGAAGCGCCTGCGAGGCATGGCTGAAGCCTGGAGCAGCTGTTCCATTCCCAAGGCCTTTGGAGAAAAAATGCCTGGGGGACATCTGTTCCCTTTCTGCAACAGTGGGAAGAGTAAAATCCAAGTCTCCTAAGGCTATGGGGGCTGCTGAGGTAATCTCCTGTGTGTTCCCTGTCGGGGCTCCGGGGCTCCGGATGACACCACAGAGTCCACCTCTAAGGGACTCTTGGGGACGAGGTTTCTATTGAAGTACCCACTTTGGATTTTCTTTATAGTTAAGGTGGTTTCTAAATGACCAACTCAATTTTCTTGTTTGCTTTGGAATGATCTCATTTTATTTACAAAGGACATTCAGAGAGAAAGTAAAATGTTTTCTCTTGCAATTCAGAAGCTGTCTCCCTTTTCTGTGCTGTGCCTCTTGAGGCCGTGCACAGGGCCCCCTGGTCTCCCAAAAGACCTGATTATGGCACGACAACACTCTGGTGTCACCTTTGGAGTTCCTACGGTGTTCTGCATTTGTGACTGGCATCTCTCTGGAGTGCTCTCTGTCCTCCTTGTCTTAGCCTTTGCTGTACCATTCACCCAGTCTTAGTATTCTTGTCCTCTGAATGGTTAGAAGCGACTTAGGCCAAAAACACAGAGCCAGCCCCAGAATGCTAACAGCAAATTCAAACTCTTAAGTAATTACCACTAAGCTTGTATTTTATTTATTTTTTTTTTGGGGGGGGCTTTTATTAATGGACACAAATAAATAGTTTTACTTACTTGTTGGTATTTATTGGGACAAAATAGAAACTCCCTATGTATTTATAAAAGGCAGCAAAACAGTGTCTCTGCAGGAAGGTGGGGGCGCTGGATTAAAACACATTTGCCCTTGGTTTCAGGTGGGAAACGCGGTCACTGCAGCAGCCCCAGGGGTTCTCGCAGCAGGTCTGGGGCTGTGCGCGGCTGAAGCACCCTTTCCTCTCTTGGAGGCTGTCCTCTTTCAGGTCACAGCATTGACTGGGCTGACAAAGGCACGTTCCTCTTCCCCTGCGAACACACACAGGAGCCACCATGCTGTCTGGCATGGTATTGTGGTGTCCTTCCTAGTGCTGTCCCCCCGACTCCCAAGGTCTGGATGCTGCCACCATAAGCACATCTCTATTAGGCAAGTGTACTTCCAAACTCTGGATCTGATAAGCTCCCAAGAGACTTCCTAGTCACGTCCAGACAGAGCCAAGCTCCCCCAACAGAATCAACTTTTAGCAATTGAGTTAGTGGAGAAAGCCGCCGGCAGAAACCTGCTCTGGGCACTAAGATGCTGTAGAAATGGTTGACTGCACACCCAGTTAGTTAATGGAAGTTCTCGGGCACTGTACGTTTCCTAGGTCAAGCATTTAAAAAGAAGTTAAAATTCACAGTAAGCAAAAGGTAATTAATCTCACCAATCTGGAGTTTTAATCTGTAAACACAGGTGTTCATTCTCCAGAGATAAATGATTAAATGAGCAGTACCAAGCTAGCTAATTGCTCTAGAAAAGTCACTGGATTTTTCAGTGGTCCAGATCTTCCCTCGCAAGACTTCAACTTTTCAGACGGTTCTATCTCTATTTAACCCAACAACTCACAATGATCACGTAACTTCATTTATAGGTTGGTTTGGAGACAATCTTAGTTAAGCATGAAGGAATTTTATGAGAAGTTCTGAAAACCTAGAGTACAGTCTCTTAAAAAGAATTCCTTACTAGTGATCAGCAAAAGATTTTAGATGAAAAGTTTCCACTAGTTTAAGACAGAAAGGTAATATGGCCTGGTGGAAAGAATATGGAATTTGGAATCAAAGAGTTGAAACTGGTTTATTAGCTCTGATCCTGAGACAGTTAAGTCTTAGAAGCTTCACTTTTTTTAAAATTTGTAACATGGAAATAATCATAATAATAATCATAGCTACCTTATGAAATTGTGGTAAAATTAAATTAGATAATGAATATAAAAATGCTCTTCAAACTAAGTGTCAATTTAAATTTGCTGTGTTTCCTTTCTTTGAAAGCACTTTCTCCCGTGTTTTAACATCTCTAAATCAACATGTGGTCCTGGCTGCTTAGCTCAGTGTTGGGCAAATAAATTTGTAAAATTTTTGTTATTTGATTTTGCTCACTTTTATTGTTAAAAATAGCTACCCAGATATGTGATCTGTGATTACCTTCCTGCCCAGAGATGAGAAGGGAGAAGGTGTGCAGATGGGGAACAGAGGTGAGGGCTCTTTTGAGCTCCGCTGAGGCTGGTGGGGGCCTTTGATTCTAGAAAAAACTGGAAAAGATTCTCCTGGTTGTGGAACTGGAGAACATGTGAGTGGGTTTTGGTGCCCTGTGTGTTTTTACTCGCTGGCTGGTTGTGAGGCTAGAATAAAGGCATGGCCCACCAGTTTTTGACTCTGCTGTTTCTTTATCGTCTGACCGAATTAAATGGAAACCTGCACGTGCCTGGATGTCATGGCTGCGGCTACTGGCCTTACACTCAGTCAGTTAAGAGCCTGGTCCAGAAACAAAAAGCTTGCAGATTCCATCTCTGGTCAGGGAACGCATGGGAAACAACCAAGAAATTCACAACAAGGAATAACAAACGCTTCTCTTCCACCCCTCCCCTCTCGCTCCCTTCCTCTTCTGTTTCTCTAAAAATTAATAAAAATTAAACCCTGGCCAGATAGCTTGGTTGGTTGGTTGTTGGAGCATAGTCTGGGAGTGTGGCGGTTGCCAGTCGATTCCCTGGTCAGGACACATATAGGAACAGCTCAATGTTCCTGTCTCTCTCTCTCCCTACCTCCCCCCCAAAATAAATAAAATTGACAGTTTCTTATAACTAATATGCATTGTCAGTGTGGTACTGCTTTCCTCCCCCCCCCCCGGAAAGTTATTAAATTGATGACATGTCTTGTAATCAATGGCTTCTTAGAGACATGAAAATACAGAAGTTCCAATAAAAAGAGGTCAAATTTATTATTTTTCATTTGGGTATTTAAGTCACCTCTTCATATGAGGAAGCCACCACTTATTAAGTGCATTTTGTTATTTGCAGTGAAACACTACGTAATGCAAACACTTTTCTACAAAATTTCCATTGCCTCTGAATTATACTTTATTTCATAGTTGAAATGTTACTTGCTGGTCAATGTTACTAGTTGGTGAGTTGATGGGAGGGAGCCTGTGGCATAGCAGAGGTCACCTTTACCCATGGAAGTGAATGGGAGGATACTGGCCAAGCCTTAACTTCTGCATACTCCATCAACCCTGTTCCAGCCCTCTGTTGGCGAACTAAAGAAAGAGCCATATAAGGTGAAAAATTTTATCATTGTTAAGTGACAAGATTACTTAGACATTAAAATGCAGTTTGCTTTCTTCTAGATTGGCTTTTATTAATGTTAATGCAGACTCTTCTTTGTACCTAATTGTGCCATTTTATTTTCAAATACACACACCGTATTGACAATCTTATTCCCTCATTGACTGTTCTGCAGGCTTTTGTTGTCTTTCATGAGGCTATTCCAGGGAGGGGAAAAGTTAAATGGAATTTATGATGACATATTTGCCTGCCTTGGTTGGAACTATGTCTAAAATAAATAAAACTTTTAAGACAACAAAGCTGGACAATGTAGATTCCATGGAAGGCTTCTCACTGTCCTTTGGGAGGGAACAAAATGCATCCCACTGACATGTGGCTTTATCTATGGTGTTTCCAAACAACTGTTGTCTAAATAGAGTGGCTTGTATGAAATTATATACCCTGTGGGTGGTCCTATAAATATTCATTAGTTAAATGTATATAATAAAACATTAATCCATGGGTCCTTTATTCAAAGACATGTTTTTAGCACTAGAAAGTTGAATTTTGATCTATGGGGTAGAGTCAGTGTAGGCCAAAAATCATGATCCTGAATTGCACTGTTCCCATCCTTTGGAACTTGAAAAAAAAAATTAACAAATTTGGCCCAAAATGAAACTAGGAAGACATAAAAATGAAGAAATAAATACTGTTAGGTGCCAAGTTCAGCATTTATCTGCTGCAGCTGAAGGCCTCGCGGTGTTTGCAATGCAGATCTCAGAGTCATGCCTTAATCATTACCACAGGGAGACAATTAGGGTTGAAATAAAGATTTCTAGATAACAAGAACAAATAATAAAGAAATAAATATACAAAACAAAGAAAGCTAATGGACTCATTTATGGCGACGTTTTGTTCAAGGAGGTTGGAAAGTTTTTTCTAGCCAAAAGGTGGGCTTTCTGGGTGTAAAACTGTGTAATGGGCTCACCAGAGATACCAGACTTCATGAAATAGATAGAAATATCCTCCCAGGACCTTGAGTTCATGTTTAAGGACCTTAAAATCGAGATATTTGAATAGTTGTTTTCTTTCTTTCTTTCTTTCTTTCTTTCTTTCTTTCTTTCTTTCTTTCTTTCTTTCTTTCTTTCTTTCTTTCTTTCTTTCTATGTCTGTATTTATTTATGAGAGAGAGAGAGAGACAGAGAGAGGGATAGAGAGGGACAGACAGAGACAGACAGGAAGGGAGAGAAATGAGAAGCATCAATTCTTCATTGGGGCACCTTAATTGTTCATTGATTGCTTTCTCATATGTGCCTTGACCGGGGGTTGGGAGGCTAAAGCAGAGCTAGTGACCCCTTGCTTAAACCAGTGATAATGGGTTCTTGTCTGTGATTTCACGCTGAAGCCAGCAACCCCGCACTCAAGCTGGATGAGCCTGCACTCAAGCTGGCGACCTCAGGGTTTCGAACTTGCATCCTCTGTGTCCCACTCTGATGCTCTATCCTCTGCAACACAGCCTGGTCAAGCCTTGAATAGTTTTATGTTTTCCATCTTATTGTCTAGTGGTTAAAAACTCAGGTGCTCAATCAGGCAGGTCCATATTTAACCCTCAGCTCAGTCTTGGGCACGTTACTATGCCTCTTTAAGAGCTAAAGACTTTCCTCATCCAAATGCTTATCAACCTCACTGGTATATTATGAAGACCAAATAAAAGGATATGTGGAAAACAATTCATCTTAGCTCTTACTATTATTAAAGTTGCTTGAGGTGCCAATCATGTTTCCCCTCTTATTCTCCTGCGACAACCTCCTTAAAGCCGTGCTTGCTCACCATTCTTCCCTCAACCTTCTTTCCTAATCAGAACTTTAAATGATCCATTGCTGCTGCTCATGGCTATGTATGCTGTAGGAGAAGTTGGATGTCTGTGACTGGGAGGTCTTGTTAAACTCCCCTCCTTCCTTGCTGTGATAATAAGAGGCTCTTCTGGAGGTCACCCCTCAATCTGCGCAATGAGCAAGCATTTCTGAGGGTCTCCCGGGAGCATAGTACATCACTGGACTAGAGTCCAGGAGCAGCAGTTCCAGTCTGGGCAGGGCCTTGACTAGCTTCTTTGTGTCATGCATCATTCTTCACTGGGCTTTAGCTTTGCTCACATGTTAGAGGAACTGCATTAGATCAGTCATTTCCAGCTCAGGCTGAATATGAGAATCACCACTCAGCTTTGGAAAAATACCCACTCAATCCAACTAAATCAGGATCTCTGGGATGGGCTCCAGAGTTAATATTTTTAATTAGACCCCCCCAGGTAATTCTAATATGTAGCTAGGACTGTGTGAGTCACTAGGCGAGATTGATGGTTTCCAAACTGTTTTTCTCCAGATTGGAGGGAAGGAAGCCGGTGCTATGGACTCAGAGGCCGCCTGGCTTCAAACAGGGCAGCAGAGTGCTGGTTATGCATGGTGGCTTTCTACTGAAGTTTTGTTTAAAGAAAGGATTCTGTGGCTAGAAACCAAAGCGAAACCCTGTAAAATGATTGGATTCGGTTGTCTCTGATGCCATTTGGCATTACTCTCATGATCTCAAACTTAATTTTTCTGGAAGTTACTTTTTTTTTTTTTAATTTCTCATTATGTAGTCATTTTCTGATTCATTTTGGAAACATCCACTCCATCATAAAAAAATAATGAAGTTTGCCTTATTTAATCATTATTGAAAGCATCAATGTGGTATACTAACATTTAAAAATTTAAAACTCATATCCTGCTCTCTGCATGCACCAGTTCTTTACACATACTGACTGAATAAAGAATTTGAAATTTATGACAGATGTCCTCTTCTCATATGCTAACTGGAAATAAGGTTGTATTTACATATAAGCTATATATCCATATATTTATATGTGCAAATGAAATTTTTTTTATCTTTTCATTTTAGCTTCTGTACATAGCCTTCCATGTGCATATTCATTCATTCATTGGTTCCTTCCAGTATTATTTCCTCTGAATATCTGCTTTGTACATGGCTTCATGGTATGGGAGATTTGTATGTTGAGTGTGTGTTGTGTGTGTGTTTGTATATGTATACAAATAAGGATAAATATTTATAGAGAAATATAAGAAAACATGCATACTCATAGCAAGCATGTGCCTATAATTGTAAAAGATGCCAATTTATTTCTCAATGGTATGGACTCAGTTTCCCACCAATTGGGTAAAATTATTTTTAAAACTATTGTCAAAAGATATACTGGGTTAAGAAAGAATAAGATCTCATGAAAATGCAAACATATTAGAAACATCTGAAAGCGTTAATAATAACTAGAATGAATAATAAAAACTATGCAGCAAGGACCCGATGTTCATAAAAGAAGATACCAACTAGTCCAGAAACAGGTGCCTACAATGGGGAAAGAGAAACCAAGGTTGGGTTTCAGAGTCGCTCAGCTGTCTCTCTGGGTGAATTCAGATACATCACTGTTTTTCTAACCTGGGGATATTTTTTAAAAATACTAATGCCTACACCCCCAACTCAGACCAGCTGAATCAGACCTGTGGGCATGAGGCCTAAGTGTCAGTGATTAAAGTCTGCCCGGGTAAGTATAATGTACAGCGAGTGGACAATGACTGAGCCACCAGAGGTTTAGGCAAAGGGAGCACATTCTACACTGGAGTTAAGACCAAATGACACTTTCTTTTTTTTGCAAGAAGCTGGTAAATTCTACAGGGAGTTTCAGTGTCATGGGAGGTCAGTTGTGTTATAATTGGCCCTGCTTGGCTCTCCCAGCAACTGAAACATTCTCTACCTACAGTAGAATGACGTTCCAAAAGGGAGAGGTCTGCTCTGACCTTTGAAAACATCAAAGAAGTCATCCAACGCGATTCTTGTTGTCCAGCGCCCTGAAGCTGAGCAGGGCAAGGCCAAGCCCAGAGAAACCGACCGGAAACAGTCTCTGCAGAGGCATATTTCCATCTCTTCCCAGATCAGCAGGCCCAGCTGACTCACAGAGAAAGGACTGAGCTGGAGAAGGAGGCAGTGCCCTGACTGAGGGTCAGCATCTGCCCCTTCACTTGTTTAGCTGTCACCCTGTATCTCTGGGGTGCTACTTTGTCTTCAGGTGGTGAGACTAAGCCCTATGTATATGTATTTTCATGCAAAAAGGTGATAATAACTGAGAGAGTTTAATGCAACTTACTCCTGGATAATCAGTCCTTAGAGATTAACATGGTTTATGAGGTGGGCAGAGCTTAATGTTGTACTCAAGTCTCCAATTTCACCTTTTATAGCTTTGTGTACCAAACACATGGAACCATTTCTCTTTCCTTAAATAAGGCTGGTGTTCACATCTTTCTTTTCTTCTTGTGTGCCCGTATTTTCCTCTACACAGTTATCTCAGCGTGAGCAAGGACCTCTGTCATCCTAACACAGTGCCTCACATAGAATAGGAGTTCCAACAATGGCCGAGTGAGGGGAAATGTATGCTATGGCAAAGCGATGTGATGTTGCCTTGACTTTTAAGTGTCATGAAATCCGAGTCAGAATGAAAAGAGTCACAGGCAGCATGGCCCCTGCTTTGAGGTGACAGCTATCTAGTGTGGGAGCAACCGTATAAAAACAAGCATAATGCATCATCAGGGGTCCAGGGCAGGTTTCTCATTCCTTCGCTCCTGAAGTAAACCTGGAGGAGACCAAGCCCGGTAGAGGTGGAAGCAGTGGTCCAGCCTGGGCTGAGACCCTGGTGGCAGGGGAAGGAAGGGATGGAGGCTTGCTCAAGCGTGCTGGTGATGAGCGTCATCTGAGGGGAGTGGAGCCAGAAGGCCAGCGGTATTATCTCTCCAGCAAAGTGCTAATGGTTAAGGAAAACAGCATGTTTGCATTAGAATCCAGGTCATGATAACAGAACTAAGAATGGACTAAAATATGAAGAGAGTAAGGTGAAGAGGTAAGAATGACAAAGAGCTACTGCTTCAGTAAAAATATCACTTATTATTAAGTGGAAGACAATATTGCATAGTGGAGAAGAACACTGAATTTGGGGTTGGATAGATGGAATTGGGTTCAACTCTCAGCTGTGCCACCCGTTAACTGTGCATCCTTGGGAAGGATACGTCACCATGCCAAGCCCTCTAAACATGCAGATATAATGCTACTGCCAGCACAGCTCTAACTGGACAGTGAGAGTTGGTGTTCTGTGGTAATGTGAAGGGCAGAAGTGGAAGTGCAGGGACATTGTACCCTTCATTTTATATTAAATATACAGGGTGGTAGGGCATTGTGGCGGAGTTTGATGTAGTGTCGGGGGTTGAGGCTGCTGTTGCGGTTCTGTCCTGCACGGATGCAATGATATAGAGGCATAGGGAGCTAAACTATAGATGCACATTTGGGGCTGGGGGTGGAGTGGATGATGCCTTAAAAAATATGCTATATAAATTCTAGGCTTTTTTCCCCTGTAATCTGGACCAAGCTGAAGACTCTGCAAATGTAATAAACCAAAAGGAATTTTTTTTCCAACTTTTTCGTAATACTTTGAGGTGGTAAAATGAACACATGCTGTAATTATTTACTGGTTTATTCTTAATTTGTGGGTTTAAGCACCACACTTTTATGCTTCTGTCTGTGTTTACATTTCCGTGGCCTGTTCTAGCATATAATTCTCTGGGAAAACAGGGACGAGGTCTGTGTCAAATACTTTGTACTGCCTAGTAAAGTTTCCAACTGAAACTTCAGTTGGAAGATATTTAGTGGATTTCTTTTGGGTGGTGCAAACCAATGAAAAAGCATTGTTTTATTAATGGAAAATGTTTCCAGCGTGGGAAACAGTAACCTGGTACTGATGTACTCGTTTTCTGCAAGTGAGGAGTGAGGGAGCAATCAAGGAACTGACATTAAAACCCTTGGTTCCTGGTCTCCCTGCTCTCCAGCAAAGTCTCCTCCAGAGGCAGTAGTTCCTAGACTCTGCTGCACACTGAGATCATGTGGACATTAAAAAGAAATATGCATGCCTGGTTTCCAGCCCTAGACTTTCTAATTTCATTGGTGGTGTAGAATACAACCTGAGTATTATTATTTTTAAAAGCTCTCCGGATAATTCTGTTCTACAACAAAGTTTGGAAATCCCTGTCCTAAGCGTTTCTCTGTCATAATTCAAATGAATAATTTCATCATTGCAGCTGTCAAGACACAAATAAAAAAGCATGTTATAAATATAGATGATATCTATTAAGAAATCAGTATTATAAATAGAATATAAATATTATCATTTTAGTAGTACAGAATAGAAAAAATCATTATCACACACAGAACATATAATAGACTAAATCACCTAAATTTAAGTATTAAATATTCAGATATGTAATATAAAATGAAAGAAGACTTCTGGATTAGTAAGAAAAGGAACTATTATTTGGTTTAAAAAATTACCAGCTATTTAAAGAAATCAATTTAAATTTTTGGGATTTTAGGGGATTTGATAACCTTCTCCATACAGTCCACACTCAAAATGAGTTGAGAGAGGAACAGAGGATCAGAGATAGAGATAGATATATTCTATATATTATGCTGGTCACAGTGAAGACTTGGTGGAGAATGTAGGTCTAGATCTGCCAGAAAACAAGGCTTGCTACCACTTTGCACCTGGGCTGGATAGGTTTGCTGAGGTAAGCCCTTGACAGCTCATGTCTTTTCATGGGAGCCAGTGGTTGTGAGGCTACAGGGCAGAGGAGCAGACCACATAGGACAAGGTGAAGAGCTGAGGTTTCTCCCATGTGCCTGAATGGAATAAGTCACCTGCTTGGGATGGGGATTTGGGAAAAAGAATTGGGGGAGGAGAGCCCTCCCCACAGAAACGTGAAGAAATGGTAAATGAGGTTTCATACCCACAAAGAGATACTCCTCTTCCATATTCACTAATTACCCATAGATTATAGAATTCAATATACTAGAATAGATCCTTGGGGAGAAAAGCAGAGTAATACTTAGGAGGCTATTTTTTCTGCCTTCTGAACAAGAACGGGCTTACTTAGCATTGGAATGGTCGAAAGGATCACAAAGAGAAAGATCAATAACTTTGACTACAGACAATTTTGGGGCTATCTGATTATTAAAGATTTTTAAAAATGAAGACAGCACATGCTGGTGGGTCGATAAATTGAAGCAACCTTTCTGGATATAAATTTGGCAATTTATTTTAAGAGCTTTAACACATTCATATCTGTTGACTCAATAATTCCATTCTTAGAAACCTGAGAATGTAATCAATGATAGGGTCAAAGATTTATGTCCAAAGATGTTCATTCCAGGTTATTCATCATAATGAAAAAAATGAAACCAACTATATGCTCAACAATAAAAAAATGATTAAAGAAATGAAGGTGATTCCATACTACAGGAGTTTTATGTTTCAATTTAAAATGGAACTTTTAAATACTTTTTAACGGGGAAAATGCTTGCAAAATATTAAGTAAAAAATATGGGGTACAAAAAATGATATATTGTATAATTTTAAAGATACAAGAAAGCATTTTATTTTAAAGCTATTTAAAAAATGCATCAAAATGTTAATGGTGATTGGAATTGTGGCTATCTTTGCTTGACTTAATAAAAATAATAAAAAATTTCCTGATACATCTGAGAAGAAATTACTATCCAAAATTTATAAAGAACTTATGAAAGTCAACACCAAAACAAAACAAAACAAAACAAAACAAAAACAATCTAATTAAAAATGGGCAAAGGATCTAAATAGACATTTTCCTAAAAAGTACATACAGATGGCCAAGAGACATATGAAAAGATGCTCAACATCACTAGTCATCAGAGAAATGCAAGTTAAAATCACAATGAGATATCACCTAACATGTATCAGAATGACTATCATCAGTAAATCAATAAGCAAGAGCTGGTGAGGATGTGGAGAAAAGGGAACCCTTGTGCACTGTTGGTGAGAATGCAGACTGGTGCAGCCACTGTGGAAAACAGTATAGAGTTAACTCAAAAAATTAAAAATGGAACTGTGTTTTGACTCAGGGTTCCCACTTCTGGGAATATATCCTAAAAAGCCTGATACACTAATTCAAAAGAGTATATATGCACCCCTATGTTCATTTCAGCGTTATGTACAGTACCCAAAATCTGGAAGCAGCTCAGGTGCCCATCAGTAGAAGAGTGGATAAAAAAACTGTGGTACATTTACACAGTGGATTACTATGTAGCCATAAAAAAGTGAGGAATCTTAGCTTTTGCCACAGCATGGACAGACCTGGAGATTGTTATGCTAATTGAGATAAGCCAGTCAGAGAAAGACAAATATCATATGATTTCACTCACATTTGGAATCCAATGAACAAAATAAACAACAACAACAACAAAAAAGGAAACAGACTCATAGTTATGAAGAACAGATTGACAGTTGTCAGATGGGATGGGATTTGGGGGACTGGACCAAAAAGGTAAAGGAATTTAGGAAAAGAAACTCATAGAGACAGGCAACAATGTGGTGATAGCCAGAGGTAACGGGGGTGGGGGTGGGGGTGGGGGTGGGGGGAGGTAGAGGAGAGTTGAGGGGAAATAAAGGGTGAAGAGAGAGGGAGACCTGACTTGGGGTAGTGATGCATTATACAGATGTATTATACAGAACTATAATACAGATGTATTATAGAATTATACACCTGGAACCTGTATAATTTTACTAACCAGTGTCATGCCAATAAATTCAATATAAATAAAAAAAAAGATTTCTGTATTTTTACTATGGCCCTGAGCTTAATTGAACAGCAACCTTGACAGATTAGAAAGAGAAATCTGTTACTTTCTTTTCCATATTTCCTCAGAACGGCATTGCCCTCTTTTCTGTATTTTATGCCACGAAGCCTAATCTAGTCTGAGACATCTAAATTGTTGAATGATACACGATGTAGCTGATTTAGGATTAGGAAGTTAAAACAATGTGCAATCACATGAACCATGGGCAGCAAGGCTGAGGTGGAGCATTTTATAATGTGCCGTGATGTTTCAGAAACATGGAATTGAATAGTCTGTGGTATCCTGGTGTTGCCTCTAACTGGGGTTACTTCCTTTGTCCTTGGCAACACGTGGTTCTATTGGCTGTGTAGTCCTGCCTTGAGAGCAGCCCCGTCTCCAGGATGTGGGTATTTTCTGTAGAACTGGACGTAGGCTGGCTTTGGCAACTAGAAAGGGGAAATGTTTCATGTCTCCATGTCTCATTTGCTTTTCTGCCGACTCCAGCAGGCACAGGGACCTGAATCAACTAGGGAACAGTAGGGAGGAGTGAAGGAGAAGGAATCAATCTGTTCTGATGTCTGTCTCCCTGATCCTTGGAACAGGGAGACGGCGTCACCTCCGAGCCCAAGTGTTCTTGCATGGGGAAAGCATCCTTTTAAAGAATTAGTCTTCAGCATTCTGTCAATTATGGCCTCCAAATTTGGCTGACTAATTAAATGCCAGCTGACAGTAAATATCAAACTGCTTGGGAGCTGGAGTGAGATATAGACAAGTGGATTCTGTGTGATTGCTTTGGTAATTTGCTTTTTAATCTTTAATACCAATTACATGCAGGGAAGCTGAATCCCGAGCCTTGCTTGGAGGAGACAGCCCATCAGCTGATGCCGTGAGCTGTCCAGCACGGATTGCTTGGCTCCCGTGAATGCAGCAGGTTGGGAAACAGGGAAGCCTGGTGGTGACTAGTGCACTCTGCACCATCAGCAGTCAGAGAAGAGCCCCCTGCCCTCACGGCCCTGGCAGGGCCATGTGATGATCAATTACCTTCTCTGTACTTTCTCCCCTTAATTGTCCTAGTATCACTGTGAGCCTTATTTTTTTTTTTTTTACCTTTGTGCTTTGGGGGAAGGGAGAGAAGGAGGAAGAGAAACAATGTTTACTGAACACCTGTCAGGTGCAGTTACATAGCAGAGACTGCTCTTTTATCCTTCCTGCCAAGACATCAGTGTTGGCTCATGCCTGCAAGACCGACCCCAGAGGAACTTAAGAACAGTGGTTCTCAACGAAGGGCAATCCCCCTTTCCCCAGGGACCTTTGGCAATATCTAGGGGCAATATGGGAGGCCACTGGCAGGCAGTGGGGATAAGCTGGGGATGCTTCAGAAACCCTACAATGCATAGGGCAGTCTGTATGTTGATGAATTACTGGTATGTATTTGGCTAAAAATATAAGTGGTGCTGAGGTTGAGAAACCTGTTCTAGAGTGAAAACAGGAACTTAAAGAGGAAACTGTGGGGCAAATTTTGGAGTTATAGAGGGTTTTTTTGAATTTGTGAGTGAGAGGGCGTGATGGCTTTTTGTCTTGGGGCAGGACAGCTGCACAACAGCACAAGACGGGAAGGTGAGGTGAGGACTGTTGGAGGCCGCTTGTGCTTTCCCCCCATCACTGCTGTAGGAAACACAGAGGCTGTCCCATATGGCCACTCAGGTTCCGGCCCAGGCATTCTCAAGAATAATGAGCACATGCAAAAGTCTTGTGCTTGTTTGGAGCTGATGAAAACGGGTGGGAATTCTCATACTTTGGGCAGTTGCTTTCTACCTTTTCCTATCTACCCCCCCCCCCATTCCTACTCTATGGTCAATTTTATCTGAGGAGTGTCTTCTTCTACTATTCTTTCCTTTGGGTTGACAAAATGTATAATCTTGAAGTAAGTGGTTGTTTTGTGGAGTCTAAGGTGATTGAGTATGTTTTACTGGTATCTAAAGGTTTCCTGCCCAGTGTGTATTCATCTGAGCTAATTAGACTAATATTGACACTAATTGTCTGATGGAGTAGCTGCTACTCTTAGGGAAAAAGAGCACACTAGCCAATATAAGGACACATTTGAGAAGAATAGCTACTTGAAAAAAAGTGTCATTAAGAAAAATGCATTGCAATAACATCTGAAGCAGAAACATTGGAACCTATAAACCAAGATTTGAAAATAAGCCTAATAAACATACTAAAAGAGGCAAAGAAACAGGACAAGAACTGGAAAAAACAAAATGAACAATGTGAAAAATCTAGGTATGAAATCTATAATAGTTGAATAATGATGGGTTATTTAGTCAAATGGCTATATTATAGCTGAGGAATGAATTGGTGCTTTGCAACCCCAGAGTTAGGACGTTTCTGAGAGAACAGATAGGAAAGACAAAGAAATAGAAGAGCTAAGAGAGAGATGAAAAAAAGATGTGGGAAAGTAAAAATCCACTCTATCGGGTACCAACAAGCCAGCCATGCTGAGCCGATAAAGGATATATAAAATAAAAACAGCAAAAAAGAAACTTTTGGAAGAAATAATGAATACAAAATTTCTGGACTAAAATACAGACCTCTGAGTGAACCAGCTCTTATTGTGCCAACGTAGAGAGCTAAGGGTAAACCCCAATACTTATTAATTCAAAGAATAAATATATAGTAACTGGTGGAGAAACCTGGAGGATGCTACCTTAACCAAGTGATAGATCAGCATCATTTGTCCCTGATATGGTGCACTAAAAAGGGCAAAACACTTCTGTGGTATTCATCCCTAAAGTTTATAACTTCAACTCAATTGTTAGAATACATCACACAAACCCAAATTGAGGACATTCTACAAAATGCTTGACTAGTATTTTTCAAAAGTATAATGGTCAGGAAAGACAAAAGACTGAGGAACTATCACAGATTAGAGGGTCTCCACAGACTATGGAGACAGAACATCTAAATGCAATGTAGAGCTCTGGCCATTTAGCTCAGTGGATAGAGTGTCGGCCCAGCGTACAAATGTCCTGGGTTCGATCCCCAGTCAGGACACATAAAAGCAACCATCTGCTTCTCTTTACCCCCCTCTTCCCCTTCTCTATCTCTTCCCTTCTCAGCCAGTGGCTTGGTTGGTCCAAGTGTTAGCCTCAGGCGTTGAGGATAGCTTGGTTGATTTGAGCATTGGCCCCAGACAGGGGTTGCCACGTGGGTCCTGATCAGGGCACATGAGGGAGTCTGTCTCTCTATCTCCCTTCCTCTCACTTAAAAAAAATGCAATATAGGATTGTGGGTTAAATCCAGAACAACAACAACAACAAAGAATATTAGTCAAAAAATTCATGATATGTAAATAATGTCTGCAGTTTACTTAGTGATATTGTATCATATTTAATTTTACTACTTTTTTGTATGATGTTAGTTTTAGGGGAAAATGAATGAATAAAGAGAATAGGAATTTACTGTCTTGGCTATGCTTGTGTAAGTCTAAAATTTTTTCAAAATAAAGAGTTGAAAATATGCAAAAACATTATCTCCAGTGTTGAATACTTTGATGACTAATTATTTTATGAGAGTTCCTGTGGCTCCACCTCCTCACCAACACATGATATAAACAATTGTTATAATTTTAGACATTCTAATAGATGTGTTATGGCATCTCATTGTGCTTTTGATTTGCATTTCCCTAATGACTATGACTAATGGTTTCTGGCATCTTTTCAAATGCTTATTTGACAAACTCTAGATAAAATGTTCAGATTTTTTTCTTTCTTTTTTTTTAATTTGGATATTTTTTTAACTGTACTTTGAGAATTCTTTACATATTTTGCAAACAAATAAGAAGTGTGTTGTACAAATAATTTCTTGGACATTTGTATAAATCTCTAAACTTCAAAGGAAAGATTTTTGTTACTTTGGGTTAGGGCAAAACATTTTCAGATACAACACTGCAAACAAAATCCATAATATAAAAAAATTAAGGCTCTATTGAAATTAAAATTTGCAATGTCTTTTTCTGGTCTTATTATTAGAGTAATGCTGGCTTCATCAAATAAATTTGGAAGTGTTTATTTCTCTTTCGTTTCCCGGCAGAGGTTATGTAGAAATTGGTATTATTGCTTCGTTAAATGTTCGGTAGAATTTTCCAGCAAAACCATATGGGCCTGGAGTTTCTTTTTCTTGTAGGGTTTTAACAATACATTTAATTTCCTTAATAGATACATGGATACTTAGGTTACTATTTCTTCTTAAATGAGTTTTGGTAGTTTATGTCTTTCAAAGAATCCATTGATTTCATCCATGTTGAAATTATTGGAACAAAGTTATTCTGAATATCGCCTCATTGTCATTGTAATAATTACAGGAATGGTGGTGATAGCCCCTATTTCATTTCAGATATTGGTACTTTTTGTCTTTTTTTCCTGTTGGTCAGTCTGACTAGAAATGTATTAGTTTTATTGATTTTTATCTAAAACTCAGTTTTGGGTTTCATTGACTTTTCACTGTTGTTTTTCTTTTTCATTTTATTGACTTCTGCTCTTAACTATATTATTCTTTTTTTTTCTTGTTTCTTAGCTCTATTTGCTATTTTTTATATATACTCTTAGATGAATGAGTTATCTTTTTAAGTTATATTTTCTTTCTTTATTTATTCATTTGAGAGAGAGAGAGAGAGAGAGAGAGAGAGAGAGAAGGGGGAGGAGCAGCAGGAAGCATCAGCTCCCATATGTACCTTGACTGGATAAGCCCAGGGTTTTGAACCAGCGACCTCAGCATTCCAGGTCAACGTGAATGAGTTGAGATCTGTATTTTTTTTTCTCATGTAAGCATTTAATGCTATATACTTCTATCTAAGCACTGCTTTAACTACATTTCATAAATTATTTTCATTTCCATTCCATTTAAAATTTAAAAAAATTTTTCTTTGAGACTTCTTTGACCGAAAGGTTATTAGTAGTGTGTTTTTTTAATGTTTAAATGTTTAGATATTTTCCAAATATTTTTCTGTTATTGATTTCTAATTTAATTTCTTTATGGTATGAGAGTTTATACAAATTTTATTCTTTCACTTTTGTTATGTATTGTTTTATATGCAAGAATATAGTGCATTTTGGTAAATATTCCATGTAAATTTAAAAATAAGTCAAATTTGATAAATTTGGTTCATAGTGTTGTTCACAACTTTTATATTCTTAGTTCTTTTTTGCTTACTTGTTTTTGTCAATTACTTGAAGCAGCAATTTTCAAGATTTTTCATCTCATGACACACATAAACTAATTACTAAAATTGTGCGGCACACTGAAAAATATAGTTTTTGCTGATCTGACAAAAAAAAGGTATAATTTTGATTCATTCACCCTGGACAGCTATTGCGTTGGTTGTTGTCATTTTTTTATTTGACAGTCTAAGAGAAAAGAGGTCAGTGTCCCTGACTAAACAGTCAGGTATTGAATGTTTAAAAAATTTTTGCGACACACTGGTCGAAAATTGCTGACTTAGAGCATCGATGGTGCCAACTATAATCGCAGATTTGGTTATTTCTGTTTCAACTGTATAAACTTTCACTTTATGTATTTTGAAACTCTTGTTGGTTGCATTCCCAGATAGAATTATTATTTCTGATTTGAGAATGAAACCCTTCATTATTAAGTCATGTCCCCATTTATCCCCGATACTGTTCTTTGTAAAATAGACACTCCAGCTTTCCCTTTGGTTCGTGTTTGTGTGCAGTGCAGTTCAGAGTGAAGAGAGCAGGCCTGCGGCTGCTGTCCTGAGAAAGACCTATGAGCAAGGTTGGCTCTTGACTGAAATTTGTGAATTGGGATTTTGGAGGTATTCCCACCATTGCCTCATGAATAAGGGAGGTTCACTGGGCCTAGATTGTACAAACAAGGTTTTCTATGATGCACACCTGTTTTCCTTTAGGGTGTCTGGGATTTAGGAACACACTAGGCAGAGGGTGCGTCCATGAGCAGCCCTGATGAAAACCTTGAATGTTGAATCTCTTTGAGCTCCCCTGGGCAGCAACATTGCACACGTGTGCTGCATTTTCATTGCTGGGGGAAGAGTATGCTCAAGGGAGGGAGAGAACACAGGAAGTCTGCAAGTGGATTGCCCCAGACTCCACCTCTGCTTTTTTCCTTTGTGATCTGCCTGTGTATCCTTCCACCTACTGTTATCAAACTTAGCTGTGAGTACAACTAGATGCTGAGTCCGTGAGTCCTTCTAGCATCTCTACACATGTTATTTGCTTTGGGGACCTCCAACCTACATGGTAAGTCATTTTCCTTCTTTATTATTTTATCTTAATTAAACTCTTTATTTTGAGAAAATTGTAGATAATTGTAGACTTACATGCAGTTTGTAAAAAGTGGTACAGAGAGCTCCTGTGTACTCTTTTCCAAGGTTCTCTCAGTATCAAGGATTCAATATAAACTATAGTACAAAAGCAAGGATATTGACATCGATTCAGTCAAGATACAGAATGGTTTCATCATCATGAAAATTTCTCAGGTTACCTTTCACTAGCCACACTCCTCTTCAGTCCCTGGTGAGCACTAACCTGTTCTTCATTTCTATAATTTTTACATTTCAAAACTGCTATATAAATGGAATCATACAGTATGACCTTTTGAGATTGACTTTTTTTTTTCACTCAGTTTAGTGCCCTATAGATGCATACAAGTTATCGTGCATAGTAATAGTCTGTTCCCTTTGATGCATGAGCAGTATTTCCTGATATGGACATACCACAGTTTGTTTAACCATTCACCTGTTGAGGAACACG
This sequence comes from Saccopteryx leptura, assembly GCF_036850995.1. Lineage (NCBI taxonomy): Eukaryota > Metazoa > Chordata > Mammalia > Chiroptera > Emballonuridae > Saccopteryx > Saccopteryx leptura. Next base: position 376,910,864 of record NC_089504.1, on the reverse strand, counting down.
TGGGTTACTCCCAGTTTGGGACTAGTATAACATATATTCTGAACAACTATTGTTTTAGATCTAGATGTTTTGCATTTTCACATAAATGTTATAATATGCTTGTCAGTTTCTACAAAAAGTGTTACTGAAAATAAGGTGGTTTGTTACACAGCAATAGATATCAAAATAATACCTCTTACTCAGATGTTGTCTTGTACAGTTTTGAAGTCTTCCTCCCATGAGCTGCTTCAAAGACATGTGTCTCTATCCCACATAGCGCATTCTTTTTTTCTCTTTCTTTTTTTGACCCATGTGAGCTACTTTGCAATTTTTAAAATCTATTACGTTTTATATGATTAAGTTTTGCTCTTAACTTCAGCCAGTCAGTCTCCAGTTCTCTTGCCCAATGTTTCTTCCATGTTGTGAGTCATTTCCAAATTTCAAAACCATATTTACGTGTGACTTTAGCAAGCACTAATTAAAAATTACTGAGCAGAGCGGAAAAGAGGCCGAGGCTCTGCTGTGCACTGTAAAATCCAGCCTCTGGGTGGTACCCTGGGGCTCCTCTCCCTAAAACAGTAGTTTAGAAATGGTGGAAAACTATGGGGTGAGTCAGGGAGAAAATTGTGTCTGCAGGACAGAACCTTGTTTTGTCTTTTCAAGTGCAGGAGATGACCGTGCCTACTGATGAAGAGTTCAGAGAGCTGACCCCTTCAGCCTTGCCTCATTAAAGATGACGTAGGGTGATATCCCCAAGTAAAGGGACATGTCTTTCTTGGAAATGCACAGAATGGCAGAGACACAAAGCGTACCACCTGGGTACAAGCCTGAAGGGAAAAGATCAAGATCACAGCAGAGGAAGTGCCTCACTCCACAGAGTTAGAAATACTTGTCCCAGGAGACTCAGGCCTTAATTTTTTATTGATTGATTTTTTTAGATAGAGAGGAAGGGAGAGAGAGGGACAGGAACATTGATGTATTCCTGTATGTGTCCTGATTGGGAATCGAACTAGCAACCTCTGTGTTTTGGGACGACGTTGTAACCAACTGAGGTATCCAGCCAGGGCATCTTTTTGTAGTTGAGATTGTATTAAGGGAAAAAGATTCAAGAAAGAAAACGTGACCCACTCATAAGGAAGAGGAGAATATTAATGCAGACTCTCCACTGCCTGGGACTGAGAAGGCATTTGGCAAATCAGTTCCTGGCAAGGAAAATAAAGCAATGTGGACAATTAGCAACAATGGATACCTTGCAGAACTAGCCATGGACAGAAATGAGGTGGTGTTTGGGAAAGTGAGGCATAGAACACATGATGTGTAAAAACCAATGAGGGAGTCTCAAAGGTTATTGTCTTTGGGAATAAGGCTTATGAAATCTGACCCTCTAATAAGTGTAAACTGAAGAGAAGTAATGGTATAGGAGGGAGGACACCTGAGGTTCTCACTAGTAGTTGTGATTCTAGGCAGGACGCATCACCATGTGCACATCCTCACCTGTGATAAACTCAGTGCAGAGGTTATCTGACCAGGATTCTCACCCCCCTTCTTTTGGTAACAACCCTCACTAATTCCTCATTTGGGAAACTGCCCCTTCTTCTTCTGATACTTCTGGTTGAACTACCAATCAGAGTGCTCAGGTTTGCTGAGTGTAGGGATAAACTCATAACCCAGGCCAGGTAAACCCACAACAGATAATCTGATTTAGATTTAGGGGGACAAAGATGGTCAGAGCGAGGCCATCTAGGGGCCATACCAGATAAATGTCACAAGTCATTTTGCAGCTTTCTGCGCTTCCCAAGGCTTGGTTTAGTGAGCAATGCCAGCCTCCTTCCACTAACTACTTTTTTTTTTCTTTTCTCTAAAACTTATGTTAAAACAATGTCCTTTTGATTCTTTTATCCACAGCAGGTTATTAGATATCAGAAAAGAGGACTTCCAGTGATGTAAAGAGAAAGCTTCTGGCAGAAGAATAGACCTATCTTATTTTATTGATTTGAGAGAGAGAGAGAGAGAGAGAGAGAGAGAGAAAGAGAGAGAGGAACATCAATATGTTCCTTTCTGTGCCCTGACCAGGGATTGAACCAGCAACCTCTGAGCTTTGGATGATGCTCTAACCAACCGAGCTATCTGGCCAGGGCAGAACCATTTTATTTTTGATTGCTACAATGGGGCGGCAGTGGCGTGTTCCCTGGTCCTGTCAAGTTCTCTAGGCCTGGAGATGGAACCCGAATCATGTGCTTTGCTGTGTGAACCTTAGCTTTCTCGGTTACGGCCCCAGCTCCCTGGCTATCTTCTAGGGGTATTTTTAGAGTAAATAAAATGTTATGAAGTGCTTTGATGACTTGGGGAAACCAATTAAAAATTCAAGATAGTATGAAAATCTGGGCTTACGCCCTTTAGCGAGCCCTAGGGATCTCAAAATATCTGATAGAGATTCGTAGGAGAATGGTGCCTCCTCGTATGTCTTATTCCGTCACACTCTTCCCTATGGATTTGCCAATCTGGGCTAAAAAGGAAGGAAAATACACAAAGACAAAAACCCTCTGCAACTAATTAATTATTTTGCCACTTTGATAGGGAAGTAGGAAAAAAATAACCCTTGAAAACCAAACAACAATAATTTTTAAAGGGACCCAACCAACACATTTTCATAAAGCAAATACATTGGACCTGGCAGGAAAAAGAAAAAAAAAAAAAAAAAAAAAAAAAAAAGGAAAGCTTGCTAGGATGCTAAAAACTCTCCAAATTTACATATTTTTTAATAGGGGCTGAAAAAAGCAAATACTCCAACACAAATAATTATAATATTTTAATGTTGTGTCTTCAGGGATTAAGATTTAAAAAAATAAACATATAAAATACAAAGCCAGTGTTACTAAGTGGCAAAAATGCCACACCCAACTGTATTTCTTAAACATTAAGAAAAGGTGGAAATATGATTTGCTCACGTCTTTGAATTACAGAACTGTTAGGGGTACAGGCCTGGTGCTCTTGGTCCTATTAAGAGAAGACACTCATGGCCCCAATTCTATTCTTTAGTATTTTTGTCATTTACCCATTTGCCTATGGACTCACTAGCACAGTTTATGGCACATAGAGAGTTTAACAGGCCCTTATAATGGGAATTATTTGCCAAGTTGTTAGCAGCAGCATTGTATAGATTTCATGGGTCACAGGTTACAAGAGGTTAAAGGGGTGCAGAGAATTCAATGATACTTGCAGATTGGGAACTAAAACCCTAAAATACCCACATTTTGCCTGAAGGTCCAGCTTCATCTACTGCAAAGTAGCCGGGAGCCACAGTCGTGAAAGGACCACCTTCAATACTGTTCAGCAGTGGCTGGTGGGTTTCCTCCAGAAGCTACACGGACCAAAAAGTCCCTCTTCTCCATCTGCTCTTCCGAGCCACCCACCGACCCACCCACAGATTCAGAGGCCTGTGATCTTGCTTGTTAGGTCAAACTAGGGACCCTGGGATCATGGGATTCTATTGCCAGAAGAGAGTTTAGATAGTTGTGTTTAGTCTTATTTCAGTGGAAGTCCAAGGAGCTTTACAAATCACCTTACCTAATTAACCCTTTAAGGTCACAATTTTGGAGGCAGGACCTGAAAAGCTGTGGCTTTAGAAGTATCTTTGAAGTCGTCCCAAAATCTTGGGCAAATGAAGCAACCCCAAGCAAGCTGGGTTCCAGCCCGGGGGTTCCCCCTCCACTCCCCAGCTAGGGTAGTTCCCCAGAATTCAAGTTGCACTCTGCTCTCCCTCAGATGGGAGAGGTCTTGGGCCTTGCTATTCAAATACACGTGGTCTGACCTTAACCCACCAGGGGTCTTGCCAGGACTGTGTGTATTACTTCTATTTCTAGGAGCAAGACCTTTCTCCAGTTCCTGAAGTTTTGTTCCTGCCTTTGTTTCTTTCTCTAAAGGTCCTACTCTTGGGGCAATAAAGACCTGGATTGGAGTCTCAGATTTGCTCCTTGCTATGTGACTCAAGCAAAACAATAGTTCCTCTGAGTCTCAATTTCTTCCTTTGCAAAATGGAAATAATACCACTACTTAATAGTGATATTGTTATTTTTGATATTTAGGGTTCGTTGACACAACAAAGAGTCTGGAACTGTCATTGACAGGCACATAATTGACTGTGGGAATAATTATTTATTACTCCGTTGGTCCTACTTAGGAGTGTGCCTCTACATCCTCATCCTCTCGCCGTTCTCCTCTCTGGAGCTGGGGCCACTCTTCTGGCCCCAATCTGGCAGTGGGGTCTTGTTTTAACAGAACAAACTCTCAGTAACCCTCACTCTAATATCCAGCTTCTCTGGGCTCCCAGGTAGGGCCAGCTCTGATATCCAGCCTTTGACTCCCATTCATCTTTCAACCCCCCTGAATTTTGTCTTAGACCCTTCCCTAGGACTGTTTGCCTGACCTTGGTCTCATATTGCCATTTCCAGCTGCTGGCTCCTTCCCAGAGGGCGGACCCTGTGCCCAGCTCTCAGTGTGGCTTTGATCTGTCAAGATTCTCCAGGGAAGATACCAGAAAAGCATCTTAACTTGAGTTTATTCTAGTGGTAGTCACTATTATGTATGCCTACTTTTCCTTGTCTAGCCTTCCTCCTTTCAATACTCTTAAGGCTCAAAGAGGAAAAAATCTATATCTGCAACCCCCAACTCAGGACTGCTACTCAACTAAATTAAAAAGAAATGTTATGAAAATTCAGCGTGGTAAGAATAGAAAGAAGTTGAGCCCATCAAAAGTCATTGAGGTCTGCTGTCTGATTCCCTTGTAGTGCGAGCATAAAAATTCATAAGGTGGAGGCAGAGAGAAGAAAAAGCAGGGTTGAGATAGGGTGGAGGAAGAGGAGAAGGGAGTAAGAAAAAAAAATGAGAGAAGAAAAAAACGTTGCTCACATTTTTTCCAACTTATTCCTTTCTTCTTAAATGCATGGAAAGTTACTGAACCTCCCTCCCCTCCCTCTGCAAATGCAATTCTTTCATTTATGTACGGAGTTTACATGACAGCATTTTTCTATTTGTTCATCTGTTCCTTGTATAGTTTGTGTTCTGGTTGTTTTCATATGTATATATTTTATCTCCCCAACTAGATGCTGAGTACAGTTCTTTGTGTCAAGAGACATGTTCAACAAATGCTTTGGCAAATAGATGTCTGAGTTCTCTGCTCTCCTGCTCCACCAGCTTTATTCCTGCTGACACCTCGCTCCACCAGCAACTTCCCTTACTTGCCTTACTGTCTAAAGTCATAGTTTTCCTGACCCTCTCCTCTTGCTCTTTCATTGCCCAACGTTCTCAAGTCCTGTAGTTTTTAAACAAGTGTTTTGTATCCCTTACGGTTTTAAAAAAAATTTCTTCTTCTACCATTTTAGTTCTCTCATCACTTTCTATCTTGATTATTGAAATTGTCTCCTTACAGTTCTCTTTTCTGCTACTCTTTCTATCCATTACCCATGTAATCTTTCTGGAAACAAGTTTATGGCTCTACTTAGAAACAGTCTCTGGTTGCTTATAAATAAATCCAGTTTGTTCAGTGGTCTGGTAGTCCAGAATCGGTTATCCTTGATGTCTAGCCACTTTTCCCAATGTGTAGACTATCTTTTCTAATGAGCTGTGGACTCACTTTCTGCAAAGCACACAGTGTTTTTCTCAAACAGCATTGGCTTCTGCTGCCTCCCCTGCCAGGGTATTCAGTGTTTTCCCTTTCTTGCCATGAAGCTTTGACAGCCACTCTAGGTCACAGGATTCTCTGATCTCTATGCCCGTGTTATTCCTTTTGAGGTTGAATCATACATGCTCATGCTCAGGTGCTCAGTTATTTCAGGTGTTTCCTATCATTTGGATACAACTGTGCACCTTAATGAGTGGGGACGAAGCCATATTGTTCAACAGTCTTTCAACACCATTTAATAAGTTCTGCCTATGGGCAGGCAGTAGCTTAGGTGTTGGGTCCAGAGATGAGTGAGCAGATAGCTATCTTGTAGTCTAGATTCATTCAGCGGTCTAGATTTTGGCCTCAGTAAGACCGAAGGTCATATTCTACTTTCCCATTTACTGGAAACTCTCAGACTCTGTTTCTTTATGGATTAAATAGAATAATGGGGTTATTATAAAAATTGAATAGGTCACATGTGTAATGGCCCTATCATGGTGCTTGACACATAATTTATTGATACATATTAGTTCTCTTCCTCTCCAGTGATAACAGAGCTATTTTCACAGGTGGCACCACTGTCATCTTCCCTACTGACCACACACATGGAATCATTAATAAAACAAGAGTGAAACAGAGAAAGCACAAGTTCTAGTCCTCTAGTTTTACTTAGAACTGAGATGATGGGCTTCCACGGTCCATGGCTGGACCACAGAGAACATAAAAACTGCCAGGGAGCAGTGTGTGTGTCATTGTAGACTTCCCGTTTAGGTTGTAGACCAACCACCTGGATGGCTTCTGGCTTTTTCTGTCCCATTTTTGCCCACTTGCTCATGTGGCAAGCCCTAAGCAATAGGAAGGTTTCATGAATACTCATCAGGTGGAGTAGATGGAGGCGTAGGCTTGCTGTTGTGGCAGCTTGAAGGAGTGGATTGTGATGGGCTGGTGCAGACATCACCCAGAGGGAGGGTACCTTCAAGGGGTGGGGGATGTCTCTGCTTCCGTGTAGCCAGAGCTGACGTGCCATCTGCTTATGCACATCATTAGACAAATACCCTCATTTAATCCATACAGAAACGGATTCTGAGAGTTGCTGGTAAATGGGGAAGTAGAATTTGACCTCTTTCTTTCTCCACGCCTTAGTGCCAGGCTGCCTGCCGCTCTGCATCAGCCCCATCCCAGAGGCCTCGGTCAGCTGAGTGACATTCTCAGGACGCTGCGTGACCCTGACTGACAGGGACAGTGGCCGGATAGAAGGGGGTAGATATATCTGGGAAGGGAGAATAAAGAGTGTGAGAAAAAAATGGGAGGGAGAAAGGAAATGAGACAGAGAGGGTAAGAGAGACAGGAGAGAGAAAGGGGGAACTGAGAGAGAAATGGAGTCAGAAAGAGGGAGCTGAGTGAGAAGAATGAGGAGGTGGAAAGTGTGTGCGTGTGTCTGAGAGAGAAAATATATTTATTTATTTATTTTATTAATTGACTTTAGAGAGAGAGAGAAAGGGTTGGGGGAGGAGCAGGAAGCATCAACTCCCATATGTGCCTTGACCAGGCAAACCCAGGGTTTCGAACCTGTGATCTCAGAGTTCCAGGTCGACACTTTATCCACTGCTCCATCACTGGTCAGGTGAGAGAGGGAGAGTTTTAATTGTACTAGCAAAACTCTGCCTCCTGCAACTGGAATCGGGGGGCCAAAAAGCAAAGGACTGTGGCCAGGACACAGCAGGAGCTGAACAGCAGACTGAGGATGGGTTTGCAGTCACCGGGAGCAGTGGAAGAAGAATGTGAGATGCAGTTATCTCTGACCCGGAGATGTTATCCTCTCCAGGAGCACCGGGCTTCTTATCATTTGGACCCACACTGGGCACTTGGCCCTTCACTCTGAGATAGGCACTGGAGAGAGACTGCGCACACGTTCCTGTCCTTCTGGAATGGGAGTGGAGAGAGGTACTGATGGAGGCTTGTGTGAGGGGTATTTTATGACAAAGAGCCCAGTCTCTCAATAACTGTTGTTCCCAATTTTCCTCTAGAGCGTGGCCCTAAGGTTGCTTTCTCTACAGACCTGGTCCGCAGAGGACTCCTAAAAGACGGAACCTTGGTCTTTCTACCTGCCGCTCCTCCTTGTGGAGCCTCCTGTCCTCTAGGGATGGGCAGCTTATTGGACAGTTGAAGCAGCACCTTCCTTTCCTGCTCACAATGCTCCCAAGAACCGAGAGACGGCTAATGGAGGTTTCTAAAGCTGGGCTGGAGCTGGGTACCCGTGGAGTTGGTTGTGAGAACTGCTTATCTCCCTCAGGGCTTTGAAATTGCCCCATTTCTTAAAAGAATTTTGTTCCCAGGAAACTCACTATTAATTCAAGGAAGGTTATGAGGGAGAGAGGTCTATGATTGCACGAAAGATACATCTAATGTGGTCTTCTTCTGAGTTTGGAGGAGGAAGACCGTGATGCACATTTGTGTCCCTGGGAAACATTGAGGGGAAGAAATTGATGAGTTAACAGGACGAAACTGGAGTCCCAAAGGATGCGATGGTGGCATGAGCACATTGTGGCTTAGGCCTCCAGATTTGGGGCTAAGAGGCACATTTAGCCAGCACAGTCTCTGGGGACCCGGCCAGCCCTCTTCTTTTGAACCTTCTGGAGTGTCTTGAGTTCACTAGGAGGCTTGCTCCTGCCCCTTCCTGTCAGGTCTGGAGACATTTGAATAATGAATTCTGTTTAAGACTGAAAACCTCGAAGTTCCATCTGTAACAAGACTCGAAATAATTACAGCTGATGATTGCCTGGTACACTCAGCCAGAAAAAACAGAACAGCTTTTGGCCGCCAGCAATTACAAGCAGCACCGACTTCAGCACAGACAGAACTTTTAAATGAATACATGAATACATTGCTGAAGATCAGAAGGCAAGAGAGACTGTTAGAGCTGGTGTGGGGGCGGGGGAAATGAGTTGGCGAAAACTGAGTTCACCCACCACACACAGAGAGAGAGAGAGATGGGGAAAGGAGAGAGCGAGCCAGCGAGAGAGCAGAGAGAGGTCTCTCCTGATTCTTCATCCGTCCTGATTTGTAACTATGAAATAGCAAAGAGAGTTGACATACAGTGCTACCCTAGGGGTACTGTTTCAGGCCTTTCTCCAGTTGAAGCTCTTGTCATGGGAGACAGTGATGAAGCAGCTTGCTTGTCATGGATGTGGTTGGGAGTATACAGAACGTGGTGCTTTTCTTCCTGCATGGTATCGAGGAGAGGATATAAGCTTTGGAATCAGTGAAAATTGGGCTCAAATGTCAGTTTTGCTACAACTGTTATTTTGCTTAGCCACTGAATGACTCTGAGCCTCAGTTTTCTCATTTGGAAATAAGTTCTTCAGAGTTTTCTCATGCAAATTAAATAAGATAGCGCTTATAATGCATCTTACACTGCTGTCTGGAATAGAGTAAGTAATCAGGAAGTAGTCAGTAAGTATATGATGATCTTCATTCATACATTCTCTTTCCATCTGTGTGTTAGCGGAAACCATCTGACCTCACCCCATTGCTTTGGACGAACCAGAGTATTCAAGACTCTTAAAGAAAAAAAAAAAACTTTGGTTAGTCATCTGGTTAGAGACTTTAAAAAATGAAACTTTAAGAACTGAGCTACAATAGAGAGAATAGGGTGATTGCATTCTTACCCTCTAGTTCCTTGACTTCGCACTTTGATTTCCCTGCCTGATTCAGACATCTGCCTTCGATGGCAGGATTGGAAGTAGAAGCCGAAAACTCTTGGGACTTTAAAAACTAGTAGATGAGCCATCAAAGTTCCTCATAATCAGACCACCAGAGTCAAGATTTTCAACCTAATTTGAACACTAAGATTTTGGTGTACCCTGGCCCCTGGCCAGCCTCTCTAACTTAACCCTCCCACGCCCATCTGTGACAGCGGGCAGGCTGAAAGGCTGCTTCCTGTTCTCATCCACGGGAGCCATCTGAGTGGGAGTTCACAGACCAGCGTTGGTGCAAACCCTCTGATGCTCTTCAGGGAATGATCTTGGCACGCTCAGTGTAGCCGTTTCTCCTCTGTAAAGCAGGCGACTGTCCCTCCTCATCTCTTACGCTCTCATCTACAAGCATCTACATGGGGCTCTGCTGTCCCTCATAAATTCTTCCTTTTAATCTCAAAGAAGAGGCATCTTCAATCGGCCCTTGGTTCTATGCCATCTTCCTGGTGTTGCCTGAGTGGTCAGGGATGAGAAAGTCAGAGCATCTCTTGAATCCGATCAGTTGCTTTGACTTTGCTCATAGAGTTCCTCTGGGCTTTAAGGTGAAGTTCAGCTCAGCCTTTGCTGCCTGCCTCTGGACTATCTCATCGCTCTTTGGTCTTGCCTCTGGTAGGATGAGAGTAGAGGGACAGTAAAAACAGAAAATGATGCCAGAGAAAGCAGGTACCATAATTTAAAGTGAAGCATATGGAGGCAGCATAGACTAGTGAGAAAAGCAGTGGACACTTCTTGTGGTAGCAAGTGTCTGGGTTGGAATTTGAGATACCTGACCTTGAGCAAGTCCCAGGTTCTTCATCTGTTAAGCTGGGCTGTCATGAGACTTGGACTTCATCAGTCAAAGTGTGTGGAAATGATAGCCCAGAAAGGGCACTCAATAAATGACACACTTGCCTCAGATGAAATCCTCCAGATTGTCCTACTCTCTTGAGATCTTTTCTCTCTCATTTTGGGAAGCTAGGAGAAAGAGCTACAGGGTTTTGGTGGGCAGAATGACTTCCATAGACCTACTAGAGCCGAACTCTTTCTAACATTCTCCTGGAATTACTTAATATGAAGAACCTTCCCTCAGTTTCACAGGGAGTAATGATGTGACTCCTGATCAGTTAGTTGTCTGTGGAACCCTGCCTCCTCCCTGAAGCTTTCGTCAAGTTCCTTGGCCAAGGCTAGTCTTGGGCACTGTGAAGTAACGATACCGTTCTGGGTGCTAAAAGCCCTGTTTATGCCATCAGCTGATTGGGGTCTGGCCAATGTAAACCCTATTTTAGATTAAGTTTGGGTATAAATACACAAATGGATAGTGATTATAATACTTTATAATGCTGAACAATTTGCTTAATCTCTATGAACCTCTGGTTTTTGTTTTGAAAAACTTTTACTATTGAAAGAAAGTCAGCTTGACTTCACTAGAATTTATCCTTTTACAATATACTGCCTGCGTTCTCTATCTATATCTATTTATCTATCTAGTATCTATCAACATACCTATTCTTTAGGTGAACTTGAGGTTCTTTGGGGACTAAAACTGTGCAAAGATATTACACCTTTATTGATTATTAAAAAAAATCAACATTTAGATGGTTCTGGAGCTAAAAATTTGAGTGATACCTGATTTGTACACTCTATGAACTCAGGAGATAAAGACAAAAAAAGAGGGAGAGATAGAGACAGAGACTTCAAAATAAAAAAAATTGGATTAAAAATTTTTCTTGTTCTTATGACACTATCTTCCATATGGTATGTAAATTTTTCAGTAAATACTTATAAATCGAGTGATAAATAAGTCTAATTCCCTCATGGCAGTGAGGAATGTTGTGAATTTTAAGTGGAATTAACAACTGGTGGTGGGTTTTTGGTTAAACTTGGTGCTGTGAACTTGACTTCTCCCCCAAAGCCCACTAAAATGGCAGTAAAAGATTTAAAAAACATATCAAATAAAAAGAGATTAAAAGAGACAACAGCATGAGAGAGGTGACTGTAAATACTAGGATCAGGAAAACAGATGAAAGAAAGGCAAGCTAAAACTTAAGTTTCTCACTCACTCTCACTCACTCACTGTGTGTGTGTGTGTGTGTGTGTGTGTGTGTGTGTGTGTGTGTGTGAGAGAGGGAGAGAGAGAGAGAGAGAGAGAGAGAGAGAGATATGAAGCAAAGAAAGAGCAATCTTAAGCCTTAACTTTTGATGCACTAGCTACCTCTATGGCTAAAAAGAGAAGGTCGGATTGCTACAAAGTTCCCAGATTATCTCCCCCAACCCCTGTAGCTACTCTAACTGCTCTACCTTACCCCAGCAGAAACCTGGAGGTCTGTACAGAGGAGGAACAGGTGAAACATTGTTCTAAAACAAACCAGGACTAAGTGAAGGTCAGCATACTAAACAGAAAGACTTCTAAGCTTGCTTCTCTTTTCCTCTCCCCTAAACCAGGCAACCAATCCTCACAGCAGAAAATGGAATAATTCCTCTTTGAGAAAACTGTCATTGAATAAAATATGTTCGGATATTGAGTTTAGCCCAATCAAAGTCAAGCCTATCAGAGCTACATGCCCATCCCTGGTTCATGCGGGATTCTGTAACATGTTGTTTTCATCCTGGGACTCAATGGAACATCTGTTATCAGGCACTTGGCCATCATCATGGCAAGAGGAAATTGAGTTGTGGATTCTGCACTGATTTCCACAGTTCTGCATAGAAATGACACATGTTATTTTCACACATTTTTCATTGGCCAGAGCAAGTTGCATGGCCATGTCTAACTAAAGTTGGTTAGGGAGTGAAACTTTACCATGTGCCTGGAGGAGAAGAACTGGAATTTCTGTAAACAGTTTGGATAGCAGTCTTCCCATCTGGTCCCCAAACATACTATATGTTCTTCCCACAAGCAAAGTATATTTATCTGTCCCTGCGGGAAATTGCTCTACTGTCTTATCTAGTAATGTCAGGAACAGTGGCACTTACTACCAGTCTCTTCAAAGGGTAATTAATGCTCAGGAGTCTCTACTTTAGGTCCCGATGTGGCTCCTACCAATCCGGTGACCTAGGAATTAGACATCCAAGTGCACCACCCCCAAAAGCTAAATAACAGAATAAATAAGTTATTTACCTCCCTCCCAATGCATACTTACGGAATGGGGCAGAACAACTACAATAAACACTCTTATTCAGCAGAGGAAGGGGGAGCCATGCAGTAGATAATAGTGAGTCCCCTGGGCAGTCACGTCTAAGGCCCCCTGATCCATGTTGCTCGCTATGCCTTGATCTTTTCCCTGCACTTGTTCCCTTGCCCACTATTTTTTGTGGTTTCTTCCTTTGACTTTTTCAGTGTTCTCTTTATTACCCTCTTTTGCCTCATTTGACTTGTATGTTGGGAAATATTCCTTCCTTTGGAGCCAAGCAGGCTTTTCCTTTTCCTTCCTATCCATAGATAATGGGAGCTCAGGGGTCATTTTAAGTTTTAAAGAATCAGAGTCCAATCTGAAAGTACTTTCGGCATTTATAAAGGTCTCAAAATAGTATCTGGCTTATTATTTATTTTTATTAGAGTCAGCTCCATGTATAAATAACTGCACACAATCCTTTAATAGACAACTTCTAAAATTAGCTATATTTATTTCCGCTGTTGTTTTCATGTTCTTTTTTCTTCTGAGTTTAATTACAGGTACATTGGAGAATCATGATCAGGCTTTGGTGGGAGAATTATACATATGGCTTCCATTTGTTTTTCATTTGAAAGGATTTTCTAGAAACATATCTTTTTCTTTCTTTCTTTCATTATTATTATTATTATTATTATTACTACTACTATTATTATTATTATTTTTGCAAGAGACAGTGAGAGTGACAGATAGGGACAGACAGACAGGAAGGGAGAGAGATGAGAGCATTGGTTCTTTGTTGCAGCATCTTAGTTGTTCACTGATTGCTTTCTCATATGTGCCTTGACCAGGGGGCTACAGCAGACTGAGTGACCCCTTGCTCAAGCCAGCGACCTTGGGCTCAAGCCAGCAACACTGTGCTCAAGCCAGATTAGTCCACTCTCAAGCCTGTGACCTTGAATTTCAAAGCTTGGTCTGCTGTGTCCCAGGCCGATGCTCTTATCTATTGCACCACCGCCTGGTCAGGCTCTTTTTCTTTATTTTTTTAAAACAAACATCCTAGTCCATTCGGGAGTTTTAGCATTAAATATGGTAGCTATGCTTTTGTAGTTCTACTTTAAGATTAATTTATAATCACTCTTTAAATTTTTTTTTCATAAATTTTCTATTTTTTCTGCCTCACCAGGTGGTGGTACAGTGGATAGAGCATCATCCTGGGACACAGAGGACCCAGGTTTGAGACCCTGAGGTCGCCAGCTTCAGAGTGGGCTCATCTGGCTTGAGCATAAGGTCACTTGGCTTGAGCATGGGATCTCTCTCTCTCTCTCTCTCTCTCTCTCTCAAAAGAGAGATAGAGTCCAAAGGTCTGAGAACATTATTGGAGGGCCAATGATATTAAGTTCTAGTCCTGATCTGAGTCTGAGAGGCAAAAGACCTATGTCCCAATTTTAATACCGTCAGGCATAGAGAAAAAGTTCATTAGCCAGCCTTTTATTCTCAAGCTCTCAATAGTTTGGATGAGTCCCACTCACATTGGGGAATGCAATCTGCTTCACTCAGTCTACAAATGCCAAATTAATCTCATCTAGAAACATCCTCAGAGACACACCCAGATAATGTTTAACCAAATATCTGGGCACCTCATGACCCAATCAAGCTGGCACATAAATTATCACAGTTATTTTCTGCTTCTCAATAGTGAAACAGAAAGCAGTGAAAGTTTTACCAAGCACTGGTAAATATATGGTAAAAAAAAAAAAAAAAAAAAAAAGAAGCCAAATATTGTTAAATGTTTCTCCATTTTGTAATATGGATCACCATTGCTTGAATTTCTGTTACATTTGCTTGGTGACCACTGCAGACTGTTAAGCTGATGCTTATTTTGGATATTTGATGTGACAGCCCTCCTTTTTTTTCTATATACCCATTTCTATATCTTTAGAAAAGTATAGGTTATGTTATAGTGACAGACAATTCTAGAATCTCAGTGGCTTATATTAGCAGGGGTTTATTTCTCACTCAAATGAACTATTCCTTTTGAACTATTTAGGGGTCTTCTCTGACTCATTCTCACTTCAAGACAGAAGCAGTGCCTGACCAGGCAGTGGTGCAGTGGATAGAGCATCGAACTGGGACACAGAGGACCCAGGGTCAAAACCCTGAGGTTGCTGGCTTGAGCACTGGCTCATCTGGCTTGAGCGTGGGCTCACTGGCTTGAGCATGGGGTCGTTGGCTTGAGTGTGGGGTTGCTGGCTTGAGCATAGGATCATAGGTATGACCCCATGGTCACTGGCTGGAGCCCAAAGATTGCTGGCTTCATTAAGGGGTCACTCACTCTGCTTTAGCTCCCCAGTCAAGGCACATACAAGAAAGCAATCAATGAACAACTAAGGAGCTGCAATGAAGAATTGATTTTTCCCATCTCTCTCCCTTTCTGGCTGACTATCCCTATCAGTCCCTCTCTCTGTCTCTGTCACACACACACACACAAAATAAATGAAAGAAAAGAAAAAGACAGAAGTGGCTGTAGCCACCATCGGGAGATCTGCTGCTTGTCATGGCAGTAAAAAGGAGGACACGTGTCACTTCTATTCACATGCTATTGGTCAAAATAAGTCACATGGCCACAACTAACTTCAAAAGCAACAAGTCTACCATGTGTCTGGAAAGAGAAAAACCAAAATATTTATGCATAGCCCAGGTGATCACCACACAAGTACAGTGCATGTACACAAAATCTCTAACAGCATATTAGTGGCTTTCTCTTAAATATAAATGGAGAACCAAGAAGCACCACACACTTGACAAAAGCCTCTAATGTGAAAACCAACACCAATGCCGTCCTGTCCTGTTTCAAAAGAAATAGGAGAAAAGAGACAATGCATGAACAGAAGAAAACATTTTAAAAGTCCTCCAATGGATCTCAGAATAAGAATGTTGTATCCTTGAAAGAAGAACAGGATGCTGTGAAAAGGCAAATCAAAAAGAAGGAACTTCCCTTAACAACTGAATATATAATCAAAGGAGTTATAATATTCAATGGAGGAGTTTTAAGATAATGTTAATAAAGCAGAAGAAAACATTTACTAGGTCAGATCTAAAAAATAAAAAAATGTGAATCATTCCAGAAAACCTAATCTTCAATTAATGGAAGTTACACAAAGAGAAGATATTTGTCAAAGAAATATTTCCAGGAAAATTTCAGAACTGAAGGCAATAAATGCCCAATACAACAAATGCAAAGAGTTATACTTCACAAAGCCTGTCATCATTAACGTTCAGAATACTAGTGATAAGAACAAGCTCCTAAAAAACTTGCTGGGAAGCAGGGCAGTTGTGGTGGACAGGAAGGCAAACCAATCGTTAGGGATCAGGATGATGTGGTCCTGTCAACAGCAACTTGGAAGCTAGAATAATTTCCAATGAGAAAGTCCAGGAAACTGTTGAATGGAAGTAAAAGGCATTCCCAGGAAGGAAGTGGACAGAACTACAGCTCTGCAGCCTAGAAAGCAAGTTGTCCCACAGGGAATGCAGGGACAGAGCCCTCCATGGTTGAGAGTGGTAGTTCTGGAGAGTGGGAATTAGTAATGCGGAGTTGATGGCACAGAGAATGCCTAGTTATGCCATGAGCCTTTTTGTCTTTTTATTTTTTAAATCTATACTATTTATTTATCTTTAACCAAATATTAAAAAAAAATTTAAATTACAGTTGACATTTAATATTATATTAGTTTCAGGTATATTCATAGTGATTAGACATTTATATAATTTATTTATTTTTATTTTTTATTTTTCTGAAGCTGGAAACAGGGAGAGACAGTCAGCAGACTCCCGCATGCACCCAACCGGGATCCAACCGGCTCACCCACCAGGGGGTGACGCTCTGCCCACCAGGGGGCGATGCTCTGCCCCTCCGGGGCATCGTTCTGTTTCGACCAGAGCCATTCTAGCATCTGAGGCAGAAGCCAAGGAGCCATCCCCAGTGCCCGGGCCATCTTTGCTCCAATGGAGCCTCTTTGCGGGAGGGGAAGAGAGAGACAGAGAGGAAGGAGAGGGGGAAGGGTGGAGAAGCAGATGGGCGCTTCTCCTGTGTGCCCTGGCCGGGAATCGATCCCGGGACTTCTGCACGCCAGGCCGACGCTCTACCACTGAGCCAACCGGCCAGGGCCGACATTTATATAATTTATGAAGTGATTCCTTTGATGCCTTGCATCCACCAGACACCATATATAATTATTACAATATTATTAACTAGATTCTCCATGCTTATGGGGGCAGGGCTCAACAAAGAAATAGTGGCACCTCCTAGAGGGAGCTGCCCCTCAAGAACTCATTCTGAAGCCAGACAATTCAGTTCTTCCTAGAATGTTTCTGATTCTTTTTTGCTTTTCTTTCTTTTCTTTTCTGTATTTTTCTTAAGTGAAATGTGGGGAGCCAGAGAGACAGACTCCTGCATGTGCCTGACCAGGATCCACTCGGTGACCCTCATCTAGGGCTGATGCTCTGCCCATCTGGGGCCATGTTTGCAACTGAGCTATTTTTAGCACCTGAGGCGGAGGTGCCACAGAGCTATCCTCAGTGCCCAGGGCCAACTTGCTTGAAGCAATCGAGCCATCATGGATGTGGGAGGGGAAAAGAGAGAGGGAGAAAGAAGGGAGAGGGGGAGGGGTGGAGATGCAGATGGTCACTTCTCCTGTGTGCCCTGACCGGGAATCAAACCTAGGACTTCCACATAATGGGTTGATTCTCTACCACTGAGCCAACTGGCCAGGGCCCCTTTTTGCTTTTCTAGCCACGGTCTCTTCACTGGAGCTTGAGGCAAGTGTTTGTGAGCAAGTGAGTCTGTGTGTCGGTTCTTTATGAGGACACCTGAGTCTATAGCAGCCCCCTGTCTCATCTGGACTGAGTCCCTTCTGATTTTCACAGCCAGATGTTATGGGGACTCTTCTTCCTGGCACTGGTGATCCAGCCTGGGATTGCCAGGTGTAGGGTTGGGAACCCTCACTCCTTAGGTGAGGAGCTCCAAAGCTATTCCTCCCTCTTTTTAATTGCCATATGTGGGTATGGAACAAGCCTGTGTCTCTGCCCCTCCTGCTAGTCTCCATGTGGCTTCTTTATATCCTTCGTTATAGGAATTCTGTTCAGCTAGTCTTTAGGTGTTCAGCTAATCTCAAGGGCGGTTGTTCTATAATTTAGTTGTAATTTTGATGTGGTCATAAGGAGGTCAGAGCACAGCATTTATATAAGCCCCCATCTTAACCAGAGTCCCCTCTTTGTCTTTTTAAATAATGTGCTACATATTATTTTGTTAAAATAAAACCCCCAATTTAAAAGTGTCTTAGTGTAGGAGTGTATTTGAAGTAGAAAAAACCATGACCTTGATTTCAGATTCTGATTACTAACTCATTGTGTGACCTTTATCAAGTCAGTTAACCTCTTCAGTAGAATACTTCTCATTTCTTCATTGACTAAAATAGAGTGGGAGGCTTAGATGACCTTTTCGGTTCTCTCTGGCCCTTGTGTTCTAGAGTTCTAAAGAAACAAGTGTCACAGTCACCTTAAACAGAAGGGCCTTGGATCCCCTGAGTGTTGCCTTCCTCTATGAGGTAAATGTACTCTTGTGTGGATCTGACTAAATCTCCTTTCAAAGAAAAGACCACGTCTAAGGGAGAAGGTCTGAAACGCAGGGCCAGCTACCAGTGTGGGTTGCATGGGAAGGTGGCTGGCACACATGGTTTATTCAGACATTTTTAGTTCGCATCCCGGGGACCCCTCTTGTGTAATGGGGCTAGCTAGAAGCTGATCCAGCAGCTCGTTAACACTCAATTAAAGCTCTCCTCTTCAGTATGGCATTAACTTTTTAAAAATTTATACATGCAATTGAAGGAATTAAAGTGCATCTGTGGTTTTCAAAGCAGCTCATGTGAGGGAGGCTGTAAAATTGTTTTCATCTGCCCAGTATTCAGTTTTCAAATTTATACGTGCAATTGAGTTGGAAATTAAAGTGCGGTTTTAAGGTGGGTGAGTGTCTAACATAGCACCGCATTAACCATTTTAAATTTATAAATGTAATTAAAATGGGATTACTTTGGCATTAAAGAATACAGAGAAGAAAAGATACACATTCTTTCTTGGGGATATGCTGCCCCCCCTTCTTATAATCTGAATTTTTGATGAGTATGTTGTCATCCAAGTCTTAACTCCTGTAGAATAGCAAGCTGAGATTTTTCACTCCAGAATGCAGATGTATTCCGATGACACTTGACATTACCCTTCCTTGCCTTTTTTGTCAGGTTGAAAACCATGAGGTCTACTTTCAGTAGAATTTTGAAGGAGGTACATTGTACAGCTAAAGACTCATTAGTCTTGATAATGTTAATTCACCTTAGTGATAGTATGGTGGAGATGCAGAGGTTACATTTCTCAGTTCTTGGAGTTATGCATGAACTGGATTTCTGGAATTAAAGGAGCAAGTACTGTGGATACCCCCATGTGTAGGGGCTGGGCCTGAAGCCCCTTTACCCCTAGGTTGAGCATGTTGCTTTTCCAGTGGGTGGCCCACATGCAGAAGACAATTTCTGTCTCATCAGCAGTAGGCAAGGATTGGAGCAGATGTTGGTGAGAAAAGAGGGCAGTTCCCCATCCTTCCATGGACCCCAACAGCACAGTCTAGAAAATTAGAGAATAACTCTATTTGTCTTTGACTCCTATGACATTGTCAGAAAATTCTTTAAATATTTTTTCCCCTTCTGGTTTAGGCTGATTCCTTTAAGACCACTGTCTCTTCTAATTGTATGGTTAGGAAGTGTCTGAATTATCCGGAGAGTGTCCATGGCTCTGGGGAATTCCCAGGTGAAGAAGCATGTAGACTGCTTGTTCTCTGAGATGTGAGACATGGAGGCTGTGCATCAACAGGGGCTCTGCTCCAAGGCTCTGCCTTCCTATCTCTCATGCCTCCTTCAAGGCAGGGGTTGGTCTTTGTTC
Organism: Saccopteryx leptura; assembly: GCF_036850995.1. Classification (NCBI taxonomy): domain Eukaryota; kingdom Metazoa; phylum Chordata; class Mammalia; order Chiroptera; family Emballonuridae; genus Saccopteryx; species Saccopteryx leptura. Next base: position 376,891,395 of record NC_089504.1, on the reverse strand, counting down.
TACTCCTCTTCCCTGTTTCCTTATTGCCATTCGAGTGGCCCCCAGCCCTCCCAGAGCGGTGCTCAGTATAGGAGGAGGATAATGAGAGGCAACTCCCCACTGAGTGCTGAGTCCCTAGGGGTTCCTGGCATTCTTAGGCCAGGCACACACTGTCCCGTCTTACCCACTTCACTGTTTTAAGCTTCACGGGAAAGGGGGCTGGGCATCACCTCATTGTGTCTGTAATCTAAGCCCCTTTATCATTCATCCTTGTCATTTTTCAGAAGTCTTTGAATCAGGACCCTTTTCTTCTTTTCTCCCCCTAATACATTTGCATGCTTATTGAGGCGAAAAATTACATGATTTTAAGATTGCACCGAGTCCTGTTTCAGACCCTGTTCCTACTTAGCAGGGCCATCACTTCGCAATTAGGCTGTGACCCACAGTCTGTATTTTAACACCTCCACTGCTCTGACGAGAGCTGCTGCTCCACAGCTCCTGGGCCCCTCTCTGTTTCATCCAGATTTGTCTACGTGGCTTATATGCCCCTCTAAGAGCAGGTCCAAGGAAAACCACCATGTACCTGCACAGTGAATCATGGTAAATCAATGACTAAAGAATAAATGAGTGGACCAATTCATTAAAAAGATTCTGTTTAAAAAGTGCAGAAGAAAAGGTGAAGCTCTAATCTTTGGTAATAAAGTTAGTGTTGCTATTAAAAAAAGACAAAACAAGCAAGAATAAAACATTGGCTGCTTCATCCTGTGCTGCATGTTGCTAAAGACTTGCAGGAGCCTCCAAAAATACATAAAAGACAACAGGTTTGAAATTGAGCAATTTAAAGATAAGAGAAAAGAGAATATAAAAAAAAATAATAGCCCCCTCTTTGAAAGAGTGTGTCATAAATGCTGGTTCAGAGAAATGCAAACAGTGATACCCATCAACATTCGGGCAGGGCAGCCCGCGGTTATTTGGAAGCCCTCTGTGCATATGGAGGAGGCAGGTGTTGTTTGGATGCATAATTTTTGCTTCTGCCACTAGGAAACCTGGAGTCAAGTTTGCAGCTGACCTCCAGCACCTGAGGTGGGTCCATTTTATATATATTTATGTGAACTAATCACTCTTTACAGGGCTTCATTATTTTCTCACCTCTCTCTTCTCTTCATCCCTGGTTCCTCAATTATTCGAAAGTTCCTGCAAATCTGTGGCGATGAGGCACAAAGTAAATCAATGAGTTTGAAATTATGGGGTTTACTCAGAGGATAAGAGAAGCCACTTATTATAAATCTTACTAAATTAACTTAACTGAAAGGAAGGCCAGAACAAATTGTCTGATTTAGGGGACTTCATTGGTGAATAACTTTACCAATTTTCAAGTCATTTAGTGAGAATTGACTGCACATCTATTTAGTGCATGACCTTGGCTTGGGGAGAGTGTTCTGGAGGTACTGAGAATAACAACCTAGACAGAGCTCTTGTCTCCTCTGGGCCTTACTGTTCAGATGAGATGAAACATGCGGAGACTGAGTGTGTTCTCTCTACCCCGGTGGGTAAGGAGTTCTGCCAAAAATGAGCCTGTCTGAAGGATCAGAAAAACTTGGTTTTGTAAACTGTTCCTTGAACTGCAAATGCCTCTTGAACAGCGAGGCTCTGAGTGGAAGGGACCGGAGAGCCCAAGCACTGAGCTTCTCAGCTGGGGGGGGGGGGGCGCTTGTGTGGAGCCCTTCACTGCAAGTTTTGGCTCTCGGTGGCCATTTCTGTTCTGAGAAGATGGAATTTGGAACTCAACCTCACTCTCCTGTGCATGTATGTTCTCTCCCTGCCAAGCCATTGGTCCATCAGGGAGAGAGGCCCTTTACGGGGAAAGACAATAAACATATAAATAAAATAAGATGCTTTAGAGTGTGATATGTGATATCAAAGAAAACGAAACAAAACAGAGGGTGGTCAGAGTGTTCTGGGCAGAAGCAGCAGCCAGTGCCAAGGCCCTGTAACATAAATCACGCTGGGGCGCACAGGAGCTGAGAGATGGAATGGAGGAAGACAGCGTGGTCGGTGATCTTAGTGAGGTTCCCAGATCACGAAAAGCCTGGGAGGCCATGCAAGGAGTTATTCCAAGTGCAATAGTGAGCCACCAGAGGGTTTTAAGTGGGAGAGTGTTGTGATCTGATTTATGTTTTAAAAGTTCTCTGACTCCTTTTCTGAGAATGGATTCGCAGGGGAGGATAAGAGTAGAAGCAGTGAAACCAGTTGAGGGCAATCTCTGCAGTCTGGGGGAGAAGTAAGGTGTGTGCTCATGGTCAAGGTTTCTGTTCAAGTCCTGGCCAGCTGGGTGTCTCCCCACCACAACAGTGTTTGGTCACATGCACTAGACCTCTCTGCCTTATTCTATATGTAAGGAATCACTTAGAGCCCACATTATCCACTTTAAAAGGTACCTTAATGAATTTCCATTCTGTAATTTTTTGCTAAGCCAGATTTTCTTAAATAGATTGTGAGTGTGTATAGGGCAGATGATTTACTCTCAGCTGGAGATGTTTGCTTTAATTATAGGTCCAAGGAGAGGATGCGGTTGGTATGGGAATAAGTGTGTTCTTGTGTCTGTGTGTATCAGACTTATCTCAAACTGGCTTCCAAGGACTCTGTTTCCTTTATTCCTGTAATTGGGACATTAAGCAATGGTAATGAGCACCATGGAGACACTCAAGCATTCTGGGAAAGTCTTTTTACTCGCTGGGCCTCAATTTCCATATCTGTACAGTGACCGCATTAGATCTGAAATGCCCCATCAGGCTCAAATGTGAACCAAGATTTTCGTTTTTGTGCTTGGACATGCACAGTGGCTAATAATTCTCCTTGACCCATAGAATTAGGCCATTACTGGTGATTATGCGAGTGGCCGCTGCTCGGTATTTAAATCAGCTTGGTTCTCCTATGGCAGAACAAATCTTTTTCATATCTAATTTCTAACATTTATTTGCCTCAAATACTTCTCGCCACCAATTTGTTTCCCCAGATTAACAAAAAGGTAGGCTTTTGCTAGACTGAATAATCAGTAACAGCGAGTGAGGTTTTGCTGTGACATTGTAGAGAATAACCAGCTGCCAAGTGGAAGCCAGGTCACCGGTGAGGCTGTAGTCCAAATCGGTGACAGATTCATTACCCTTTCTCCCTGGGCTGAAGCAACGTGAGGGCAGTGTCCTTGTTTCTGTATCTGGCACCGTGTCTAGCTTACCTGGAGGCGTTTAACACCTGTTTATCGTTATCATGGAGACTGACAAGTAACGGAGCCCCTCTCGCCACTCAACGCGCGGCAAGGCAATCGCTGCTTGGGCTGCTATCTATTCAAACCACACCACTGCGGCCAAGACAAGAACTCGGCCTTATCTTGAAGCCTTACAACTACCGGAAGCTGCAAGCCTGTATCATTTGTGGGTGCTTTTAACCTGGCGGCAGCTTTTCAGACAACATATCAAACTCTTAATGGGGTTTTGGAAGTAAATCTCCTGTTTGACATAAGAAGGAAAGAAAGAAAAGCCCCGTTATTCCATTTTTCTTCTTTAAGAGAAATTCCTTTTAATTTGGGGGCGTGGGGCATTTAGTGCATTGGGGGTGAGCAAAAACGATTCCTTAAAGCAAATTGGAGTCCTGCAGGAGAATCAGGCGCATGCAGCCACTGGTCCGCCCAGGAGCCCTGCGGATAAAATATTAAATGCCAGGGTGGCAGCCATGTGGTTACTGCAGACATAATCAGATGAGTAGTTAAAGGTCTGGCATTCTTTAGGGAAACAAATGATTGATCACCTTGCAAAAATAAATAACCTGGCTCTTTAGATCTATGTAGCAACTGTAAATATTTAATAAATCCGTATGTGTGTGAAGGGTTTGTTCTCATCGCTCTGCTCCTGTTTTTTGGATGAATTTATCAAACACGCATTTTTGGGACTTTGGAGCTCGGCCACGGATGCAAGGAAGCACCATTTAAAATTCTTGTCCCATCCCTTTCTTGGCACAGCGCTCATTGAGGCTGCCGTAACACGCAGCCGTTGGGGAGGCTGTGCTTGCGGAGGACAGCGGCGGGGGCGGGGACTCCCCGGAACACTGGCATACCTCACACACATCGGTCACAACGTGCATCTGCAGCTGAGAGGCAGCACATTAAACCCAAAACATGACACAGCTCAGAAACGTAGCTGTCTCTTACAGACAGCTACATTTGTGGCTGTGAGGATTTTCTCTGCAGGCGTTCCAGTTCCCATCAAGCCCCACAGGAGGTGGCGACCCCATTAGTAGATGCTGCATAACTTCTGTTAGAGGACACCCGTGTGTGAGAGCAAGGACATGGCTCTGCACCATGCATGAGGACGAGCAACAGCCCGGGCACTTGAGGGTGCTAGAGACGAGTGGGGTAGGTGGCCAGATTGGCACCGGCCTCGGTTGTAGTGAAGTGTGTAAGAGGAGGGAACCTGCTAGAAGCTGCACTGAGCATGTTCCCTCAAGGCTGTTATTGCCAGAGGTCTGCCTCTAGTCACCTGGTGGCTGTGGGTGAGTAACAAGTGTCAGGTGATAGCTATCCACTGGGCCATTGATGGGGACACATAGTGTCAAATGGATATGACCCATTTACTTAGGGAATGTCAAGATTTTTAATCTTATTTGGAAACAATACAAATTGTTTGACAGAGATGACTGGGAAGGTTTGGATTCACTGAAGGGACAAGATGCAGTCACCAAGCCTTTTCATGTTCCACTGTCTAAGTAATTAGACAATGGAGTTCGATAATGAACAATTAAAGTCAATACACATGTATTAGTAAGTGTTTATTATTTTGGGCCTTCTGTTAATGACATGATAATAAGGCCTGAATGATGTGGTCTTGCCCCCAAAAGGCAGATGGCCTCTACCTGAACTTTGATCTCATGGACAGGACGACACCTGTGGATCTTACTGAATAGTTTGTGCAAGTGCATTCTTTGGTGAAGAGTAGAGAGTAGAACAGTTATTCAGGGAGAATCTCTGTGGTTATCTCTACAACTTCAGGGCATGTGGGAAAAGTAGGTAAAGGCAGATTATTCAAAACTTAAAGACCAGGAACTGAACTCAGGAGCTAGCAGAAGAAGCAGGCTCTGGAGGTAGAGTCCAGTTTCCTGTCTTTGTGTGTATGCACCTGGGACTAGGCTCAGCGAGTCCGAACCAGCCAGTGCTAAAGGGAGCAGATGGAGAGGAGGGTCCTTCTCCTCGGGTCTTGCTCAACCCTGACAGTGCAACAGATGGCCCTTCACAGACAAATGAGTCTAAGTTGGGGTGCACAATGGGCCTACCCCACTTGTCTATGTGTCCTGGGTTCTCAGTGACCCCGGAGGGGTGGGGAAGGGAATGCAAGCTTTGAGGGGCTAGTCTTCACATTGGATAGAAGAGAGACTGGAGTGAGGGTCACAGAGAAAGGAGAGGGTGTGGGGAGGCTCTGGTGGCTCGCTTTCCTGGAGTGACAGCTGGCAGGCAGCTGTGGAGAGATAGTGCGTGTATGTTAACAGCCAGAGTGACTGGGTGTTTATTGAATTGCTGTGGATTTTCTAAAAGCAAAGCAAGCATACTAAATTGCTGCAAATTACCAAGGGCTTTCCTAATGTTTGATAAAGATACTGCAAACATTTAAGGACACAGGCTCTGTAAATGCTTCCGAATGTGGTAGTGTGGAAGCTCTTGAATTGAGGACCAATAATGCTGGTTCTTCAATATAAATAAATGGAATTAGAAGAATGATGATTGCATCAGAGGATGAACATTACACATTCAACTTGGCATCCTCTTCCTTTTTCAGCATTTGTTTCCATTCAGTTTAAGCTGTGTTTCTCTGCCTGGCCTCTGCTCACCCTGCCCTTAGAGGGATGATTATGTGGGGTCCTGCCTTCTGAAATGTAGTGTACCTCAGATCACGTTATGGTGGTTTATCTTCTGGTTAGAGAGGAAAAGAAGCACGCAAGATGGGTTAAATTTTTTAAAATTGTTTTCCTCAATGATCTTCCATTCCTGTCACTTTTCTCAGTGTCCCCAAAGCTACCTATCACTGCCAGGGGACAGGAATATCTTAAAGAAGACAAGGCCAGGAGTTTAGGCCAGGACACATTGCCTGTTTGGCAGTCAGATCTTTCCACGCCCCATACCTGGTTTCTTCGGGTTCAACCTAATTTCTTTTTGTCTTTGGAACTTTGAAGTATTGCTCGTTTCCTTTCTGACTTTGGTCATGTTCATCGGACAGAATAAACTATCATTTTTTTAAATTTTATTTTTCAGCAAATCAGACACACAGAGAGAGACAGAAAGAGGGACAGATAGGGACAGACATGCAGGAAGGGAGAGAGATGAGAAGCATCAATTCTTCCATGTGGCACCTTAGTTGTTCATTGATTGCTTTCTCATATGTGCCTTGATGGGGGGGGGGGGCTGCTGCAGCTGAGCCAGTGGCCCCTTGCTCAAGTCAGTGACCTTGGGGTCATGTCTATGATCCCACGCTCAAGCCAGTGACCCCACACTCAAGCTGGTGAGCCTGTGCTCAAGCTGGATGAGCCCGCGCTCAGTCAGAGATCTTAGGGTTTCGAACCTGGGTCCTCTGCATCCCAGGCTGACCCTCTATCCACTGTGCCACCACCTGGTCAGGCAAACTATCATTTTTTATTCTAAGGAAAAAGGTATCTTTGGATTTAGAGGTTTGTGGTTTCTGCGTTTGTGTTGAAAAGTACAGCAGAGTTGGGCCTCTGTGAATTAAATCACACCCCAGTTTAAAAAATCAAAGGAATAACTGTTTAGGGGCCAAATGCACTTTGGGTTAAATCAGTTTGAAGCATCGGAAAAATTGTTAGAAATATTTGAAGAGCACAGCATGTAGGTAGGTTTGCATTTCTTAAGCGGTGTCATTTGATGTTTTGCTCCCACAGGGAGGGTATGAGGAATTTCATTGCCTTCCAGCAGTTAAATTGCATTCAGGAATCCCACGCTAGCCTTGGTGGTTTGCAATATATGCTCTGCCTACTCTTTGATAATAGTTATTATGGCGAACTTCCAAGTCTTAGTTTGGAATCCTTTTGGTCATGAGATAATCTCATGGAAAGCCAAAAAGACTAATATGGTTTTCAAAAGCAGTGAAGGCATGCTTTAGTGGTATGCCTAGACATACTAGCCCGAGGTATTGAGGATTTGATAGAGCCCAGGAGATTAGGCGAGAAGGCTCTGTGCTTTTGGTTAGAAAGGTGCTTCTTGAATCCAGATACTGAGTGGGTAAGAAGCAACAGAGAATGCAGCTGAGCCAGAGAGGAACAGAACCAGCAAAGGTACATAGTGCAATCAGAAAAAAGAGGAAACAATAGTTGCACATTGCCTATCCAGAGCACACCACCCTCACCATGATCAGACCAGCATTAGGGGTGAGACAAATAGAAGACAATTAGCAATGGGATTGGAACAACAGATGTTTTCTCTCAAGAATTATTAAGCAGTAATCATAGGAAGAGGCTGACTCCTGTTGCAAGCAGATGGACTTGGTTAGCAGCCTTACAAATTGGTGCTCCAAGTTCCATCTGATGATCTTTGAGTCTGTATTCACTCTCTCCTGATGGGATGAAGGCCCTCAGCTGTTGTGGCTAAGCACAGTCTTGCAGAATTGCACATACATGTGACTACATTTCTCCGAGTGCTACTTTTCTCATCAATAAAGTTAGGGAGCTGGGATTCCTGATTTCTTAGGTTCCTTCCATCTTCTAAATTACCAGCTTCAGTTTCTCATGCTACATTTCAATTCCTTTGGGGGAAAAATAATAAAGGAAAGACCGTTGTGCAATATCATATGCACAAAGCTCAAAGATGTATGTCCCTTGAAAAGTCCATCCATCCATCCATCCACCCACCCACCCAGCTATCCATTCATTGACCCATTGCTACTTTCAATAATTTATTTATTGATTCAATAAACATCCTTGAGCACTTATAAAATAGCCCAAATGATGATATTTTAATCTCTGTGGGGTCAAAGACTATGTTCTTTGTGTTGATGCTGTATCTATCTCCAGTGCTTGGAAAATCATAAGTGCTTAAGTATTTGCTAAATAAATGACAAAGGTAATTGTACTACCTGTTTTAGAAGACCAACAGGGTAGGGAGTGATTCTGCTCCCTCTTGCCCATTTCTCTAATTTCTTGGCAGTGGTACATATTCTGGTGCTAAATAAATATTTGTTAAAGGGAGGAAGGAATCTCTGTGCAGCTGAAGTTGTTCATGTTTATGCATTTTGGCCACATGCTTGTGTATTATCTCCTTGATCTGGGTGGCGTAGCGAGGTACGCAGGATGGGTGCGAGGGCAGAGGACCTAGATTCTCTTCCTTACTCTCTTTCTAGTGAGCTGTGCCAACTTGGAGAAATCAGGGAGCCTTTCTGGATCTCTCTTTTCTCATCTGCAACGTGAGAAATCTCTTTTGGCTCCTTCCAGCTTTCAAGTGCGTGATGAGGGCACGAAGCATAGATGAAAGCAGACAGAATGCGGGTAAACGTGAGAGCTCTTTGTTTTCTATAAATGTGGGAGCTTGTCCTCCTCATCACTGTATTTAAAAAAGGGAAGTATACTCTTTATTTAGTAAATGCTTTCGAATGACAATAGTAAATGAATTGGGAAGCGTTTACTTAACAGACCCTTTTTTAGGGATCACTAGGGGAGAGGCGCTGGCACATGCTTTGCAACGATTAATCACTCGACTCTTCATATCTACTAAATGAGGTATGGATCAGCATTGGCCCCGCTCTTCACAGCAGAAAACTGGGACCCCGAGGGGTGGAATCAGCTCCCTGTGGTCACCCAGCAAGTGAGGGGCAGAGCTAGCATGTGAAGCCAGGTGTTGAGGCACTAAAGCCTGTGATGTTAACCACCCGCCGCGCTGTGGTTGGCCTGACAGCCACATTGTGCTCTATGATGGCTAAAACAGAATATGAACCTTGGTCTCCACCATAGTTCTCACAGGCTAATTGGGCACATGAAATATTTAGAGAATGAGAAAGTGAGCAATAAAGCCTCAATGGGAGGTATAGATCACCGGAGAACAGGAAAGTATATAATAGGTACCTTACTTTTATATAACACTTTATGCCTTTCTGAGTGCTTTTACATCCATCAGCTCATTTAGTCTCCATCATGGCTATCATTATTTATTGAGGGCTTACTATGTGCCAGGCACTGGGCTAAGTGCTTTGCTTGTATTATCTCAACCAAGCCTCACAGTGAAACTATTATACAGGCACCACTGCAATTTTAGTGTCAAAAACCCAGTTCGACATGTTCATATAAAAGTGGAGGAGTTGGGACTGGCTTCAAACACAGCTGGTTCCAGGGACTCAAACAATGTCACTGGGCCTCCGTCTGTCTCTCTTTCTCTTTCCTCCTCTGTCCCTCTTCCTTCCTGTCCTGGCTCTGCCACATTCTCAGATGATCTGTTCCCTACACCCAACGTGTGGCCCCAGATGCCCCCAGGCTAATGTCATCCTTACTGCAAATAATCCCTCCAAGGAGAGGACCGGTCCTCAGCATTTCCAACAAATACCCTGGAATTGAGCTCCTTCTGTGTGGCCTTTGTCTGAACTGGTCACTGTGGCTAGAGGGTTGAAATATGTAAATTGGTTAGACCTGAATCACAAGAGCAACCCTGCCACGCCTGAAAGGAATTGACCCATCAGGACCCCAAAGAAAGTAAAAGTGATGTTTTTAGTTTAAGGGAGGATGGGCGCGGGGCAGTCGCAGAAGCAATTAAACAAACAATATATGTTGGTTATTTTCTTCATCCTGTGGATGGGGAAACAGTCTCTGAGGGTAGAGTGTTTTGACGAGGGCCGCCCATCTGAGAGTGGCAGCTCAGGGTTTGTGTGGCACGCCTGCTTTTCACCCATCTTATAGATGGAAACAGCAAGGCATGGACTGATTGAATGCTTTCCTGATATCTCTAGATAAAGGGAGATGCTTTAGGATTCAGTGCAAGTGCAGCTGGCAAGGACAGTCCTGTGACAGACATCCCCACTGTCATAGGGAGGTGATACAGGTTACAAAGTGTGGACAGTTGGCCTTTCATCCTCCATCAAAACCTGTTACTCAGGCTTTTAAACCACAGCCTTTGGTTGAAAAACCTTCATGAGCCCTACATTTGGGGTAGAGACATGAGTCGTTCCTGTTGGGTGAGTTCTTTCATAACTTGGTTTTCAAAATGTGGTGCTGGGTGGAGGCACTGGGCCCAGGAGTCTGGGGACTCTGTGAGTTAGAGGCAGCAGGCTTGTTAGTGGACCACCGTCAACACCACAACACGCAGACAGACAGTGAGTGCCCTGCCTCGTGGGTGGGACGTAGCTCTCTTTCTTTATGTCTGGTCCTTGGGAAGATGCTAACCTGGTCAGAGACCAGTGTTCAAGAACAATCTCGTAAGAAATCCGCAGGCAGTGTCTGAGGTGGGCAAGCGTGGAGGAGGGAGTCAGACGGCTCCGTCTAAATACAGCCACACCTCACAGATGTTGCGGGTTCAGTTCCACACCACCACGAGGAAGCGCATTGTAATCTTTAGGCTGGTGGAGGGTCTTGCCTTCATTTTGTAAAAATCATAACAAAGCAAAGTGCAATCAAACAAAGTATGCCTGTATTTGTTCTGTCATTACCAACTGCGGCCTGTGGTGTTTTGAGCTCACTCCTCTGTGGTCGTTCCTCATCTGTAGATGGACCCGTAGGGCAGGGGACAGGTATCCTAGGACTGAGGCGAGGCCACAGTTATGGAAAAAGCCCTCTCCGCAGACAGTTCCCAAGTGGACAGTCCTCCAGTTCTCAGCTGCAGTCCTGAAGACAGTATGCTCAGAGAGCTGGCTTTTATCATCCTTCATGCCTATGATGCCTGTGACTAAGCCTGCAAGCAGAAGGCAGACACTGTTCTTGACTCCCTGTGCCCCCAGCTCTGGGCCTCCAGGTCCCCTGTTCAGTTTTCCAAGGTATGTGAGTATAAGCTGGCCTGTGCCCGCCTCTGCCCTCCTTGCTTTTGACCTGAAGACCGGAATTCAAGCTATGAGCACAGGGCAGGGACCTGACATGATTGTCCCGGGGGTCAGGGCTGTGTGCTGATGAGCATATATCTCTTTTCATGCTCTAGTCTCAGCTCTCTGATCTGTTCTTACAAAGAGTGAATCAGAGAACACTGGCAAGTACTTAGCTGATTGATTTGTCCTATCACTCAGGGGGGACTGATAGTGTGACTCTTGAGGACCAGAGGCCTCCATGTCACTTTCCGCCCCTGGAAAGCCCAGGAGAACCCATCTCTGTGTGTCTCTGAGGGGCACTGATCAGGCCCAGGGGGGGGGGGTAGTTCCCACACAGCTGGCCTCTGTTGCAGCCTCCAGGGCTCCTCCTCACATCTGTCCATCATCCCTGACCTCTTCCCAGCCTGTCAGTCCTGCTCCGTCTGTCATTCTCACTCTGGTGCCTCACCTATGTCTGATTGGTCTGGTCCACGAACTGTTTGTAGCCTGTTAGATAGTAAAAGACCCTCATGAGAGTGAGCTCACGGTTCCTCACAAGGCAGCCCCTCCCCCATTCCAGGGCACTCAGGGGAAGGGGCACTCGGTGACCAGGCGCATTCCCCCCACTGGCCCATCGTGTCAGGGTCTCAGGGCCATTCAGTCCACTTTCCCCAGGACTGGCATATCTTCCTCTCCTTCTCCATCCTGCTTTATGCTTTCTCCTGCTTTTTCTCATGCCTCCAATTTCCTCCACTGAATCTCTTCCCAAGGGTCCTTACCAGAATCCTGGAATCACCTCCCCGCCATCCCTCAACCACAACCGCTATTCTGTGCCTGTCCGCCCTAGTGGGATGTTCTCAACTATAGCGAGAGACAGCCGAGAGGGTTCACACTGCTCTAAACCCTCCCCTCCCCTCCATTGGCTCCAGGCCTGGGGCATCATTATGAGGAGAGGTAATATGATAGGTTTTTTCATTGTTATTCTATTTCTCAAGTAAGACAGTTGCTTCCCACTCCATTACAAACTTCACTCTTGCACACTGCCATTGCAAAGTGGGTAAAATGAGATTCTTCACCAGCAGGCCACACTGTTCTCTCTACTTTAACCTGTTATCTAGAGCATTGCATCAGTAGCTTTGCTCCTCAGCAGGCCTGGGTCCTGGATTAGTATGAACATGTGGTGGTGAGAATGTGGACTCTGGGTGAGAAGACCAGGGCCTTATCTTCAGGTGCTGCTCATGACCCCAGGCCAGGCAGAGCCTCAGCTCTCTCATCTGTAAAAGGGGGATGATAACCAGACTGAAGGGGGCCTGAGATGGTACCCTGTGCATTATATGAAAGTCCCTGGCCCTGGCTGGTTGGCTCAGTGGTAGAGTGTTGGCACGGTGTGTGGATGTCCTGGGTTCGATTCCCAGTCAGGGCACACAGGAGATGCAACCATCTGTTTCTCCACCCCTGCCTCTTCTCTTGCTCTTTCTCTTTTTCTCCTGTAGCTATGGCTCAATTGGTTTGAGTGCATCAGCCCTAGGTGCTGAGGATGGCTCTCTGGAGCTTCTGCCTCAGGCGCAAAAATAGTTCGGTTGCAAACATGGCCCCAGATGGAGTGAGGCGGCCCTGAGTGTGTCAGGAGGCTGGGAGAGAGGTGGAAGAGGAAAGGTGCTTAGGACCAGGCCAGGAACAAAACTTGGAAGCTGGTTAGCTTGTGCCATCTCAGGATCATGCTCTTCTCTCTTCTCCACTGTCAGCACCTTTGTCCATCTTCTGCTAATCTCCTACAGCTTGCTTCCAGGTTTCCTGTCTTGATTCCTGTCCTGACTCTCCCCACCTCATTCTGACCCCTTATTTTCCCTTTGACTTACTAATTTTTAGATTAGGTTTCAGGTTAGATGTTGCTTCTCTAGAGAGCCTTTAAAAATTTTTTTTTTTATTTTTGTGAGAGGAAGGGAGATAGTGAGGCAGATTCTTGCATGTGTCCCTACTGGGATCTACCCAGCAACCCTTTCTAAGGCTGATGCTCAAGAACTGAGCTATTTTTAGTGCCTGAAGCTGATACACTCCAACAGGGCTACCCTCAGCACCCAGAGCCATGCTTGAACCAATTGATCCACTGGCTATGGTAGGGGAAGAGGAGAGAAAGGAGAGAGGGAGGGGGAGGAGAAGCAGATGGTCACTTTTCTTGTATGCACTGACTGGGAATTAAACCCAGGATGTTCACTCTATCCACTGAGCCACTGGCCAGGACCCAGAAAGCCTTTACTGACCTGCAACCTCATAACACATGAAAATACCCAAGCTCCTATGGTCCCCATAGATCCCTGCACATCATCTATTGTAGCACTGGACTATGAATGCCTGCTTTCTGCTTTGTGTCTACACTGCTAAGTATCCTGTGAAGATAGGAGCTAGTATATCTTGTTCACCATGGCATCTCTGGAATTGTAGACCAGCGTCTGACACATGTAAGTTATCTGTACATAGTTGCTGAATGGATGAATAAACAGATAAATGAATGGAGCTGATGGGCATAGCAGATAAAGTGAGGCAGGCTTGCTTTGTTATTTTTCTAACAAATTACATCCATGCAGTTGAACACTCTGCTGAGAAGCATGGCCTTCTCTATCAGCCTGAAGTTTGGATGATCATTATCTGGTATGTTGTAGGGGGATTTGAGTCATGGAAATGAACCAGATGACCTCTGAAATCCTGTCTAGCTCAGTTCTTCTGTGATTTGATTACCTAAAGAACTGCTCTTTGCCCTCTGCCCAGGCCATTTCTCATGCCAACAGAAATCCGGCAGGGGCCCAGGTGTGGGTGACACAGATGCTGATTAGAATTCTTCAGTCTTGCAGGTACTGCTCTTTACAGAATTTAATCTAGTAATGCACTGCACACGTGGCCTTTTCATTAATCACCCCTTCCAACATGAAAGACTGAAGTGGTGGCCCAGAGGGGTAGGGTAGAGGGGTGAAGAGAATCTGATGATTTAAGTATCAAGTAGTATAGTCTGGAGCCAAGAGAAGGGGATTGCTGTGAGTTGCATGGACAAAACTGGGCTTGAGTTGGGGGTGGAGAGGGCTGAGGGTCAGAATTGTGAGCAGATGATCCACTGGACAGAGATTTTGATGGGAGCTGTGCAGGTTCAAAACCTATGACTCCAAGTTATTGGAGGTCTTTTTACCACCAATAACTTTCTTCAAATTCTTATCCTTGGTCTTTCTTTTTAAAATGTTGTACTTATTTTTATAATTACAGTTGATCTTCAATATTATTTTATATGAGTTTCAAATGTACAGCACAGTGATTAGACATTTATATAACTTTGGAAGTGATGCACCCAATAAGTTTAGTGTCCCCCGGCACCCTACATGGTTATTATAATCTTATTGACTGTATTCCCTCTACTGCACTTTACATTCGCCACGTCTATTTTGTAATTACCAAATCTGTGCATCCCTATCCCTTCACCTCTTTCACCCAGTTCTCCAACCCTCTCCTCTCTGGCAACCATCAGTATGTTCTCTGGTCTATGTCTGTTCCAACTTTGTTTGTTCATTTATTTTGTTCTTTAGATTCCACATGTAAGTGAAATCATATGGTACTTACCTTTTCCGGACTGGATTGATTTATTTCACTTGATATAATACCCTTTAGATCCATTCTTGTTGTCACAAATGGTAAGATTTCATTCATTCATTTTTATGGGTAAGTACCATTGCTTTTTTTATCCACTTGTCTATTAATGGGCACTGGGCTGCTTCCATACCTTGGCTATTGTAAATAACGCTGCAGTGAACATAGGGGTGCAGATATCTTTTCAAGCTAATGTTTTGGATTTCTTCAGATAAATATTCAGTAGTGGAATTGTTGGGTCATAAGGTAGCTCTACTTTTAATTTTCTGAGAAATCTCCATACTGATTTCCATAGTGGCTACACCAATTTGTAATCTAACCAACTCCGAAGACTTCCCTTTTCTCCACATTCTTACTAATACTTGTTAGTTGATTTATTGATGATAGCCGTGCTGACTTATGTGAGGCAATATCTCATTGTGATTTTAATTTGATTTTCTCTGATGATTAGTGATACTGAACATCTTTTCATATGCTTATTGGCCATCTATATGTCTTATTTAGAGAAATCTCTATTCAGGTCCTCTGTCCATTTTAAATTGGATTATTTTTTGGGTGTTAAGTTGTACAAATTCTTTATAAATTTTGGGTATTTACCTTTTATCAGATGTATCATTGGTAAATGTGTTCTCTCATTCATTTTGTTTTCTTGGTAGTTTCTTCTGTTGTGCAAAATCTTTTTAGTTTTATGTAGTTTCATTTGTTTGTTTGTTTTTTTTTTGTTTCCCTTGTCCAAGAATATAATCAGAGAAATATATCACTAACAATAATGTCAGAGAGTTTACTACCTTTGTTTTTTCTAGGAGTTTTATGGTTTTGGGCTTTACATTTTTTTAAAAAATTTATTCATTTTAGAGAGGAGAGGGAGAGAGAGAGAGAGAGAGAGAGAGAGAGAGAAAGAGGAGAGACAGAGAGAGAGAAGGGGGGGGAGGAGCTGGAAGCATCAACTCCCATATGTGCCTTGACCAAGCAAGCCCAGGATTTCGAACCTGCGACCTCAGCATTTCCAGGTGGATGCTTGATCCACTGCACCACCACAGGTCAGGCCGGGCTTTACATTTAAGTCTTTAATCCTTTTTGAGTTTATTCTTCTACAGTGGTACCTTGAGATACGAGTTTAATTCATTCTGTAACTGAGCTTGTAAGTCAGTCAACTCGTATATCAAACAAATTTCTTGTGTTTAAAATAACTGAAATAGATTTAATCCATTCCAGCCCTGTAAAACACCCCCAAACCATCCTAAATTATGAAAAAAGACATGTTTTTAATTAAGAAACACACATGTATACTTTACCAATGCATAAAAAAATATATGAAATAAAAGAAAAAAGTGTTATTTAGTACTATATTCTTACCTTGGAGACAGACGAGTGTGGCTAATGGGGGTGAATGGCGGAGGAGGAGGGAAGGAGGAAGGGATGCAGGCACTGTAGACAGGTAAACTAAAACTGTACTTTCTTAACACTGAATATAAACTAAAATTGCATTTTCTTTACTTTAAACAAAACTAAAACTGCACTTTCTTTACTTAAAATGAAACCACAAAAACTTAATTGTAAAAAAATGCACTTTCTTAACTTTAAACTTAACCTAAGCTTAACGTAACGTATTTTTCATTTAGTCATCAACTGTTTTTGCCTTTTTGGCTGCACTTTCAGCACTTTTGCTTGCTGGAAAATTTTGAATAAAAATCTATCCAAAGAGGTTTGATTTTGCCTGCCTTTTAAAATGTTATGGAAATGTGACAAACAAGTGTCATTAAAAAGTGCTGAAGCACGACCAGTTGAAACTTTTTCTGAGTGTTTCTTTTCAATAAAACTTGAAAGCTTCTTCCACATTGCCAGCATGTCTTTAATATCACTTGTAGAAATCATTTCCTCTGACTCTACCTCCTCCTCACTACTAATCTCTTGCAGAAGCTCCGTATGTTGCATCATCTGTAGCTCCTTCAACTCCTCAGTTGAGAGTTCCTCCTCATGTTCCTCAACAAGCTCGTTTACATCACCCTCATCTACTTCTAGACCCATCAACTTTCCAAGGGACACAATCTCCTCCAATGCTTCTACCTCGGTCTCAGTCTCTGGTTCGAATCCTTTGAAGTCCCTGTCTGCAACAACATCAGGCCATAACTTCTTCCATGCCGAGTTCAAAGTTCTTCTTGTAACTTCTTGCCATGCCAAGTCAATAATGCGTAAATATATCATGATGTTGTAGTGATCTTTCCAAAACTTTTGAAGGGTTAAAATTGTATTCTCTGTCACCTCAAAGCAATGGCAGAACAAGTGCTTTGTGTAAAGCTTTCTAAAGTTGGAAATGACCTGCTGACCCATAGGTTGCAAGATTGAAGTCATGTTGGGTGGGAGGTGGAGGACTTTCATGAATTTGAACTCATCAAGAATGTCATCTTCAAGACCAGGTAGGTAGGCTGGAGCATTATCAAGGATTAGTAATGCTTTCATCGGGAATTTATTTTCTTGAAGATATTTTTTCACTGCAGGACCAAAGACAAGATTTACCCATTCACATTGATACGTAAAGACACATGTAGCCCCATGTTCATTGCAGCACTGTTCACAGTGGCAAAGACATGGAAACAACCAAAAAGCCCTTCAATAGAAGACTGGATAAAGAAGATGTGGCACATATACACTATGGAATACTACTCAGCCATAAGAAATGATGACATCAGATCATTTACAGCAAAATGGTGGGATCTTGATAACATTATACGGAGTGAAATAAGTAAATCAGAAAAAAACAAGAACTACATGATTCCATACATTGGTGGAACATAAAAACGAGACTAAGAGACATGGACAAGAGAGTGGTGGTTACCAGGGGTGGGGGGAGGGAGGACGCAGGAGGGAGGGAGGGAGAGTTAGGGGGAGGGGGAGGGGCACAGAGAAAACTAGACAGAGGATGACGGAGGACAATCTGACTTTGAATATATGTACCCTAAATTATTAATGTCATCCCATTAACATCAATAAAAATTTATTTAAAAAAAAAAAAAAAAAAAAGATTTACCCATTCAATAAGAAACTGCCGTGTAACCTATGCCCTAGCATTGGTGCACCACATAACCTGCAGTTTTTCTTTAAGAATCTTGTGAGTTTTAAAGGCTCGAGGATTTTCAGAATGATACACTAGCAGTGGCTTTACTTTACAGTCACTGCTAGCATTTTCACACAATTAAGGGCCAGACAGTCCTTCATGGGTTTATGTCCTGGCAGCTTCTTCTCCTCTGCAGTGATGAAAGTCTTCTGGGGCATTTTTTTCTAAAACAATCCTGTTTCCTCACAGTTGAACACTTGTTGGGGGATGTAGCCTTCCTTTGCAATCAGCGCAGCAAAACGTGCGATGTATCCTCAGCTGCCTTAACGTCAGCACTTGCAGCTTCACCATGCCTCACCACCGAGTGGATGCCAGATCTCTTCTTGAAATTTTCAAACTAGCCGTGACTTGCCTTAAATGTATCTTCTGCTGCCTCTTTTGAGGTTGATGGTTCTTTCTTCTTCAAGTCACCATAAATAATATGTGTCTTTTCACATATTACAGTCTCTGTCACTGTATCTCCTGCCAGCTCTTTTTCTTTCACCCACACCTGCAGAAGCTCTTTTATTTCTTTACAGATATTTGTCCTAAATTGGGACAGAATTGTAGTTCCTTTCACTGGATTTACACTTTTGATGGCATCCTTTTGTTTAAGGATGGTACAAATTGTAGATGTATTGCAGTCGTACAGCCTTGCCAGTTCAATCACTCATACACCACGCTCATGTTTTCCTATTATTTCTTGCTTTACTTCTATCGACATCATTCTCTTCTTCTTTTCACCACTGTCCTTTACACTCACTTTCTTCAGCCTCATGATAGCACACAAAAAAAGTTAGTAAAAAATGCAAAAATGATGCAAGAACAAGTACAGCGCACGAGATTCGACTTGATTTTGCGTGTAACACGTGAGAAAGAATGAGATGCTGCTGTTGTGTTGCTGATACTGGACCTGTGCGCCAACATGCCAACTAGCAGCAGCTTCCAGAATCATGACTTGTATAACGGAATTTTGCTCGGATCTCAAACAAAAATATGGACCGAGTCACAGCTCGTATCTTAAAATTTGTATGTTGGTCTGCTCGTATCTCAAGGCACCACTGTACTTCTTTAGCTTTTTCTTGTCTAGGAAGATACTTATTTCTCCTTCCATTTTAAATTATAGCCCTTTTGGGTAAAATAGTCTTGGTTATATACAGGTCTTTGTTTTTTATTTCTTTGAATATTTCATGCCAATCTGGCATAAAATTTTTCTGTTGAAAAGTTAGCTGACAGTCTTATAGGAACTCACTTTTAGGTAACAAACTGTCTTTCTCTTGTTACTTTTAAGAATATTTTGTTGTCTTTAACCTTTTCCATTTTAATTATGTTGGATCTTGATGTGGGCTTCTTTGAGTTCATCTTTTTTGGGACTCTCTATGCTTCCTGGACTTGTATGTCTATTTAATTTGTAAGATTATGGATGTTTTCAGTCATTTCTTCAAATAGGCTCTCCATTCTTTTTTAATTCTCTTCCTCTTTTGCTACTCACATGATGCAAATGTTGTTATGCTTGATGTTATCCCAGAGGTCCTTAACCTATCCTCCTTTTTTGGGTTAGTTCTTTTTGTTTGTTTTTTTGTTGTTTTAAAAAATTTTTTACTATTTTGATTGTTTGTTTTTGCTACCTATACTTTGAATAGTTGATGTGGTCCTCTGCTTTATCTAATCTGCTGTTTATTTCTTCTAGAATATTCTTCTCTTCAGTTATTGTATTATTCATTTCAGACTGTTTATTTTCTGTTTTATATGTCCCTTTCTATATGTCCCTTTTTATCTCTATAATTTTTTTATTGGAATGTTATTCTTGAGCATGCTTATAACCAGTGTTTTAAACTCTGTATCTGATATATTGCTTGTCTTTATTTTATTTAGTTCTTTTCTTGGAATTTTCTTCTATTTTTTCACTTGGGATATATTCAGTGGTAAGAGAGAACACTGATTACAGTTTGCTGAACTCAACAAAATATTAAGTATCAGTTCTGTTGACCTGGTGCAAACCAGCTGAATCCCATGACTGGATATATTTCCTTGGCTTCATACTTTGGCTGCCGATCTGTGTTTGTTTTATATATTAGGTGGATCTGATTCCTCTTCTAGTTTTGGCTAGGTGGCCTTATGGAGCAGCTTTTCTGTGGTGCTCAGGGGTGCAGTCCCCCTGATCACCTAAGCCAGGTGTTCTGGGAGTGTTCCTTGCTTGGATTGGGTGTGCCCTCCTGTTGAGGTTGAGCCTTCATTGTTGTTGGCATGCCAGTGACATTGACCTTCAGGCTGACTGGCTGTGAGGATTGGCCAGTATCAGCATATAAGCCGCTGGGGTGGGACTGACCCCATGGAGTGGGAACTGCCTCGTGGACTCTGGCACTTGCCTAGACTACCATTCTGATGTGCCACTTGTGGAGTTAATCAAGTTGTGTGCTTCTGTGGTTAGAAATTGGTTCTGGAGTTTCTTGGGAGGGGCTCTGGTGCAGGCCAAGATTAGCAGCTCTCTGTGGCCAGCCCAGGGTCACCTGGTAGGAACTACAAAGCTGTCTGCAGTTGGTAGCTGCCTGCACTGTACCTGGGCCACTTGGGAGAGGCTGCACTGTGAACAGAGAACAACTGTCACAAGACCGGATCTGGGGCAGCACAGCAAGAGTCACCAGGCACCCTGGGGCTGGCTGCTGCCTGCTGTTTGCCCTTAAGGCTCAGCTGTTGCAGGTGTTCAAGGCAGGGTTTCAGGGATTCGCCAGGGTGGGTGAGTGGTGTTCACCAGGTTAATGTGGATTCAGATTTGGCACCAGAGCTAAGCCAGGGGCCACTAAGCAAAAATTACAGGGCACACCGAGGCCTGCTACTGCCCACCTGGGGCTTGCAGACCTTGAAGAGTTTTAAGAAAAGATTGCAGTGCAGGCTTAGGCCAGTCACCTGCCACTGAAGTAGCCACTAGTGTGTGAGTTGTGTGGGGTGGGGCCTCAGGGAGTCATTAGGGTGGAGCAGATGAAGTTCATCAGTCTAAAGCAGACTCAGATTTGGCCATGTGATGAAAGGAGTTAACACAGGAAAGATGGTGCCCGCCTGGAGGACAGGAAAGATGGTGCCTGCCTGGAGGACAGGAAAGATGGTGCCCGCATGGAGGGCTCAACACGGAGACAATGGCTGCTGTCCCTCCAGTCCTCACGCTGAAGCGACACAACTCCAGTCCTCCCTGTATGTCTCTGGTGCCTCTTGTGCCACTAGCCCACTGCAGTACCCAAGGATGCAGTGAGTTAGTGCATGGGCCCTTTAGGTGGATGCCTGGGTTGCCAGCAATTTCTGTCTTATCTACATGAACGGATTCCCTTTGGCTTTTCACAGCCAGATGTGGTAGGTGGCTCCCCTTCCTGGCACTGGTTCTCAAGGCCGGGGAGCTTGGTGTGGGGCTGGGACCTCGCTCCTCAGTGGTGACCTGTGCAGCTGAGAGATCTCTCCAGATTCTCAACCGCCACATGTGGCTGTGGGGTCAGCCCTTTCACGTGTCTGCCTCTCTTACCAGTCTTGAGGTAGCTTCTTCTTTATATCCTTGGTTATAGGACTTCTCTTTAGCCAATCTTCAGATAGTTCTCCAGGCTGATTGTTCTATAATTTAGTGTAGTTTTGATATGGTTATGGGAGGAGGCAAGCACAGTGTTCACCTGCTTCACCATCTTGACCAGAACTCTCTTCTTGATCTTTCTAAAGGTGGCAAACCTCCTCCACTCCCTTATTGAAATAGTGCTCTACATCCCATGAGTTCAAAGTACTTTCACATCTAAAGATTATTCTCTCAATTCCCTTGATGTGGATAGGAATGTTATCAGAGTATTCTTTTTTTTTTTTTTTACAGAGACAGAGAAAGAGTCAGAGAGAGGGATAGATAGGGACAGACAGACAGGAACAGAGAGAGATGAGAAGCATCAATCATCAGTTTTTCATTGCAGCACCTTAGTTGTTCATTGATTGCTTTCTCATATGTGCCTTGACTGGCAGGCTATAGCAGACCGAGTAACCCCTTGCTCTAACCAGCGACCTTGGGTCCAAGCTGGTGAGCTATGCTCAAACCAGATGAGCCCGCACTCAAGCTGGTGACCTTGGGGTCTCAAACCTGGGTCCTCCACATCCCAGTCTGACGCTCTATCCACTGCACCACCGCCTGGTCAGGCAGAGTATCCCTTTTATAGAAAGAGAAACTGAGGCACTGAGAATTTTATGGCTTGACCGGAAACTAGTCCTCTTCTGGTAAGCTATTCAAGCATCTTCATCTGTAGTCAGAGGGCAAAGAGAGAAAGATGAGAACCTGTGCAGATGCCGGGGATGGCGGGAGAGGGGCAGGATCTAGCTGATATGGTAAAACAATCTTAGAACCTCCATACTGTTTTGATTGGCGGCCTGATTCCCACAGCCCATTTAGTTTAGTTTTTTTTTCCAGGTGTATTTTTGAGTTGGGTTTCTTCTGCAAGGTGACTTGCTGTCCCCCCATGAGTGAAGCCTCACGCAGGCCATTCTCTCTGAGACCCTTTTATGCTGGACACCATAGTGTGTTCTGTGAGCGATTTTCCTTTTTCTGCCCACTCACTCTCTGGGGTTCTCCCTTCATGCAGTGCATGCAGAAGCCCTTTGATGTGCGGCAACCATTCCCCCCAACACACACGCCTTCTTCTTTTAGTCTCTTTTTTTCTTTCCTTCTCCCTTTGGACCACAGAAGTTGAGACGCGTAGTCAGAGGCGGAAGTATGCACCAATACACGCTCATGAAAGGAGCGCATGCAACGTGACAGGTTCCACACCACCCAGCGAGAGGAGGGGGCCTGGGCGCAGACGGGGGCGGGGGAGACAAAATGCAGATCAGACAAAGCGAGAGAGGGAGGAAGGGAGCCAGCGTGCCCATGGCAGCGGAGGTTTCTGGGAATAGAGGCATAACCTGCTGGGGAAATAATCGTGCCCTCCGTGGAAGCCTCTGCCTCATTCCAGCCCGCTGTGCCAAGTCGGCCACCCTCCACTAGCTGCTGTGGTGTTTTCTCTTCTGGCGGGAACCCTCACTCACTGAGGTGGAGAGGACTTGATTAATTAGCAGAGATCTCTTTCACGCAGACAGAGGGCTCCGTGGGGAAGGAGGGAGACACGCAGTGCCAGCACGTCCTCCCGCGTCCCGGCCTCCACGCAGCCTCATCTCACCTGTTCGCACAGCCCACATCAAGGTACCCGCCTACACGCACACGCATGCACCCTCTTTCCCCACTCGCCAATGCAAAGCTCCATTTCTTGTCTTCTATTCTGGGGTTATTTCAAAGGTCCTCCAAATGAGACCTTTTGGAGCAAATGATACTGTCTCTGTTGGAAAACGAGATGTGAGGATTGAGGTGGCAGTTGGATTAAGTGGCCAGAGCAGGACTCTTGTCAGCCCTGGGGTCTTTGACATGAAGGAACCATTTCTTTAAGCTGTCAAGTGTGAGCGGAGGAGCAGAGATGGGGGCAGGTAAGAGGGGGGCAGGTGAGGAGACAAAGGGCCGCTCCCTTCATCCCCTCTGACCTCCCTGGGGCACAGAGGCCCGATCGGCCGAGCAACTCCATTCTCCTTCTTTATAGCTTTGCCCTGTGGACAGGTCTGGTGAATTCAGGGCTTTCCCCTTTTTAGGACAAATACATCCACCTGGGGTGCTTAGCAGGGGGCTCCCCACATTGCTCAGCTCATTAAGAGAGCCTTGACTTGGAGTGGCACAGGTAATGAAGCATTGCAGGGTGCCTGCCGGCTCTAATAAGATGGAATAAACTGAAAGAGGAATTAACCTGGTAGGATTAGTTTGCTCTGCAGCAAGATGCTTGGAATCGCCTCTGATGCCTCGTGCGGGGAATCTTAAACACACTCCCTTCGCAGGAGGAGTGCTGGCTGGGGAGGAGGGTGAGGCTGAGCTAGAAAACACAAGCAGGTCTGCAGAGTGAGGCCTGGCCGAGGGGCTGCAGCCTGGCTGTCTGCTGGGAGGAGACCAGTTTCCTTCCCAGGACATGCTCCCGAAAGCTGGGCTGAGCGGGAACCCCACAGACTGGCCCCCCCCCCTTCAACTCGCCCTCATTGCTGGTGGTCCCAGCTGGGCAGGGTTGATGGGGGAGGGGAGAGGGCAGCTGAATCCCTCTGCGACATGCTGCACTTTGAGGATACAAAGGTGCCTTGAGACCTGGACAGATGTCTATGTTGAAACTGCAGACATGTGGCTGGCCAATTTTGATTCTAATTCAAGTGTCTTCTTAGCCACAGGAGGAGGCAAGAAGAGCAGCAAGAACAGAAACCTACAGAACGTAGGGCACCATGACTCCACGTTGACTTACCTGCCTACTTCACGCCAGGCACTGTGCTGGGTGCTGCAGGAAGAGACCTGAATAAGATGTCCTCAGTCTTCTGTCCTCGAGTTGCTCACAGACTATGGTAGAGAGAGGAGAGAGATGCGCAGGCAGCTAGATACAACAGAGTCACGTGCTCAAAGGCAGACAGGAACCAATTAATTCTGTTTGGCAAAGGGGTTGGAAAAAGCTCAGGAATGTCAAGGTCATTGCAACAAAAACAGGCCTCTTGCCTTCTTTATCTTGCACAGGCTGCTGCATCAAGCCGATCAGAGGATCCACGAATGTTGGTGTTGGAGGAGGTCTCAGAGACTCAGTGCTTCCCAATGTTGTGATTCATCTCAGGTCCATGTTAAAAATACAGAACACCAGGCCTGTGCCTGAGAAGACTGATTGAATGAGAATTTTCCACAGTACCTGGGAACCAGCATTTGGGTATGCATCCCAGGGGTGCCTGGTAATTAGCTAAATTTGAGATATTCTGAAGTAGATCAATCTCTCCATTTATAAAGTGGGCAACTTAAGATGGGAATGTGCACAACTGGTTAGAGACAATTAGCTGGTAATGGATAGCACCAGTCCCTGAGCTCAGATGCAATTGTTCAGCAGTTTCACTAAGAAGGAGGCATATGATGTCTCACATGGCAGGGCTGGGGGTAAGGAACGTGCTGCCGGGACCCCACACTCATTATATTCTGTGTTAGAGCAGGTCTTTCCTGGGATTCAGGAAGCACATTCGGAAAAGCAGGGAGAGTTGGGGGTGTTCAGCAAATTTCTGTTGTTCTGCTGGTTCTGGCCAGCTACCTACCTGCTTGCCTCATTCCCAGGAGGTCATGTTTTCCTACTTGGAGCCTAGCAAATACCAAACAAACTGGTAGCTTTCTCATCTTCTAAATACAGGTCTGTTTATTTAGGAAGGAGCAAAGCCTTGCCACAGAAAGTTGCCAAACTCTTGTTTCCAGAGACAACACTATAAGAAAGCCACGGAGCAGAAAAAGTATAACTTTAGGGCATCATGGCTTTTCTAAAAGAGCACTTTTAAAATCCTTGGGTAATGCCCTTTGTAACATCTTTCACTTGTTGATCAAGGAGCTGCGGTTGCTTGCGAGCATGTGGCCTTGGCTTTCCAGACATTTTGTATTCAGTATGAGAAAAGAATTGTTTTCCCCAAAGGGTGCACTCTGTTATATCCACATTGAGAAGCCCTCGCTCGTTTTCCAAGGCATGCTGTTCTAATGTTCAGCCTGACTTTCAAGCCTTCCGCAGGCTGGCCCGTCCCAGCCAGCTGCCTCGCATCCCCGGCTGGGCTTCCTGTGCACCCAGCCCTTCCTCAGATCCCACCAGGCTTCCCTGAGGTCGGTAAAGAGGCATTGCAAGTGATATTTTCACTTAGCAGATGAGGCAAAGGCTCAGAGAAGTTAAACAACTTTTCTGCTAATATTGTTAAGTCGTGAATTTGAGACTCACGGCCATGTGTCCAGGTTCTGAACCCTCCCTGCCGAAATCTGATCAGACCAGCTGCATTCCTCCAGGTTCCTTCCTACTCTGAGCCTTTGCAAATGTTTCACTCCCTATGGACCACCTGCTTCTTCTTCAACTTTCCATACCATTCAAAATGTGGTTTGAAACTCTTCCAAGAAGCCTTTTCCAATTACTTTAGCCCTCAATCCTCTCTGAACCTGAATGACACTATTTAGTGCTTAATGATGTTCCATTATATTGTTTGCTGATTGTTTAATGTGTGCCATTTTTTTTTTCTCAACACATCTAATTTGTAAATTTCATGATAGGGTCACTTCATGATTCTTTGTTTGTACCTAACTCAATGCTGAGCACAGAATTTAAAATGTTTTGTTAGAGATCTGCATGAAGAAATCCAGTGACATTTATCTTCCTAAGGGAATTAAAGACAATGACCCAAGGGATCCAAGATGGTGACAGAATAGAAGGTGGAAATTACACTCACTTCCTCCCAGGACCAAACTGGAATTACAACTAAATTATAGAAGAATCATCTTGAATAACTAACTGAAGACTAACTGAAGAGAAATCTTATAACCAAGGATTTACGGAAGAAGCCACCCCGAGACTGGTAGGAAGGGCAGACGTGTATAAAGGGCTGCCCCGACTCTTACAGGGAGCATCTGGGGTTCTGGAGGGACATCTCAGCGGCAGAGGTCCACTTTAAGGAGTGTAGGGTTTCAACGCCCAAGCTGGGCTGCATGGCTCCAAGCACCAGAGCTGGGAAGAGGTGCCCACATAACATCTGGCTGTGAAAATCAGTGGGGATTCTGTCTGCCTAGAAGAGATGGAGTTTACTAGAGACACAGGTTCTCTCTTAAAGGACCAATGCACAAAATCTCGTTTGCAGCCATTCACCCTGGCTTCTGGCAGAGGAAGGCAGAGCAAACTAGAGTTATGTGATGTGAGACTGGAGCTTGTGGCTCTGGGGCTAAAGGGACAGTCACTGGGACCCTGGTGTTGAGTTATTCTCCCATACCACATACATTATATTTCTTGGGTGGAACACTCTCCTTCTCATAGCATCAGCCTGGGGGAATGCTATAGCTTCACCCCCTGGACTTCTTGAGGCCCCCCCTTGAGGAGCTTGTGATCTTTTGAGGAGTCAGCTGCCTGAGTCAGGGTGTAGAGGTCTGGGCAGACTCAGGGGTGTCAGTGACTGAGTTGTATGGCTTTAGAGTGAGGCCATTCTCCCACTTTTCCATGAAACTGACTGGTGCCTCCCCTTCATGGGAGATCCACTAGCTCCCTCTTCAGGCTGCCAGTGGTACGACCCTCCTGACTCATGCTGGCTCTGCCCTGCCAACATCTGAGCAGAGTCTAGGACTGACTGAGTTGTGGTGGTTCTGGGGCAGGGGCCAGTTTCCCCACATTCCACCAAGCCTGACAGTCACTTCCTCCTCTCCTGACTCCTAGTGGCTGCACCATGCTGAGATTGGGCTCCTGGAAGAATCTGAGACCAACTGAGTTGTGTGGCTATAGGACAGGGGACTTTTTTCCTTTGCATGCCTGACCTCCGCAAATCCCTCCCTTCAGTCAAGTGTTGGTCTGTTTGGGCCTAATAAACTCTGCTGGCCTCACCCTAATAACTTCCTGAGATCTCCCCCTATTACAGAGGTATGTGAGCACCCAGTGTGTGTGGCAGCTAAACTGGGATATTTGCTGAGTGGCCTCAGACCCAGCACTGGCTCCGTGTTTGAACTTGTATCAGTCTGGAAGTACCACTCACCCCTATGTGGTGACTCATTGAGAACCTACATCATGCAACTCGAGTACCACCAGGGAATCTATCAGTGACCGAGCCTAACTGGCAGCTGCCAGGTAGAACTAGGTGGAGGAGGATCTTGTTGTGCCCTGAAATTTTTGCTGACCTGCCCCTCGTCCCGGTGCTGGTAAAAGCCAACCTTGGTGATCTTTCCCAAAATCTGTGGATTGCTTTGTGGCTCCAAATAAGTTGCCCAGGGCCAGTTACAGAGAATGCCTGATATTGGCCTGAATTAGAGTCCCTCTCAAGAGGACCAGAACCAACATATACAGTGGCCAACTTCAGACAGTGTCAGAGCAGGTTCCAATTAGCTCCATAAGCAGCACATCCAAGGAAGATCTCTGCAGGGACCAGACCCTGCTGAGGCAAATTCCACTCCATGTGGTCAGCACCTACCTGTACAGCAGCTTGTACACTGTAGTCAGGGTGAATCCTCACAGTCAGTCAGCCTAAAGGTCAATACCATGCACAAATGGGCCAACAGCAATCAAGACTCAGTTTCCATAGGAGGGCCCCCATAACCCACGCAGGGACATTTCTGGAGCCACTAACTCAGGTGGTCAAGGAGACTGCACCACTGGGCCCTGCAGGACACCTTGTACATAAAACCACTCTGCCAAGACTGGGAGTCATAGCAGATCCACCTAATACATAGAAACAAACACAAAGAGGCAGTCAAGTGGGGAGAGAAAGAAACATGCCCCCAAAGAAAGAACAATAGAAATCTGAAGAAAAAGAGCTAAATGAAATGGAGGCAAGCAATTTACCAGATACGGAGTTCAAAAGAATGGTTATAATAATTCTCATGGAACTGAGAGCTACAAAGAACTAATGAGAACTACAGCATAAAAAAAGACATAAAAGCCATAGAAAGAGCCAGTCAGAAGTGAAAAATACAATATCTGATGTCAAAAGTACAGTGGAAGTGATAACAGTCAGTTGGATAAAGCACAGGACCACATCAGTGATGTGGAAGACAAGGTAGAGCACACCCAAGCAGAGCAGCAAAAAGAAAAGATAATTTAAAAAAATGAGAAAAGTTTAAGGGACCTTTGGGACAACATGAAGCATACCACCATCAGCATCATTAGGGGCACCAGAAGAAGAAGAGAACAAGCAAGGGATCGAGACTGCATTTGAACAAATAATGAATGAAAACTCTCTTAAGCTGGTGGAGGAAAATGACACACAAGTCCAGGAAGCACAGAGAGTCCCAAACAAGATGGACACAAAGAGGCCCACGCAGAGACACATCATAATTAAAGTGCCAAAGTTCAAACAAAGCAGTAAGAGAAAGACAGTTGTTTACCTACAAGGGAGCTTCCACAAGACTGTCAGCTCATTTCTCAACAGAGAGATTTAGTCCTAAATGTTCCAATCAAAAGACATAAGGTCGCTGAAAGGATAAGGAAACAAGACCCATATATGTACTGTCTACAAGAGACCCACTTCCGAACAAATGGCACACACAGGCTAAAGGTCAACGGGGTGGAAATAGATATTTCATGCCAATAGAAATGAAAAATAAAAAAGCTGGCACAGCAATACTTTTATTAGACAAAATAGACTTTAAAACAAAGGCTACAGTAAGACAGAAGGGACATTACATAATGATAATGAGAGTGGAGAAAAAGGTGGTTCTACATTTATACAATGGGATGCTACTTGGCTAAGAGAAGGAAATCTTACCTTTCCTGACAGCATAGGTGCACCTGAAGATTACTACGCTAAGTGAAATTAGCCAGTCAAAAATAGACAAATACCATATAATCTCACTTATTTGTGGAATCTAATGAACAAAAGAAACGAATAAGCAATATAGAAACAGACACTTTGATATAGAGATCAGAGGGGAAGGGGTTGGAGGCTGTGTAAAAAAGCTAAAGGGATTAAGCAACCCCCCCCCAAAAAAAAAAACAAAAAACAATAACACAACATGGAACGAGAGTTGGGGGAGGTAGAAGAGGGTAAGGGGGTGATAAATGGTGATGGAGGGAGACTTGACTTGTGCTAATGGACATACAATATACAGATGATGTATTATAAAATTATACATCTGAAAACCTATATAATGTTATTAACCAATGTCACATCAGTAAATTCAACAAAAATGGACTGTGACCCCATTTAGCATATCTGAGTGTGTTTGGTTGCTCCTCATCTTATTAGAGACAGAAGCTCTCCGACCCAGAAAAAGCATCCAGCTGTTCAGAGCAGCTGGTAGCCAAGTAAGAGTTATTTTGGGGTGAGTTATTTGTTGCTTCTTTAACCTTTTCAAATAACATAGTCTGGGATAGTGCTGCTTCATGAAGAGGACTCCCTTCATTCCCACAACACTGTGATAGAGAAATTACTACCAAGAAAGACCAAAGATGGGCTATGAAATCAGGAAGCAAGCTTACCCAGCTTGTAGGAGCTCTTGCTCGGTCCTCATTGCTGCTTCTGTACCACATCTGTTCCTAGGGACAGGGAGGGACAGTGGATGGCTTCAGACACCGCAGTGATTCTAGCATAGCTTTTATCCATCCCTTTCTGCATTTAGGGGCTGACTATTTACTTATGCCTTACTCTGCTCTTGAATTTAAGGACATCAGAGTTTCAATGGGTATGTGGAAGAGAAATATGCATATAAGTAAATGAGGTGATTGCTGTTTGAGATGTGCTTGGAGGGAAATAACCTTGGTGCTGTAAATCGTGAAGGGAGGGTAGGTGGGTGTGCGGAAACTACTAAGGTGTTTAGGGAAGGTGCCCTGAGGAGATGACACTGAGACCTGAAGGAAGAGGTGTTTAGCAAAAAGTCATGCTGGCTCATGTGACAACTGCTTGAGTAACATGGGTGTGAATGGACGAGGCCAAAGTGACAAGAGCTGACTGAGTGGAAGAGAGAGCAAGAGGTGGTTCAACATAGTGCAGAGGGAAGCCTGACCTGTGGTGGCACAGTGGATAAAGCATTGACCTGAGAACACTGAAGTCACTGGTTCAAAACCCTGGGCTTGCCTGGTCAAGGCACATATGGGAGTTGATGCTTCCTGCTCCTCCCCCTTCTCTCTCTCTCTCTCTGTCTCTCTTCTCTCTCTAAAAAAACAACTGAATAACATTTAAAAAATAAAATATATAAAAACATAGTGCAGAGAGAAATTTTCACCAGAGCTGCAGTTGCCAGAGGCCATGGGGTGTGAGGACGGAAGAATAGATTTGGGAGCTGGAGTTAGAGCATGGGTTAAAGGTCGCGTAGCCAGGCCTGTGGTAGATCAGGTCGGGGAAACATGGAGAATGGAAGAATCAAGGACGAATCCCAAGTTTCTAGCTTTGATCGAAGAATACTGAGCAATAAATCCAAGAAGTGTGTGTGTGTGTGTGTGTGTGTGTAGGTGGGGTTGGTATAGATCAAGATTTTTAGATGTAGTAAAGACAAACAGATAACACTGGTTATCAGCCACTATTTACTGTGCACCTATTGTGTATCATGCATTGTGTGAGCATTGGGGATATAGCAGAAAACAAAACAAACAGCACTCCTCTTCCTTATGTAGAGTCTAGATGACAAGACAGATGAATAAATAACATATATAGTATGCCAGAAAGGGAGCAGTTTCTAGTAGAAGAGAAAGCAGGGGAGGGAAATGTCAAGAGGGTTAAAGTTTTAGATCGGATGTCTAGAGAAGTCCTTCCTTACGGTGAAATTTCAGCACAGGTTTAAAGGCGCCGAGTAGATTTTGGAGGCTAGCCTATAAGACAAGGGAAGCACAGTGAGTGCGTGGGTCTGAAGGCAGGAGAATGCCTGTGATGACCCAGGAGCAGGGAGGCCACTAGTGTGACTGGAGCTTGGTGAATGGGGCTGAGAATAGGGAAGCCACCGAGGTGTAAGGAAGGTCACAGCAAGGCCTCATGATGTCGCTTAGACTGAATTGAGAACTCAGTGGAAGGTTTCAGCAGAAAATGAAATGATTTGGCCTATTTAACACCGCTGTGGTTGCCATGCTGAGGAGAGTGACAAGGGCAGAGCAAAAGGCAGCACCAGAGGTTCTGCCATTATCCCAGTGTGGACGGATCACGAGAGCTTGCGCCAGAGTGATGGCCGTGGAGTAGAGAAGAGGTCAAATTCTTCATATATGTTGAAGGAATGCTGACTGCTTTCGCTATTGTATTAGATGCTGGCTGAGAAAACGGGAAATGTCAAAGGTGGCTGCAATGTTTTCGACCTCACAATCAAAAGAATGAAGTTGCATCTGTTGATATTGAGAAGAAAGGGGGGTGAAGAGGTTGGGGTCTATCAAGAGCACAATAATAATATTTTAGGTTTCAGATGTCCATTAGGCATCCTTATGGGAATGTTTGCCAGGCAGCATGATGTATGAATTAAGTTTGGAAACAGGCCTCAGTTAGAGATACAAATGTGGGAGACATTAGCACATAGATGGTATTGAAAGCCAGACACTAGGTTGCCAAAGGTAGGCAGTGGGAGTGGATAGGGGAGAGGTCTAAAATCTGAGCCCTGGGTCACCTAGAACTTAGAAGTGAATGACATGGGACCAGGGGATACCTGAGAAGGGACGTCAACATGTTGATGAAAACCGGGAGAGGGTGTGATTCGGAGAGCCAAGCTCAAGAAGTATTTAAAGAGGAAAAGGAGATCGACGGTGTAAAACACCAATGACAGTTAAGAAAATGAGGACTAACACTGACATCGACGTTAGCAACAGGGACGACATTGGCGGTCCTAGTAAGGGCAGTGAAGACAGAAGGGGAGGAGATACTCGAGGGAAAGGGAAATGGGGGACAACTAGAGGAGAAAGCATGGTTGAGAGATTTTTTGTTTTAAAGGAAAAATAACAGTATATATATTGATGAAAAAGATCCAGTTGAGTGAGAAAAATTGATGCTGCAAGAGAAAGAAGGGAAAATTGCTAGAGCATAGTCCTTGAGTAGATGAGGAGAAGCAGGATCAAATGGACAAGTGGAAGGCTGGCCTTAAGAGAGGAGCACAGTCACAGTGATGGAAGAGCACGTTGTATGTATAAATGCTGGAGGGTGGGTAGCTGTGTGGTAGGAGCTTGTGGATATTCTTCCCATAGTATTCCAGTTTTTCTCAATCAAATAAAAACAAAGTCATTGGCTGAGGATGAAGACTGGTGAAGAGCTATCCGATATTAGCGATGAGATTGCATTCATAGTCGTCTGACATAGTTAGGAATGCTGGACAGCATCACAAGCCCCCTTGAGTTTATGAATTTAAAGTAAGCCAGCATGATTGTGTGTGTCTCCTACACTTGTTTAGTTGTGCAAGTGCAGTCCCATCTGGCTGGACAAAACATAATTGTGCTTTAGCTGAGTGCAAGGAAATGAGTGGGAGTAGAGAGAGTAAGGGCAGGAATACTGAAGATGAAGGTGAGGGGCACAGCCTCATGGTTGACACGAACTCTAAGCTGAGATCGAGGGGAAGGATGTGAGGGCAGGGATGGGATGTACAATCAATGTACCAAAAATCCTGGGGGAGGTGTAGAACGAGTGGTGGAGCCCAGCTACCAGAGTAACTGCACTTGAAATGAAGGAGGTGGTGATCAGAATATGGAATGTTTGAAATTATTCTTATGAGGAGACTGGAGTAATCGGCAATGACACAGTTGAGGGGATGAACATTAGGGGAATGGAAATGTCAGAAAAGAGAGAAAGCTCCATGGAAGAGTGAAGGTCAGGGTATTGGCAGCATGATCATTTGTATATTAGATCAAGAAAATGAGGAAGAGCATAGTGTTGTAGAGAGGGATTCTCAGGAGCTAAATTCTTTTTTTTTTTTTTTTTTTTTTTTTCATTTTTCTGAAGCTGGAAACAGGGAGAGACAGTCAGACAGACTCCCGCATGCGCCCGACTGGGATCCACCCGGCACGCCCACCATGGGGCGACGCTCTGCCCACCAGGGGGCGATGCTCTGCCCATCCTGGGCGTCGCCATGTTGCGACCAGAGCCACTCTAGCGCCTGAGGCAGCGGCCACAGAGCCATCCCCAGCGCCCAGGCCATGTTTGCTCCAATGGAGCCTTGGCTGCGGGAGGGGAAGAGAGAGACAGAGAGGAAAGTGCGGCGGAGGGGTGGAGAAGCAAATGGGCGCTTCTCCTGTGTGCCCTGGCCGGGAATCGAACCCGGGTCCTCCGCACGCTAGGCCGACGCTCTACCGCTGAGCCAACCGGCCAGGGCAGGAGCTAAATTCTTCAAGATAAAAGGGGGACTAGATAACTGGAACAAGGATGGGGATGGGTGGTTTAGACAAGTGACCTGAGATTCTAAGCCAAGTATAGGGAGCATGGGGAAGGGGAGAGACAGCCCTGAGGAGCAGGGTGGATGCAGCCCAGTAAGCTCCAGGCCAGAGGAGCCCTTTGAGAAGACTGAAGAGCCATGTCTCCTGGGAAAAGCCTGGTTTTATTTAGAGACACAGGTGGAGGCGTGTTTATAGAAGGAGGTGAGGACACGACAGTCTTATTAATGATTGGGCTTGAGTTCTAGAGGGCGAGCGCGGTAGAGTGTTCGAAGAGGGGAGGGAGGGTGTAAGATCAGATAAGACAACACAGAGGCTGTGGGTGTGGGGGAGGGGGATCGTGGCTGCTCGTGGTGACTGAATATGAACAAGAAAAGGAGTGGATAAAAATACCTAAGATTTGTGTAGATATATAGATTTTCCAGTGCTGGCTCAGGATAATAGGAGTCCTGTGGTTGGAGGTGTCCTTTGTGCAGGTTTTTCTGGCAGCCACCAGCATGTTGGATGAAGGCAGGGCGAGGTTATGACCTGACAATGGGGAAAGAGGGCTTAAACCAGATGGGTGGGAATGGAAAGGAGACTATTTAGAGACATGGTAGAGGAGACATGGGGTGACTTAGTGCGTGTGAGAGCAGCAAAGGTGGTGTTTTCTTTCTGACATCTGTGTATTCCAACCGTGCATTAAAAAAATATTGGAGGCAAGGGAGGCTGTTTATTGTTCTCTCCTTCTCTTTCTTTTTTTAGAGAACCAATAAATTGCACATATAAAGTGTGAAAAAAAATACCTAAGATTTAGTGACTGTATTCTCTGTATCTGACATTTTTCTAACCCTTTTTACATGCATTGACTCGTTTAATCCTCACAACTTCATAAAGTAGATACTACTGTTTATTTTATTGAGGAAGAAACTGAAGCGCAGAGTGGTTAAGAAACTCATCAAGTTCACGCAGCTTGTGAAACCCAAGCGGAGAGGTTTCAGAAACCGAGCTACGCACCAGGACTTCGGCTTTGATGCCAGTATTTGTACTGCCCCTGATCAGTCGTGTGGTCTTGGAAGAATGGGTTATCCTTTCTGAATTTCACTTTTCACATCTGCTAAATGGAGTGAGAATACCAGCGTTAATGAATCAGGACCTGGCCCCTGGAGAGGGGGACTCAGGAAGTGAGTGGGAAAGGTGAGACATGAGCACTTGGCTAGGATCAGAGGCAAGAGAAGAATCACTATTTTAAGAGAGGCAGAACATGCTACGAAAGCAAAAATAAAATAAAATAACATACAACCCTGGTGAGTCAAGCAGGGAAAGGCTTTTCATTCATGAGATGTCCGACTGGAAGTTAGTGAATGGGAGGAGCACAGCGTCGCTGACTGCACATGATCTGGCCGGAGAGCGCGGGCTCTTTCTGTTGTAAGGGGAGCCACTTAAGGCATCAGCCTACTGAGAACTCCACTCTCCCCGGACCCATACTTGCCACCTTTCTTTTTTCTCTTTTTCTTTGCTTTTTTTTTAAGCCGTAGATGTGGAGAGTGCAGATCACTGGGAAATAGAGTGGGAAATGCTATCTCTGTAACGATATGCCCTCGAGACTGAGATAACATGAATGGAGGTGCTTAGCAAACTGTAAGTGGAGGTGTTTTTGCTAAAGAAATGCAGCGTGATGGAGAGACATTGACATGAGAAGATATGTGAATGTTCAAGTCTGGGCCAGATATCTTCGGAAGAGTCAGTTTAAGCCTAGAGATCGAGGAATTATAGAAAGGTGGCAGTTCTTTATAGAGAGAGAGAGAGAGAGGAAGATGGGCAGACAGGGAGACAGGCTTTTCCAAGGTACTAGGATTGAGATCTAGTATTGAGCACTGACTTTGCAGCGATCTTAGATGGACCACATTACTTGGTTGCCTTCGGCTGTCAGAGAACAGGTGAGGTCCCTCTGTCAAAGCAGAGCAAATTACCTTTGTCATGAGGCTAGTCATCTCCTGATATAGGGGGAGAGAGTCAGAAACACATGCCCTGCACAACAGTGACTATGTATTGACACTGCCATTTGGACCAGTAGCCTCAGGGATCTCTAAGTTTTCTGGAGGTTCCAACTCACTGAGATCTCCTGTCTGTCCCAGGGTAAGTAAATCAGGATACTTGGCAGCTAACTCTTTTATAAGCAGCAGTGTCTGAAGACTCTAACTATTCACCTGGTGGCGGAGCAGTTGGGGCATGGAAAGTAGCCAGACCCACAAAAGGGAATTCGAAGATACAAAAATGCCAAGATCACTGCTTGCAAATGCCTGCCCACTCTTCCACACCCCTGTTCCCAGGAAGTTTTCTGAGCCAACATCCCTTGGGATAGAGAAGATGGTGATATGTCACTGTCCATGGGAACTAATCAAGAAAAAGATAAGGCAATGATTTCAGCAGGAGGGATATAGGTAGACCCATTCCATTTATTTCTCCCCTGCAGCTACAAGAAATCCAGTTCAGCAGGCTAAGCTCTTCTCTACGCTCCTTGCCCCTCATATGTATAGAGGTGACTGCTGGGGCAACAGACAGGTAGGAGGAAGACAGGTGGGGTCAGGAGGGTTCAGGCTGCATTTACCTTGACATAACACTCCTCCAGAGTGGAGAGCTGGGAGTTTTCCATAGGTCTTCGTTTCCCAACATGCCCATTTGTTAAGCTGGAGCACTTCAAAGCTCCTGTCTCATTCTTCCTCCTCTGAGCTCCAGCAGGTTTGCTCTCTCTCTGCATAACAACATGCATACTAATTGAAACTTCTTGCTGAGAAGAAGCCTCCTTTCTGACAGAGTCTTTAAGAATAGACATGAGTTTTGAAAAACCAAGATGGCATTGTCTGTAATTATAAAGTAATTGGTGTAATTGAGAGCTCAGGGTCTTATGCAAATCACTGTTCTGTTTTTAACTTTACATTAAGACTATTTTTATTTTTAAATGGAAAAAAACCCCCAACGTGTGCATTTTTGGCTTGGGCCCCTATGTATGCAAAGTACTAGAGTACTACAGTGGAAGAATTGGCCTTGGGTTGAAGATCAAACCATTTTTGCTCCTTGTGTGTCTTGGAAAAAGTCTCCAGACTTCTCTTAGTCTTTTTTTTGCCTTATCTGTAGAATAGGGATAATAAAAGTAACCTTTTATTGTGGTGAGAAATAATAATAGAGATGCATGAGTATTGTAAACAATAAAGTGCTATTCACAAATATTATAGTTTCCCCCCTCTCCTCCTTGTTATTTCTTTTCTCTTCTTTTGGAGTTGGACTGTGGTCCAGTTGGAAGTGCTCTAAGTAGAAGGCTGGAGTTCATGTCTCAGCCCTGATATGCATCAACTGAATAAGTGGGTCCTATTCTTCCTCTCCTGTGCAGAGGAAATTAGGTGGTCAGATGGTTGAATGAGATGATCAATGAGAAAGCACTCTGAAAAGAGTCTGGTGCTACTGAACTAATTGTTTAACCAGTGGTCCAAACCACTCTGCATTTTCTCTTCGCCAAAGTCCGTCTGTGAGCAGTTGCAGAAGCTTCTGTGTTTCACCTGATACAGCTGAGGGTGAAATCCTCCCACGAGGCACCTCACTTTCCTGATTAGAGTGGAAATAGTTTTCCATGGCTACTGTAGCACACAGATGGGGTGACTTAAAACAACAGACACTTATCCTCTCATAGTTTTGGAGTCCAGAAGTAAAAATCCAGCAGGACCAAGCTCCCTCTGGGGACATGAGGGGAGAATTGGCTCCTTGCATCTCTGCCTTCCTTGGCTGCATTGTTCTGATCTCTGTCTCTATCTTCACATGACTGTCTCCTCCATGTGTCCCTATTCTTGTGTGCGTGTAAACCCTCTCTCTTTTATAAGGACCCTGGTGGTGGCATTTAAGGCTCACCCAGATAATCCAGGGTATTTTCCTTATCTAAACATCTGTAATTTAATTACATCTCCAAAGATATATGCTTAAAAAATTTTTTTTTGACAGAGACAGAGAGAAAGTCAGAAAGAGGGACAGATAGTCAGAAAGGGAGAGAGAGATTAGAAGCATCAATTTTTTGTTGTGGTACCTTAGTTGTTCATTGATTGCTTTAGCATATGTGCCTTGACTGGGGAGACTACAGCAGAGTGAGTGACCCCTTGCTCAACCCAGTGACCTGGGGCTCAAGCCAGTGACCTTGACCTTTGAGCTCAAGTCAGTGACTATGGGGTCATGTCTATGATCCCACGCTGAATCCAGTGACCCCTGACTCAAGCTGGTGAGCCTGCGTTCAAGCCAGATGAGCCATGCTCAAGCTGGCGACCAAAGATATGTTTTATTTATTTATTTTTTATTGATTTTAATTTATTGTGTTTACATAGATTCAACTGTCCCACTGAATACATCACCCCCACTTCCGTGTTCCCCTCACATCCCCTTTGTCCCCCTTCCTCCATAAAGATATATGTTTTTTTTAAAACAACACAACAAACACTTATAAATTCCTGGAATTAAGACACTATATTTGAGAGACCATTATTCATCTGATTCTAAGAATGAAGGCTCCTTAGGGCCAGGTTGCCTAGGTTGGCATTGTATCTCTAGTACTTTGTCACTATGTGACCTTGGACACGGTTATTCACCTCTCTGCACCTCAGTTTCCTCATCTGTAAAATTAGGAAAATAATAACATCTATCTCATAGAGTAGTTGGTATTGTCAAAAAAATTATTCTACATAAAGCACTTAAAAAGTTCATGTTTTATAGTAAACTCTCTCAAAAGTTTTTCTATTATTATCTCTAAATTTCTCTAATTGCTGGTTATAGATTTGCCATCATAGTTTCATCCAAACCCTTCCAGAACTTGAGTATATTTGACATGAACAAATCTTTTAGTATAAATTACTTTTAATTTGCTCAGAAATTACTTTTTCATGCTTAAAGAAATGTCTCCTATCAAATATTTAAGAATCTTGGCCAAAAATATGATCTGGGTTCTTTTTGCTTTTACCCTTGTTTCATGACTTTATAGAATTTCATAATGTACCCTCTTAACTTATACTTTTTCATGTTGAGGAGACAATATTATTGTAACCTGACCCTATACAAAAGAAGGAAATTATTGACTCTCATTATATATTACAGCATATCAAATGCTAGCAATTTCCAACATTTTCTTATAAATAACCTATTACATTGAACTCTCTCTCCCAACACCAACCACCACTGAACCACTAGTTTTAAAATAGTTTTACTGATGACATAAATATAATTAAATATTAAGTATTTAGTTTTCACCACTAAGGAACCATATATGCTTGCCAATCTATTTGTCAGTGAGCTGATTTGACATCATTTATTAAAAGGTAAAAACACTATATTGGGCATTCCATTCACTTTTGAAATTGTACATCGATCATCAATATAGTAAAGAACATATATGAAAAGCCCAAAGTTAACATTATACTCAATGTTGAAAGACCGAACAGTTTTCCTTTGTGATCAGGAATAAGACAAGTATACCCATTTTACCATGTCTATTCGATATAGTATTAGAAATTCTAGACAGAATACTTAGACAAGTAAAAGAAATAAAAAACATTCAAATTGGAAAAAAAAGAATGAAATTATCTCTGTTCACAAATGGCATAATCTTATATGTAAAAAATCCTAAGGATTTTCCAAAAGACTGTTAGGACTAATAATCAAATTCAGTAGAGTCTCAGGATACAAAATCATTACACCTAAATTATTTGCATGTGTATACACTAACAATAAAAAATCTGAAAAAGAAATAGAAAAAAACACCCTCTGTTTATATTAGCAATGGAAAGAATAAAATACTTAGGAATAAATTAACCAAAGAGGTGAGATATTTCTACATTGAAAACTATAAAACAATTCTAAGAGAAATTAACAAGGACATTTATAAATGGAAAGCCATCCCATCTTCATGGATTAGAAGATTTAGTATTAAGATGACTACACTAGCTAAAGTGATATATTTATTCAATGTAATCTTTATCAAAATCCCAACTTATTTTTAGAAATAAAAGGTCCATCCTAAAATTCATTTAAAATTTCAGGAGATGCTGAATGGCCAAAAACAATCTTGAAAAAAGGAACACATTTGAGAGACACACTTCTGGATTTCAACTTACTACAAAGCTACAGTAATCAAAATCAATGAGGGACTGGCATAAAGACAAATGTATAAGAGAATGGAATAGATAGAGAACCCAGAAATATATCTCCCCATGTATGGTTAATTGATTTTATTTTTTTATTTTATATATTTTTGCCTTCATTTTTAACTGACTTTTTATTGTTGTTTCATCTTAATTTTTTGATATTAATTTGACTGCAGTGTCTGAACTGAGAATTCTTTTTTATTTTTTATGTACTTGTGAGGTTTTTTTTTTTTATCAATGAACTGATTTTCTATAGGAGTGCCAAGACCATTGGATGGAGAAAGGACAATTTTCTTAATAAACAGTGATGGAAAACTGGACCCTCCTCTACCTTACACCATACACAAAAATTAACTCAACATATATCAAAGACCTAAATGTAAGAGCTAGTATTACAAAACACTTAGAAGAAAACATAGGAGAAAATCTTCATGACAGTGGATTTCACAAGCATTTTTTGGCTATTTAACCAAGAACACATGCAACAACAACAACAACAACAACAACAACAAATTGGATAAATTGGATTTCATTGAAATTAAAAAAAAACGTGCATGAAAGGACACTATTGACAGAGTGAAAAGGCAATCCACCAAATGAGAGAAAGTATTTGCTAATCATACATATGATAAGCGATGAATATCCAGAATATAAAAAGAACTCCTACAACCCAGCAAAAAAACCAAAACAAAACAACAACTCAATTACAAAATGGGAAAAGGTTTAAATAGGCAATTCTCTGAAGAAGACATACAAATGGCCAATAAATGTACTATACTGTTTAATATCACTAGTCATTAGGGAAATGCAAATTTAAAACACAACAAGATATTCTTTTTGTCCTTAAGAATGGCTCTTATAAAAATGATAGAATAATAAATGTTGGCCAAGATGTGAAGAAACTGAAACCCTTGTGCATTTCTGGCGATAGTGTCAAATGGTGCAACTGCTGTGCAAAACAGTGCGTTGGTTCCTCAAAAAATGAAATATAGAGTTACCACATGATCTAACAATTCCACTGTTAGGTATGTCCCCATAGAAATTGAGAACAGGGACTTGAACAGATATTGTTCACCAACATTCATAGCACATTATTCACAATAGTTAAAAGACAGAAACAGCCCAAATGTTCACGGACAGATGAATGGATAAAAAAAACCCCAAAATGTGTCATATGTATACAATGGAATATTATTCAACCTTAAAAGGGAACAAAGTGTTGATCTGCCCTATAATATGTAGGGACCTTGTAAACATTCTGCTAAGTTGAAAAATAGTGTATGATTCCACTTATATGGGGTACCTAGAACAGTCAAATGCATAGAGATGGAAAATAGAACAGAGGCTAGGAGTAGGGAGGAAGAAAGAGTTAGTGTTTAATGGGTACAGAATTCCAGGGTGCAATAATGAAAAAAGGGAGGGGGGATGCATTTGGGGCAACACTAAAATCTATGTAAACACAATCAATTAAATTAAAAAAAAAACGGAACAGAATAATGAAAAAATTCTGGAGATGATAGTGGAGATGACTGCACAGCAATGAGAATGTAGTAATGCCACTGAATTGTATTAAAAATGACTAAAATGTTTCATCTTATGTTACATATTTTTTTTCATCACAGTAAATGCATAAAACACTAGCACTTAGACCCTCTCTTTCCCCAGTAAGTCAAGAGGCCACAGAGTGTCACCTATTGGAATGTCACAGCATACAGAGCATGTCACAGACCATTTAGGATCTCTCCAGTCACACCCTGGCTTTTCAGGAAGGGAAGAGCCTTACTGGTCTGGGGAAGAAATCATGACCTAACAGTTCAATCATCATGAGGAGACTGTCGGGCTGAAGACAGGGCTGCTGATCTGTAAGCGGGAATAAAGCGGAGGCTGTATGTTAGTTACATGTTTCAATCTTGGGGAGGTGCTGTTGAAGGTTCTGTAGGACTAAGGCTCTTGAACATGCTTGCATTTTGCCATGCTCAGCACTCACGGAAACAATCAAGACGTGATTGATATGTCTTTTATGGACTAGGCATGGAACGAGGAGAAGATAAATTCTTTCCAGGAGTGTACAGGCTTGTTGGAGAGATGAAACATAAATATCTAGATAAAGGAAATGATAGTTCAAGACAACAATAGCCGAGCTATCCCAGGCAGTTTATGATTAACTGCCAAAACAATCGAAGGGAAACTAATTGCTCAAGTTGCTCACAGCAGGGCTTGCTCACTTGAGGCTGGTGTCTATTAGGAGACAGAAAAACCAATGGCTGGTGTCTATTGTATGGACAGGCCAGGACCTGGCTCTTACCTCAGCAGTGCCAGTCCATGTAGACCCAGGACCAGTTTGTTAACCTCTTTAGGCCTTTATTTTCTCACCTGTAAAGTGGAGTAATGATATTGTGAGGCTGAAGTGAGGTCCTGTGTAGGGAGCACTTAACCACAAGCACATTCAGTACACATCCACTGTTAGTGCTGAGGAAGGCTTTGGAGTTGGAGTTGAGTCTTTTTTTTTTTTTTTTTTTTTTTTTGAGACAGAGACAGAGAGAGGTACAGATAGAGACACAAAGATAGGAAGGGAGAGAGATGAGAAGCATTAATTCTTCACTGCAGCACCTTAGTTGTTCATTGATTGCTTTCTCATATGTGCCTTGACCGGGGGGCTACAGTAGACCGAGTGACCCCTTGCTCAAGCCAGCGACCTTGGGCTCAAGCTGGTGAGTCTTGCTCAAACCAGATGAGTCTATGCTCAAGCTGGTGACTTTGGGGTTTCGAACCTGGGTCCTCCGCGTC
This sequence comes from Saccopteryx leptura, assembly GCF_036850995.1. Lineage (NCBI taxonomy): Eukaryota > Metazoa > Chordata > Mammalia > Chiroptera > Emballonuridae > Saccopteryx > Saccopteryx leptura. The sequence continues at coordinate 376,848,854 of NC_089504.1, read as the reverse complement.
CCAGTCTGATGCGCTATCCATTGTGGCACCGCCTGGTCAGGCAGGAGTTGGATCTTGATAGTGAAAACGTAAAAGGAAAAAGAGGATTCAGGCATGAGCAACAGTGAGGTAGGTGACTGTATGTGTTCACGAGCTGAAGTAATGAGTGTGGCTGGAGTGAAATGTTTCTATTTCCTACAGTTTTTCTTTCCTGCAGAGAGAAGGTTAGACTTCAGGGGGCCACAGGACTTACAAAGGACATGTGAGTTTGAACAGTCTTGGAAAGATTGCTCTAAAGCAGGAGGGAAGCCCAGCTGTGGAAATACTCTTGCTGCCTTCTCTGTTGCCCGGGCCTTCTGGGTCTCCCAGGACTCTAATCCTGAACATTTAGCCTTGATGACAATGTCCAGACTGGCCATAGGAGTCAGCATCCCATCCTTGCAAATAACTTTTCAATCATTTATTAGTTCATCAGAAATTTAATGAAAAGCAGATAACATCATTTCTGTTGCAGAGAATGAAATGAGATTTTTGCAGGATATTTATGGTCTTCAAATGATGCAATACAGGCAATCACGTTACTTTCCAATAAAGGAACTTTGCGTATTCGATAGATCAGGGGTTCCCGCAGCGGTTCTCAACCTGTGGGTCGCAACCCCGGAGGGGGTTGAACGACCAAAACACAGGGGTCGCCTAAATTGGTCGTTCGACCCCCGCCGGGGTCACGACCCACACTTTGAGAACCGCTGGATTAAATGCTTTAATTAAAAGAAAAAGAGTGGCTGAATGGATAAGAAAGCAAGGCCCTTACATTATAAAAGACTTATTTCAGATTGAAAGGCATATTCTGACTGAAATAAAGGGATGGAAAAAGGTCTTCCTTAAAAATGAAAATGAGGGGAAAAATCTAGGGTAGCAATACTTTCACCAGACAAAATATACTTTAGAACAAAAGCTATAAAACAGACAAAGAGGAACCCAGCAATTCCACTTCTGGGTATTCATTTGAAGAAACATAAAATAACAAATTGAAAAGACATATGCATTCCTGTGTTCATTGAAGCATTATTCACAATAGCCAAGATTGGAAGCAACCTAAATGTCCATTGATAGATAAATGGATAAAGAAGAAGTGGTGCACATATACAATGGAAAATGACTCAGCCATAAAAAAAAAAAGAATATAGGCCCTGGCCGGTTGGCTCAGAGGTAGAGCGTCGGCCTGGCGTGCGGGGGACCCTGGTTTGATTCCCGGCCAGGGCACATAGGAGAAGCGCCCATTTGCTTCTCCACCCCCCCTCCTTCCTCTCTGTCTCTCTCTTCCCCTCCCGTAGCCAAGGCTCCATTGGAGCAAAGATGGCCTGGGCGCTGGGGATGGCTCCTTGGCCTCTGCCCCAGGCGCTAGAGTGGCTCTGGTTGCGGCAGAGCGATGCCCCGGAGGGGCAGAGCATCGCCCCCTGGTGGGCAGAGCGTCACCCCTGGTGGGCGTGCCAGGTGGATCCCGGTCGGGCGCATGCAGGAGTCTGTCTGACTGTCTCTCCCCGTTTCCAGCTTCAGAAAAAAAAAAAATGAATATAATCTTGCCATCTGCAGAAACATGGATGGACCTGGAAGGTATCTTGCTAAGTGAAACAAGGCAAACAAAGAAGGACAAAATACTGTATGATTTTACTTATATTTGGAATCTCAAAAAATAATAGAACAAACAAAACAGAAACAAACTCATAAATAACAGAGAACATTTTGATGATTGCCAAATGGGAGTGGGTTGAGAGAATGAGTAAAAAGGTGAAGGGATTAAGAAATACAAATTGACATTACAAAATAGTCATGGAATATAAAACATAGCATAGGGAATATAGTCAATAATATTATAACTATGTATGGCACCAGGTGGGTACAAGACTTACAGGGGTTATCACTTCACAAGATATATAAATGTCTCATCACTATGTTGTATACTTGAAGCTAATATAATATTGTATGTCAACTGTAATTTAAAAATTAAAATATATTAAAAAAATTTTAAATGCATTCTATATATAAATTTTAAGTAGGAGAACATTCTATCATACAAATGTATCACAACTTATTTAACAGTATGTCTGTATCCTGTTGCTTCTGTTTGTTTCTCTGGAGAACCCTTACCAACTAGACTTTCCAGAGTACCTTTGATGAAGATGGTTCAGAGAAGATGGCTGAAAACCTCTGCTAGGAAACATTTTCTGCTACTCCCGTATAGACATTAAAATAATGAGAATAAGCCCAAATGGTTCAACATAAAAAAATATAAAAATAATGTTGTAGAACACAGCTTTGGTCAGACCTTTAGGGAAGCCACATGCTACTGATGAGAAAACATGACCTAAGCCTAAGACTGAAAAGGTTATGAGAGGAGCCATAATAATAGCCACATGGTAAAAAGAAGGCCCTTGGAGGAAAGCTCAAGGCCAGTGCATGAGTTTAACAGACAGACAGAAGCCTGAGGACAGATATGCAGTGAATGTGTAAGGATTGTTGTGTGGAACGCTCTTCTGCCATGGCGTCACAGCCACAACAACTGGTTTACAGTGAGGAAGATGGGAGATGAAACGCAACTTATTCACATCAGGAGGACTCTGATGTCTGGATTATAAGAAAAAAAACAAAACAGTATAAATATTACTCACAGTCTCATACCCCAATATTTTGACACATATTCTTCCAATACTTTCTCTAAAATCTCTCTCTGGTTTTCTCTTCCTTTGTCCCCCCCCCCCCCCCCCCGCCCCATTCTCACTCTCTCATTCACTAGCTATATCTATATCTCTCTATCTCTACCCCTTCCCCCCTACACATGGGTTTTGGTGTGGGGTTGCTTTATTTTTATTATTTTTTTGTATTTTTCCGAAGTGAGAAGCAGGGAATGGCAGACAGATAGACTCCTGCATGTGCCCGACCAGGATCCACCCGGAATGCCCACCAGAAGATGATACTCTGCTCATCTGGGATGTTGCTCCATTGTAACCTGAGCCATTCTAGCACCTGAGGTGGAGGCCATGGAGCCATTCTCAGTGCCTGGGCCAACTTTGCTCCAATGGAGCCTTGGCTGCAGGAGGGGAAGAGAGAGACAGAGAGAAAGGAAAGGGGGATGGGTGGAGAAGCAGATGGGTGCTTCTTCTGTGTGCCCTGGCTGTGACTCGAACCTGGGACTTCCACACACCAGGCCAATGCTGTACCCCTGAGCCAACCGGCCAGAGCCCACATATTTTATATTCTCTTCCTTTCCTTTACAAAAACTTGAACATTTTTTTAAGTGAGAGAAGGGGAGATTGTGAGACAGACTCCCACATGCATCCCAGCCAGGATCCATCCAGCAACCCCTGTCTGGGACCAATGCTTGAATCAACTGAGCTATCCTCAGCACCTGGGACTGACTCTTGGACCAACCAAGCCACTGGCTGCGAGAGCAGAAGAGAGAGAGAAGGGGGAGAAGGAAAGGAAGAGTAACAGATGGTCGATTCTCATATGTGCCCTGACTGGGATCAAACCCAAGACGTCCACAGGCCAAGCCAACGTTCTCTCCATTGAGCCAACAGGCCAAGGCCAACATTTTTCTAAATCATCAACTACTTCTCTGCACAATAATTTTTAAATAAACAAATATTGTTCTATCAAACAGATGTATTAGTTTATTTAACAAATTTCTCAAATGTGGCATTTACATTCCTTCCAATTGTTTACTATTTTAAAGAACACTGTGATGAAAATTCTTATACTCAGAGTACTGTTTACACCTTCCTGGTTGTTTCCTTAGAATGGATTTTTGTATGTGGAATTGCTGGGTCACAAGTTGTGACCTGATTAGGGATTTTGAAACCTGGTTGATCCCCCTCTGTAAGACCATTCACATCATCTCTAATGATGAGAGTACCCATCTTTCTATGCTTCTGCCAACACTGGGCATATTTTTTGCTGTTTTATCTTTGCATGAAGTGATTCTGTGTAGGAAAACATCAAAGAAGACTTTTTGTCAATGAAGTGGCATTTGAGCCGGCACTTGAGCATGTGGTAAGATTGCAATAAGCAGAGTAGTTGGGGAATGGCATTTTTAAGGCCTGTAATGCAGCACAGCAGCTTAGACACTGATGTTCTTTGGAGAATACTGTGTTCTAGATGTTCTGACATACAGGCATCCTGGGCAACACAGGAGGCTTACACCAAAAGGCAGTCTAACATGCAATCACAGGAGGCCTTGAATGGCATCCTAAGGAGCTTCGATATTATTTCATAGCAATTGGAAGCCATTAGCAGTTTCTGAGCAGGAGATGTGTTTTTGCACGCTATCCTGAGGGTGCCAAAGACCTGCCAAGAAGGTTGTTAAGTGGCAGGATCAGGGTTGATAGTTCTGACAGTAACCAGGAGATGTCTGTTTTTCCCACTCTGGTGTGACGTTGGGGTTGGAGCACTTCACTCATGTTCCGACATGCTTCCTATTAAGAGGACAAAACCTCACGAAGAAATCAAGACGGGAGAGAGAAAAACAAATGTATGCAGACCCGGCAGAACAGAATGCAGCAGTGCCTGCGAGTCGCACTTGATAATTTATCTCAGTCCTTATTTCTCTCATCAATATTTTATGTCACTAGGAAACTCCAGCTTCATTTTCTGGTAATGAATTTATCATGAGACCAAAAGCAAGTTGCTGAAGCAGATGCCTGGGGAAGCTGGGCAGAAGGGCGAGCTCCAAGCCTCAGCCTGCTGGTTCCACCACCCTGCAGGGCAGGGGTGCTGCCTGGGCAACCAGGACAGCCCTGGCCTCAGGGGGAGGGCTTCCCTCTGTGTGGATCACTTATTCCTCAAATAAACCCTCTGTAGAAAATGCCTTTCCTCCCTGGGAGGCTGAGTCATGTCAGGAAGGTTGGTCAACAACTGCGATTAATCACCCACCGGGAATAGAACCGTATAATAGAAGAGGGGAAATAAACATTCAAACAGCAGCCCTCGTTCACAGAGAATTTGCAATCTTAGTCCAGGTTGTGGCATCCACAGAGTGCTTGGTGCATAGTAGGAGCACAGAATGCCTTCTATGTCGGATAAATAACTGCTGAGGGATGCCCCTGAAGTATCCTGCTGTCTTGTTTCAACTCTAAAGCTGACTCTTTGTAACGAGAGATGTCACTTTAGATAGACTAGCTTCAGAAATCTTTGTTACATGGTGGGGAAAATTCCTAACAGCAGCAGACACTCACTCTTATAGCATTTGCTTTGTGCTTCCAAAGGTAGATCTAGTCAATTAATTTTCACAACAATCCCAGACCAGATGCCATTATTACTTGTACTTTACAGATGAGGACATTTATGCTTAGATAGGTGAAGGTCCTCGCCCAAGGTCACAGAGCTAGTTTTGAATTCAGAATCTGTGGTCTCAATCACCTTGTTATACCATCTCATATAACCTATATTAGTGAGGTAGAACTCATTTTTGTGCAAGTGACAAAAAAAATGTTGTTGTTGTTAAACCCCACCTAAGCTGGCATAAGCAAATTTATTGGCTCTGAAAATTCAAGGGATCTTACTGGTTTCAAGTATGGCTTGATGCAGGACCTCAAATTGTGTCACCAGGACTCAGTTTCCCTCTCTGTCAGCTGTGCTCCCTACACAGACAGACAATCTTTAAGATGGCTGCCGTCATTGAATATCTTACACTGACAGAGCATTTAATTACCAAGAAAAAAGCAAATGTCTTTCGCAGGATTCCAGGCAAAGGTTTCATTGTGTGTCATTGGCTCAGATCAGTCCCTGTGATCTAATGGCCAAAGAAACATGCCAACTAGTGGAGACCTAGGTCAAACACTTCATCTGTCAACGGATGGGGGGGAGCCCATCTGAACACACGGGCTAGTCTGCGGATGAGGTAGTTCCACAGAGGGATACAATTGTCAAAGAACAGGAAGTAGATGTTAAGTAGCAAGAGCAACAGATGTTCACTCTTTATCTTTTTGCTACACCCAGAAAAATATCGAAATGTTGATGGAAAGACATCAGTTGAAGTGAATATCAAAAGGAAGATGAAATATCTTGGAGCTTAACTCTTTGACAAAAGAAATGGAGACCGTCGGCAGCCCAGAGCTAACACATCCAGCATTCTCCTCCTCACTCACTCCGCTCCAAGTCCTCGGGACCACTTTCTGCTTTTCTAACACACCATGGTGCCCCTGGCCTCAGGCCTTTGTAGATCTGGTTCCCTCTGTCTACACTTTGTGTCTCCTAGAGAGCTGTGTGTCTGTCTCCGTTTCATTCAGATCCCCATCCAAGTACCAACTTCACCAAAAGGCCTTGCCCAACCATCCCTCTACTCTTAATACTTTCATTTCTTAAAGCCATATCACCATCAAGAGTCTACGTATTGTTTGTTCTCTATTTCCTCACTAGAAGGAAAGGTCTGTGAGGACAAAAGCTTTGTTTTGTTCGATGCTGTCTCCCTATACATTATAGGTGTGTTTCTGAGACATAATTGATACTCAATAAATATCTGTTTAATACTGAATGAATGAGGCATTACAAAGCTTCTTTGACAACAGTTATTGCCACCCAGGTTGTCGCAGAGAATCCGGAAATGAAGGATGCATAGAGAGAAGGCTTGAGGACATGTACAGGTGCCAGGCCTAAGGTGAGTGCCTTCGTAGCCCTGGGTGCTGCTATGGCCAGCATGGGACAGTAGGGTCAAAGGTATGTTGTAGGAGAACTCACATTAGAGACGCAATATGGCTCCAGCAGCAGAGGCGTCTGGGAAGTGCTGCACTCTCCGTGACCCTGCAACCTCACGCTGGGCTGACTGCTCAGAAAGCCGAATGCTGCCACCCAGAGACAAACACCACGCCCAGGAAGGAGGCTACTGGGTGTATAAAATGTAATAACTGCCTGATGTTATCTTTTAACTTAGAAATGCATTGTTCCTTCTAGTGGTCTATGCGACCACCCCACCACATGGTTCTGCTATTAATCCCCTTTATGCTCTAAACCCCCTAAGAAAGCAACCCTGTTCTGGTAGGGGTGTAGATTTTGCCCAGCCTGCCATCTTTGGAAGCAGCTGCTTTGCCCATTTATGTAAGTGTCTTCTATTAAAGCTCTTATAAATTTGGATAAGGCTACCAGTCAGTTCTTCAGAATCGATCCTGAATTTAGACTTTTGGGGTTTTCCCCCAACATATGTCTGAAAAGCTGAAGACATACAATCAGAATAGAGAGAGTGAATGGGAGTTCAGAAAGGAGGCTAGAGAAACACAGAAGAAACAGAGAGAAGCGGGAAAGGGCAGAGAGGGCAGGATTGGAAACAGGCCACCATTAATCTCCACTCAGTTGAACCAGCATTGTGGTTGTTTATGTCTAATCAAGCCAGAAGGGTGAGGGTGGTCCTTTGACCTCTCTCTCAGACCAGAATTGTACTGTCATAAAATTGCACCTTAAAACAAACGTAAAGAAAAAACCCCTGAAAAACTGTAATCAAGACCTTTGTCTCACTGAGCAGGTAAATCTATTTTCATTGAGAAAACTATAATATAACTTGTATTCAGCTATGACATTTACTACACAGATTGATGACCCAAATCAACCTGAGTTAGAAAACTAAAATAATTTCAGAGAATCATAATACAGTGTGTCCGTAGAGTCATGGTGCACTTTTGACCGGTCACAGGAAAGCAACAAAAGATGACAGAAATGTGAAATCTGCACCAAATAAAAGGAAAACCTCCCAGTTTCTGTAGGATGTGTGGCAGCATGTGTGCATGCACAGATGATGACGTAACACTGTGTATACAGCGGAGCAGCCCACAGCCATGCCAGTCGAGATGTGGACGGTACAGAGGAAAGTTCAGTGTGTTCTGTGGCTCACTAAATTCAAATCCGTGACCAAAGTGCAACATGAATATTGGTGCATTTATAAAGAAGTGCCACCACATAGGAATAACATTACTCGGTGGGATAAGCAGTTGAAGGAAACTGGCAGTTTGGTGGAGAAACCCCGTTCTGGTAGGCCATCAGTCAGTGACGAGTCTGTAGAGGCTATACGGGATAGCTACCTAAGGAGCCCTAAAACATCTGTGCGTGAGCCCACATCGAACTGCACTGAATAGGTATGAAACTGGGAGAGTTTTTCCTTTATTTGGTGCAGATTTCACATTTCTATCGTCTTTTGTTGTTTTCCTGTGAGCGGTCAAAAGAGCACCATGACTTTATGGACACACTGTATAAACACTCCCAGTTTGGGGGAAATACATGTAAGATTCATCCTACAAGGCATATGGTATAATATTGGTTTATTGTCCCCCTTGTACAATTAAGTTTCAGTCTTTCCCATTTCTCCATGCAGCGGTTCTCAACCTGTGGGTCGCGATTTAATCCATTTACATAATTATTGATAGACATGTAGTTATTGTCATTTTATTATTTATATTTTTATCTTTTTGTTTTCTTTTTTTTCCCATGAAACACTTCATTTTTAAAGACTTTAAACATGAATGGCTAAGCTGGCAAAGCATAAGGCAAATACCTAGGGGCCTACAACAACATAATATGCTTGTTATGCTCAAAGAACAGCAAAGAGGTCAGTGTGACTTAAGACAAGTGAGCAGGAAGACAAATGATAGGCTAGGAGGTCCCACAATTAATAACTGGGGTAAGAAAGGAATCAGCCAATAAAGAGGAAAAAAATTATGATGAAAAAGAGGAGAGAATTGTTGAAGCAATGTTCTTTTTTTAAAATTTAATTTATTGTGTTTACATAGATTCTAGTGGAATGGCTAGGTTTAAAGGCAGTTCGATTTTCAATTTTTTGAGGAATCTCCATACTGTTTTCCACAGTGGCTGCACCAGTCTGCATTCCCACCAGCAGTGCAGGAGGGTTCCCCTTTCTCCACATCTTTGCCACCACCTAGCATGTGTTGTTTTGTTAATGAGTGCCATTCTAATTGGTGTGAGGTGGTATCTTATTGTGGTTTTTATTTGCATTTATCTAATGATTAGTGATGTTGAACATTTTTTCATCTGTTTATTGGCCATCTGTATGTCCTCTTTGGAGAAATATCTATCCATTTCATTTGCCTATTTTTGATTGGATTGTTTGTCTTCCTGGTGCTGAGTTTTAAAAGTTCTTTATAAATTTTGGTTATTAACCCCTTATCAGACGTATTGTTGAATATGTTTTCCCACTATGTGGTTTGTCTTTTTATTCTGTTCATATTGTCTTTAGCTGTAAAAAAGCTTTTTAGTTTTATATAGTCCCATTTGTTTATCCTGTCTTTTATTTCACTTGCCCGTGGAGATAAATCGCCAAATATCATTGCTTCAAGAGATGTCGGTGAACTTACTGCCTATGTTTTCTTCTAAGATGCTTATGGTTTCATGACTTCCATTTAAGTTTTTTATTCATTTTGAGTTAATTTTTGAGAATGGTGTAAGTTGATGGTCTAGTTTCATTTTTTTTGCGGGTAGCTGTTCAATTTTCCCAACACCATTTGTTAAAGAGACTGTCTTTACTCCATTGTATGCTCTTACCTCCTTTGTCAAATATCAATTGTCCATAAAGGTGTGGGTTTATTTCTGGGTTCTACATTCTGTTCCATTGATCTATATGCCTATTCTTAGGCCAGTACCAAGCTGTTTTGAGTACAATGGCCTTGTAGTATAGCTGATATCAGGAAGTGTGATACCTCCCACTTTATTCTTCTTTTTCAAGATTGCTGAGGCTATTTGAGTTCTTTTTTGCTTCCTATAAATTTTTGGAATATGGAATTCTATATCTTTGAAGTATGTCATTGGTATTTTAATTGGTAATGCATTGAATTTATAAATTGCTTTGGGCAATATAGACATTTTAATGATGTTTATTCTTCCTATCCATGAACACAGTATATGCTTCCAATTGTTTGTATCTTCCTTGATTTCTTTTATCAATGTTTTATAATTTTCCAGATACAAGTCTTTAATCTCCTTTGTTAAATTTACTCCTAGGTACTTTATTTTTTTTGTTGCAATAGTGAAGGGGATTTTTCCCTTAATTTCTTTTTCTGACAGTTCATTGTTGGTGTATAAAAATGCCTCTGATTTCTGTGTATTAATTTTATATCCTGACACCTTGCTGAATTCATTTATCAGGTCCAGTATTTTTTGACTGAGACTTTAGGGTTTTCTATATTCAGTATCATATCATCTGCAAATAATGATAGTTTTACTTCTTCTTTTCCAATTTGAATGCCTTTTATTTCTTCTTCTTGTCTGATTGCCGTGGCTAGGACTTCCAGAACTATGTTGAATAAGAGTGGTGAAAGGGGGCACCCCTGCCTTGTTCCTTGTCTTAAGGGGATTGCTTTTAATTTTTGCCCATTGATTATGATGTTGGCCATGGGTTTGTCATAGATGACCTTTAGCATGTTGAGGTATGTTCCCTGTATTCCCACTTTGCTGAGAGTTTTGATCATGAACGGGTACTGGATTTTATCAAATGCTTTTCCTGCATCTATTGAAATTATCATGTGGTTTTTCTCCTTCTTTTTGTTTATGTGATGAATCACATTGATTGATTTACAAATATTGTACCATCCTTGCATCCCCAGAATAAATCCCACTTGAACACGATATATGATTTTTTTCATGTATTGCTGGATCTGGCTTGCTAATATTTTGTTTAGGATTTTAGCATCTAAATTCACCAGAGATATTGGCTTATAATTTTCTTTCTTTGTGTTGTCTTTGCCTGGTTTTGGAATCAGAACTATGCTCGCCTCATAAAAGGAGCTTGGAAGTCTTCCTTCTTCTTGAATTTTTTGAAATAGCTTGGGAAGGATAGGAGTTAGTTCTTCTTTGAATATTTGGTAGAATTTACCTGTGAAGCCATCTGGCCTAGGGCTTTTGTTTGTTGGGAGTTTTTTGATAACTGTTTCGATCTCATTAGTTGTAGTCAGTCTTTTAGATCTCCTGATTCTTTCAGACTGATGATTGAAAGATTAATATGTTTCAAGAAATTTGTCCATTTCACCTAGGTTGTCTAATTTTTTGGCATATAGTTCTACATAGTATTTTCTTACAATATTTTGTATTTCTGTTGTGTCAGTTGTTACTTCTACACTCTCATTTCTAATTTTATTTATTTGGTTCCTCTCTCTTTTTTTCTTTGTGAGTCTGGTTAAAGGTTTATCAATCTTGTTTACCCTTTCAAAGAACCAGCTCTTGGTTTCATTGATCCTCTGTATTGTTTCTTCAGCCTCTATGTCATTTATTTCTGCTCTGATCTTTATTATTTCCTTCCTTCTATTACCTCTGGCCTTTACTTGCTGTTTTTTTTTTCTAGTTCTTTTAGATACACGGTTAAGTTGTTTATTTGAGCTTTTTCTAGATTCTTAAGGTATGCCTGTAGTGCTATAAACTTCGCTCTCAGTACTGCTTTTGCTGTGTTCCATAAATTTTGAATTGTTATATGCTCATTATCATTTGTTTCTAGGAATTTTTTATTTCTTCTTTGATCTCATTGTTAACCCACTTGTTATTTAATAACATGCAATTTAGTTTCCATGTGTTTGAGTATTTTTCAGTTTTTCTGTTGTGGTTGATTTCTAGTTTCATGCCATTGTGATCAGAGAAAGTGCTTGATATGATTTCAATCTTTTTAAATTTGTTGAGACCACTTTTGTGCCCTAACATGTGGTCTATATTAGAGAATGTACCATGTGCACTTGAAAAGAATGTATATTCTGCTGCTTTAGGGTGAAAGGTTCTGAAGATATTTATTAAATCCAGTTGATCTAGTGTGTCCTTTAAGCCTCCTGTTGTTTTGTTCATTTTCTTTCTTGAGCATCTATCTAGTGATGTTAGTGGGGTATTGAAATCCCGTACTATTATAGTATTGATGTTGATCTCACCCTTTTTATCCAACAAAGTCTGCTTTATATATTTAGGTGCTCCTATATTAGGTGCATAGATATTTATAATGGTTATATCTTCCTGTTGGATTGCTCTCTTTATTATTATGTAGTGACCTTCTTTAACCCTTACTATAGCCTTTGTTTTAAAGTTCATTTTGTCTGATATAAGTATTGCTACCCCAGCTTTTTTTTCATTTCCATTTGCATGAAATATTTTTTTCCATCCCTTTACTTTCAGTCTATGTGTATCTTTTGTTTTGAGGGTGTCTCTTGTAGACAGCATATATATGGGTCCTGTTTTCTTATCCACGCAACTACCCTATGTCTTTTGATTGGATCATTTAATCCATTTACATTTAAGGTTATTATTAATATGTAGTTGTTTATTGCCATTTTATTCTTTAAAGTTATATTCATCTTTTACTATATTCTTTTCCCTTTTTGTTCTGTTTACAACAGTCCCCTTAACATTTCTTGCAGCATTGGTTTGGTTGTAATGAATTTCTTGAGTTTTTTTTTTTTTTTTTTTCTGGGAAGCTTTCTATTTCTCCTTCAATTTTAAATGATAGCCTGCTGGATAAAGTAGTCCTGGTTGTAGGCTCTTGTTCTGCATTACTTTGAATATTTTTTGCCATTCCCTTCTGGCCTCCCTTCTCTGTTGAGAAGTTGGATGTCATCCTTATGGGGGCTCCTTTGTAGGTGAAAGCCTTTATTTCTCTAACAGCTTTTAATATTTTTTCTATATCTCTTAGCTTTGGTATTTTAATTATGATGTGTCTTGGTATAGATTTCTTGGGTTTCTTTTTAATGGAGTTCTTTGTGCTTCCTGAACTTGTGTGACTTTTTCCTACATCAATTTAGGAAAGTCTTCAGCTATGATTTCATTGAACAAGGTCTCTATCCCTTGTTCTTTCTCTTTTTCTTCAGGAACCCCTATGATGTGGATGTTGTTTCTCTTTAGGTTGTCATACAGCTCTCTTAAAGTTTCTTCAAATTTTTTCAGCCTCTTTTCTTTTTGCTGCTCTACTTCTGTGTTTTTCTTTATCTTGTCTTCTAAATCGCTGATTTGATCCTCTGCTTCATCCAGCCTGCTTTTAATTGCTTCTAGTGTAGTTTTCATTTCTGATATTGTATTTATTATTCTTACTCCTTCTTCTTTATTATTTCAATGTCCTTTTTGATGCTTGTTATCTATTTATGTGTTCATTGTGTCCACTGTTGTTCTAAGATCTCTCAACATTCTAATAATCATCATTTTAAACTCTGCATTTGATAGTTTGCTTATTTCGTTCTCACTCAGTTCATTTTCTGGAGGTTACTCTTGTTGGTTCATTTGGATTGCACTTCTCTGTCTTCCCATTTTGTCTGTGTATATCCTCCTCATTTGGGTGTGTTGTTTGTAGAGCTAGCTAAGTCGAGGGTTGGTGTTGTCTGCCTCCAATTTTAAGTTGTGTTATTTCTTGTCTTCTTTGGGTTGGCATCAGCTGTTGTTTGTAATCTGCTGTCAGATTTGGCTTTTCTAGTAGAGGCTTTTTTTTTTTTTTTTTTAGAGCCTCTTTAAAGTCTTCTGTTTCTTCTTTTAAAGAAGGTCTCTTTAACATTTCTTGCAATCCTGGCTTGGTAGTAATGAACTCCTTTAGTTTTTTTGTCTGGAAAGCTCTTTATCTGTCCTTTGATTCTAAATGATATCTTTGCTGGGTAGAGTAATCTTGGGTATAGGTTCTTGCTTTTTATAATTTTGAATATTTCATGCCAATCTCTCTGGCCTGCAAACTTTCTGTTGAGAAATTAGCTGACCATTTTATGGGAGCTCTCTTGCCTGTCACTAACTGCTTTTGTTTTGCTACTTTTAAGATTCTCTCATTGTCTTTAACTTTTGGTATTTTAATTATAATGTGTTGTGGTGTGGGCCTCTTTGGGCTTATCTTATTTGGAACTCTGCACTCCCTGGACTTATATATCTATTTCCTTCACAAGCTTAAGGAATGTTTTCACTATTATTTCTTCAAATAGGTTTTAATTCCTTACTTTTTCTTCTCCTTCTGGTATCCTTATGATACAAATGTTGTTATGCTTGAAGTTGTCTTAGGGGCTCCTTATATGATCCTCATTCTTTTGGATTCTTTTTGTTTTTTTGCTGTTCTTACTGGGGGTTTTCTGTACCTTATCTTCCAAATCTCTGTTTTGATCTTCTGCTTCATCTACTCTACTGTTGAGTCCCTATAATGTCTTCTTTATTTAAATTATTGTAGTCTTCATTTCTGACTGGTTCTTTTTAGGTTTCCTACCTCCACTTTTATGTTTTCATTTTTGATGTGGCTTCTTATGTAGGTCTTTATTTATATTTCAGTTCATCTAACCCTCAGGTGGTTCTCAGTAATGGTTGTTCTGTATTTAATTTATTTTTATGTAGTTGTGGGAGGAGCCAGCACAGTGTTTATTTACTCTGCCATATTGACCAGAGTCTATACATGATTTTTTAAATAAGAAATTGGCTATACAGTTTTGGAGGCTGAAAAGTCCCAAGATCTGTACTGAGGGAGCTGGAGACTGATGAAGATATCTTTTCAAAGTTTCAGCCTGTGTCTGAAGGTCAGGAAAGGCCAGTGTCCCAGCCTACAGTCAGACTGGAGGAATTGCCTTCCCTCTTACTCAACCTTTTCATTCTATTCAGACATGCAATTTGTTGGATGAGGCCCACTCATCTACTGCTTCAAATATTAATATCATCCAAACATCTTTACAGTCATAGCACAAATAATGCTTGACAAGTTATCCAGACACTGTGTACCTGGACAAGTTGACATAAAGAATTAACTATCACAGAGGTTTTAATGCCAGTTGCTAATAAATGCTCTTTGGCCACAGGTCATGTACACCTACCAATCTCATTCTTTTCTCCACAGTGTTCCCAATACCCTAGTGTGTACAGGTCCCTGAGTAAGAACAGATGCTGTATAAAAGCCTGAATCACAGAATTTTAGAGGTGTTTCAATGAGGAAAGTGAGGTCTGTATACACACAGGGTCTTGTCCAAGGCTACCTGTCTTTTACTCATATGGGAGAACCAGAACTAGACCCTAAACTTGAATCATACTGCCCCGGTATTTGCTTTTGAGGAAAGCAGAAGGCCAAGAAAGAAAGCCTAGTTCTCATGAATCTCAGAGAAGATCACCAATATAGTAATCCCTTTAACTTGCAATACCTATGCCTTCTTTCTGATCCTGTTCACTGCTGACTGTAGACTGTGTTCTCTGCTAATTTCCGGGCTCCATAAATACTCTGACATTTTGACATATCTCTTCCTATAAGTGGAGCTCTGCTGTTGTGTCAGGTTGTGTAAAAAAAATTAATTAGTTAATGTTCGTGAAAGCTTTTGGAAAATGAGAAACATGGACCTTATGCCACTGCAAGGGAAGTTTCTTCATGCCCCTTTGTGAATCCCAAGGCCTGTGAAACCTCAGGCCTCTGGGCAGAGATGGGGACTGACAGCCCCTGACCAGCCCTAGGGGAGGTCAAGGCCACCCAGAGCCCTTTACAGTTTTTCAGTTTGGTCTATTCTTGTTCTTGCTCTTGGGTCATTTTCTCTCTTATTAATCCTTTTGTTTCTATGACCTATCCTTTCCTTTGGAAGTCTGTGTCCAGCCTACCCCACGATTTCAGCATTTAGAAACTTTGAAGGTCCATCCCTTGTTCATACTGTGACGATCTATTTTTGCTTGTTAGGTCCTTACATCTAAACTGGCAGAATGTACTACAGGCCGAGAAGACAGAATTTGGGGCCATGAGCACAATTAAATTTTAGAGCTCTTAATGTCCACTTGTACTAAAAAATCTGGATAACTAGAGGTCAAGTATTTTTGGTTCCACTTACTTGGGAAAAAAAGCATGTAAAGCTTTAGATTATGCGTATTGGGGCTTTTGCAGTTTTCCTTGTGTTTCTTTTGAAATCTTTGTAGGTATTCTGTTTAGTATTTTTGCAGTTATTAGTTTTACCCTAGAGTATTCTATAAAACCATGTTCCTTCTGCCTCTTCCTCCTCAGTGCTCCATTCTCCCTTAGATCTTTCAGTTAGAAGCAGATACACTCCCACAGTTTATAAATCCCAGGCCTATTAAATGAGCAGAAAGCTCTGCACAGGCCCCATACTCTCCCCTTAACATACTTACCTGTCCTGGTGGGAGGGGTGATACTGGGTGTCACCGGGTGGGACTGTTTATGGAACAGACAGGATGGAACAAACTAAAATATTTTGGAACTTTGGAGCTGGCAAACCTGGAAATCAAATCCAAGCTGCCAGGTGCCTGTGGGCACTGCTTCCTAGCTGAGGGCTTAGCCAGGCAGCTGGTGCAGGTGCTCAGTAAAGGTCAGTTTCCAGCAGTGGCAAGAAGACCAACCAGGGAAAGAGAAATGCTGAGAGGTGAGAGATGGATGGTCAAGATGAGGATCAGGTCCTCAGGATCCCCGCTTGGGGTTCTAACCACATGTCCACATGCTTCCTTGCTAGTCTTCTCATCAACCCAAGGCTGTGGCCCTCTGCAACCCTGATGACGATCAAGGACTGTGTCTTCACAGGGACCAGGTCCTCTGTCTGCCTCCCAGTGAAGGGGAGGCTGGCGGTATGCTGCCTGTGTGACAGCTTCCACAGCTGTGCTCTTGGCCTTTGGTGCTGATGGCAGGAACCCTGAGAACCAGGGAGGCTAATCCCATTTTGAGTCGCTCAAAGAATCTTTGCAGGGTTGGAACTAGAAATCTGATTTAAAACCTTTTAAATGCTGCTTTTGAAAGAGCACAACTACTTTCAAAGCAGGGCAGTTTTATTGGAAAGATATATTTGAACCCCAGTCTTTAAAGGCCTGAAACAGTCAAAAGTAGGTGGTGGCTAAGCTTCCTCAGCGCGTACTACTCCCAGGACATTCTTAAAGAAAAAATAACTCCCAAACTGAACACTGGAGGCTAATCTTCTGCTCCTGGGCCAGTAGCCCTTACTTCCCTCCAGCTCTGCCTCCCCCTCCCCCACCCCACCCAGCTGGTTCTAGCCCCAGCCCAAATGCCATTCAGACTGTTAGTCTCAGAGGGGTCTCAAACACGCTGACTCTCTGCCAAACCTAAAACTGAGCCCCGGGGATTGCTGTGCTCCGCAGAGAAAGGGCGATGAGAGAAAGGTCCGTGGCTGGTCAAAGTTGGATAAACGCAAGAGCTATGGGAAGGAAGAAGCAATCCAGATGACTTCCTGGGGCTGGCCATAACATACACCTGGGAAGGGCAGAAACAGCTGGGCTGTGGTGCGCAGAGGCAGCAGCACGTGGCACTTCCAGCCCTCGCCTGCATGCGTGGAGCAAGGATGGAGTGCCACGCATGGCGGAGAGCTTCGTGCGGAGCCGCGAAGTTCCACAACAATCCTATGAAGTCGTATAATGATCTCCATTTACAGAGGAGGGAACTGAAGCTTACACACAGTTAAATGATTCTCCTTTGGTCTTGGTCACACACTGTTAAGTGAGGACGCTGATCCTTGAGCCCAGGCGGCCAGGGACCACGCTCATTCTGTTCGCTTTTGCAATCCCCGGATCAGTAAGTGTTCTCTGTAAAGAACCAGATGGTAAATATTTCAGGCCATTCAGAGTGTGTCTCAAGAGCCTGTGTAAGTGCTGGACTCTGTCTGTATAGTGAGCAAGCAGCCCTAGACTGCACAGATGAGAGGGGGCACTGGATTCCACTCCAGGGAGCAGTGACCGGGGTAAGGGAAAGGACATGGCCTTCCGAAGCAAAGGGACCCAAACTGCCTTCACACCTGTTCATTAAAGAGATCCAGGCTTCAGGTGCCTCTTCTGACAAATGGGGATAACAACACCTTTCTGGGCATAACAGTAAAACGACTTTAATGAGATAAGGTATGTGAAAGATTTACATTTGTCTCTCAACAAATGTCACTTTTTGTCTCCCTACGGAAGGGCAGTCTGATAGGGGGATCACCAGTTGCAGAACCTGGGGTAGGAAGAAGCACTAGCACTTCGGCAGCCAGCCACGCTGAGCTAAGGGTGCTCACAGTACTGTCGTGTCTGGGGTTCATGACACTCCTGAAAGTGACATGCCAGGTCATGCGGCTGCTGCTACTTCACAGAGAAGAGAGTGGAGCGTGGTGGGTAGGAGATGTGCCCGAGTCCGCCCGCTAGAGTCTTATCCTGA